>NC_139559.1:51417606-52017606 GCF_965112155.1 Podarcis liolepis
AAAACTCCCCAAAGTGATTAGCCTGCATTCTAGATCAATCACTTGCCAAAATTTAATTAAGAATGCGTGGGGGCAAATAAAACCCTTCTCTTCATCATTCCTTTTTGGTGCCGTGTTTCAGCCCCGGAGCTACATTTTGCAGCCGGGTTTTATAAACCCTGGAAAACTGGGGTTTATAACGGAAAAGCTGAGGTGGCCTTCAGTGCAGCATACACTGCTGTTACCCATCAAGGCTTTTCCATGGGGCCACGATGAAAGGAGCAGGAGGACATTTCAGATATTTTTTTTCCATGTTCAACAGGTGTGGCTTATTATTCCACAGTATTTTTATTTCAAGGGAAAAGTTTAGTAACCCCAGCTGGCAGGTGAGCAGGATGGGGTTGGGGGAAGGAAGTCCTTTTTCACTGGCTCCATGCCAGGGCATGTGTGAGAGGCTTGTTTAATTGCTTCTGTAACGAGTACTATATGCAGGGTTGAGAAATGTTTAAATAGAAGAGTGAGCCTGTGAGTGCCTTAAACTTCTGTTGCGCATAGCCCACATCCCTGGATGTAATCAGCAGGCCTTGTAGCTTGCCATTCAAAATGCAGTTTCTCTGTGTGACTGGGGTGGGTGGGCTGGGGCGAGATCTGTTCTTGGAATAAATTGTTCATGTTAAGCTTCCTCAGAGTAGGTCGGTATAAGTCCGCAACCTTTGTCTTGCTTACCTTTTTGTGTGCAAAATACCCTTATAACTCATATTTCATTTACCCTCATAGCATCTGCTGTTATAAACTAGGCTGCATCATCCACAAAAAAATTGAGACAAGTTTCCAGTACCTGAAGCTAATATTCTGGGTACTGCTTTTGGTTCAGTTGGGTTACATTTTGTTGCATAATCACGATTGGTATATAGGTAACATGAAATATGGGTTGGGGCTCATAAGACCTGGTACAGGTAAGAGGGGTGGGAGCGGTTCTGAGAGAGCCATTAAGTTCAGCTACTGAGGCCTGTAGCATAAACTTGATGTTTTCATGTTCTCTGCAGCCATGATGGCTATCTATCGTATTTTTCGCCCTATAGGACGCACCATCCCATAGGACGCACCTAGTTTTTTGGGGGGGAAATCAAGGCAAAAATTTTTATTCTCCCCCCCCCCCCAGGTTTGCGCAGCCATCCCCAAGCTAGAAGAGGGAGACGGAGCGCTCCGTCTCCCTCTTCTGCCTTCAGGGACAGCTTGCCCTGCTGTCCCCCGAGTTTGTGGGGCTGGCGGGGGGAGAAGCAATCTTGCTTCCCCCCCCCCCCCCGCAGCCTCCAGATCAGGTCGGGGAATAGCGGGGTGGCGGCGCTGCGCCTCCCCGCTGTTCCCCGAGCTTTTGGGCTGCAGGCTGCTGCCCACAAGCCTTGTGAGCCCGCGGGACATCCCACCGGGCTTGCAAGACTTGCGGATAGCTTCCTGAAGCCTGGAGAGCAAGAGAGGTCGGTGCGCACCGACCCCTCTCGCTCTCCAGGCTTCAGCGAAAGCCTGCATTCACCCCATAGGACGCACACACATTTCCCCTTCATTTTTGGAGGGGAAAAGTGCGTCCTATGGAGCGAAAAATACGGTACTTGGGAGCCAGCACCGATTTCAGCATAGTGGTTTACTAGACCTGTTGCTGATCAAGGAGGCATGGGGCAACTAGCACAGGGGAATCTAGCTGCAGGCACAGATTTGGCCGGGTCTTTCCTCCCTCTTCTAGCAACAACTGTATATGCCTCTTCTTTGTGTATATTGACGTACTAAGGCAGATGGGGTGAAGTAATATAGTACTTGTTTTTAAAATCTTGGGATTGCTTATCAAAGGATTTTTGCTCAGATTGTTTTACAATTTTAACTACCTTTGGATACTAATCTTTTAAATCCTGGTAGCTTCATCACTTAATTCCATTGCCTCTGTATTATAGAGTTCTCAGAGTCTACCTCTTGCATATCTTCTCCATTTAATTAAATATTTATAAGTGACACTTTTGTGAAAATACAACAAAGTAGTGTACACCATTCAAAAGTTACAGCCTGTGATTCCAGAGCTACATGGTGCATTCACAACCACAAAAGGGAGGTTGGATTGCAGACAGAGGATGAACTGATCATTTTTCTAAAGTTAGGTGCTAATATTTGATTCCCTCTCATTGCACTTCTTAGCTGATGTCCTAGGCTGCATTTGCTTTCAAAAAAGACACATACAGTGTTGCCTGTTGCTCTTCTCATCTGCTGTCCATCACACCTGCCAAATCAGATGATGACTGGCATATCTTGACCCATATTCAGAGACTTAAGTTAACACCCCGACCTGTTAGGTTAATTGATAAATTGTGTCAGCCATTGTTTTGCTTCATTCAGTTTTCAACTTCCTTTTTCCTTGCCCAGGTTTCAGTTTCCCTTAGTGGTGCAGATGAATTCTTTATGTCTGTTCAAATGGAAGATGAGTTTTCTGTCTTTGGTTATTGAAGGGATTAATAATAATAATAATAATAATAATAATAATAATAATAATTTATTTATACCCACCCATCTGGGAGGCTTCCAACAAAATATTAAAATACAGTGGTCTGTTAAACATTAAAAGCTTCCCTAAACAGGGCTGCCTTAAGATGTCTTCTGAATGTCAGGTAGTTGTTTATCGCTTTGACATCTGCAGGAAGGGCATTCCACAGGGTGGGTGCCACTACCGAGAAGGCCCTCTGCCTGGTTCCCTTTAACTTGGCTTCTTGCAGTGAGGGAACCCCAGAAGGCCCTCAGCACTGGACCTTAGTGTCTAGGTAGAACGATGGGGGTGGAGATGCTCCTTCAGGTATACTGGACCAAGGCCATTTAGGGCTTTAAAGGTCAGCACCAACACTTTGAATTGTGCTCGGAAACGTACTGGGAGCCAATGTAGGTCTTTCAAGACCGGTGTTATGTTGTCTCAGCGGCCGCTCCCAGTAACCAGTCTGGCTGCCGCATTCTGGATTAGTTGTAGTTTCCAGGTCACCTTCAAAGGTAGCCCCACATAGAGCGCATTGCAGTAATCCAAGCGAGAGATAACTAGAGCATGCACCACTCTGGCAAGACAGTCCGCAGGTAGATAGGGTCTCAGCCTGCGTACCAGATGGAGCTGGTAAACGGCTACCCTGGACACAGATTTGACCTGTGCCTCCATGGACAGCTGTGAGTCCAAAGCGACTCCCAGGCTGCGCACCTGGTCCTTCAGGGGCACAGTTACCCATTTAGGACCAGGGAGTCCTCCACACCCGCCCGCCTCCTATCCCCCAAAAACAGTGCTTCTGTCTTGTCAGGATTCAACCTCAATCTGTTAGCCGCCATCCATCCTCCAACCTCCTCCAGACCTTCACTGGTTCCGATTTGAAAGAGAGGTAGAGCTGGGTGTCATCCACATATTGATGAACACCCAGCCCAAACCCCCTGATTATCTCTCCCAGTGGCTGCATGTAGATGTTGAAAAGCATGGGGGAAGAGGCCAGAACCCTGAGGCACACCACAAGTGAGAGCCCAGAGGTCTGAACACTCATCTCCCACCACCACTTTCTGAACACGGCCCAGGAGGAAGGAGCGGAACCACTGTATAACAGTGCCCCCAGCTCCCAGCCCCTCTAGACGATCCAGAAGGATGTTATGGTCGATGGTGTCAAAAGCCGCTGAGAGATCCAGCAGAACTAGGAAACAGCTCTCACCTTTGTCCCTAGCCCGCCGGAGATCATTGACCAGTGCAACCAAGGCAGTTTCAGTCCCATGGTGAGGCCTGAATCCTGACTGGAAGGGATCCAAATGGTCCGCTTCTTCCAGGCATGCCTGGAGTTGTTCAGCAACCACTCGCTCAATCAGCTTGCCCAAGAATGGAAGATTTGAGACTGGGTGATAATTGGCCATCGTGGCCGCATCTAAAGATGGTTTTTTAAGAAGCGGTTCAATGACCGCCTCTTTCAGCAGGTCTGGGAAGGCTCCCTCACAGAGAGAAGCATTCACCACCCCACGAAGCTCATCGCCCAGCCCTTCCAGGCTAGCTTTTATAAGCCAGGATAGGCAAGGATCAAGGAGACAGGTGGTTGGTTTCACTCGTCCAAGCAGCCTGTCCACATCCTCAGAGGTAACTGATTGGAATTGATCCCAATAAGGTTCTCAGAGGCTGTAGTCAGACTATGCATATTCAGCAATCACAGAACTGACTTTGTGTGACTTCATTTTGGAGCTCCTTCTTTCTAGCACCTTTCAAGTTTCCAGCATTCAGTGTTGCAAGATGAATCATACCTGGGCAGCAAAAACGCCTCTACTTCTCAAGCATTTTCCTCCATCTCCTCTATCAACCTGGTTCTTGCCAAAATATTTTGAACACACATTTAATTTCATACATGTGCCACTGTTTTTCCCATCTTCGTGCTTTCTGCTCTGCCTGTTGGGAACATCTTTACTCTGAAGCCGACAAAGTGTGAGGGATAGCCTTGAGGGCCCAGTGCCAGAACAAGTAATGTGAGAAGTGGCCCATGGAGTCAGTTTGAAAATGAAAGCAAAAAGACGATGGTAGCAAATAAACTATGCGTCAGGTCCTTCATTTCTCTTCTGGTCTGCTACCAGCTGCCATTAGTAGCAGCTTTATGTGAGGAAAGAGAGTCTGCCTCTTCCCTAGATTGAAGTCTAATTCACATAGTCTGCTTCCTGCAATTATGGGAAATAATGTGTAACTTCTGACTGCTTCCCTTTCTTACTCTATAGTGATGTGCTTCAGGTAGGGTTCTTTCTCTTTCTAACTTTCTCCCTCTTTATCTCCCACAGGGTGCCAAGAAGCTGTGCCCTCAGTGCAATACCATCACCTCTCCAGGGGACCTCAGGCGTATCTACTTATGAAGGACATGGCTGCTCAGACCAGGGATTTGGGGGAAAGAAATGGCAGCAACAATGAAAGACATTTGAAAACAAAACCTAGAGACTCCAAATGTGAACTAGAGGCTGAGGGAGCAGCGCAATGCCTCTGCTTCCAAACCTGTCACTGGTGCCGCCAACTCCACGGGAAGGCCAAACCAGAATCCTTATTGTGAATCCCCGCCTTTTTTTACAGACTGATGTTCCACACCTGTCCTATTTCTTCAAGAGTGAGGTTCCATCTTGGACGACTTTCAAGCCTTTCCAGGGGAGTGTCTTGACAAGCCAACCTGGCCCAACCCCACATGCCAACTCAAGTAGGGACTGGATCTTCCACAGCAGGAACTGTCATAACCTGTCACTTGTGTTCTCTCCCCTCCCCTTTTTTGTGGTGTTCTAGTGTTTTTTTAGAAGTCAGAGAGAAAGAGGGAGCCTACACTTGCAAACCCACAAAGGCAGAATGAAGCACATGTAATATAGACTATATGTTTACAATGTTGTGTATAAATGGGATAGACTCCAACATTACATACTAATATGTTTCCCTTTTATTTTTTCCTTTGTTCTTGGGTTGTACTTTTTTTAAAAAAAGAGAAAAAATAAGCAGAGAACATTAAACCCATATTTTTCTTGGTTCTACAAAGTTTTGGCATTAAAGTCATTAGTTTAAAAGAAATATAAATATATATATTATACATATATATAATATAAATGGTTTAATGTTCTGTGGTGTATATTTCCTCATTCAGATATGACGTTAACAGCTTCTAGTAACAGCTGTAGTTTTTGCCCGTAACACAACTTCTGGGGGAAGTAGGGGAAAGTAGCTAATGGGCTCTTTTTATCAAATCTATCACACTGAAACAGTTTTAATTTTTCACTGAGGGGGAAAGCAAGAAACTTGCAGATCAGGCTTACAATGCTTTACCCCATTGCCAGCTGGGAAAAGGACAGAAGTTTACATGAAGACAGAGGAGCAAAAAATAGGTTGGCAGTGGTGGTTATCAGAATTCAGGGCTGTAAGTTTATCTCTTAAAAGCTGAAGTCTTAGTTCAAGCATATTGTATTCACCCGCCTCTGCGCCTGCTCTGTAGCCCTTCCTGTGATGCAGGAGTAAATGCAAAAACAGCTGAAAAAACACCATATTGTATCCATCCAGTATCTGAGCGGGGGGGTGGGGGCGCAGGAAGTACTCTAGCACTTCCTCCATTCTACTTCCTCATGAAAGATTGTGTGTTTCACTAGTCAGGCAGGTTCTGTATCACTCTGGCATACTGTTTTGCCATGCCCAGCCACTGCCAGTCTGCCTTGCTCTGAAATGCTTTTCCATGCAGGTGCAGCATGATGTCCTAATTTTTCAGAGGTTCAGGTCCAGTAATACATCAGGTTCCAGTTTTGAAAAGAAAAGAAAGTGGGGTATGTGTTGGCTTTTTGTGACACTGGTTTCGTTTCCTCCTGTTATCTCTCCTACTTGTACTGTGGCAATAGTGGGAACTCAACCCAGGCAGGTCCACACAAGGTTGGATTCAGTTACTCCCTCTTCGCCTGTTTTTGCAGCATTCCTGACATCAACCTTTTACTCAGACCCCTGTTCTGCATTTGAAAATATCTCCAGCTGTGGCTCACATATATTCTGCTTACTACCTGCCTTAGTCAGAAACAAGCAACTGACATTTTTAAATACATAGCCAAACAAGCCGCCTGCATTCCACCTGAGGGAAATTTTACAGGGTTGCCGGAAGCTTGAAAGGGGAAGCAAGCACTTTGCTTGGCAATAATTTGGGTAGGCAAATGTCCCTGTCATGAATCACCTTTTAAACTGAGGCAGACTGCTGCTCTGGGATATCCTGCAAGGTATTTTGTTCTTTTTCTCTAATCTGTGACTTAAGCACTAGAAAGTCATGGTTGCACTAAAACATCTGGCTATCGTCAGTCATTCTGTTGTCAAAAGGATTGGTTTTATATGAATGAGACTTCTACCACAAGAGAGTTGTATTTTGCAGTACAGGATTCCATATTCCTGTTGCAATTTGGCTGATAATGTGCTACTGCTGTCTACTGAATGCAAGCTGGAAATGGCTGTTATCAGCAGGGTCTTGCTGTTTGACTTCACCCTGTTCAACACACACTATTGTCTAGTAGGAAATAGTTTCATACCCTTAGAGCAGGTGCAGCCAACATGATGCCCTCCAGATATTGGGACTACAACTCCAAATATCCCTAACCATTGGCCATGTTGGCTGGGGCTGATGTGAGTTGGCAGTCCCCTAGCAGCTGGCAGGCACCATAGTGGCTACGACCGCAAAATTCTAAGCTTCCATTGTGTCCAAAGAACTTCTGAACTGCTATGTCTCACTCAAAGTGTTTCTGACTGCTGCTACATAGGAACGAGTCTGAGGAAGGGCCATCTGCAGCCTGTATTAACAGGAGAAACACATTTTCAAGCAGCAGTTGATTGGCATCATAAATAGGTAGCAATAGTTTGCAAAAGGCACAAAGTTTCAGCAACTGCCTTTGCTCACGATGGGGCTTCCTCCACTGGTATAGCACTTAAGCCTTCCTAAAGGCAATCAAATGAAATTTGTCATGGTGGGGATGTCTGAATTGCACCCAAACCTGCTCACCTTGTACAAGCAATCTCTGCTCAGGCATTTAGGACAGAGCTATATTTCTCCCATATCTGTTTCAGAATAGGCAGTGCTGAGGCAGCTCATTTTTGATTTCCCAGTCTGGGAACAATGAGCTTTCTCTGGTCCTGTGGACCACCACTAAGCCAAATGAATATATATAAACCACATATAACTAGTAGGCTTTATTTTTAAAGTTGATTTGTCCCTGCTTTTTTTCTTGAGAGGGTAGGGAGGGGAGAGAAGACCTGATGGGAAGATGCAAGGACTTGTTACCTCCTCTGGAGCGAGGCACATTTTGCAAAACTCTGTGACTTCGTCCTCAAAAAGCTTAAAAAGAAATGAACTATCTTTGCCCAAAGATTCCCAGCTGCACAAGGTGATATTCAAGTTGTGTCTATGGTTGTGTGTCGATGTATATTCTATAAAAAGGTACTTGTCATTCCCGTTTGTAAACTACATTGACATTAATTAAATGAGTATAAAATCTTCCAAGTTTGCCTCCTGCCCTCTGCTTGCTTCCTAGTTTCATCCCTGGTTTTGGCAATTGCATAAACATATGATTCCGCTCCTGCTGCCCTCAAAACATGGTAGCTGTTAAGTCACATTCATCCAGGACCCACTGAATTATCCACCTGCTCCAATGCCTCATGGCGGGGGCAAGGAATCTTTTTTCATCCCAAGGGTTATATTCCTTCATGGGCTTCCTTCCAAGGGGCTGCATGCCAGTAGTGTTCCATGTTTTGACTTTTCCTTAAAATATTCTCAATCCATTTGTGCAAATATGCAAGGAGGCTCTAATGAGCCCTGTCAGCAGAAGCCCTGTGCAAAGACTTCTGGTTGCCCAGTGGGGCTTCCCTCCTACCTCACAGTTGGCTTTGGGGAAGATTAGGAGAACCCTTAGAGTGGCACGAGGCGAGTGGGATCATTCCATATGGCAGGCAAACTGAAACGTTTGCGCAGAAATGATCAAGAGGCTGGAACAGTGCCCTTAAAAAGGGAAAGTCAAAGTTTGGAGCTCCTAATAAAAAAGGTTTGGGAACCTAATAGACAGGGAAAAAGTACTCATGATGTGTAGAGCGTGCTCCTCTATCTCAAATCTAGAGTCCAAGGTCATCAAGCAAATCTGAACGTTGGGAGATTCAGGACAGACAAAGTATACTTCTTCACCTAGCGTGCAGTTAAGCTGTCACTAACTTTAAAGAGATGATAAAGCTAGTAAAAAGCTAGTACAAAAAAGCCAGAGCTGCTTGTTTTTCAAACCTGGTTTCTAAATATTAAAATGTTTAGCATAACTCGTTATTTTAAGTTACAGAATAAATAAAACAAGGAATGGGGAAGCTGTTGCAGCCACCACATTTGTGAAAACTATATACATAATCCCATAAATCATGCAGCTAAATGCTGAGTTGGAAGGCATCTCCTGAGGTCATCTAGTCCTGCCACCTCTATATAGTGCAGAATGAAATGCCTTCCTAGATAACAGCTAATTTAGCCTCTGCTTAGACCCCTCCAGCAAGAGAGACAGTCATGCCTAAGAATGTGCAAAACCCCATTGCCCATTTCCCTGAAGTTTTGGGCTGTAACTTATTTGTAGCTTGCTGACAACCAATACTGTAGTATCTGTACACAGATCAGCCAGATCTACTTATAGCATGGAATCTAATTAGTAACACTAGGTAAAGGCCCATGGAATTTCACAGGGCTCCAGCTCTTTACCCTCCCATTCTCATTCTCCTACTCATATCCCAAACTTCAAACCCTAATTCAGGCTTCCTCAACCTCGGCCCACCAGATGTTTTTGGCCTACAGCTCCCATGATCCCTAGCTAGCAGGACCAGTGGTCAGGGATGATGGGAATTGTAGTCCCAAAATATCTGGAGGGTCGAGGTTGAGGAAGCCTGCCCTAATTACTAGCAAAATCCTACATCTTGCCAAACAGAGGGTAGGGGCCAGATCAGGAGAAACAAACATGTTCATCCCCTTGTTCTGCTTGCAGCAAGGGTCTCGGAAAGGATCTCACCAAGGAGAAGAGGTACTGAAGGAACAGCATGAGGCAAAGAATCAGCAAGAATAGGATATGAGCAAGTTGTCCAAATAAATAGCTGCTTTCCCTAATTGAGGGCATTTGTAGGAGCATATAATAAACTATGCATCCCTTCATTCACTGTCTTGAGACTGGAGCCACACATTACCCTGCATTGCATGGTCCCCAATCCACATCTGCACAGATAATGAAAACGTTGGAGCAGAGGGGGACTTGTAGATAAGAAAGTGTGGTTGGGTGAGTCTTGAACCCTATCTGTGCCCAGAAACTTTCCTGTATAAATCCCCCCCAGGAGGGTCTGAGTGTACCTAGGCAAAAATGAATAAAGCATGCCATGAGGTATTTGCAAGGGAGTATTAGACACAAAAAGGGTAAAGCACCCTCCCTGTCTGCTGAATCTCCTCTTGCACATGCTGCCCTCAACATTATAATGCAAAGTCAGGGCTAGGAAACTCCATGATTATTATTTTTTTAAGTTATTTACTGAATTTATATAGTTGCTCGCCAATAAATATTCTCTGGGCAGCTTGCAAATACAATATATCATGCTAAATACAATAAAAGCAAAAAACTTGTTACACCAGCCCAGATTTAAAACACAATTAAAAAGTCTAGGTGAATAAAAAGGTCATGGAACATGAAGGTGGCCCTAGACTTATGGAATTCACCTGTCCCCCCCTCCCCCCACGGTTTTAGTACCTGATGCAAATTGAGCTGCAGAGATGGAGAGGGTGGCTTGTTAATAGCATGTTGAGTTTATAATGGGATATTTTAGTGCTAGATACTTTTTAGATTACAGTATTTTGAATGATGCTTGTTTTAAATGTTTTAAAATTGGTAGTTTTGTGAATATTTTTTCCTTTAAAAAACAGTTATAAATTTATATGAACTTAAACTATAGTTTAGTTCTCTCTCTCTCAAACACACACACATTTGCAACATTCTTAGAGTTCAGGGTTATGAGAATATACCTATAAAATGAAGGCTCTCAACAAATACCATAAAAAAGCATTAGCTGAATAATTGAGAATTGACAAAAGTTTAGGGTTAGAGAAATGTGGTTTGAAAGAGAATTAAGAATCTAGTTTAACAAAAATACAAGGTTGGTTTCGGGGGGGGGGGGTGTCCAGATTCCATGCCAGCTAGTGTTTGTTTTAAACACAATACCATTATGCATTTTTTTCTGGGGCAGATGGGTTGACACTTGGAACACTCTCAGAAAACCCACATAAATGCTACACAAATCTTCTGATGCTATAAGAAATTGAAGCTAGACTGCAATCCCCAACTGGCTACTGGCATTCCTGTGCTAAGCTGCTGCTTTTCATTCAAGCAGGTAGTGGGAAATCTCTGGCCCTTGGGTCCTTAGGCCATTCCCCTCAGTGGTCTTACTCCACACCCTCTTCAGGTGATTGTGCCTGACTGAAATGCCTCTGGCAGAACAATGGGCAATACCTCTTCTGGGAGACACCTTGAGATGCTAACAAGCAGATGTATGATGATGAGGCTGTCTCCCATTTAGGGGTGTCTCGGCCCATTCCGCCACCTGAGGCAAAATGGGAAGGTGCTGCCCTGTGTGTGCACGCTGCCCACCACCCCTGTTGAGGCTTCACTATCCATGGTTATGCAGCTATGCCTTCCAGGTTCCAGCAAGATCTCTCAGGCTCTCACAAGATCTCACCAGAAGCTGCCACAGCCACTTCTCCAGCAGAAGCAGGGGGGATGGGGGACAACAGAGGCACCCCTTGGATTCCACTGCCTGAGGCAGCTGCCTCAGTCTGCCTCATGGAAGAGCCAGCCCTGCTCCCATTGTTTGTCCCCCATACAGTAATTGAAGCACACCAGCTGCAACTAAGGTCCTGTAAGGCAGTGTTTCCCAACCTTTTTCCAACCGTAGCCCCCTACCAACTTTGCTTCCTTCCTGTGCCCCCGCCCCAGGCATAGTAGCCATGGAAGGCAAGGGGCATGTGCCCCCCAAATAAGTAAAAATCAATATAAATCTGAGGTTCTGCCTCCCCTAACAAAAGCCTGCCCCCTAACAAAAATCCTGGCTATGCCCATGCCCTTCTGTTGTACCAGTAGAAAGGTAGCTATTTAAATGTTTTGTTTGTAACTAGAACATGTTTTATTTATATTTTGTATAATTTATACAAAATACAATTACGTAAAATGATAGGAACATAATAAAATATTGTTGAAGCAGAAAAACAGAGACTAATAGAGCTGGAAGGGACCCCAAGGGTCATGTTTCTAGCCCAACCCCCTGCAATGTAGGAAACTCAGCTAAAGCATCCATGACTGATGGCCAGCCAACCTCTGCTTAGAAACCTCCAAGGAAGGAGAGTCCAGAAACTCCCAAGGGAGATCCATGCATTATAAAAAGTAAACAACACTTATTTGACACAGAGGGGGAAACCTACAGATACAGTCCAAAGGCGCACAGGGAGTTCTGTATATATGGGAGAATTTTAAAAAGCAAGTGGTCTTCACTGACCTGGTGCAAAAAGATCTTGTCATGCGGAGGAGCCCTGGCTGCCTAGATAAAACACTATAGTCTCACACACCCTTGCCTGGGAGTAAGGCCCACTGAACACAGTGTGGCTTTCTTCTGAGTAGATAATTATTTACAAGATGCAAATCAGCAGCACCATCCAACTCCGCTTGGTTAAGTGCTGGGGTGGATTTCACCCCACACCTTGCAAAGCCAGGCTGATGCTGCTGACAGGCCCTGCACCCCTCAGCAACATCCAAACGCCTTGATCCACTAGGCGCTGAGGTGGATTGCACCCTGCGCCTTGCAGAGTCAGGCCCGGGCTGCCACCTGGCTCAGCACTGGCAGCAGCATCAAAGCTAACAGCAAATGCCAAACAACCTACTCAGAGGAGTTTAGAATCCAAAGGAGTTTCCAGGACACCAGTTCTTATCTTGCCTCTCCAAAGTGACAACATTTCAGAAACCAGAGGCACAATCTGAAATTCAGAGCTACTTCTCAAATCCCAGGCACCATCAAGAGCAATAACAAGCTAAGCAGATCAAGGTCGGGCAGCAGCAGTTGATTCCTGAAATGTGACTGTTTTAATATCTGTCCTGGGCTTTGTTGCTCCCTAGAGCCAAAGGGGTGGGAGAGGAGGATTTTCCAGTTTATGGGGCAGAGCGAGAAAAATCTTAGTATTGACTATCCGTAAAGCGTTTATGACTTCACATTGCACACACTGGATTGTGAGTGAGTTTGGAAAGTGCAATAACTGCCTCATCTAGCCCTCCTTGTTTGGAACCGCTTGTCCAGCAAATGGTCAGCTGCCCTTGGGGCAAACAAAGCCCCATCCCAGGTGAACTCACCCTCTTGTTTATTTTCCTATCACCCAGTAACCAGAGTGATGCACTCCTAACAGTACAAACCTTTACAAACCAGAGCAAACAGAGTAGGATACAGGTTCTCCAAACTGGGGAGAAATAAAGGTTTGAGTAGGAATTCAGCCAAACCGAAATATTGAATGGATTTCACCATGGTACTAAGGCTGTGTCTGTACAGCACATGCCTGTGCTTCTAGTTTGGCAACTCAGGAAGAAAAAACCACTCTCCTTACCTTAGAAAGTCCTCCTTTCAACAGCATGAAGCCATGGAAGCAGCAAAGTCTTTTCTGGGCCATCACCAACCATATAGGGAGACGGGTGAGCAGATGCAATAGAGAACAAGGCTCCTGTTAACTTTTAACAGCTGCACTGAAGAGGGTTGATCCAGCATGTGACCTCTGGGGGGTGGATGAGCAGCACAAGTTTATTCAATCCCTCAAATTACCACAGTGAGGCTGCACCTTGATAGTGAAAGCATGTCAGGTGTGCAATTTTACTGGCAAGCTAAGGTGAACTCATGACTTTACTTACTCCAATTCTGATCATTAGTGCATAACATGGGTCTAAATTCTCACACAAAACTCCTTATTCTCTCAGTGAAAGGCAGTTTTCAGATTCTTCTTAGGGTTTCCATTAGTAAATCAGCACTAGACTCATCATGCATCTGCGAGGAGTAAACAGGACTATCAGTTCCAACCATGACTTCCAGGGAGGCTTGAACTTTGTACCCCTCCTTTTAGTGCTAAGCAGTGGCGTAGCATGAGGGGTGCAGGGGGGCCGGGCGCACCGGGCGCAACATCTGGGGGTTAGGGGGCGCAAATCCATGGGTTAGGGGGCGCAAATCCACGGGTTAGGAGGCGCAAATTATTTGCCTTGCCCCGGGTGCTGACAACCCACACTACGCCACTGGTGCTAAGCTTTCGCTTCAAGTAATTATTTGTACATTTGTGAACATTAACAGTCTTAGTTTAATGTTCACATTAACAGTCATAATTTAAATCATCCTACCAAAAGGTGTAGCTAAAATTAAGACCAGGGAAGTATTTGGGTTTGTCTTATTCTATTTTCAAGGTCTGAGTAGTTAATATCCTGCTGTGCTCACCAGCTGGGTCACTGGCACCAAACAGCTTCTTTATATCAAATTAGGAATACCCCAAAATATATCAGAAACAGCTGCTCTCTCTCTTAAACTCTGAGAATTTTTAAGGAAGTGGGGAGATATTAAATCTTGGGAATAAACCTCCATCAAGCCAAGTCTGGCTCCATGGTGCCCCATAAGAAGGCCTGAGAGACAGGCCAAGGGACTGCTGCTCCTTCCAGAATCCTTCAGCCACATGCCTACCTCTTCATCCTGCCTCCCCAGCACATAGTTCCCTGCTGATATATGTTCCCTTAAGCCCTTGTGATTGCAGGTTGGGGAGTTTATTTTCAAGATCTAATTCCACACAATAAAAACTGTATCGGGTCATAAAGAAAGCAGCTCTCTCATTCCCATTCATATGCTCAGTATCAATAGGTAGTTAGCTCCCTGGAGCTGCTGCCCCATTATGCTCAGGCACAGTCCCCTCTGAGCCAGGGTCATTTGAACAGGTACAGTCTTTATAGCCCCTGCTGCCAATAGAACCACAAAGTTGTATTCATGCTCACCCCATGCTTGAAAGAGAAGAGGTTATTTTAATGTTGCAATCCTCCTCAACAGACCCCTACTACCAGATTCCCCATTATCATCAAGATTTTGTCAGAACATACTCCTATAGACCACAATTGTTATTTCAGGTCACCATGCTGCATTCTGAAAAATATCAGGCTGGTGTATGGGGGGGGGGGGAGGAGCAGAGAGTATTCCAGGAGTTAACATTCACCTCCTGACTCCTCCAGAGTTGCAGAAAGGTTGACCAGAGAAAATAGATCCATGAAAGCAGATCACACACAGAAAGGCTCAGAATATGGGAGGACCACTTTACCATCCATCAAAGTCGGGCTAGCTCATGTTGCTCAACATCAAATATCCCAGGGCCTCCTGTGCTTCTATGCACTGTACCACAGGGCAAATGCAGAGTAGTGGAAGTGTTAGTGAGTCTTCTGTGTGGATCAATGCTGACATCTGCTGGTAGGAACAGTCTTTCAAAGCAAGAGAAATTGCAGTCAGCAAAAGAGACTGCATCAGGGTGGTTCAACCTCTCAGACCAAGGGGGCACTTCGACACAGAACTCACAGGCCACTGAACTTAAATTTTCATATTGTAAATTAAAATACAGCGGTACCTTAGGTTACAAACACCTCGGGTTACAAATACTTTGGGTTACAGACTCTGCTAACCTGGAAGTAGTACCTCGGGTTAAGAACTTTGCCCCAGGATAAGAACAGAAATCGTGCGGCAGCAGCACGAGGCCCCATTAGCTAAAGTGGTACCTAAGGTTAAGAACGGTTTCAGGTTAAGAACGGACCTCCAGAATGAATTAAGTTCGTAACCAGAGGTACCACTGTATGTGCAATATACTGAATATTATTTAATATACACAATAGATTTAATGTATTTATTTGTTAAACAAAATGTAATGCAAAAATTATTTTAGAAGGCTATGCACAGCCTCCCCACCCTCTCAACTCACAGGCCCACTGGTGCCACTGCAAAACACGCAACCATTACAGGAAGGCTGTGAGGAAGGAACCAGCAGCAGGGCGGCTGCCACCATCATTAACTTCACTCTCTCTCTCTCTCTCTCACACACACACACACACACACCACCACCCGACAAGGGCGCTGCAGGACAGCACAACCTGCAGCCCCCACTCTTCCCTCATCTGCCCATCTCAACCCCCCGCCATCATCCACAACAAGCATATGTAGGAATGACAGACCAACATCTGGAGGGCCACAAATTCCCCATCCCTATTGAACTTGTGGACATTTACTCAGGAGTTTGTCCCATTTATTCCAATGGGTCTTACAGCCTATGTGCCCTTAACAAAAGCTTCATTTATGGTATGCTAAGATCCAGAAGCAGCACAACAGCTGACTTGCCTGCCTTTTCTTTTTTTAGCCACTCTGTCAACTGTTCCTGTGCCCACAGTAGCTATGTTTAGGCAGGCACAGTGCAACAAGGACACCTGAAATGGAAAGGAGTGAGCAGACTGGAGTCCAAGCAGCAGAAGGGTGAAGAGATCAGGTGGCCCGGGGCATCCACTGCCCTGCTCCCCAGCCCAAAGGCAGAGATGGTAGAAGTCCAGCAACATCTACAAGGTCACATGTTTCCCATCCCTGCCTTAGACACAAAATCACCAGGCATTGCCATGCAATAGGTACAGGGAGTAGGGGTGCCAACCTGAATAAAATATGGGGGGGCAGGTTAGCACAACCCCACATAATTTGGTCACAAGACACACACACACCATTTGAATGGCAATGCCCACCAACTCCATTGAGCCCGGCCCCCTCAAATATTTTAGGAGGGTCAAAGGGACCTGCCCCTAGGAGTTGGCTCCTATGACAGGAAGCATTTCATTTGTATTCATCAATAGGAGCAAGACATAGGCTGGTCAAATTTCTTTTTCTGGTACAGTTCCTGTATCCTTAAGAGCTAGATAACAAGCAGCAAGATGCTTCCCTCCGCTACTGAATCCACACACCAGGAAAAGCTTGACCTGCTGAATTTCTGCGTATCATACAGCTACTGAAAACTGAAGTCCTGCCAGAAAAGAGGTAGCAACCCTTGAAAGATGACAAAAGGTGTTGTGGTAGGACATATTAGAACCTCACTGACTTTTCAGGTTAATATTTTTTAAATCGTAATTAAATTATAAACATTCATTTAAAAGCCAGGCTTAATCTTTGCAAGTCTAAGATGTTTTCAGTCCTCCCATGGTCATCCTAATACAGTATCAAAGCTTCAATAAAGACATCAGATAAGTGGGCATATCTGTATGGTTTTAAGATGGTTGTTAACTTCCCTGGGCTCCAATAGGAGGAAGTGTGGGTATTAGTATAATTAAGAAATAAACAAGTGCCAAATATAATGCATGCCTAGGGCAGATGAAGCAAGTGTCTTGTTTAACCCCCAGGATTTTAACATGAGGGATTATCGGGGGCAAAATTCCTTGGAATTATAGAGAAAGATAATGGCAACAAGTTTAAATTAAGAAATATTTTATGAAGAGCTATGAGTCATCATGCAAGACAAAGAGATGCCTCAGAATTAACTGTGAGTCCATAGGATTTTAAGGGAAGGCAAGCTGGCGGGGGGAGCTGAGCAAAGTCCCTTTAACTGAACAGATGACAACCATCCTCAAAGAATTCTCTAGTGGCTCTTTGCCCACAGTTGCAGGCAAATTCTAAAGAAAATGAATGCATATTGAGAATCAGAGTCACTGAAAGATGAGGAGGGATGACTTTAAAAACTCAGAAATATTTCTGACAATGAGAAGTACTTGAAAGGCAAGAAGAGATGACAGAAACTGCTACCCTTTGCATCTCGCAGCTCAGTAAGCAAACAGTGAGAGTGATTACTGCTGTATACAAATGTAGCAGTTTTTGAGCATTTGTCCACTAATAGAACTATTTTCTCAAAAATTACTGTTGTTTTTTGCCAATATGTTGAAGTTTAAGAATGCTGTACAACTGTCAAATTGCTAGGGATTTTATACCGTCACAATATTATTATTATCTTACTTACGCTGCATTGTAAAATATCAATAGTTAAAACTTCAAGCCAAACTCAACAAGAGACTTGTTCATACTATAGTGTTGGAAACCACATCTATCAATGATGGGCTTTTGATGCTTTTTATATTTCCAGTTCCGGATACCCACCACTTTTTTCCTACTTCTTCAATCTATTCTGCATGTAACCTCCTTGTAACTTTGCGTTAATTAGAATTCCTAGTGGAGAAACACCACCACCACTTTGGTCTCCAGTTCAGCTGGGCACATACAGATAATGCTCCAAAAGGGGATGTGCATTTCCATGCACATCAAAAGACTCATCTAGTCAATTAAATGGTGATCAGATAAGCACTGAACGTGCATCCGCACCAACTGTGGTTATGGAAGCCTGATTCTCCATGTGCATTGCCTTTGCCCAATTGGGGCATTTGCCTCTCAAAACTATTCACATCCACACTCATTCTTCTTTTCTAGAGATCAACCCATGCCTGTTCCCTCATCCTTTCAAACCTTTATAGCACAGCCTTTCCTCTCAATTTCTCCTATTTTCATCACCTTCCTAAAGTCCTAGAATAGCCATAATTCCCTTTGGTCATGGCAATACTAGACTATTATGTTGTATGTCACACGTTCACACATGAAGCCAATCTGAGGGCGGTCAGCTGATTGAGTTAAGAATAAATATTTGTTGAGTTTTCTGACAATCCCTTTTAGAGAATTGACACCTCCAGGACTAAAGCTATCAGTCTCTAAATGCTGAGAAAGAACAGAAAGGGACCAGATTCATAACCACAGGTCAATTTCTTGATGATAGTCTCACATCTTCTTGAGTTGTGCTGAAAAGAGGAGGCTCCCATTTCTGAAGCACAAGATGTTATTGCTGTAAGAGATGGACAAGCAGCTAAACTCTGAAACTAGCCAGCACAGGCATTGGCCATATTCCTATTTCACCCTTTGCTAGTGCTGCTTGAAACCACCTGCTTAGTCTTTAATGGTTCCCTGATCCCAGCTGAGAGCTGAGAAACCGATTAAGATTGACTGGTATGTGCCTGTCCCGGCTGTCCTTTGACACTGTCGATACAGCCCGGGGAGGTCAAAGGTTAACGTCACACTTAGTGCAGTGAAGGAGGGTGTCAGGTTTGTTAAACACTCTGGTAATGAAGTCAGGGCAGCTGCATTATTTTGTCATTTCCCTGGCCTGAGAGAGGGAGACCCAGGCACAGCCCAAACAGATCTATAAGGGCTTACATTAGAAGAACACAGGCTCAGGTGTAGAGTTACATGGGCCCCAGTACCAAGTCAAAGAAAGGCCGGGAATCAGGGGCTGGAGGTCAACAGCTCTGCTGACTTGGAAGATGGAGGTGGCGCCATTACTGCAAGTGTGCAAACATCATGCAGACAGGTCGATCCAAGACACACATACAGAGGCACCCAACCACCTTTCTGTGGGTCTGCTTGGGGGGAAAGGCAATTCTTAGCTTCAATTACCCACATGAGAAGCAAATTGCTGCCTCCTTAGTAGTGCCACTTCTGCCAGAGGCACTCTCCAACATTTTCTGTCCTGAACTTTTTGTGAGTTTCACAATAGTGAGGAAGACAGTTGGTGGGGCAGACACTCCCACACACACACAAAGACAGCAGAGGACTGGTTGTGAAGAACAGGCATGATTTTATTTGTTCCAGGGCTAAGCCCTGGCATTAAACAGGATGGGGAGAGGAGTTTGTGTTCAAAGCCAGTCCTGAGGAATTGAAGCCAAGTAGCAAGCTAGCATCAGTACTCTTCATTATAATTCAAAAACCAAAGCAACAATAACAAGAAAGATGAGGGAAGTTATAAGGGAAGAAAAAAGAGATCATAAACACGACAGATGAATTTAGCATCTTGGGCTGCCACTGTCTCCCAAGGTGGCTTTAGACAAATCATCCCACTCCACAAAGATAATAGGGTTCAAATGAGGGCAAAGAGATCCACTCTACATTTCTGGTCACTACCTGGATGCATGTAAATGGAGGTGCTGAAATAAATAATTAACTACTTCCTGCCCAGCCTGATAGAGCATTCATGGGATGGGAGGAGGGACATAAATCTCACAGATTGAGCAGCTAATATTTTATTTAAAATATCTTCAAAAAGAGAGAGATGATCTATTGAATGTATTGAGAAAATGCTAATGCATAATAGCACGTGTCAGGAGGCTCGTCCATCACTCTCTGCCGCCATTCGGGAGATCCATATCTAATTAACGGTAATGAATGAGGGAGCCACGCTGAGGACAAGCCACCAGTTTGTTATGGAAATCAGGCAAAACAATTAATTAAACAAACCGTCCTTGCCATGGCAGTCCAGCCTCTGGGTCCTGACTTCTGTGCTGCTCTATCTACCAGCAAATGGGAGGGCAAGGGGAGGAGAGAGCTACACTCTTAGCTGACTGGGGTTTAGGGTACCCACTTGGAACTAGAAGAATGCATGTTCAATTCCCACTTCCATACACACACACACACACACACACACACAACCCACCAGCTCATTGGCTTCTGGCCAAGTACTTCAAACACAGTGACTCACTAACCACAGTTCATTGGCATGGGCAGAGTGACCCTGGCCATGGCTACCAACTAAAGTGCTTCACACTCAATGTAAATCCTGTTTCTAGGGGGGAAATGGCACCTATGTCCTTATACTATAACAATTATGGTCCTGTTGACTCATTATAATCCACAATGCAAAACAAAATCTAAAATGCATTAGCTCTAGACCGAAACATCCATGTATTTGTAGCAGAAGCAAACAGGGTCTGGAGACAGCAATCAGGCACTCGTCCATCATGCCTAGATCCAATTCTAGCCTAGTGCTACTGCTAGGCCATGTCAAACCCTTTGAACAGTCATGTATATTATAGCAGTTTTGAAGCACACAATTAACATTTCTCTTCTCAGCTGTAATTCCATGTTTTTCAACTGTTTCTAAATTGCTGTTTTGTTAGAGCAAAGCCCTCCCAAACAGTCTGTCAACCCTGATTAAACAACAACAAATCTGAGCATTTACAAATTCACATTTTAAATCCACTTAAATCACAGCACTATCATAACTACAGAAATACAATGCAGTTTGCTTCTGCTGACCTGATGATAAACACATTTACTTGGGAATAACCATCATTTCGTTGTAGAAAAGGATGGTGTCTTTTTAATGTAAAAATAATAAAATGAACATCTGGAACCATGTATATAACTGCTGAGCTGCTTCCTGACTATAACATATATTTCAAAGTAAGAAAAAAGGAAGGATGCTATAATGCCCAGTATCAGACAGCTCAGTTGGTAGAGCATGAAACTCTTAAACTCAGGGTCATGGTTCGAGACCCACATTGGGCAAAAAGATTCCTGCACTGCAGGGGATTGGACTAGACAACCCTTGTGGCTTCTTTCAACACTACAATTCTATGATTCTAAGTTGGCCCATGTGCTGATGCTGGGCCTGTTTGCTGCTGCCCTCATCGCACGCAATTCTCTGGGTGGCCATTTGGGGGCCTCCTGGGCTGCCTCATTAAGCTATCAAGGAAGGGGAGGTAGAAGCCAGGCATCATACCTCAACTCACACCCAGCTGAGAATCCCTTCCTCAAGGACAATTACGTGCTGGATTTTAATTATCATTGGTATAAGATATTTATCCCTTTGAACCACTTTGGAAGCCACTTTGTGTCTCAAAGGTAGGGTAAAAACAGATAAAAGTGACTTGTAGTTTATCAGGTTCAGAGTAGAAAAGATGTCCTTGAAATACGAGAGGTCCTGCTTGTATCTGCAACAGCTAATTCCTACCTAGTTTCCAAAGATATCTCATTGTGTTCCGTAAGAAAAGATACAGATGCCTTTAGAAATTATAACTATGGGGCACAAAACAGAAGAAAACTCTTTTTAAAAAAAAATAATATTTATTAGAGTTTCAAAAAAGTTACCAAAAAAATAAAAAAAATAAAAACAGAAAATACAAAATACAAATATTTTGGTGTTAGAAATTCAGTCCTTTCCAATCAGTTTCTCCAAGCTTTAGCCTGCTTTCTCTTTGCTTTGATCTGTTTACAGAAACGGGAGGTGGACTTCCTGTTTAAACCTTCCCTGCTTCGGTATCAAATTAAGTCTCTTTTGTATTTCGAAATTTCCCCTACTCACGGGTAGTTACTTTTGTAGTCAAATTTTCACAAGAAGAAGTCAGCGCTCTCCGGTAACGGCTGTGCGGCTTCACTCCGGGGGAGAAGCAGTCATTCACAGCACCGCGCCGC
The DNA here is from genome assembly GCF_965112155.1 of Podarcis liolepis. Taxonomy (NCBI): domain Eukaryota; kingdom Metazoa; phylum Chordata; class Lepidosauria; order Squamata; family Lacertidae; genus Podarcis; species Podarcis liolepis. Next base: position 51,439,454 of record NC_139559.1, read on the forward strand.
TCACCCGCTTCGCTCCGGAACCCATAAATAGGATTCCCCGCGAATTTGGGGGGCGCAAAAGGTGCCCGCTGAATCCCACGCTCACAGGCTTCACCTGCCTCTGATTTTTGGAGGGTCTCCGCTTTCGCCGTAGCGGCAAGACCTGATTCCCCCGAGGCAAATCCCTCCTAGTCAGAAGGATTCCGCCATTACCGATGGCGCTAAACAGTCCAAAACAGAAGAAAACTCATCCAAGGGCAAGCACATCCATAGCTTACGGCAAGAGTGTCTCTGAGTTCTAAATCAAATACCCCATCACCAAATGGGATCAGGTTACAGATATGCAGCAAATCAAATGGAAGCAAAACATCAAACGGCGTTTCACCGCTTCCACGCATGCGCGTGACGTCATTTTGACCATCTGTGTGGCGAAACGCGACCCACGCAGACGCGGGTTGCATTCGCTTCAGGATGCGAACGGGGCTCCGGAACAGATGCCGTTCGCATCCCGAGGTACCACAGTATAGCATCTTGTGACCTCTCGTTCAAATTATTGTCCATGGCTTCATAACACATGCATTTATAAAGATGTGGAAAATGCTGTCACTATGTGTTCCTCACTTGCCTCAGCCCACCTTCTGTTCCACACCAATTCCATTGCAAGCATCCTGGCTTGCATTAAAGCACAGTTATAATTTGCGTATATCTGAGCCAGAGAATTCTGGTTTAATGCTAACAAACCAGGATAGCAAGCCAGATTCTTCAGTTTGGACATAACAGGGAACTCTGACTTAAAGAAAGTCAGGATCGTCACACGACGGCTGGTACATTATGGGAGGAGAGGAGGTGCAGTGGCCATGGCGGCATGAACCACAGCTTATGAAGCTATGGATAATCATCCAAACATAGCCAATATACACATGCATGTGTAATCTACTTCTTACTGAATAAATATTATTTTAAAATACAAACACCTTCATCCCTTTTATAATTGATGAACAGGATGAGCCTTGACTTTCTGCACCTGAAGAGGGGTAGGGGAGAAGTGGAAATGAGGCACCAGGCAGGATCTTTGAAACACAGTGGTTAGGGTATGCAAAACTTCATTTGCACACACATCACGCCAGGCTGGAATTCATGCCTTGCTTCTTTGCCCCTGAACCCTGGATCTCTGTCCTTACATGTCAATGGCTCCTCAAGATCTCTGTGCACATAACACAGATTTCCAATCAGAGGCGTGTACTTGGCTCCTGGTCTATTGACACTGAAGCAAGAAGGGCTCAAGGTTAATTCCTTATCAATGCCCTATTGTCAGCTCGTTAATCAAAGTGAGAGGTCAGAGGCAACTGAAGTGTGAAGACAGCAGAGAGATGGACACTAGCTCCAACACTTCCTAAAACCCATCTTTATCCTTCTCACTGTACTACAGTGGTACCTCGAGTTAAGAAATTATTTGTTCTGAAGGTCCACCTGAAACTGTTCTTAACCTGAGGTACCACTTTAGCTAATGGGGCCTCTCACTGCCGCCACCACGTGATTTCTGTTCTCATCCTGAAGCAAAGTTCTTAACCCGAGGTACTATTTCTCAATTAGCAGAATCTGTAAGCTGAAGCGTCTGTAACCCGAAGCATTTGTAACCCGAGGTACCACTGTATCCCCAATTTGGGCACCTCAGGTTTTCCAACACATTTTGGTCCTGTGTCACATCTACCAGCTCTACTAACACAAATATTTAAATTAAGCTTGAGATTAGTGATCATATTAGCATAAATCCTAAGAAGGCTGGAAACCAGTGGGTACAGAATTGTACTGAAATCATAGTTCATGTTCTATCACTGATGTGGACTTACTATATGTCCCTGGGGAACTTCCTGAATTTGTGCCTCAGTTTTCCACTGATCAAATGGAAAAATATTGATTTATTCACAGGGTTGCAATGGGGCAAAAATAAAGCCCGTAGAACAATTAATATGCTATCTAACGAAGTACTAAAAGAATATATTGTTTCATGCCACCCTAATCTCCGAGCAGTGCAAGATTCCAGGGGTTTCAGGTAAGCACCTGTGTTTCCTTTTTGGAACGAGGCACCGTGGAGACTGGTATCTTTAGGATATATCGTTTATTTACGCATATATACAACCTAAGCCTACAATGGAAGGGTTCACAGTATTGACACTCCATGCAGGTCTTGCTTTCCCATAGCTGCAGCCCTGGACAGACACCAGCCATGGTTCTGACTCTGCAGCTTGCTGACTTTTTTCAGATTGTAAATTTTCCTCCAGCTCACATCACAGCCAACACTGAAAACCCAATCCTAAACTTCAAACTCTGGCCTTTGTCTTTCTAACTACCTAACTCAGAGCTGAAGGATGGCCCCCACTCAAAAGCGTCTGGCACAAGGCCTCCTTTCCTTGACCATTACTTTCCCTTTGTTCTTGGTTAATGGTTAGTTTCCCAGGTGATTAACTCACAAGGAGACTGGCCTGGTTATCATAAAATATAATCTGAATCCAGGAGTTCAGTGCCTTCTATCCAGTGTAATACAGTGGTACCTCGGGTTAAGAACTTAATTCGTTCTGGAAGTCTGTTCTTAACCTGAAACTGTTCTTAACCTGAGGTACCACTTTAGCTAATGGGGCCTCCCGCTGCCGCTGCGCTGCCACTGCGCGATTTCTGTTCTCATCCTGAAGCAAAGTTCTTAACCCAAGGTGCTATTTCTGGGTTAGTGGAGTCTGTAACCTGAAGTGTCTGTAACCCAAGGTACCACTGTACTGCAAACATTGATTAAATTCTAACAGTTACTGGATCTAGGAATTTAGGAGAGTATGGTACCCCTGAATTCTCCCATCCACAATTTATTTTACCTTGTACCACTCTACCTTGATTATTTACTGGGGAATGACAATGCTCTTTCTAACCAAAGTTGCTGTGCAATATCACAAACGTTTATGTCATTCCATGCCAACCTTGATCACACAATTATATTCTCTCCCTGAAATGTATGTTCTGTGGCCAGAATTTTAATTTCACTCTATAGCCAAAAGGGTACCTAGAATGACTTGTAAGTTCACTAGTAACCCTTGAAACAGCACATTGACTAGTTTGCGTTCTATGTCTAATAACAACACAAAATAAAAGAACCAGGAGTAGACCTCATAAAACATTAAAAGCTCTGCTGGATCAGACCAAAGGTCCATCTAGTCTAGCATCTCCCCCCCCCCCCCGCCAGTGGCACAACCAGATACCTCTGGGAAGCCCACAAGTAGGACATAAATGCAACAGCCCTCTCTTGTCATTGCTCCCCAGCAACCAGCATTCACTGCCTCTGAATATGGAGCTTAAAAAAAACATGATAACTAATAGTCTGTGGTAGATCTATCCTGCATGAATTTCTCCAGTTCCCCTTTAAATTCATCCAAACTAGTGCCATCCCTGCATCCTGTAAATTGCATTACTGTAATTAATTATGCATCCATTAGAAACAGTATTTTCTTTTGTCTATCCTGAATCTAGTGATCAATTTCACTAGACGACTATGAGTTCTAGTATTATACTTAAACCATATCCACTATCTGAACATTATTTTTGTGAAGACCTCTCTTTAGTCATTTAAAAAACAAAAACAAAAAAGCACGGAAGTCCCAAACATTTTAGTCTTTCCTCATCCCTGATCATTTTGGTTGCCCTTTTCTGCCTTCACATTCAGGGTTTAGGAAATAGCATTATGAGTGATATGATCTCTTGAAGCACATTTCTCTGGGGCTAATTTCCCCCAACATAACATGTCCCTTAAGGTGTTTCACACAATTCAGGTGCTATATAAACCCAGTACAACAACCATTGTAGGTTTGGGGGCAAGGGAAGAGGAACAAGTGGACAGCATAAAGGTGCTGCATTAAGATCTTCCTAAGCTCTTTCCTCAGTTCTGTAGGTTTATTGTGCTAGCCAAAGGCCATGACAAAAACATGGGAACACAGGCAATTTCAAATACAAAATATAAATCAAGGCATCTGCTAAAACAAACAGAACCATCAATTCCTAGCAAGACTATAATCAGGGAGCACTCCGCTACTACACAAAGTGTATTCAGATTTAGACCTCTGAATCCCCATTACAGTTCACAGCTATTTTGTCCTATTCTTTCTTCCTAATCTTCCTTGCTGCCAACACAAAAAGGGCCACTTTATGAGTCACTAATGCATTGCAGTCACTCAGTAACCAGTGAACCCACTCCATCAGGGGAAGACTGCTTCCTTGAACAAACAAGGATTTTAGAAAGTGACTCCTTGGGTCTGTGTGTAAGGGGCAATATAACATTTAAAAATGAGTATCTTCTAATTGTGATTGCCCGCATATACATGGTCTATCTGCGTATGGAATACTGTGGTAATGACTACCCAACATTTGAAACTGCAGCTCAATAAAGGCAGATCTTAATGGTACAGGCAGAAATATAGGCAAGGAACTGGCTCTGAAATGCTTTGTTTTCAGCAGAGGGAAATACGGGAAACTTTAGATTACTTAATCACTTGTACGTCCCTTCTGGATTCTATCCAGTAGAACCAATCCCTTAGTTGGTGCTTATTCCATCTTCAGAATTTCATTCAGCTCCTGAAAACAAGAATCAAGACTACATTGACTGTTTAATTTCGCCCTGTGTGTGTTCCCAGTTCTATATAATGCTCATTGTGTAAGAATGTATTTCTTTTCAGGCTTTAACACAGGTGTGGGGAACCTTTGGCCATTGTCCATGCTTGCTGGGGCCAACAGTTATAGTTCAGCAACATCTAGAGGGATAAGTGTCCTGCATCCCTGCTTTAATTGCTGCTCCAATACCTTCCAAAGTTTCTGGACCACCCTGCTTCTTACGAATGAATGCCTCTCCCAGTACAAAAAACCAGTACAAGGTTTTTTCCTCAGTTTTATAACAACAAATTGATATAACAGGCAAATGAGGAAACACGAAATGAATTTTCTTAAATAGGGTTCTGTTGCAGACACAATGTGAAGTTGCTCTCTTCCAAAGTAATCCAAGCTGCATCAGCCTATTTTCCAAAGCAGAATCCAAATGGTACCTAGTGTTCAGCGCACAAACCTAGAATTTACTGCACCAGGTGCAGAGTTCCATTCCCATTTACACAGACTGACATGTCAGTTTTGTACTATAATTTATCTTTTTAGAGTCTGACAAAGATATTGTGCATATAGGGTCTGACAAAGATACTGTGCATATCTGTACAACTAAACAGTTCTGCAAGGACTTTTAGCTGTGCAATGAAATTTCCCTTCTACTCTCCTGCAAAACCTCTAAGACTATTCTGGGGATACCCTCAAACCTTCAGGAGATTGAAGAGTGAAGTTCCATCAGGTAGCTAAAAGTCCTTGTGAACTGTTTAGTCTGATGCCACCTTGAAAAATTATTTACCTAATTACATATGTACTGGTGTTGAAAAATATGACTGATCAATGAGAGGACATCAAATATCAGCTTCTAAACTTCTCCATCTGCAATGAAAATTATGATTCTCATGTACTCCACTGAAGCATACCTAGAGACAAAATACTGGGCAGAAAAACTGAATATGGACTTTCCTCGTCTTAAGTGTACAAACAATTCTCTTCCTACATTGCTGATAAATGGCTGCTTTATTATCTATGCAAGTCAAAATAGTTCAAATGCAAAGGAGAAACAATGCAACTGTTAGATGAGCAAATGAAGCTTAGCTGCTGTTATGAAAAGCTTAATAGTTTAATCAAAGGCACTCTGATGCTATAAAAAAGGAATCCTGACCCTTTTGCTGTTTTGACTTAGAACCACTAGAGAGCAGCAAGTCATACTTTCCTCCTTTACTTCCCAAAATCTATGCTACAACAGCTGGAGAAATTCCTTCTACAAAGAAAAAAGGATTTTTATCAGGGAGGGAAACCGGGACCTAAAGCCAACATCTCCATCGGCATCCTTAAGCAGCCATTCAGAGCCCTTACTTCTGGTCTCAGGTGGTAGAACCTACACAAAGGCCACCACTAAAAGCCAAAGATTATTGCAAGTTACTAATCTATTTTAGTAGTAGATAGGTAGCCGTGTTGGTCTGCCATAGTCAAAATAAAAAAAATACCTTCCAGTAGCACCTTAAAGACCAACTAAGTTAGTTCTTGGTATGAGCTTTCGTGTGTATCTGAAGAAGTGTGCATGCACACGAAAGCTCATACCAAGAACTAACTTAGTTGGTCTTTAAGGTGCTACTGGAAGGTATTTTTTTTATTTTAATCTATTTTAGTCAATTTCACAGATGACACACCTGGGGTGATGAGGAGAGTAGCAACACAATATTATTCTTTTCAGAAGTCCTGTTTGTGTTATTAACTCCTCAGGGAAACACTTGGCACCGTCACTGTCAGTTTTTAGGAACCCAGCTGAGACAGTTTTATTTCCATAGGCTTTCGAGTTTTTGAGATAATACTTGTGTATGAATTTAGCCTCCACTGTAGTGCTCATCTTTTAGTTAGGTAAACAAGATTGATCCTTTTTATTGTATTTGTGAATGAGAACTTTTGGGGGGGGGGTTCTTTTTGCACCTTCTTTTTATTTTTATATTATATATTGATATTTTATATTCTTGTTAAGTTCCTTTGAGATGCCTTTTTTATAAAACAACAAACTAATGGAATAACTAAACAACAACAACCTTTGCAGTAATTAGCTTAATTGCTGCTTACGTAGTGTTTTGTTTTTATCAGTGCTGCTTTCAGTTTTAGACAGTCTAGAACAGGGGTCAGCAACCCGCAGCTCCGGAGCCGCATGTGGCTCTTTTACACCTTTGCCGCGGCTCTGGGGCGGATACTAGCGAGGGGAGGAGGCACATTGTGTGCCCCGACACTCCCCACTGTGGCGGGCGCTGTACTGGCTGTGACGTCGCATGGGTGCGGTGCGTGCGTTAGTCATGCACCGTCCCGACGTCACCTTCCTTCCCGCCCGCCCGCTACATTGTAAGGGGCATGTACGCTGGTCACTGCATTGAAAGGGGGCATGTACGCTGGTCACTGTTTTGAAGGGGAGTGAAGAACACACACACAAAAGAAGGTAACTTGTTAATTTAACGTTTATTTCTATGAGGAGGAGTAATTCTGAGGGGTCAAACAAAGAAATCATAAAAAGTGACAAAAAAGTTATTTTTATAATGACGAGTTTTGCGGCTCCCATTTTTTTTTTCTTCGGAAACGGGTCCAAGTGGCTCTTTTTGTCTTAAAGGTTGCAGACCCCAGGTCTAGAAGATAGCCTGCTGCTATCTGATTTGGTTTTTTTTTATTCACTGTGATATTTTCAAGGTTTTTTATTGCTATCCTTTGGAAAATGAAAAGTGGAATATAAATGTTTAAATTTAAACGAACTCACTCAAGCTGTGGAAAGCTCGCAGAAGTTCAAGTGAAAGCAACTGTCAGTGCAAACAGCACAGACCACCATAGGCTCGATTATAACAAAAAAGTAGGACGCACCCATTATGTATCATATACAATGATCCAGCCCAAATTTCTCTGCAACACAGCACAATTTGTCCTATAATACAATTTAGAAAGATCTTCATAAGTTATCTTATTCTGTCCTCACAACAACCCTGTGAGGTAGGTTAGACAAAAATGTTGTGACTGGCCCAAAGTTACACAGAGATTTTCACAGTTGAGGCTACAATCCTAGTAACTTCAATCTTAGTAACTTCAACAGGACTTAACTCCTACTTCAGGACAAAAAATGAACTGGTTTGCTCTGTAAGCACATGAACTAAAGTCCATCTGGTTGAAGTCCAAATCTGACATCCAGTGTATCAGAACGAATAAGACATTAAAACACAACACCATGATGCCCATTTTGTATTATTCAGCATAAATGCATCTGTAAACATTAGAAAGCCATATTTTTAATTAAAGGCTACAAAGTGATTCCTGGAATTAGATTTCTGTCTCTTTTTCTATACGTGTGCAAACAGCTCAGTTCTTCCACTCTGTGACAATATTGTGGGAAAGAAGCAGTAAAATGAATTGCATTCAACAAAGGTGGCAATATAGGGTTTTTGTTATTAACAGATAAAGTATGAATGCACTACCTGTAAAATCTATTTGAGAGAAGACTTAAAATCTCCTAATACCACATCTGCAGCTAGGGCAACTGAGGGACTATTTATATTTAAGGCTTTAAAACCCTTATTCTTCATGAATCTCACTAAAGGTTTAGATCTAATCACCTATTATTTCTGAGTCACCTAGCTTGTTATCATCTTAACACTTTAGTACATATCAAACAGCAACATGTTTTCCTCTCCAGTTATTTCCCCAGTACACAGTTATGAACTGGGGGCAAAATACCCTGAGCTATTGACCCATTGATAGGGGAGACACATGGAAACTGACACCAAGATGGGTAAATCCACCCATTTGAAACATAGTAATTAGCTACAGCAGCTCGGCTAGAACTTCAGTCAATACCCTTCACTATTTTAAGAATTTCAACAATGGACACATGATCAAGTTAATATAAAATGGATTAGATACTAGAAAACTTTCTAGCCACCTCTGTACTCACAAGACAAGACAGCAAAGAATGTTTCACCACCCCTCCTCCGTACTGTTACCAAAGTTATAGCAAGTTTTCCTGGATCAATATGGAATAAAAGAGTGTGATTTCATAAATCAATGCAGAAGACAGATCCAGAGAAGAGATATGCACAACTTTAGATATGTCCTTTTAATTCTGTGTTATAGTTTATAGCTTAGTTGATAATATGAAGTCACTAGCCTGGCTTTAACTCACAAGAAGCCTCCTCCTGTCCTCAGCTAAAAAGTACTTGGCCACAAGGCAAGTATAAGAGGGAGAAAAGCAGCCCAGAGATGGTGGTGGATCAACTAACTGCAGAGTTGTATACAGCAGCACAGAAAGGAACAGATTTTGCTTCACAAGGTGAAACCTTGAAGAGGTGGAAGAAGTTGATGGAAAGATGAAATGAACATCGGCAGGGTTTTACATTTAAATTCTACATACATCAAAAACACAGAATTTAATATCAGCCACAGGTGCATTTGAGAGCCAGTGCTTACTAAAATCTCAGAAACCAAACAGGAAGCTATGTAAGATTTCAAATAGCTAGGGACGGGCTTCAGCACCCAGTACAGGTCCTTGTTCCCCACAATCAGGAGAAGCAGGATAAAATACAGTGGACCCTTGGGTTACGTTACCTTCAGGTAACGTAACTTTTGGGTTGCAAACACAGCAAACCCGGAAGTGTATACTTCCGGGTTTCGCTGCACGCGCATGCACAAAAATGCTCTACGCACTTCATGCATGTGCAGAAGTGCTCTGCACAATGCACACAGAAGTGCTCTATTGCACTGGACGTGTGCGCAGAAGCGGCGCCTCATGTTGCGGACTTTTCGGGGTACAGAAGGACCCCCAGAACGAATTACGTTCATATCCAGAGGGTCCACTGTATACACTGTATACCAAATGAGTGTATGCAAATGTGTATACTTAAATAAAAGTTGCAGAATTTTGCTTTTCTTAACTCAGAATTGTGCATGTTTAAATGCACAGATAACACACAGCCTATTAGAGTACTTTCCAAAGCCCATGAGCCAAAGTCAAGAAGAATGAATATATTGCAAAATATTTATCCTACAGTCCCACTCTCTGCTACTCAGCTATATGACAATTTCAGACATTCAGGTTCAGAGAAATACTTTGGCTTGCATTAGTGAGAGGCAGCAACAGAATTTTATCAAAAGCAATGATGAACGGTTTAGAGTATAATATTAGTGGGAGAACAGGCAGATACTAATACCTTCACATCAGCCACCAAGTGAGCCTAAGTGCTCCCAATGCAATTGTACATAAAGGAGGTGCAATGAGTTGTGTATAAGGTGGGATATGCTCGCAGGTGGCTGACGTGATCAGTGTCCACAAAGTCCACAGCCTTAACAAGGACCTGATGCTGCTTCCGAGCCTCTATCATATTCTCCACATCACTTGCTTGAATAACAGAATCCGCCTTGGAGTAGAGGTATAGCTCAGGCCATCTAGAGAGTTGCTTCAACATGGCATCATAGTGGCTCTCATGTACAAAGCGGGTCACAGGATACAGTACCATCCGCCATGTCACCACCAGAACTGCAAATGTCAGTAAAAGGGCATACTTAACACATACATTGTATGACGATAGGACAACTGAGAGGGCACCAAGCGCACCCCGCAGATTCTTCCTGCCAGGAGCACTGTCAAATACAGTACCCACCACCCTTAGATGCTGGAACTGCTGGTGAGTGTGAAGAAGCTCCACAATGTAGCGGTACAGCATGACACCTCCATTGCTGAAGACATGAAAGAGCAGGGGCTTCGTCTCTACTTTGTAGTCAAAGAGGAGCTCCAGCAGCTTCTTTGCCAAGTTCTGCAAGGAATTTATACCCAAGGATTCTGAAAAGAAAACCAATCTCCAAGGAGCCGTATAGCGGATCACTACACATCCCTGTGAGGAATACACAAGTTTTAGTGTGTGCCATACAGTAAAAAGAACAAGAATTGGACAAGGTGTGCCAAGAGAAATATTCATATACTGCATATTTGAGAACTGCTCTCAATTTTCACTCCAGGAAATGGAAACATCTTAAAAGCAATACTCCTATATAGACTAGCAATTAGGTACATGTTAGGTTATCGCAAAGGGTGAGTCCTGAGGACTGAGTAACAAACTAAATTATCTGCAGTGGACTACAGTGATGGGCAAATGAAGCTCTTTCATTTCAAGTCAGTGACTCATCCAAAAAAACCTTAACTCCAGCCACAAATTCCATACTTGTCAGCTGACATGCTTATAGCATGTTTTATATCAGTGTTTCAACAAGAGAGTGGAAAGGAAACCATTATAGCCAAAATGGCTATAACAACAGGGAGAGAGAGACAACTGCTCAGTCTCCCTGCCTTTAACAAGGGAACATTTCAGTCTAAAACATCTATCATTGGAAAGAAATCAAGTGAACATCAGACAGGACCTCGGTTAATTTTCAGAATCTTTGAAGAGCTAGGCAATAAACACAAAATAGTAGGCTTTTGAATGTCCCCTAGAATACATTTTAAAGAGGATGCCAAGCAAACTTCTTAAGCTAAAGTTGCAAAACTAAACACTTCAAATATTCCCAAGCTTTCCGTTAACATAAAAGAGTTGAAAAAGATTTCAATCAGGCCATATAGAAAATTCAACTTTGAAATCAGTCAAGCTACTCTCTGCGACTTATTATGTATGTAATTTGTATACCTCCCTTCATCTGAAGATCGCAGGGCAGTTCGCAACAGAAAAAATACAAAATACACAATAAAACTAAAACAAACCAATAACCCCCCCCCCTACAAACACATTTTAAAAGCCATAGAATGTTAATCAGCCAAACGCCTGGTTGAAGAGAAACATTTTCACTTGGCACTAGAGTCTACTCTATGCAAGTCCTGGGAATGATCAGGTCAGGAAATTCTCACCCTAGAATTTTCACTTTTTGAGTAGTTCTTTTATACACAATGTTCAGGTGTGCCACATGACACCCGAAGTACAATCCATCCAAGTGTTCTTGGTGTATCTCTGGGTTGGCCACGAATTGTTCTTTCTCTGAAGAACACTGCAATAACTGCAGTCAAGTAAATTCACTACTCACCTCCTGAAGGTAGATGGTGCTGTACTTCTGCAGGTACCTATCCTTGCAGCCAGCCCACCCAAGCAGTATCACCACGGGCAGATTGCCTTTACTTCTCTTTGCAGCACCGGACTCTGAAAAAAAAGAAAGGAAGATTAAATGTCTGCCTTAGTCTTAACGAAAGGACTACTGTGCCACCAGACACGCAAACTTTTGGGAGCTGTAGCCGCCTCCGCAGAACATCCTTGCACTTGTCAGGAGATTCCTGGGTAAGATGTGCGCGTGCGCGCCGCTTATTTGCGATTAATTCATACTTCCAAAGGCGAAGTACCTCAGTAACGGAAGCAGATTTCAGGGCCAAGCCAAAGAGAACGCTGCCTAAAATCTAACTCTTAAAAAAACAAAAAACAACCCGACCCCACGAAGACAGCCCTCGCCTATTTCCAGTTTCCACCTTCAGCACGTCGGTCGGAACTTCCTTTTCCTCTCCACCGGCCGCTCCGCGAGTGCCGTACCAGCGAAGCCTCCCAAACCCTCGCACACTCACCAGCATTTCTCTCCCGCGGCGTCGGGGGCAGCTCCACTACGCACCCCAACTCCTTGGACCCCATCCCTACGGCGGTTACCTCAGAACTGCCGCTTCCGCCTCAGCCCCACCGGAAATGCCCGCCCTCTTCGAGTCGTCTGACGAATCAGGAGGAGCAGACGAGAGCGCCGCGGCCGCTCCGTGACCCCCACTTCGCCGGTAACCGGGATGCTGCTTAGCAACGCAGCGGCCTTAGCAACCGAGGGGCCACCCCTTTGCATATACAGTATAAATACACACACACACTGCCCGTTTTCGTCAAAAACAAAACAAAACCGAGCTGGGCTTCCTCGTTGACAGGTTTGCCAGTGGGTCCCCGCTGGAAGTTTTGAAGCAGCCCAGGAAATAATGAGCAGTGGAGGCTAGAGCAGTCTGTATATGGCAAGAGCAGAACGAGGGGTGTGTAGGGAATTGCGAAGGCTTCGAGACTGATGGGCAGAGAAGCTAGGATTCAAGCCTGGAAGCATTTTAATCTGTTTAGGAAACTGCTGTTCCTAAATCATTAAATGTGTGGGGTAACAAGTGGGAGGTCTCTTAACGAGGAGAGAAAGGCACTGGACACTTTTATTCTGCATCTCAAATTCCAAAGCTGAGCTCCAGCAGAAAATCAGAGTGGGAGAAAACAAGCCCCACCCCACTCCGCAAGAACATATTTCTTGGGGTGCAAAAAAGTTTTGCATTTTGTTGTTTATGTTTGCCCTGGCAGGGTTATCATTTGTTTTGTTTTGTTTCCTAGCAGGATTTCTGTGACTTTAACAACTGCATGGTGGAGTAGTTCAGACACTTGGTGAGTTGAACCTTAATGTCTTTCTGCAGGAAACTCATCACAAATCTGAACTACAATGGACAACAATTTTTATCTCACAGCTTATCTAAATTTTAGGTTCTAGAGCCTACAGTATATTGTTTTTACCAAGCACATCACTATGAAGGATTCTAGGTTGGGTTGTTTTCATTATGGCTATTTTTGAATGGGTTAAGATGATTCTAATACCAGGCAGAAAGGATCTCCTTTGGGGAGTACTGTAATATAATTAGTTCTTTCAGGGAAGAAGAGTTAGAATGCATTCCTAACCATTCCTACTTAAGAGAAAGTTAATTGAATCCAACAGAGCTTACTGCCAGGTAAGTGAAATTATGATTGCAGCCTTAGTTACTGGGAAAGATTTTAACATTGTATGTACCAGATGTGAAAACACAGAGAAATGAAAGGGATATCTTCTAAAATGATTTTATTCAGGTAACTAGGCTACTTGATATATGAAGAAGTTACTGTCCTTTGGCTAAAGTACGTATGTGCTTTTTACTTCATCTCCTACAATTCATCAGGCATATTGATTGTACACTTCTGCTTCCATAGAGCGTTGGAGAAACTGAGATTGGACTCCACTACGTAGTTGGATCACTCTGTCTATTGGATCTTTAGTTTATATAATAGATAGTTAGTGATTATGTGTATTTATTAACACCTCCAGGATCTTTATAAACTTGGCATCTCATGAGAAATAGGAAAAACCCACAAATTTCAATAACTTTTTGAGACATGATATATATGACCAAGCCCATAAGAAATATTTTTAAGGTGGAGGAATTTTAAAAGCTTAAGTTGTTAGAAATTAAGAAATTGCAAAAGATACTACTGGGACAGGCTCCTTCACTAAAGATGGGAGCCGGGTAACATAATCAATATTCTGAGTGTTTAGAAGTTTCTGTTTTCTGATACTAAAGAATATATAAAAGCTTAAAAAGGACTGGTAGTTTCCCATTAGAATTCTGTGAGCACTTCTCAGAAGAACTTGTACCACATTTAACTCCATTGTTTAACAATATACTGAGGTGCCCAAGGTTGAAACTCCTGATATATGTAGGGAGGTGATATTAGTAGTTATCCAAAAGCATTTTGCCCCTTGGGGCAATCCTGTTCATATATTAGATGTGAAAATGTTTACTATATTTCTCAATGGAAGGATTAATTATACTCTTATACATTTACACACCCAATATTTAAAGCATATTTATACCACTTTAACAGCCATGGTTTCTCCCAAAGAATCATGGAAACTGGAGCTTACCCTTAAGTGAATACAGTTCCTAAGATTCTTTGCGAAAGCCTTATGCTTTAAATGAATCAAATGCTGTGATTATGACCCATAATCAGGTTGTGAATATCATTCAGTTTCATGAAATGCCCAAAATCCTAATCATTTTTCTCTGGATATGGACAGTACATTGGATTGCTTGAAAAAGATTGCCTTAAAAGGCTTTCAAATAAAATGAATTTCAGGGAACGTTTTGTATGGGCCTTTGCACTGAGAAGGAGCATTAAATCATGTTGCTTTTCTGTGAGGGGTCCGTAGCCGTTGCTCTGAAAGAGATTAAACAGGTTTGCTCTTCCTACGGACACTAGGTTGTTTTTGAAGAACCTGCTGCAGTTCTTGCCTGCTCTGCTCAATAACCTAAGAATGTACAGTATTATTCAACCTTTAAATCACCTTCGACAAATCGGAACAGTGGAAGGAATTCAAAGTCATGCTAAAACAAAAGTTCCATCAGCACAAACATTTTTGCTTGCCTGATGGAAATACCTCTCCTCTCCATGCTGTTCTGGGCGTTCTCCTGGCACCTCCCCAAGCTAATTTGTGGGGATGGGGGTGCACAGGGGAGGGGAGGAAGGAAAGTCCCATTGCTTAGTTAAATCCAGCCCTTTAACACCCAAGGTAAAAAAAGAAATAGTATTTTGCATTGAAAGAAAATGTGTGGGGTCAGTGGCAGTGTTTAAGGCTCCAGATTACAAATAAGCTTCAAGACCTGAAGAATGGAAGTTTTGCTTTTATACTGTTCAACATTAAGGATGCTGTACATATTCTGAATGGCTGTTAAGGTCTCTCTTAAGGGATGTACTGCAACACTAAAATGGCAATGTTTCCTAAAGTGTTAGATCTGTTTCAGATTGTGCTTATGGTTCCATTAAAGTGGTTAACAGCTTGGCAAAAATATTATATGACAAGGCAAGAAGCCAAGAATTGCTAGATTTACTATGCGTTAGCCAATTAAGCATGGTGGGCTTCCTGTTCTGGATTTCACACTGGATTGCTATGCTGCTGAGTTTTGTGATTTCATTAGTTTGGTACAAGTGCCAGAAAACAAATATTGGAAGAAAATGGAAAACAAAGGGATACCCAATTACTCAGGTACTGTGGTAGGTTTTTCTTTCTAAAGATAGACTTAAAACCTGGCAGCATTATATCCCTGACTTCATATGGGAGAAATGGAAAGAAAGGTTACCTCAGATGTCTTCCCTCTTCCTTTTTTAAAATCCTCCATAGCAGCTGTGTTGGCAGCACTCAAATGTATACCCAATTGGCATCTTGGATAAATAGGCAGTTTCTATTTGTGGCTCAAGATATCCTTGTACACTAATTTAAATGTCTACAAATAAAAAGGCTGGTGAGAGAGACCGCTCTAGAAAACACTTTCTACAGAATTAAGTGCTTTTGTCATTTAACAGTATGCACACATGGCAGATTTCTCATGTTCTGAGTTCAGCACTTGAACAGGTATGTTTTTACCTCACTGACATCCAGAACCATCTGTGCAGATGGCAAACTTGTGCCAGTCTCAATCTTTTCCAACTCAATCCAGAAGGCAATTGTGGGCTGAAGTCCCTATGTGTCTAGATTGCAGAAGATAGATGTGGAACATATAATACCTTTTGAGAGTTTCTCTGTGGCTGTGCCTTTAAAAATGCGTTTTCCTTTGTTGGAAGCCTGAATCTCTTTGTGTCAACTGTGAATAAAGGTAAACATATTCACAGTAGGTGGTGCCATTGAATCTTCAAATAAGAACATGATGTGGCCATGCAGCCATTTCCCCTGTGACTGACTCCTGTGTATCAAGTGCTGCAGCCAAGTAGATGAAGATTTATCTTTAGCAGTCAAAGGACTCATTGCTTCCTAGAAAAAGGAGGGAATATATGCCCCCATAAAAATATGGAGATGTTAATTTAGAATCAAACTAGCAATTGTTTCAGTTGGAAAGTTCTTTTAACTAGATCAGTGTGGAGGACACAGGTGCACAATATGAAGCTATAATTTATAGTGAACGTCCCAAGATGAAAAACAACTTCTGCCAAAACGCAAATATCAGCTACAAGGCTCACGAGTAAGATTTCACAAATATTCTGTAAATCAAGTGAATGAGACTCATGTTTCACCTCTTCCTCTGAAAGGCTGCTACAGCTGTTCCCTTGTCAGTGCTAACATTTGTTATGGCTAATAACACTTTCAATCACAACTATTTGAGGAAAATTGATTTATTTAGAACCTTCTCCTATGCTGAAAATACTCTGCCAAGGACAAAAGCTCCTGCAAACCACAGGTTGTTAATTCCCTGATGGATTCCTATGCATGTCTCAGCACTGCTTCTTTATACATTTTTGAAGGGGCTGTAAAGGAAAAAAATGAGATAGGTAAGCTCTTCTTTATATTTAATGTTGCCTTTATCATAGCAATTCTGTAAATGTTACCCCTCAAATTTCTGTATGTGAATCAAATTTGAGTTTCATGTGCTGTCTATAGGATAAATAAGATTAGTGGGGCAGTGCTGACATAACTTCCAAGATATCTGTGTTGAGTTTTTGCCTTTCAGACCGACCTACAGAATCCATTTTAACTAGCCACTTCACCAAATGCCAAAATTTGGTAACTACAGAATGACACTGCTTGTTAAAGCCTACATTACTGAAAGACTTGCTAGTACCTTGACAAAACAAACTAGGCTTTAATATGGTTCAAACTATGGTTTAAAACAAGCATGGTGACTTGCTTTAAATTACTATTTTAATGTGAGATGCAAGGTGTGCCAGTGCCAAAGTCAGGCATAGGCAAACTCGGCCTTCCAGATGCTTTGAGACTACAACTCCCATCATTCCTGACCACTGGACCTGTTAGCTAGGGATGATGGGAGTTGTACTCCTGAAACATCTGGAGGGCCGAGTTTGCCTATGCCTGGTCAAAGTAGATGGGGCTGGTGTATTCTCTGATCTCACAAATGCATAGGTCTAAGGTTTTCTTCTCTTCTCAACAGAAGGACACAACCAGTCATGACTTCCATAAAGGAGCAGGCAGCCATCAGCAGATTAATAAGTTTTCTACAGGAATGGGACAGTGCTGGCAAAATTGCTCGAAGCCACATTCTAGAAAATTTTATGCTAACCAACCAAGGCAAGACAGGTCCAGAACTGGAAATAGAATTCTCTCAAGGAGCCAGTTTGTTTCTCGCCCGTCTAACTGCTTGGCTCAGGTTGACGTATCCTCTTCCTTGGAGATCTCTTGTTAAAGTGTAACAAGAGCCAAAAAAGAAAGCAATAATTTCCCCATTAAAATTACCAGAATTGGCTACATATTGGTCTGATAAATTATATTTATTTTTATACCAGTTATTAGTATAAAATGCACCAACTTTTGCTATTTTTAGGGAAATTGTGCTCCAGTTATGGTAGCAGAATTTAATAATCCTGGACTCTGACTTTTCCTGCAATATTGCCCAATGACTTAGGTTCACAGAAAACTTTGCAAGTCCTACTTCAGACATGTCATTCCTCTAAATAAAGTATGAACTCCTGCAAAAGGGCTGAGGTGGGTAGGGAGAAAATCAGATTCAGCTGAGGTTTAGTGTGCCAGAATGTATTTAATTTAAAGCCTTCACAAACCCACAATAGTTACATGTATGGAACGTGCCTAGAGCAACAATTGAAGTCCATTGGCATCTTCCTATCAGCTGCAAGTGGGTGAGTAAAAAATTTACCATTTCTATATTTGGATAGGATCCTGAGGTTTTTAGCACATTATGTTGGTGTGAAAGAGGTAGTGAGAACGTGGTGTTTGGGAAAATGTAATCGTATTATCAAAGAGATTGGCAAATATAAAAAGCTCTGCTTTCTGTGGCTTGGTGCTACTTTGTCTGTTACCTAAATAACCATTTTATCAAACATGAAATCATGCAACTTGCACACTGGCATGGCTTCAGGAATAAAAACTACTCCAGCAACAACCATAGGGAATGTTCTTAGATGAAGCATTCCTATAATCTCCTTGGCTGAGATACCAGGTTGTAAGTGTTGGATTTGGGAATACCTATGCCCAGTTCTGTATATGGAAAATGTGGTCAAAGTTTTCTTCCCCCGTAAGAAAACTGGAATTGCTTTAGTTCATCAGCTTGCATTCCTGTAAAGAATGGAACACTATTTAGTGAATGACTGAAGTGCAAAGTCTTTCCCTTGGCAGCTCTGCTGCTTTAGTAAAGGGGTTACTAAAGTGGTGTTTAGGAAGAGAAGCAGTGGAGCTGGCAATTACCTTGCCTATGAAAAGAAATTTAACTGTTAATAAGTGTTAAATAATAACTTAAATCATATTAAGCAATCTTGTTGCAAATAGACTTTAGATCTGTTGCTTTCTTCTCCACATTTTTTCAGCCAGCGATACATTATTGAATTCCTGGAAGTTGGTGGTATCCTCACATTGCTGGAAATACTTGGGCTCAACCAACTGAAAGAGGAGGACAAAAGGGAGTCCATAAAGCTTCTTCAGTTAGTAGCAAGATCTGGCAGGAAGTTCAAAGAGATTATTTGTGAAAGCTATGGTAAGGTAGATTGTGACAAATGAGATGTACTGCCAGATATTTAAGTGAAGTGGTTTTCTGACCTCAGGGTTTTCCCCACAGAGCTTAGTTTATTCTTTCCACCCCAGTGAATACCACTGATAGAAAAGAGTTGCTTTCTTGTTCATTATCTCACCTGTCACAGGTTCATCAATAAAAGGGCATGGAAACATTTGATTCTCACAAGGATCTTACTTTGTAGTGTTTTCCTTTCATTGCAGTATATAGCAGCCAGGATATTTCTACCTGTAGAAGACGAATAGATCTCTGAAACATCAGCATATTAATAACTCTGTAAAGTTTCCTTTCTTGGGTAGAGTAGGATGAAGTGTTTTAACTACAGTATTAAAAATTAGTGTATGGGGAGTTAAACGCAAATAAATTCAGCTGGGAGGGAATATAAACTTTTTTTAGTATCTACCATAAAGTGACAGTGGATGCTTGTTTACTGCATTGCTCCACTGAAATGGATGAGTGTGATATATGTCCATCCCAGTCCAGCAAGGGAAAGCTGTATGTGAAAAGTACACTGTAAATGGGGATGCAGATTTTGCATCTGGATGTGCATTCACATAGGAGTGCTCAATGAATCTCATTTAACTGGTTGAATATGGATTTTCATGCAAATCTGAAGCTGCATCCAAATTCAGAGCCAGTCACTGCTGCCCATAACTAGTTGTGTCAACTTGAACTATATTGATTAGATTGGATTTATATTCTGCATTATCGCACTGGCTCAAAGCAGCTTACAGTGGCTTTCCCCCTAAACCTTAATAGTCCTGTCCCCTAAGCTCCCACTTCCTACTTGCTGCAAGCCATATATAAGAGAGAGGCGCTCTCTCTCTCTCTCTCACACACACACACACACACACACACACAGTCTTGTGTTTACCCAGAAGTGAATCCCACTGAGTCCAATTTGGCTTACTCCCAAGAATACAAAGTGCATGTTTAACAATTGTAACCTTGGACCAGCACCATTTCAAAAACAAGGACTGATTGAAACAGGGATTAAATCAACTGAATAAAGAGGCTATTTATTATTTATTTATTCATTTGCCCTAAAGTCTACAGAATTTTTACATAAATGGGCAAATCCTTGAAAACTCAAAGTCTGAAAACCATTGCATATTTTAGCTAGTGTGAGGTGCAATGGCTTCACTCCACTTTGTTTTCAGTTGTAGACTCTGAAGGTATATGGAAAACTAGATTTACTTGAAGATAGCCCTGTACATTGATCCAAAATTTTCCATACATGATACCGTTTGTGAAACCCATTTAGTGATTAAATAGATGTGATGTTAAGTGTGTCTTTACATAAATCACACACATTTTAAGAATTGCAAATAGCAATTGGCTACAATCATGTTCACTATTAGAGTGATTGCCTGCCAATGGTACTCTGCATATTTATCAATGTATAATAAGGGTGTCCTTTGTTACTTACAAAATACTTGTATTAAAACTTCCATATTATTTAAATACAAGCTAAAACATGGGGCTGCTTAGCTGACACTTTCTAGCCTGCGTGTTCAGAAAGTTTTTTTCCTTTATAGGTGTACGATCAATTGCTGAGTTTTTTGCCACCTGCAAGTCAGAAGAGACTCAAGAGCAAGTACAGATTCTTCTGGATGCTTTAGGCCATGGCAACCCCAAATACCAGAATCAAGTGTACAAAGGGCTGATTGCTCTTCTAAAGTGCACCTCTCCAAAAACCCAGCAACTGTCCCTACAAACATTGAGGACAATACAGGTGAGCAACAACAAGATGGGGGGGGGGAGGAGACATGGGGTTGCAATATTTGTTTCATCTACTATATGGAACTTCCCATCATCTGTTACAGACAACATGCATTTTTTCCTCAGGGGCATCTGTGTTTCTAGCCAGTGCAGGGTCTACAAACTGCACATATATATTGCTATTAACAGTTAAATGGATCTAAGTGCCAAATACCATGCTAAAGGAACCAACTATATTAGGCAAGAAAGGCTAACAGATCTGACCTGAGTTTGATAATTGAACTATAAGTAATGGAGATATAAGTAACCCAAATACATTGCCTTAAAATACAATGTTTGTACCGTAATTGTATTTAATTAGGTTTAAAGGGAGTTTCTGTTAAAAAATTACTGAAATCCTATTCTGCCCCCATGTCTAAAATCTGAAATAGTACCCCTGAAAATATGTGGGTTTTTTAGCTAAGAACTGTCAGCTGTAGAACACACCACCCCAATTATGGCTAGATCTAGAAGTTTAGGGACACATAGAACTTACTGACACCTCCCTTAACCATTCTAGCTAATAATTATTTCTAATTAATGCACTTATAAAACTGATTGGTATAACAGATTTATGAAGAAAGAGTGGTCTCCCTAAATACTGCCCTTGCATCTTTATGGTTCATGGCAGCATGTTGTCTGATCTCACCTGGGTGAGTTCACATTACTGCATTAGAGAAGTTGTTTTTTTGTTCATTTTACAGCTCTTGCACCCCACGTTGTTTATATCAGCACAGCTTTAATTTGCAACAGGGAACTTCAATCAGTTACAGCAATCTTCCTTTTACATTCTTACAAAATGAATTGCCTCCCCTCAGTGTTTCATGTATATGCTAAAATATCGTCTGACGTGCTCCTAAAAGGGATTTGCATCACCAGGTCAAAATATAATCTTTTGTCTGCTTGATCATGCTGAAGATTTGGGTAGCCCAGCTCTTCCTTGTAATCTCTTGATTGTGACCTATATTTTTCATGCTTGTTCTGTATTAGAGCATACTAAGACGGGGTCTCAAATATTATTCTCTTGCTCGTTTACTTTGGCAGACAATTGTGGGAGATGCCCATCCAAGTATTGTGGACTCAGTGCTTAGTGTGCTCCGTTCTCTGCACCTGGAGGTGCAATATGAGGGTAAGATGACTCTATGCACTCACCTCCACTTTTGAAGCCAACCCTCAAATCGTTGAGTCCAGGTGACTACCACATACTGAAATTGAAAATCAGTTTTAAAACAATGCACCAATGAGCCAAATGTCTATAGGAAGGGAAGAACCCTAGTAACTAAGGCATTCATGAAAAGCAAATTTTATGTAAGGTACGGCACAAGGTAGCCTACTTACAAGGCATACTGGTCTTTGGCTGGTGCCAAAGCTGGGTGAATCCAGTGTGTGTTCTAATTTGCATGGTAGCTACCACAATTTTCTTTTTTAATGCTATATTTGCTTCAAAACAGAAAACTTACAAATTCCCAAGTAGCATAAACAACATGTCTTCAAAGCAGGTGACTCACTGGCCTTTATTCCATACAGTTAAGCTGTGTGGTTAGTGCTACCAATTTTTTTTTTAACTAGTCTACACATTTTATGAAAGAACCAACAGACAGTGCCTTTACGGAGGGATTGAAGTCTTTAGAAACATGAGAACTGCACAATTAATGTGCTATATTGCCTAGTGCATTAACAAACCCACTTGAAAAAAGTTGAGTGTTCTTTGTCCTATAACTGCCATATAAACGTAAGAAGGAGCTGCTGGATAAGGCCAGTGGCCCATCTAGTCCAGTATCCCATTCTCAGTGGCAGCCAGCAGCCTATGGAAAGCCCAAAAGCAGGACCTGTGCTCTCCCCGTCTATGATTCCCAGTAACTGGTAAACACACTGGAACAAATGATTAACAAAGACTGGACATAGTTGAACCACCTTTTAGGCTCTGTGTAGGCAAATTATTCCCCAAGAAAACTGAGGCTTGCTCTGTGCAACAGGAGCTACCTTACTACTATTACTCTGTGACAAAGCACCCACTTTAGTATCTTCCTTCTTCTAGCGATTCAACTAATTAAGGACCTAATGGCATATGATGTGCGGCCAGCTTTGCTAAAAGGACTGGTTGCATTGCTAAAGCCATCAAGACAGGAGACTGCCAAAATGCAAGCCAGAATCCTGGAAGGTGAGATCCACAAATGCTGCCATTTGGACCCACTTATGAAGACGTTCCCCACTTCTACATCTCCTTCCCTATCTCTAGAGTATATTAGTCTAAGGCTGTGTTCACATTCTCGTTTACTGTGCACTCACTGCATTTCCTTGGGGTGCAAGAGCTATGAAATGCACTGAAAAAACAACTTCACTGCTCTCTAAGGCAGTAATGTGAACACACACTTACTGTAGCATTAATATTCTTCATGTGTTGAGAAGGGAAGGCATATATTTTAAGTCCATCCTCTGTTCCTTTTCTTTTATCATGGGGCCCAACCTCTTTCCTCATTCATACCTGAAAACCTCTACCAAGTTCCAAGTTTGCTCAGAGCGGGACTGTAGGGGTATGGAATGAGAACCCATTGTGATAGAACAGAAATTCATCTCAATCACCAGTCTGAGAAACTGGAGCAGGGAGGGCTGCAGGCAAACATTGACATCTTTCAAAGCAGACCCAAAGCAACATTCCCTGCTTACCATCAAGGAATCAAATTTCTGCATGGCGTGTGAAACAGCAATTAGCTGGTGCTAGCCTAAGTTAAACTGTGCTGCTGGATAGGTACTGAATGGATTTTCTGTGCAATTCAGTTCTTTCTGGACAGTGTTTTAGGTCAAAAGCAAAGCTTTGGGGCAGCTATGAGACACAGTATCTGACTCCTACATTGTTTCCTACATACAGAAGCTGGTACGTTACACCTGATGGAGTCCTTGCCAGCATATATTCAGCAAGCTGCCGCTGCCAAAGCCATTGGGTAAGAGATTATGATGGGTTACTGGAACCAGTTGCCAACACAGAGGCAAACTGTGAAGCACTCTTAGCCCAGTTTTGGGTAGGCCACAGATGCAAACTAGAAAACACCTCACTTACTGTGTGAAACAGCCACCATTCCACAGTCCAGATTGGCAAATTATATACACCCACTTCACCTGCTATTCAGATGGAGGCAGTAGGGAACTAGGTTGGGCAGTGTTTATATATATATTTTAATTGATGGTGTTAACTATATGTTTTAATCATACTATGATATCTACTTGCTGCATTTTGCTCCAAGAACCTCAAAGTAGCAATTATAGTCTCTTAACATAGCACACTGGCTAAGAGTGACTTGCATTGCCCAAGGCCAGCAAGTAACCAAGCATATATATCCAAACATTACTACAAAATGGCTTTTAAGGATTGAAGTTGAATCCATGCCTTCTGCTTCTTGATGCAACATTAGACAGCCAGCATTGCATCCAGTCCCTTAAAACACATTCAGAACTAGAATACCTATATAATCCAGCCACTATCCTCTTACCTTTCAGAGTTTATAACATGAGCTAGAATAGTCAGGTTATCAATGGAGCTATACATAAAATATACAGCTCCTCTCTAATCATTTTAGGGTTATCATCTTCAGCACTAGACAAAGTATTTGCTGCTTAGCCAAATTCATGTCACCACCCACCTTACTAGGCTTAGCACCATAACAACTCATTCAATACAACAGATTTGCCCAGTCAGCTTATTTTCTTGGCAGCGTGTGCCTTTAACAACTGTTGCAGAAATCCAGCTGAACCTGTTGGATGTCTCCTATTATTATTGGATGTCTCACTGTCAACCAGCTGGTAAAGGGCACAGAACAACCTAGATCTCTCTGGCTTGTAAATTAGTGGGGTGCTCCCTCTGCTCTTAAACCCCCTTCCCCCTCTCTTATCGGTTTATTGAAAACATTTTTATCCCACTCTTCAAACACTCAACTTTGCAGAATTCTGGCCCAAGACTCCAGAGATGTGGCTGAGGAGCTGGTCTTCTTGAGAGTGGTGCATGGTCTCATGTGTGCCATGGGCAACAAAGATCACACTAACTGCCAGAGGCAGGCCAGCATTACCCTTGAGGCAAGTGACTTTGTTGAAAAGGAGGGAACTGGGCGTAGGTGTCTATTGTCACTTTTTCAAAGCTCTCTAACTGAAGGGGTTGTTTCGGTGGGTGGAATGGATGGATTGGATGAGATAAAACGTTAGTCAGTTGATTAAGCACTAAAGAATACAAAGATCAGACTATGACAGGAGTAAGTAAGGCTTTCTTAGAATTTAACATGCATGGCTTGTAGATGTTGGAAGCATGGGAGCAGAAACTGCCTGTATATTTAACTGCCTGTATATTTAATTTAATAAATTAATACTACTACAGAACTTTTAAAGTCTCTATTGTGCAGCCCCCCACTAAAGATTCTGAGTGATGAAGACCAGAATAATAAATACTAATGAAA
Organism: Podarcis liolepis; assembly: GCF_965112155.1. Lineage (NCBI taxonomy): Eukaryota > Metazoa > Chordata > Lepidosauria > Squamata > Lacertidae > Podarcis > Podarcis liolepis. Next base: position 51,464,561 of record NC_139559.1, read on the forward strand.
CCTGGGTAGTAAATATTAGATTGCAGAGTTTTATACTCCTGTAGCTTACAAAGGGCTGCATCCAACATTATACAGTCAAACATCGGATCCCGAACGCCTGTATTTTGGAATGTTTTGACTACCAAACGCCAAAAACCCAGAAGTAAATGCTCCGGTTTTCGAACGTTTTTCAGAAGCCAAACATCCAACGCAGCTTCCGCTTGAGTGCAGAAAGCTCCTGCAACCAATCAGAAGCCGCACCTCGATTGTCAGACATTTCGGAAGCCAAACGTTCGACAACTGAGGTTTGACTGTACAAGCTAAGTTTCACTTGTGCAATGGAGTCCTGTTTCCTCACCTCTCTGCATTCAAAATTTGCTCCAGAGTATACCCAACCCTCTGGAGTCTGGAGAGTTTAAAGATGCATCATGGGCTGGAGAGGAGGGAGAAGTTATGTTAACTCAAGCAGAGGTCTGCTGCACAAACAGAAAAGCAGAGTTGGATACAACCCAAGAATTATTCTTATTTTCCCAATGGATTAAATTGTGTTCCCCTGCAGCATTTTGTAAGGATGTTCATAGTGGTGGAGAATCAAACCCGAAGCGCCATGGGAGAAAAATTGTTCGAGCTCTTTATGGTATGTCTTGTCTATCCTCTGTACTAAGGTTATGGGACTCAGATATGAGATGTTTTATTTGCCAAAAGCAACAGTGAGATTTAAGACAAAACACCTGAAATCCCAAACCACTTTTCTGAATTGTTTAGAAGTCTTCCCTCCCCCCAGCAACTATAGTAAGAATCACTATCTTCTGTGGCATAGCCAGTGTAGACAAGATCTTCAGTAACTGTTAAATTCAAATGAATGCTTTAAGAGAGCCAGAGTTCAGAAAGGGTAGTGGTATCTTCTTACTACTTCTGCCATTGTAAAAGCTGCTTTCTGTTTACCAGGTTTCTCTTATCCTCTTATCTTAAACCACTTAGAAACCTATTTTAAGAGCATTAAGCAGTATTTAAATTAATAACAATCTTGAAGAGGAGGAACAGAAAGTGGCACAGTAGAGGGAAAGCACAGCTCTAGATCATTTTTCAGAATAAGGGCAAGAACATCATATGCCAGAGTAACTGATGGACACTGCTGCCTCCAGCATATGACTGTGGTGATGAGGCTTTCGAATTTGCTTATGACAGATTAACCAAAAAAGTCTGAGAATGAAGAAAATAATCAAGCAGAGGCCTAAAATACTTAACTTGCCTCTTTACACCACAGCACCATCCCATGCAATATTCCAGCCTTCTTTCCATACTGTGATTCATCTTCCTAGCAATTTTTGCTTTTCCATTCCTAAGTAAACATATTCAACCATATTTCTCCATTTCTGTAAAAGTTGTTCTGAACATTGGATTGGCAGATTTTGAAAGAAATTAATTTGGGAAGCCTGCATATTTTAAAGTGTGGATTTACTAGTAAAGCTAATTCTAATACAGCCTCTGTCTTCGTAGCTGCTTATGATGGTTATACTAACCAACCACCTACAATTATTGAATGATGTTTTATACGAAGTCTCAAAACTATTTACAATAAATATTTTCTATTTTTCAAAACATTAAAACACATGGCATTAGTACAGCAGCACTAAAGTCCAGATTGAGCAACTGCAACAATATAATTAAAGCTGCCCCCTATGTCAAAGAATAAAAATGATATTCCCTGGTGGCAAAATGATAATAAAATTGTCATCAGGTGTGCCTTTCTAGAGAGAGCATTTTAAAAAGATGGTGAACTATTACAGAGTAGGCCCATTCATCTTTCTTCTAAATTTTCCAAATATCCAATTTCAATCAAAAGCCAGGCAGCCATTAGTCCTTTAGCTAATTAAAATATTCCAAGAAGTTCACTGTTCAGATACAGTCATCCTAGCCTTTGAGTGAAGAGACATGTAGAGACAACTCCATTAGAGTGGCCCTTGTTTCAAGGAAGAGATGCCAATGAACCATCAGGAATTGCCCTCCGTTTATTTCCAGCCCTGAACCTTGGAAAGTTCCTGCTTTTCAATAAAGTGCCTGTCTTACCTTTCTTCCCTCTAGCAAGATGCTACAAACTTGTACCTGAATATGGATGCTGTGCAGGCTGTTATCCTGGCCACCAATATAGTCAATATTCCAGAATATATTTTGGCTCAGGCAAAAATGGATATTCCAGGTATGTTGGGCACAGTTGTGGACAAAATAACTTTGGAATATGTAGATACCTCCTTAATGCTAAAAAAAGGGGGGAGAGGGAAGGGAAATAATGGGATGACATATTGTGTAGGCAGGTTGTGAATAAGTACAAAAATATGAACTGGGACCAGTTATTAGTTCACAACAGTATAAACAAGAAGGGTCTTATGTTAATTCAACAAGTCCAGAGGGGACAGAAATTACATATGAAATCTGTAGAGAGAAATGCTAGTTAGATGACAAGAAAAAAAGTACTGTGTCTACTCTTGAGAGTGATGTGCATGTTGGCGTGCAGCCTTTTGAGGGCTGGTAAAGCCTCAATGTGGCTCTCAAGCAAAAAATGTTAGCCACCCCTGTATTATGCATTTATAATCTTTATGACTTCACTTGTGCATACTGCATTTTATTTTATGGAAACTGCCATGTGAGGATGCTTGGCCTAAAAGGCAGCTTACCAGTACCTTAAGTAAATACAGAGGTACTTTGAGTTACAAACGCTTCAGGTTACAAACACTTCGGGTTACAAAGTCCACTAACCCGGAATTAGTACCTCAGGTTGAGAACTTTGCCCCAGGATGAAAATGGAAATCACGCAGCGATGGCGCGGCAGCAGCGGGAGGCCCCATTAGCGAAAGAGCACCTCAGGTTAAGAACAGTTTCGGGTTAATAACAGACCTCCGGAACGAAATAAGTTCGTAACCCGAGGTACCGCTGTATCTTGTTTGTATAACAGTACAGTGGTACCTTAGTTCCCGAACTCAATCCATTCTGGAAGTGCGTTCGACTTCCAAAACGTTCAAAAACCAAGGCAAAGCTTCTCATTGGCCCTGGAAACAATGCCGACAGCCAAAACGGATGTTCAGCTTCCAAAAAACATTCGCAAACCAGAACACTTACTTCCAGGTTTGCGGCATTTGGGAGCCGATTTGTTCATCAACTAAGCTTTTTGGGAACAAAGATACCACTGTATTTAAAAAACAAGCTACCATACTTGGTACTGAAGTAATGAACTGAGTTGTATTTCTTGAACTCTTTTTCCTCCCTCAGAGAGAAACTCAACTGCAGAAGATGAACAGGAACAGCCGTCTCAAGATAGAGAGTTGCTGCTTTAGTTAGTGACCTCTCAATTGTCCTCATTTATTGGGCTGTTGTTCATTTTCATCTATTTTTTTCATGCATTCTGTTTCAGGCCCTACTACCCATCCCCATGAGAAAAAGATGCAAAGCTCCAAGTGCCTTATGACAGGTGACTTTGAGTCCCTGTCCCCCTCCCTTTTCTCAAATCTGAAATCTACCGTACTTAGTTTGGTTATCAACCACCAGACACATCAAATTGCTCTAATTGTTCTTCAACAGCTGCCTTTGCATCAACATAACCATAGACTAATTTGTGTCATGAAAATAAGGAATAATCCCTTGTACAGCCACTTTGAGTTCTGAGGAGACAGGATATCTATGTAATAAATAAAAACAGTACTGAACAACTAAATTTAAGTCTCTGTGATCATACATACCAGACACAAGACTTCACTCCAATTTGCAGGTTCAACTGAAATAAATGAACATACAGAAGATACATGGGCATCTGGTTAGCCATTGTGAGAACAGAATGCTTGGCCTTATCTAGCAGGCTGCTCTGCTCTAAATCCCCTTGCCAACTTATTTTTGTGCAGACAGACTGAACCCTAATGTAGTAGAGCATCCAGAAGTCTACCATAAGACCCAATGTTCTTTTCTTGAGAAATATTATCAAAGGCAAAACATTTACATGATTTGCAAGCCAAAAACAGAAACTGCCACTCTCTAGCAGCATTACTGGGAAAGCAGCAATGGCTTCTCTAGTTATGCATTCAGCATATAAACACACTCTTGAATACTTCATGGCTTTACAGTTATATAAAGGGATTTTTGAAGTAATACAGCTCTTTAAGAGAAATTAAGGAGCAATCGTATGCTTAAGCCCATTGATTTCAGATACAGCTAGTTTTGTATAGGATTTGGCTGCTCTTTTCCTGAAGTGTACTTTAGCACAATGCATAGTATGTATGCTTACAAATCAGGCCTATCTACTTCATAGAGATGGAGATAAAATGTTGAAACTTCATTTCAGTTGTTTCCCAACTCCTAGCTCTCTTCTCTTGGAAAGCATGCTATGCCATTAACATCTCCTTAGCCACTTTGTATGCCTTAGATCTTAGGAATCAATTAACACTTGCATGCAGTAATGACACCCTAAATTCACTTTATAATTGGCAATGCCAGTAGACAAAATTAGCAGCATCCTTCCCATCCTTTGAAAGCTACACTGATACATCCATGCATATATCAGACTTTTCCTCATAGGGTGTAAGCACATACCATATATATATAAACACACACACACACACACACTTGTTTAACACTTTGGGGAAGGATACTGAAGCATACCCACACACTACTTTGCTCTTGAGTAGGCCAAGTAGGTGCAAATTTTAAACCTCTCAGTTACAATGAAATGGCCCAAACAGTTGAAACTTTTTGCCATTCTACTGATAAAATGCAAAAACTCAGAAAGGCAGAAATTAATTTCCGTTTCTGAACAGACTGACACTATAATTGATTTTATTCTGTGAATCGCCCTGAGACCTCTGGGTACAGGGCGGTATATAAATTCAATAAATAAATAATAATTGTAAAGATTTTTGTAGACTTTTTTCAAAATAATAGCCACCAGAGATAGTTTTCTTTTAAGCTCATGATTAATGCATAAAGCCAATAAAATTGTTTAACACTGACAGATTTCAATACCAGTGTTTGACCAGTTTCAGAAGTCATAAATGGAATTCTTGCCTCTACATGAATGAAGACTATCACAGTCCAATACATTGACTTAAATAGACATGATTATGGTCATTGTCCATTTGCAACATTTATAACAGGAACAGCCAGGAGCTGCGTACTCTCATGTCTGCGTGAGAAAATACCCAGACCTCCCAGGGACTAATAACATTTGGTACTATATGGGCCTAGGTTGTTAAATTGCACACATGAGGGTAGTGTTCCCCTCCACGAAACCTTTGAAGAGCAGCAGTTGAAATAGCCACAGTAGCGAAGGAGTGGAGTCCTTTCTATCCAAGTTGGCTACCTTGGTCTTGTCAGGCAGAAAGGCTGGGTATAAATATTTTAAATAAATCCACAATGTTTTTAAAACTTTTATTTATGAACCTTTAACAGCCTTTATACACACATTGCACAGTATCGATCACTTATCTCTTTTCCCGACTTCCCAATCCATCTCTCTTGTAGGTTAAATTGTATATTGTACCCTCTAAGATAATCTCCAAAATACCTCCACTCTACTCTTCTCTTTAACTCATCCTTATTCCTTAGTTTTGCAGTCAAGGTTACTAATTCTACATATTCTATCAGTTTGCTTTACCAAGTTTCCTTCGTGGGTACCTCTACTTCTTTCCTTTTTTTTGCATATACTATTCTAGCTGCAGCGATTGCGTGCAGAAAGATATTGAGTGCCTTTTTTGGAATGCCATCACCTATTATCGCTAACAGGAAGGCCTCTGGTCTTTGGGGAAATGTGAATTTTAAAATCTTTAATTATTCTTTAGAGCAGGCATCCCCAAACTCGGCCCTCCAGCTCTTTTGGGACTACAATTCCCATAATCCCTGACCACTAGTCCTGTTAGCTAGGGATGATGGGAGTTGTAGTCCCAAAACAGCTGGAGGGCCGAGTTTGGGGATGCCTGCTCTAGAGTATTTACACAACCACCACATATGAATCAGGGTTCCCTCTACCTCGTGGCACTTCCAGCATAAATTAGACCCTTTTTTATACATTTTCACTAATTTGTTGGGTTGTCAAGTACCACTGGTACATCATCTTTTGTAGGTTTTCCTTAATAAGTTAACAGGCAGAAAAATTCATGGTTTTCCCCCCATAATTTTTCCCATGTGGACAATTCTATGTTGCAACCAATATCTATGGCCCATTTTGTCATTGTCGCCTTTACCATCTCATCTTTGGTCTCCCACTCCAATAACACTTTATAAATTTTTGAGATTACCAGTAATTTATCATCCTTTCCTAATACAATTTTTTCAAATTCTGAACTCATTTCCGCCAATCCCTTTTCCTTATCTCTTTTGAATACCGGTAACTCATTCACCTGAAAATACTGAAACCAATCTATAGTATGACCCCAAATCTCTTCTCCTTTTTTTAGGTGAACTCCTCCTTCTTTAAACTTTATAAGTGGCCCATTAGTCCATATTCAACCTTTTCATTGAGACCACCTCAGTTGGGGATATCCATTTTTGGGGGTTTCTCTCTAAAAGATCTTTGTGTCACTGCCAAACAGTGTACATACTTCTTATGACATGGTTTTGGAAACCTTTGTGCACCCTTGATTTGTCATAATGCAGATATGCCTGCCATTCAAAGTGTAGATCAAAACCTTCTAGGTCTAAAATGTTGGTATCTCTTAGCTCCATCTATTCTTTCATCCAACAAAAACACGCTGCCTCATAATAAAATCTAAGGTCTGGAAGGGCAAAGTCCCCTCTTTCTCTTACATCTGTCAGATTTGTATACTTAATTCGGGTTTTCCCCCTACCAAATGAAGTTTCTCACGTCCTATTTTCACATTTTGAAACAGTTCGGGCTATTACCACGAGTGTTTGAAATAAGAAGATCATCTTGGGCAAAACATTCATTTTGACTGCGGATATTCTTCCTAACAAAGAAAGGTTCAGTCTAGTCCATTTTTCTAGATTCTTTTTATTTCATTCCAGATTTTAACATAGTTATCCTGAAAAAGGTTTAAATTCTTAGCTGATATCCATATCCCCAAATATTTTTCTGTTTTAATTCCCATCATATTCTCAAGTCTTTCTTTTGCCTGTAAGTCTATTTTTTTTTACTATCATTTTTGTTTTTTCCTCATTTATATAGAATCCTGCCAAGTTGCCAAATTTTGTTATAGTTTCTATTGCCCTTGGGACGCTTTCCATCGAATTTTCCAACATCAACACGTCGTCCGCAAAGGCTTTCACTTTGTATTCTCTCTGCCCAACTTTAATTCCTGTTATTTCATCATTTTTCGTATTTCTCTAGTTAACACTTCTAATACGTATTAGGATAAACAGCAGTGGCAACAGGGGGCATCCCTGCCTTGTCCTCTTCTTGATACTACTTTTTTCTGTGACATTACTATTTACTATTGCTCTGTGTATACTGCATTTATCCCATTAGAGTGTATGGCATTCAGAACAGCATTCTCCACTAATTTCCTCAGGAAGACCCAGAACACATTGTCAAAGGCCTTTTCAGCATAGAGGAATATTAGTGCTGCTTCTTTTTCATTTCTTTTTTCCAAGTATTTGATCACATTTCTAGTATTATTCCTTGGTAAAAAAACAACCTGCTTGATCCTCATGAATAGCTGATTCTAGGACCACCATCAGCTTTTTTGCCATTATTGCAGTGCACAACTTATAATCATTGTTCAGTAAGGAGATCAGCCTGTAGGTCTTGGGTTGGAGTATATCCTGATCTTGTTTGGGGATTAGAGTAATGTAAACGTTCTTCTACGATGTTGGTATTGTTCTCCCTTATAAACTTTCATTCATAATATCTTTAAGGGGCGTGGTAATGTTTCTCTTAATGTTTTATAATATGTGACTGAAAGTCCATCCAGACCAGGTGGTTTGCCAGACTTTGCCTGCTTGATAGGTACATCTATTTCCGTCATTGAGATGGGGGCATTCAGACCATCTACTTCGTCCTTTGTTAGCTGTGGTAGATAACATTTTTGCAAATATTCTTCTATGTCTTTCTCACTCTCCTTTCCATTCACGTACAAAGTCGAGTAGTATCTTAAAATTTCTTTTCTGAATTCTTTTTGGTTATATACCCTCTCCCCTACTATTATCTTGTTTATTATATTGGGGGGTTTTCTCCCTTTGAAGCTGCCACGCTAGTAACTTTCCCAGCTTATTGGCAAACTCAAATTGTTTTTGTTTTAAAGCTTTTTAGTCGTTGCTCTATTTCATTCTGTGTGATCATGGCAAATTGCGTTTGTAGTATTTTCAGTTTCTGAATACAAACTTTATCACCTGGTTTGTCCTCTAATATTTTTTCATAACACATCATTTCCTTCAAAATTCTTTTTCTTCCTCTTTTCTTTCTCTAAAATGCATTTTGTTGAATAAAGAAGCCTCTTACAACCACATTACCAGCATATCACATCCTGATCCATTCCTTTACTGGAGTTCCTTAGTTGTTTTATCGTTTTCTGTCAACACCACCGCATTAAGTCCTCTAATATTATTATCTCATTACATCTTTCAAATAATTTGCCTTCCAGCTCTCTGTAGAACTCCAGTATTTTTTTTTTCATTTAACTAGCCTACAAGGTGATTAGCTCCACTTTCTACACATACCTGTGTTAGTAATTTTTTTTATACAACCTGGAAAAAGGTCAGATGAATTCAATCTTGTCCTCTTCCAGTTGTTCCATTAGCAAAAATGGTAGAGTACAGAAGTTTTGACTAGCGTTGACCACCCACATTTTTCCAGAACCCCTGAACATTTCTCATAAATAGGGACCATCTTTCCTTAAAGTTCAACCAAAATATAAACAACCTTGACTGTCATCACAACCTAGCTGGACTAGGATTGCCTACTGTGTTCAAGTTACAGTCCTAAACATTCTTCCTATGCTCCTGTAAATATTTAAGGGCGGGGGGCAAAGATTCACCAAGTTCAATAGACTTCCTCTAGTAAGTATACTAGTCAGTACAATTGCTGCCATCCTCTGAAACAAAACCAGTTGAAAACCAAGATAAAAGGCCAGATTCAGCTAAATAGTTGTGCTAGCACAACAAGTCACGTTAATAGGAAGATGGGAAACTGGTCTACCTGGCAAGCAGAAATGTTTGCAATGACTGAGCAAACATAACAGCACAATGCTGAACTCTTCCCATAGTATTTCTAAGTAAAATATGTTTATAACCAGTCTTACTGACAAATCTCAAATTCTCTTTTAGATGTAATAGATAAGGTTGAAAGTAAGCAAGCTGTCCTTACCAAGTTGTTGCTCTCCAAGCCAGATGTGCATACAAATCCAACATATATATACAAGTGGCCTCCAAGAACAGCAGAAGACCTGCAGAACACACTTCAAACCCCTCACAATACAGGACTTGATGCATTCAGAAATATTTATTTATAAACTGCTTCAATTACTGATTATTTATATTTTAAAAAGTCTCAAACAGCAAAACCAGTTCAAGATTCACTGGATTGCATTCAATGTTAACATTTCAAAAGTATTTAGTGAAATACTTTATTTACACTAGAAAAATGTACAAGCTTACCAAGAGACACCAAAGCAACTCTTCTTAGCCTTCAGTTGTGAAGAGGAGCAATGGTCCCAGAAACATCACATTCTGGCAGAGTACTTTCCTTTGCCTGCATAAAGGATAGCACCCTCTCCCCAAAACAGGGGACCCTCAAACAAGATAGGATGAACCTTCTGCTTGCATTTTAAATACAGTTAACAGCAAACCAAAGAAGTGACAGACAAATAGAGAGGGAAGAAATTCATTTAACAAGTGGGTAACTACTGAAGTGGTCGCTTATTCAGATGCTTGCTGGCTTGTTCTTCCATCTGCATGGCAAGGGTTAGTTCTTCCAGAGTGTCTATGGAAGAGGAAGGAGACAGAGAAGATAGACGTCAGCATGAGACCCCTTTGAGGGGCATCCAGAAAACAAAAAAAGAAACACACATCTAGACACTCCATTTCTTTCTTTCTGACCACTCTGGTGGCAGCAGCAGGATCCAGCCAGCAGGCAAGAGCCTGAGTTCCCTTACCAGAACCATTTTGACAAGTGGGTGAGGCCCACATGTCAATCACCTGACACCCCACTTCAAAGCTGGGCTGCAAAGAACAATACCCAAGGGCCTTGCTCTAATTGTCAATCAGCTGATTGGAGCTTACAGTAAGTCCTGTTTTGGGCAGGGATCAGCAGCACTATGGAGTTCCTATTTGGAATTCAGATTGTGCAGCCAGTCTCTCCAGGACTTGCTGTCAGCCATTGCTGTCTTGTCCCATTCAAGTATATGAAAAATATCTTGTGGCAAAATAGCATTGTGTATGACTGAAAACAAAAGTGAAACTAATTTTTTGCCTCAGGATTGTAATGTTTGCAAAGAGAGCCACCTAGTGAATGCTTTGTAAAATGCCTATTCCTTTAGTTCTGGAACATCACAGTACAGTGTAGGGGTTATCAACATTTTGGGGCCCCATGGGCACATTTGGAAAACTGAGGAACACTCCACAGCAATGCATGAACCCACCCCAGTGCAACTGCTTCACTCAGTAACAGTGCAACCTCTTACATTCCACACCCCACATTCCACGCCCCACACTGAACACTTCTCCTACAAGGACAGCATTCCAGAATTAAGCAGCTCCATACTGACCCCCCCTTCCTCTCCAAGGATGTGCACTAAGAGGACAGTGGTGATTCTCTTCCAGCCTGTGGCAATGTATTCCTGGGAATCACACACCATGTGTTTAACCAGTCCAATAGTCAAACCACGGTATTGCCCACCAACTCTACACTTTAGCACCACAAAGCTCCTAATCAAAGCGGAAAGAAAGTACAGTATAGAGGTGCGCAACATTCCTCCAACATTCTCCACTGGCGTTTTGGTACATTTCAGCCAATTTCGAGGGCATAAGGTACTATACCCAAGGTCTTGTGCCCATCTGACCATGACATCTTTAACTTCTTCATCTCTTCTACTATTTCATTCATGCCTTTTGCCTAGAATAGAAGTCTTTCTATTCAAACCATTTTAAGTCTCCACACATCATCTGATTCTATGCAGTACAGGAAGCAACCACTTTGCAGTCAGTCAACTGACGCGTGAGTCCTTTTGGACATGGAAAAGGGCATAATAGGGGCAGGCTTATACATGCTCCACCAATGCACGTGGGTGCCAGGAACACAACTCTCACGCAAATTGAGAGTTGCCTGTACTTTCTGGACAACCCTAGCTACATTTTACCTTCTCCTTTCCTTACCACTAATCATGGTAAAGCCTTATATCTCTCCCTGGCCTCCATCATCTTATGTGGCAAGCAATTTTGGATAGCAACTGCATTGTTTCTATATTCTATGCAGTGTTTAACATACAAATGGCAGTTTTCGTAGCATAGGTGAACATTCTGTCACAGGGAAGTTGAAAAGCCAACTCCTAAAAGCACCAAGCATTTTAATTTCTATGCTACTTCCTGCAGTGTGTTAGTGAAATACAGCACCCTCCAGTACCTTTCAGGCGGAGGAAATTTTTGGATCCTTCATTTACGAAGCACTGGGCTTGATACACAAATGCCTCCAGGTCATATTCTGGTTGTTCTGCAATATCCAGGAGACAGTTGCAGTCGTTCATTTTCTGAGTACGAAAGGTGAGGAAAGTTAGGAGTTTCTCTTACAATTATGGAACAAACTGATGTTACTGGAAATATTGGCTTAAAATTTGCACTGAAATCTTATTGCATGCTCCTTGATCTAGGATAAGCATCAATTCAGCGTCACAATTTCAGTTCTTCAACAGTAAAAGCCACTTGAACCCAGAGACTATCAAGAAGATTTGGTGCACTACCCACCAATACATACCTCCCTGACATCCTTAAGCTCCTCTATTGCCTTCTCCTCAAGCTCACTTATCCGGGTGACAGCCTCACGGAAACTGGACAGATGAGACAGCTCATCATCAGAAAGCTGTTGTTTTGACAAGAGAAAGTATTAGCACAGCCTCGCTAAGCTCTACTCGCCAAACAGATTGCCCTCCTGTTCAGCACATGCAAACCTCATGAAGGTGGGCCGATTCTTCCTCACTGATATCCACCTCTTCATTTTCAGTTTCCATGCAGTTCTGTGCTTCTCCAGCTGTTCCATTGTGAGGGAGCTCCTTCACTCTGAGAACAGAAGGGAAGAATCCAGCCTTGGTAAAGCACTTAATGGCCTATATACAACACAGGTGAAGCCTGAGGGTGGAACTTTTCCAGTCATTCTGTCTGCGCAAGCATTCCAGCTTGCTAGACAGAACAATACTCTGTCCCCCCACACCCTGTTCTGGAGGTTCTCCCAACCCCCACAAGCCGATTAATTGGGGGCCACAGAGGGGAGGACAGGGGGAACACCCAATTGCACAAGCTGAAGCTCATGTGTAGGGCTTCCACAGGTGGTGCTTGTTAGATGAATCCCACCCTTAAAGTGAAAGCCTGAGGCCATTTGAAAACTGCAATTCTAAAACAGTTTTTCCTTCCACAAATACATCATGACTAAGATCACTTGTATGACCAACAATTTACCCCAGTATTAAGGATGAGATTTGTAAGTCCAGAAATCACTCACCTATCAGCATACCGCAAGGTGTTTAGGGTATATTCACAGGAATTCATGCCTGGGGAGATCATTGCAATCTGAAAGCAAATAAAAAAAATAGCCACCCGTATTCATCTCTTACTTTCTATACAATTACAGTCACATCCATCCAGCCTGCAATGCTGTCCCAGCAGTTCTGCTTCACTGATCCCATCAACAATGAAGCACCTTAAGTTTTCTTGCACCTTCATCATATTTACTTGGAATTTAGACTCCACAGAAATCTATAGGCTTTTTCCAAGCAAACATGTTTAGGTTGTCACCTTAATGCAACTAAGACCCCGGAGGAGAGCAATTTTAACATCTGTATGTTGATAAGCTTTGCTCTAGATTGCAACATACCGGCTCATGAACCAGTGCAACAAAAATATTTGATCAAGAACTGTTTTGGCTTTCTGCATAAATCAAGAACTGGGTATAATTTTCTTAAGATACACTGGCATAGCTATTTTACTTGTTACTAGAAACAGAAGAATTTAAAATCAAGTGGTAACTTCCGCAAGTTTCTGCCATTTCTGTGATCACAAGGCCAGCTATTTAACTTACCATACAGGTTCTGGAATTTGCTCCAATGAAGGAATCCCTCAGCACTTGGGTAAGTTTGCTCTCCCGAAAAGGTGTGTGTTGTTTATTCTGGCCTAGAGCGCGGATACATTCCTGGGGATAGGAGGAGAAATAGTCATATTTGAACAGTGTTTAGGATCATCACCATCATGGCTATAGCTAAACACTTTTTTTACCTTAAGTAGAACCTAGTGGACTTCTAAGCACTTACTTAGGATTGCACAGTAGGATGTGGCTCCAGATGTTGCTGACACCCAACTCCCATCATCCCTGGCCATGTTAGCTGGGCTTGATGGGAGTTAGAAGTCTAACATCACCTGATGGGCAATTGGTTCCCCACCTTTGAAGAAAAGGTTGCAAGAAATCCTGCAGTGTCTCAAGTCTGCCCTGCTTTAGGTAACTTTGAAATATTATCACAGGTGCACTTAAAACTTTTGTTTGCCTTGTTCTTTAGATAGTAGACAAAAAATTTGCAGTGCTCATCACCTACAGCCCCTCAAGAAAAGCAGTTATATACTACTTCGCAGTGATTATCTAGAATGATCCAAGAAGCAACATTCTGTTTGGTAAATTTGGCCTCTTGCTCTGTTTTATGAACAAAACTAAAAATACATCCCATAAAGGTGTGTGTGCAAATTACATCACTATTTAGAACAGACATCACAACTGGAGTACACTAGGACTGGGTGATATCTGGTTTTCAATATCACAATATATCACCAACTAAATATCACAATATCTCAATATATCATGATATATATCCGCGACAGGAGAAATCACAAATAGCTTCTAATCTTTTTTGAACCACTTAATCAAATCAAACTTTTATAGAGTTAGAATTGGAAGGAGGTTCAAGAGTCATTTTAATTTAACTTCCAGATAGCGGTAGCCAATATAGACACTGCAGTTTGGCATTTTGGTATCTGTCTATGCAAGTCAGTTGCAATGCTCGGGCTCCTGGTGAGTTTCTAATACAGCTTTCCATGCTGAATGTTGCTGAGCTCCTTTTCACAAATTATTCCTCGTCCTCTTATTCTTCAGTGGCTATTCTGCAAGGTCCCCAAACAGCTTTGTCATAACTAACAGGTTTAGCAAGTGTCTTCTATAATAAGAGTTGCAAATCTGTCTCCATACATCCTGAGTTGGTTTGTCCAAGTCTGCAGAACTGAACAGGCAAATAAACAGTGCTAGAGAGGCTGGTAGTAAGTAGCCCAGTCCTGGATTTATGCCATCAGCTGTCTATTCTGCTCTTGTCTAAAACTGCCACAAACTCTTATTGCCTGTGCCATGAAGTTACACTGTACCTTCAGTGCTAGCAAGCTCTTGTTTATTTCTGCTGCTTCCAACCGTGTCTGCCGATCATTGCTGGAGGTATCAGCACCTCTTTCATTCCCCGCCAAGTCCACTAAGGAGAACTTGCCATGAAGTTTTCGTTTTCTGCGCAGAATAATTTGAAAACAAGCATGGGAACGCGAGGAGCTGGCGTTTGCAAATGTATGCCCGGATGTCCTAAAACAGAGATAATAGTGTTCATTAGATCATAGGTATGAAATATAATTATATACCAACTGTTCCGTATCTTCGCCTCGGAATATGTCAGTATAACCTGTGTTGTTTGTACCTCATCTGTTATGTTCCAATTAATGCTTCTACTTCCAAGTCTAATGTGAATTTAATATATTAAAAGGGTACTAGCCTTTGCAGTATCTGCATGGATCTAAGCATGGGGTCTCCAACCAGGCACCCATATGAATTATGGCAGACATCCATCCCACTTGGTGTCCACCAAGCCCCTCTGCCCCTCCCTAGTGGGAGGGTGTTTTGGGGAGGTTGCCTGATTTTTATTTGATGGAGGAAGAGTCTGAGCATTACCAGTTTTTCTTCTGTCATGTCTTCAGGAGTTTTAGATTTGTAAGTGTGCCCTGGAGCCCAAAAAGATTGGAGACAACGCCTAATGTCTCCATTGGTTGATTTTTGCCTATTGGTTGGTTGATTTTTGTTCTTATGATGTATTTTGTGCTTTAATATTGTATTTTTATGTTGTGAACCACCCTGAGATTTGCCAATGAAGGACAGTATACAAATTTTAAGAAGTAGTAGTAGTAGTTGCTGTTGTTGTTCAGTGTTTTGGTGTTCCGGTGACATGAATGACTCTCCCTTCACAGTCCCCAGTCACTTTCTCCAAACTCTCCACATCTATGAATCTCTTTCTCTAGGAATTGCTTTTTGTAGCAATAAAAAGCCCCTAAGGTTTCAAAGACTGGAGAAAAATAGTGAGTTTATAATAAAAGCAGGTTAATTTAGAACATGCAAGTTCAGTTTTACTGGTACAAAATTTAGGTTCCTATACAGCTCTTCTTGTTTTACCACCAGAAGACTAAAGGCTATGGATAGTCCCCACCCTTTCTTGCAAATTGTCTTCTAAGTAAAGGTAAAACTGATTATATATTGTCAACTGCTCCTTTTCCCTTAAGAGTTAAGGGGGAGATGATAAATGGTCAGATCTACATCCTGCATTAATATTAAGCATGCAGCACAACCAACCTGCAGGCACTGCCTATCTCAATCATCCGGATAACATCCTCAGCACAGTTCACTTGCATTTCTTGCAGTCCAACGACCTGAACCTGCTGTTTGCCATCCTCCAGCACTCGCAGCTTTGCTTTTTTGTTTAAGAGATCGAATAGCTGGATTGGAAAAGAGGGAAATACAAAAAGTTGCAGAAAGATCAGGTGCTAGAAGTGTAGCATTTGAGAAAGCTGCTTCAAAAGGTCTCACATATTTTTAAAATCTTCATGAAAGCCTCAACATAAAGCTTTCCAATAAAGAAGGGTACAATACATTTATGCATAATGGACTGGAATGTCACTGCAAACTCCCCATGGCTAGGAACCTTATGCCAAGCACCACAAAGATTCAAAGACACCACATTTCCCATGAATGTAGAGTCTGGACTAGGTATTAAAATCAAGAAACTAATGCATGCAAACTTAAGAGGAGCTCAAACCTCTCTTCCAAGAGCCTGCATTTTCTTAAGAATGTTCACCTCCTAACTGGGGATGGTCACATTTTCTTTATGTAGCTTGTGGTGTAGCCTCAAGAGCAGTGGGTATATCACATCTCATTCTCAAAAGGACTCCCTCTTCTCAGGTTAAGAAGACTTGTTTGATTCACCCAAGTGAACATTAATTCCCAGTGCAAGACCATGCAATGTAGTGAAGTGCTCTGCTCTTAAAATGTCTCAAAGATTTCCATTTAGCAGTGTTTAAGATTATACAAACTGTAACAAAGCTGTAACCCTAAGTCTAAAATGGCTTATAATGAGAAGACACCTCTCACCACTGCTAGGCTACCCCAGCTGCAGAAGGGGGATGTTAGTCTAATACTCCCTGCCATCACCAGATTATATATAGAAAATACCAACTCATCTCCAGGACACTCAGATCTCAGGAGATATGAAGAATATTTAAAAATACACATGGCCTCACCTTTCCATTATATATTTCAAAGAAAGTCACGTACACTTCCAGACCTAGAGCCTTGTATCGTGGCTGGTTCTGAAGAAGGAAGACATCCTGTGCTGGTAAGGGAAAGACATTTACAGGACAATTATCAAGAGCTCTATGTGCTTTGGGGTCCTTTCTAGAAGTTCTTTTACAGCTTATTAAGTGGTTATCTAAAGCATTTACTGTGGACATTAGTACTTAATGTATACCATTTAACCAGAAGTTTAATTGGAAGAGGAGGCTTCACACAGACCTTGCATATTACAATCTATTTTTCCTTATGTTTCCAACTTTTTAAATAAAATTCAAATGAAAATGGTACATACATGCAAAAGCATATATTCCTTTAGAGGCCTTCTGCACTTTCCCAGAGAAGTCACCTCCCATAGTCTAGAAAGAGAAAATATATTAAGAGACAGGTTCTCAGCAGTTATAAGGGAATCTATTTTCTGCAACTTTGATTACAGTATTTGCAAGCACAGAAAATCAATGTTTAAAAGCAGTGGAATTCAGTCTCTGCAGGATCATGCAACAGCAGCCCACGCCCAAAAGCTCATTTAAAAGCCACGTAAGTACAGCAGCTATGACTATATAGATAAATGCTGTGATAGGGCCTTAAGTTCACCAAGCTAAGACAGAGTGAAAAAGTTCGTTAATATCCTGCAACACATGCACACATCCCTCAAGAAAAAAACACTTACATGGGTTTTTCCACTTCCAGTCTGACCATAGGCAAAACATGTAGCTTTCCCTCCCTCAAATATGGTCTGCACAAGTGGTCTAGCAGTGAACCTGGTCAAACCATAACAGGAAAATGCAAAATATGAATGAATGAGTGAAACTATCACAGTACAAGTGAATTCTGAAAACTCAAATCCCCATAAAACCATTTACAAGAGCACCCACAAAAATAACTCCATTATAGCTTAATAACTCAAAACCCTGACAAGATCAGAAGTCTAGAAATTTGCTTGATCACAAGAGCATTGCAGGCTGAATAAGAGAGGTTCCACTAGGCTCAAGAGCTACCTTTCTACACTTTCAGCACTCAAGATATAAGGTTGCTTTAGAAGGGGCTATCAGAAGCTCTTGGGCTTCTGAAGCCTTTGCTACTATGTATTATCATGCTACTGCTGCATTTGTAAGTTGACGAGGGCTGATTAGAAGTACCGTTCTTCTATTCATCTGATTTTGTGTTTTATACCATTTTTTGTAAACTGCTGTGTGACCTTTTTTAAAAAAATTAAAAGTGGGATATAGCTGTAGTGCTAGCAGAAAGGATTATGTCTACTCCCTTGGGGACAGGAACAATCCCATTAGAGCTGAAGAGTGAGGCACAGGGGCTCTGCCCCTCTAGTTTTACACCTCTGCCTTAGAAAACCTTCTCATCTCAAGTACAGTGGTGCCTCCGTTCTGTGATTCTCTTCATCTAACGGTTTTTTCGTCTTGCGAAGCAAGCCCATTGACGGATTAGCGGATTAGCGCTATTAGCGGCTTTTAGCGGCTTATCTGCTGATCGGATCAGCTGATAAGCGGCTTAGCGGCTTAGAAAAAGGGGGGAAAGGGAAAAAAAAAACGCAGGAACTCGCAAGGCATTGTCGTCTTGCAAGCCCATAGGAAATTCGTTTTGCGAAGCACCTCCAAAACGGAAAACCCTTTCGTCTAGCGGGTTTTCCGTCTTGCGAGGCATTCGTCTTGCGGGGCACCACTGTATTTCCATAAGCAGGGATGGGGAACCTCTGACCTTGGCCTGTGAGGCCATTCTGGGCAAGTCTTGCCCACCCTGCACCCAATGCCATGCATGATGTCAGGTATGGGCAGGTAAAGGCAGAGCTTCAAAATAACAATTGGGAGCTTCAAGTAAACTCTCAATTGTTCCATTTTAGCAGCATCGTAAATGGAAACGGCTTCTCCCTCCCAGTGCTACTCTTTGAACTTCTGGTTTGGTTCCAAGAGCAGCAGAGACTATTTGAAAGCCCTTTTGCAAACAGTCCCACACAGCTTTTCAAACATGCAATGCAAAGGGGCTTTCAAACAGTCCCAACAATCCAGGTTTCATAGCAAAGAATCAACCAACATCATCGTGACGTCAGATTTGGCTCACCAGGAGAAAAAGATCTAGCCTTCTGGCCATAAAGGACTTCCCTGTATATCACCTTTGCCATAAAGGACTTCCCTGTATACCACGAAGACTGATGTTTAAATACTAAGGGGATAAAATTTCTGGTCCCAACACTGAGAACAGATTTGGGAAAGGTAGTTAATATGTTTTAGTTCTCAAGTATCAAGGATTTCTAGTTGTTTTGCCTAACAACAAATTGTGATTTTCTGCATCGTATTAATTGATCTTTAGTGTGGAATTTTTCTGGTTCCTCAGGAGGAATTATCGCAGAATGTCAGATTTCCAGTGCTACTTCAGATTCACCACCTCCCAACTGAAGCCTCATCATAAGCCCCTTACCCATGAAGGAGCTCCAAGCAGCAGATTCCCCAGGTAAGGATCTCCCACCTATCTAGCAATTTCTGTGCATGCAGTGCCAGCATATAAATGATGCACAGATATGAGCTTATACAAGAGGCAATGAAGTGTTTTGAAGTGGCATCTGCTGCCTGGAGTGCCTGTATGGGTTAAAATCTTCGACAGCTGCATAAAAGAAGCTTCACATGTGAACTGGCCCTCCACGTCTACTGTCCCATTCTGTCCCTGTCACAACTCTCCCTGTCACAACTCCGTACTCTTCATTCACTGCCAAGAAAGGAAAGACATGCATTACCAATAAACCATTTCATTGGAAGCTTTTTCATCAAAAGAGAAGTCAAATCGAAAAGCCTGGTTTTCAAGGTATTTCGTCAGATCCACCTTCACCTTTGGTTCATGCACTAGGATGCTGTTCTTGCTGGCAACAGTAATTATATCACACTCTTTCTTCCCAAGTTCTGTTTAGGAAACAAAAGTAGTTCACACTATAAAGTTGAACCCTATTGATTTGCAGTGTTTCGTGGAACTGACAACCTGAGCAGGAAAGCAAAGGTTGAACAACTTGGCATGGGATTTTTAATAGATGAGCAGCACAAGGGAAGCACTGAGGTAGTAAAATGTTAATTGAAAGAATTAAACATTAGAGGGAGTTGACAAACTGTACAAGCATCCTGCTAGAGGTTTGCTAAAGAGGTCTTCTGGTATCTTATTCCTCCCTCATTGGAGCAAAATACATGACATTGTTTTTAAAAGACAACCATTTTCAGCACTAACAAAGTTCCAACTGAAAGAAACCTGCCATAATTTCTGCATTGACATTCTCCACAGAATCCAGCATAAAGAACAGTGTTGAACCAACCTGTCAATTGTTAAACTCCACAGATGCCACTTTACCTTGTTTATTTAAGGGTCGTTTCCTCACACAGACACAAATTCTATGCTCTTCTATCTTTAAAAAAGGAAAGAAAATTTCACATTAAGACCAGCTCTTTGGCATCTTTATTCACTAAGCTATATCAGAGAAGGTGATGATGGGATACTCTGCAACACCCAACAATATAATGCAATTCCCTAGTATAAGAAAGTTTTAAGAAGTAAGAGTTTTTGTTGCAGTTATAAAGATTTGTAACATCACTGTCAATATTAGCCCTTTTTCAGTAAGTCATACAGCCAACAAAGGTCCCATTCCTATGCAGAATGGCACCAGCTGTCATGTGCAGTTTTCTTATCGAGATAGTTCTGCATATATGCAAATAATGTTAATGTGAAATACCACAAAACATCTATGGCCCCAACAAAACATTTTTCAAAACCCTGTACTAAACTCAGTCATGAAAATTTAAAAAAATCTTTTTCCATTATGTTTTTCTTTATTTGCAATATATATATTAGTCATAAACATTGATTCATGCAAAGTTTATTTTTGTTATTTTACAACCCACCCCCCACGATGTTCCAAATATCTATTTAACATCATTTAACTTAAGTAGTTCCAGTTTTTACACAGTGGTATCATTCCACAAATCACCATGTGTTCTTGGAGGCCTATAACCACATTTATCAACATTATATGTGAAAAAAATATATCAGGTTGATGAAAAATAGATATCATTTATATGACTTGTCTAGACAAAGCAGGCAAGTAGAGAAAGTCAGTGTGAACTTCTAGAAGTCACATGCTTAATGGAACTTTAGCCCAATGATAGCTGTTCCACTCCCTTGAGTGATTATCACTTGTGAAAATTTTAATAATTTGCCAAGTCACAGTATGATCCAGCAGCCTACCTATTTCACTGAGCACTAGATCTCTGTTTAATGTTCAATGCACATTCTTTGACACCATTTTAAAATTCTTCAGGACATACAATCAATAAATGAGCAAGATTACTTTGATAATCCCAGATAATACATTGAGAGTTCAAGTGGAGTCCCATTCTTTAATAGTTAATTCAGTTTCCTAGATCTTAATGTTCATAAAGTATTTGTTACCTCCTTAAAATATAGCAAATGTATACCAATAATTGTGTTTATTTGAACATGAATACTAAATAAGAAGACACTTGGAGGGGGAAATGTGGCTAGTTAGTTGCGAGTATTTACTTACGGGGTCATTCATTGATATCGACTGACAAACAATATTGGCTCTATATTCCTTGACCATCCGTGCAAAATCCCAGTTTGGACAACTACTGTCATATTCCTGTAAGGCAAAGTAGTAATTAAGTTACAATCTTGCTATAGAGAAAATTATGCAACTTTTTTCCCTAAGAATGTGCAACACTACCAATTAAGAAATAAAGTACAGAGAGTAGGAAAAGTCTTCCTTGGGACAAAAGTTTCACTTTATGCTTTCATCCACTGTTATTAAAGCTTCACTATACATTATTATAAAGCTTTTGCCCCCCCCTTCCAGTTCTAAATGAGATTCCTTGAACACTTAAGTTCCAACTAGCTGCTCTCCATTAAGTTGGTCTAATTGTAGCCTTGATATACTTAAAGTATGGCAAGCAACTATCGTTTTTTCTTAGACATGTTTTAGAGAAACTGCCCAGGCAGTTTTCTGTAATGTGTCTGCCATAAGGACCTTTCAAAATTAGAACTAGGAATAAAAATCTAGAACTCAGTTTGGTATGCTAATTGCTTTTAACTTTGAGAAACCAGAACTAATTTCAT
Source organism: Podarcis liolepis (assembly GCF_965112155.1). Lineage (NCBI taxonomy): Eukaryota > Metazoa > Chordata > Lepidosauria > Squamata > Lacertidae > Podarcis > Podarcis liolepis. The sequence goes on from NC_139559.1 coordinate 51,486,435, forward strand.
TCCATGCAATGAGAAAAGCTAAATTGCTTATTTTAGTCAGATTACATAGAGAACAATGATGAATATCCATGTTCTGCATGTCACCCAAGATACAGCTATTGAATGAAACATCCTGCAGAATGTTTCACAGGCAAGTGTCACATTCTTACCTGTGCCCGCTTATTTCTTATTTCAGAGAACTGGGCCCTTTTCTCTTCCCTCTTATTTTTCATTTTGTCCATCTCTTTTACAATGTTAGATTTCCTACGAGCTAGAAGAAGCAAGAATGTTATTACTGTTACAGAAATGAAATGGCCTACATCCAGAAATTGATCTTCTATCCACAAGTCTCCCAGAGGCAGTCTTAAAACAAAAATAAAAATCAGTAGGTGTATCATTTTATTGTCGCGTAAATTTCTACAGTCATAGGTGATATTTAAGACAACAGGAGTGTTTAGGTTCTTCAAGTTTCCTTGGAAGTCATCCACTTTGCATGGAAACTTGTGGTGATAGTGAGCTCTGCAAATGCCAAAATACACTTGAAACACTACTTCTTATGTTCAGGAACTAAGGTTTTATTCAAACTTGGATGCAAGACTGAAGACCAGTTCAACCTAAGCTTTAGTGTCCATCCTCAACTATATTCAAACCTCCATTAAGATGGTAGTTACAAAGCTCTCTACCAGACTGAACAAAGCCATATTGATTTAAAGAACCATGAAGCAAGCTGGGAACCATATTCCTACCTTGAATTGCAGCAGAGACCATTCTCAAAGTCTGTGGAGTGTCTTCTGTCATTTCATTGCCATTTGGCTGTACATTACATCGATCAGTAGAATAGCTGACCCTAGATCGAGTTCGTACAACTGTTGAGACGGGAAACCAGTGGTTAAAAGCATTACTCAAGGCAACACAAGAAATAGTGAGGGTTTGTAAAGTTACAAGGTCCTTTTATGCATAGAGGTGAGAGCTGCCCTACCCCTGTGAACACTTGTGCGATACAAATGCAAAATCATAGTGTATTGTACTTATTCCTACTCACCAGGAAGAGCAGAGTGGCTTCGTGTTCGTACAGGAGCAGGCAATTCCACCTCCATATCGTTTTCCAGAGGGCTGTTCTGAGTTTCTGCTATGACAGACATCTTGCTAGCTTGCGATCGCAGTACTAAGGAAGCAAGGGGAAAGTGCCATCAATTACCAACTTAATAATATTCAGCAAAATTGACTCCAAAAATGCTTGCGTATTTTTGTATGCGCACAAAGCAGTACAATACAACTTCAGCAAGCATTTGGGAACTAGAGGCCAGTTTGGTAAAACCTAGTTTAAAGGCTGTATTTAACTAACTTTTACTTGGAGTACACCCAATGAAATTAAATGCCACGACTAACATATCCTGTTAGTTGAATACAACCCCAGAGAACAGTATAAGGGTGGTATTTAACTAAGTTTTACTTGGAGGGGCAGATGTGGCTCATCAACCTGGGAAGGTAGCCTATGTAGGAGAAGGAAAACTATGCAATTTTAATAAGGTATTCAGAAAGACATGTTTCTAAAACCTAAATTAGCGTAAAGGACTTCAAAAATGGAAAGGCGAGGAAGTATTACCATAGAATTGATGAGCAATATAGAGGCAACAAGATACTGCTAAGATTTATTTCCTTAACATAACTCAGAAAAGGAAACACCTCTGGAACATATATTTATTGTGATACAGAGTAACCAAACTTTTATTTTTTTTTAAGTTCTAATAAATGCTTTGGGATGAACAACCATTAGTATTATTTTAATTTATTACCTGCCCTTCACCCTATGATCCCAGGGCAGATTACAATAAGTTAAAGTACAAAATTAAAACCTGTTTTAAAAACTTACACGTACAAAAAAATACACCACCACTGAAATATAGAGAGTAGGTCCTTATTAATATTAAGCATGTATCATGACACTTCTGTATGGGCAGCTGAGGGAGAAGAGGCATAAGCTCAGGATAGACCTGCAGGGTCAAAGCTACAGGTGACAGTGGCTATATAGAACTTCCAAAAATAAGAAGTGAGGGGAGAATCAGGCTCTGTAATACATTTACTAGGATTCATATGCCTTCCAATTCCCAGTCACCAAGTAAATCTGAGACAAAATTGCTTCAAAATCAGATGCAGCATACAGAGTTCTTTTCCCATAGAGGGCTAAAACTATTCATAATATCTCAAAGCAAATAAATTTGTTTTTACCTTCTTTCGGAGCAGGAATTTTTGAGAGTGTTGTTCTGCGGGTTTGCCTCTGAAGTAAAAAAAAGTATTGTAGTCTACTGAACATTAACACAGACCCCACTTTGCAACATAATAAATTTGGAATATAAATGGAATTGTTTTAATGAGAATTGCTAACTGCCAACTTACAAATATTGTAGAGAACACGGAAATACATTATCTAAAAATTACAAAACTCAGAAAATGTTAGAAGTTCTATTAATTTCTGTGTATTCCCCAAAATAAGAATCAAAAAGAATTTTAGGACAACCAGATTGGCTAACTTGAGCCAGGCAGATCGAGAGTAGATTACAGCTAAATATTTCAATGGATTTTTAACTGTTAACTTGAATGTCAGTGAAAAACTACTAGCAATGTTTATCAAACATCAAATGCCTCCCACAGGATTTTAGCTTCTGGTTAGTTAATAATGCAATTATAGTTAGCTGGCAACATAAGACGATTCAAAAGGCTTATACTTCCCTTCCTACATGGGGATGTCACAACAGCTAGCTGAAAATTAGCTCTTGAGAAGAGGGATACTCTGGCAAAGGAACATGTGCAAACCATGCTTATGATACCATACAGAAACCAGGTACACAAATAATCTAACTGAAAATAGAATAGGGCTTTGTTACAGTGAAGAAATCCATTTTCATTTTTATCTTCATAAAATTCCATAATTGTCATTACAAATAGTTAGGCAAATGCTTAAAACCGTTTGGCCTGTTTTATAACATATTTAAAGAACCACCAACACTTTATTTGGCTGATTTGTTTTCATATGCTTGGTGCTCCTGCTGAAGGGGGTGGGAGGGAGATTTATACAAATTCCTTCCCTGCCTCTGCAACCTGCTGTAAAGATGTACCAGAGAGTACATAGGGTGGTAGGTGGTACAGAAACAAGAAGTGGGAATTAGTGAAAAGCACTACTATACTGTTTTGCCAATAGGTACTGCTGGATATCAGCCCCTTCCATTTATGAAAGGAGTTACAGTACTGTACTTGAATACAACCACACTTTTCTCACCCGACCATTCCTATGAATGAAGCAAAAGTTAAGTTTAATTCCCAAACCAGATGATGTTTCTGCTGTATAATACTGCCTTCTATTAAATATGGACAACAAGATTTTAACATGTATACTAGGAGGGGTACTGAATGCTACTTTAAAAAAGAAAGTCATCAAACTCAGAGATTATTAGGGAAATAACCAATATAAAATTGCAGAAGAAATGGTTAATTTATTGATGGTGAGGTTTTGACAGGATTAAGTTTTAAAAGACATTGTTCTGCCTCATTTATATTAACTGGCCCTATCTGCTATCTCACTAGGTAGGTATAATGATTTCCCTGTAGGTGACCGATGCAACAAAAAACTATCAAATCAGAATGCAGAACTTGGTTTTATATCTGTATGCTACTTTTCCAGCAACCAAGCTGAGCCCAAAGCAGCTCACTATAGTATCAGATGAGTCAGCCTCAAGTATTTGCAGCCAAAAAATCTAGTCTTAAGGGTGCAGAGAAAATAAGAATTTGACTAAGCATTTTGCGATCATGACTATGATCTAAAGGACTGCTTGAAAAATATATTTGGATGAACTTGCTACAAACAAAGGTGAACACCAGAAAAATTGAAAACCACATGTTTCTCTGTATAATGATACACTTCTAGGAGAGACCCAAGAACTCAAATATGGTCTTAAAAAGAAACTTATTACATGCAGCATCCAACAGAACAGTTCCATTAGTGCAGGGACTTTTGGCTGTGCAACAAATGTCCCTTCTCTCTCCTCTCCCTATGCACCTCCTGCAATCAGCTCTGGGGGTTCCCCCAACCCTCGACATGGGCTCAGGGAGAGAGAGCAGAGGGGAGGAAAACGAGGGACAGTTCCATTGTGCAAGTGGAAATCCTTGCACTAGCAGTGCTAACATAATAGACAAGCCTTTGCTGCTGTATTTTCCTAACAAGGAGGGCACTAGGAAAAGGGTATGACAGAGGACGAGATGGTTGGACAGCGTTCTCGAAGCTACCAACATGAGTTTGACCAAACTGTGGGAGGCAGTGGAAGACAGGAGTGCCCGGCATGCTCTGGTCCATGGGGTCACAAAGAGTTGGACACGGCTAAACGACTAAACAACAACAAGCGTGAGCATCAAGCCTGTACCTGCTCCGGAGGCTTATATTTAAATCACCTGACATTATATGATGTCAAGTGATTGACAGCTGTGCAACCCTTCCCATCTGTCAGAATGGACCACTCACCCAAAAATCCCCTACCCCTGGACTATATGATAATGTGCACAGGGTAAGCTGCAGAAGTTGACTGCACATAAGCCATACTGAAGTGAAAGGGCAAATCATCCAAGATCATGACAATAGAGCAACAAGTGCATGGGAAAAGGCAATTTGGACAGTGGTAGAAAGCTTCAGGTAGGGCAGTCCTACAAAGCAGTGGAGAGCAGGGGCTTCTGTATGTCCAAGAACAAAAGAAAAACCAGTATTTTCAAACCCAGGCCTTCAGGAAAAGCTGCAGGTCCTACAATTTCCTCCCTCTTGGCAATTATCTGACACAAAAGCCCCATGTGCTTTTGGACATGGTTCCATTAGCTTTACGTCTCACCATTTGCCTAAGCTAACACTCTGTCCAAAATACTCTTTCTACATATTGCCCCACCATCTCTCTCCTTTGCCCATCAGATTTTCCGTTTCAATTGTCATTGCCTCATTCCTAGTCCTCTGAGGCAGTGTGCATATCCGTATCCCTAGGGCTCCTCTACCCAATGTCTTGCTCCTCCATCACAAGAGAGTTTGGCCATACTGCTTCCCCCCAGCACCACTGTTCAGGTGATATAACTGCTATTAAAACATGGATGCAGAAAAGCTTCAATTAGCACTTTTAGAGGATAATAGAATAAAGACATTGGGGGGGGGGGAATCAGAAATTATCCCCAGGAAAGTACATGAATAGCGATGCTGTTTGTATACTTTTTTAAAAAAAAGAATTAAAAATGCTGAAAGATGTAAACTTCGTTTGCATTGTTAATCCATATCTTGAGACCTCAAATCAATATAGAGGCAAGCATGAAATAGTAAAATATTAAAAGATATAAAAACAACTCATGAAGTTTCAACCCATCTTTAAAATTCAGTAAGTTCAGATTCTTGCTGCCTGGCAAGAATCAAAGGAAAAACTCCAGGATAACCTACCTGTGTGGTTACATTCTCCTGGGCAAGATGGCTTTCTTTCGCAGCAGCAACAACTGGAGATGTAAACAGCTCTGGATTTATTGCTACCACATCATCAAGGTCAATCTGCAAAGGGAAAACAGACACAAAACACAGGATGAGCCATTTACCACATAATTAATCATCAGCCTTAAGGGTATGTGTTAAGCAATCTACCACATGCCTAAGCACCAGGACCACCAGTCAGCAATTTGTTTGGCATGAATTCACAGCTCTCATAAATTGATATATAAAACAAGTTGCCCACCAATATAGTGTTCCAGGAGGCTCTTATTTCACAAGACACCAGCAAAGCCCATTTGCTACAAATGCTTTAATCTCTAGTAGCTAATCTTAGTACATCCCAGTCATTCCTTGATTTCCGCTGTAAGCTCCTAGTATTTGTAAAGCAAATATTACTTACTGAAACAAATTCTTAGACTGTCATTCCAAAAAATGAAGTGTTTACTAAACTAAAACTAATCAGTTAGGCTATGCAACTGATTTCTCCCTCTTAGCTTTGTGAATGTGCAGAGGTAGAGTGAATAAGTCATGCCCCACAGCCCATCTGCTTTACCTTAAGAATGACATCATAATCCTATTGCAATATTCTAACAGTCATTTTCCTGAGCTACAGAGGCACCCATAGAGCAGGTAGGAAGTATGAATTTGAAGTCTCCAGATCAACTATTCAGCTTCTACACATATCACACCATGTTGGGAAATGTTGCCTTATTCATTTAACAACAAGAGTTTGTTTTGTGGTTAACAAAAAAAGCTCTGAGTAGGTGTTTAGTATATACACTTACTGGCTAACATTCAGCCTGATCCTAGTCATGTTTACTCAAAAGCTAGGCTCCATTGAGCTCAATATATTCACAACTTACTCCCAAATGAGTAAATTAGTTTTGCAGCCTATATGATACAACTTTCTAAGCAAAAGGGTGTCATTATTTTTAGGACCATTTCTGCATTATACACCATTTATCAGAGTAGGCTGAAAATAGGCCATGATCTACTGGATAATTTTTATAGAGAATGTTAGTCCTTCACTTCATCCAACATAATAGATATTATGTTCTTAATAATACACATCAAGATCACTTAATACAGCAACATCTTAATTGGTAAGATCCCAGAATGCACTCTTGCTTTGCAAAATACATTTTACAGACACAGATGAATTATAAAATTCCATTTAAAAAAAAAGTCAGTCAAGCACTATCCTAGAAAACCACACTGTGCAGTTTAGGTGGGACTCCCACAAGGAAAAAGAATGGGAAATGGGGAAAAAATCAAGTTGGAGGTAGAGAAGGAATTATTTTTGAGGATCATATGGTGGAAAGGCAGGATATGATTTATTTAATTGGCATATCTACAAATATCCATTCAAAGACATGCAAAAGGGTTTTTAGAGTTGGAATTCTTACTAATTCTGGACAAAAAAGCACCACGTGTATGATGCAGGAGGTTTTAAACCAACATTTATTGAAGATTTCCAAATATTATGGTTTATATGATGTCTACTCAATCATAAGAACCTTGCTGGATCAAAGCAAAGGCAAATCCAGCCCAGCATTCTGTTTTCCAGTGGCTAGCCATATGTCTAAAAGGAGCCAACAGGCAATTGGTATTGCTGGAGAATCACTGCTGAATTGTATGCACCTCAATAGCTCATAGGCCCTATTATGTTCAATAGGACTTATATGTAAACATGTATTGGACTACCAATCCTAAATGGAGGGTGGAGTGGAGAGGGAATGCATTGACGGACAATCTGCCACTTCTAAAGTCTACCAACTTGTACAGGCAGGGCAAGTGAAGGGAGAATCTGGAATTTTACTTCTTATTCTCTGGCAGTTAAACAACCTGTGGAGCTTTCTGTGGCCATAGCTATGGTCTGCAGCTTAGACACCTTGCTCACCAGAGGAAAGGCACCTCCACCTCATCCTAACTCCCTTCAGCCAGCATATCTAGGGGTTAGGGTTGCTCTTAGCCTCAGCTGCTTGACTACATAAGTAAAGAATGGGGATATATTTCAAATTCTCACCTCTTTCCCTTTGACAGTGTTATTTTCTGTCCATTCTACAGATACGACCATTTTTTCCAGACTCACTGCCTTGATTGTGGCACCATGGACTGCACCTGAATGAGGGGAAATCATTTCAAAAAAAGCTAGTTTCCTCAAATCAGAGAACCACAGAGGAACTAGATGCATTGAAATATCAACTAATCCGAAACATGCAATGTGAAACTTGTCACAAAAGTACAAACACATCTGTGAGCTTCCACTCTAAGCAGAAAAGTATTAATGGAGTACCATAGGTAATGATTTGCTGCCCTCTTTTGAGAGACAGTTCTAGGTAATATAATTTTTTTGCAGTAATTCTTTCTCTTCTCCCTGGGTCATTTCCTTGACAGTCTTAATAAGTTTGCTTATGCTTAACACCAACTTGGACAAAACCATTTTCTGCATGCTAACATGGCCTACGATGTAGGAATGATATAATGATATATCACAATGTCTGAAATAAGGATATATCACAGTCTGAAATAAGGATGGAGCTATGTAGAGGCATTGACTGGCTTCACAGTTCTTCCCGCATCATGATTTTTGCATAATGCACACACAGACACATCATGATTCGCAATATATTGCCAGGTGAAAAATTATGAAACAAATATCACAATATGAACATCAAACTAGTTTTAGATGATGTATCAATATATGGCCCAGCCCTACTACTATTCCTAGAGAAGCTCAGTAGTTTTTTGGCACCCCCTCCCCCAAAACACGGTTAGTTATACCTCTGCTAGCTATTGTTGAGAGTTTCCAGGTAGTACCATTACCAATAGAATATGCCTTCTTATATCCAAAGCTCAAAATTTATTTTAGAAAAGTGTCTGCAGAAGAGGTGAGGAATCTCCAGCCAAGGGGGGCATAGGTGCCCTTGGGACTCTCCCCAGGCTCTATTTGGTACCCACTTTGAGAGCTTTTGTCTGGCTGGAATGTATCCTTGAAATGATATCCTGTAATGACTCTTGCACAAATCTTTCAATCAAAAAAAGCATGTGTGGATAGACAAACCTCTAGCTTTTGCGTGGCTGGAATATAGCCTACTGTACAAAGGGTTCCAAATTCTTATCTGTCCACTTTTGCCTGTGGCCAAAGTTTGCACCTCCACCCCCCAAAAAACAAGCAAATCAATAAAAATACTTAGCTAACCAAAGTTCTGCCCCCCAGAAAGTCTGTCCCCCTAACATAAACCATGGCTATCCCCATGCCTCTGGCCCCTGTAAATTTGCCCAGAAAGGAATGTGGCCCTCAAATGGAAAAATTGTATGTAAAAAGTTGTTTGAAAAAGTCATTAAACCATTTCGTAAAACTAATTGTTCACTATAAACTGAGGCAAAGTGATCCTGTGAATAGCTGCATTAGCAGCTTGTTAGCTTATAGGCACAATTCAGTTATGTTATTCACCTATAAAGCCCTTAACAGCCTGGAACTCAAATTACTAACGGAAACGCCTCATCTTATTAGCATTGGAGTGTCGGGGAGGGAAAGAATTTCACCAGATTTGTATTCAACTACGCAACGTCTGAGGCAGCTCTACTGCATGAGGGAACCTTGTTGCTGTTAAACAAGTCTGTGGATGGTCAGTGCCAGGATGGGAGACCACCGGGGAACAACGTGCAACGCCTTCTTGGCTTCCATGACTGAAGAAGGGTGGGAGATAAGTACTGGATAATGAAATAAAAACCAAGCAGGGGCTTCTCTATCTGGCTATATGCTGGGTCCCTTCCTATCAGTAAGTTCCATTGCACGCCAGAAAGAAGGCGAGGATAACTGCAGCGCATGCGCATTAATTCTACAAAGCCCCAGAAGAGGCTGAAAACTTTGGCTACGGCAAGAGGAAAAAGACACACCTAAACAGATCGCGACTTTTGTCAGGCTCTAGTCCTTTACTTACCATTACTACGCTGAATATTAATCACTGACCCGGGCTGAAGGCATCTATAAACGCTTGGGTCCATAGTACTGGAAAAGTCTGGTTCTCTAGCGTCAGCAAAAAAAAAGGAGCACCTCTCACTTCACAGACCGGTATCGAAAAGAAGCAGCGAATCAACTGCCGCCGTTTTGAACGGAGCGCGCCGCAAAGCCTGCCGGGAAGCTACGTCTGTCAGGTGACGTAAATGCCTACAAAAAAACTACATCTACCAGCACGACTTGCGGCGCCTGCCCCTTAATTGTTTCCCCATGTTTTCTGGAGTTTTGCACTTCCGAAAATGACGTGCAAGCCAAAGTTAATAACATGGAGCCTACCCGGAGGAGCGTTCTAAGGGGGATGTGGCCTCTCTTGTGACGGAGAAGCAGCTATATAGGTAGACGAATGACGGGGTCTTTTAGTGCAGAATAATTGGTATCTCGTAATTTTTAACTTTTCCGTTTTCAACCTTTTTTGCGTTTTGCCCGATTCATTTATTTTTGCCTTTTGGTATACAACTTTTCCTTTTTTGAATCGTATCCATGGCATTTTATTCCGCTCTTCCTTCAAGCTCAGGCACCCCGCCACCCGTTTTTATTCCCTTTACACCCTTATAAGATGGGCTGCCTGAGAGACACAAGCCCAATGTCACCGAGGGAGTTTTATGGCGGAGGGGGCATTTGCACAGGGTTCCCCAAGTCCGATGGGCTAGCGATCAGAACGCTACATTTCCGGCAGTCCTTCATTCATTGATATACAGTAAATCGTAATTACCGGTAACTTCAAAATCAGACTTTTTAAATTCTTGCTTCCGCCTAAACACGTATAAAACTTCGCTATGGGTCGGCATTAAAAGAAACGAACAGCATCATACTTTTAACAACACTGTTTTATGCCTGTTGATTTTTGTGAAGTTGGTAAGCATTCAAATCTATTTTTAACAGCAAAAAAGTAGCCCCACCGAAGCGGGGCCTCAAAAAATTAGTTGTAAACTCATAACTGTTCCTCTCCACGGAAATCTTTAGTAAAAGGCGAAAGATTTATACGATCTGAAGAGAAACCAGAGTATAAACTTAAGCACCGTGGTAGATTTGCTGGAGTAACCACGCCTGCTTCTTAGGTGACAGCAACTCCTTTAAACCAAGGGTTAAAATCTTGCTTTTCAACAATGAGTTATATTCCGGAATTTCTACTTGCTTTTAGAACCAGCACATGTAATATTTCACAACAGAAATAAACAGAAAATACAGATAAAAGAATTAATTCAGCGCACTGCATTATGGTTGTGACTAAATGCAAAATAAGCTCACAAACTCTTCCTGCTTTACGCCCCGCCCTCACCCAAGCCGTCAGCAGCGGCTGGATGCCCATATCTGTCAGTGGCTTCCCTTGCTGCTACAGACTTGTTGGGTCTTGTTCATAATGGTGGTTCAATTTTCTACATACAGTACTTGGAAAAATGATACCACTGGATAATTACGCAGTGAGCAATGTAACTAACAGGCAGGAAGTAGCAAGGCCCCATAAAAATCTACACTTGGCTATGACAACACACTAATGATTAGTTTCTTTTCAATCTATCATCTCCAAGGAAGAAAAAAAAATGCCCTTTTTCAAAAAGAGGATTTCATACTAAAAAATATATTTGCCAACAAATTTTCTTTTCAAATTCTAGTCTCAAACTCAGCAATAACAAATTTGCCAACCCGAACCAATGGATTGAAGTTACATGAAAGCAGATTCTGACTAAACATCAAGAAGCACTTTGACAGTAAGAGCTGTTTGACAGTGGAACACAGTGGCGTAGCGTGGGGGGTGCCAGCCGCACCGGGCGCAACATCTGGGGGGGGGGGCGCGAGTCCAGAGGGAAGGGACAAGTTCCTCCGCCGGGGCCCCCGCCACCGCTGCGGCTGCGCTCCACTCACTGCTCGCAGGAGGAGCAGGCGCTGCAGCAGCGCCGCCACCGACGACTGGCCGGGCACGGGCAGCCTCCGCACCCCGCCGCCGCCATCCCCTCGGCCCAGCCACAGTCGGCGGCTGCTTCTGCCGACTGGGAGGGAGGAGAGCTCCGAGGGGCCTTGACGCGCCCTGCGCTCCCCAAAACCCTCCGAGAGGAAGCCGGCGGGTGGGCGAGAGTCTCCCGGCAGAAGGGGGCGCCGCTGGCTCCGGCTCTCAGCGCAATTCTCAGCCGCAGGGCGGGGGGGGCGAGGACGGAGCACGGCTGGAAGCCCCCGGACCCAGCTGGGAGGAGGAGAGGCGCTCGCCAAGCCCGGATCTGGAGCTCCACCTACAGCCCAAGGAGAGGAGGGGGCGGGGAGGCGCCCGAGGGGAGGGGGCTTCAGCTGCCTCGGCCCGCGGGGGCTCCGCAAATAATAAATTTAATAAATTCCTGCTGAGCCTTGGGGTGGGTCCTTGGCTCCTTCGCTCGCCCCCAGCCCCAGTGGCGTAGCGTGGGGGGGTGCAGGGGGGCCGGACGCAACATCTGGGGGGGGGCACGCTTGCACTCGAGTGCTAAAATCCACGGGTTAGGGGGCGCAAATTAATTGCCTTGCCCCGGGTGCTGACAACCCACGCTACGCCACTGGTGGAACAGACTCCCTGAGAAGGTTGTGGACTGTCCTTCACTGGAGGTTTTTAGCACTGGCTGGCCACCTGTCATGGATGCTTTAGTTGAGATTCCTGCATTGCAGGGGGTTGGACTAGATAGCCCTTGGGGGGTCCTTTCCAATTCTACAATTCCTATGATTCTATGATACCAGTACTTGGTGTCTGTTTCTGCACTTTCTTTTAGGGTTATCACACTCCCCATAAATACATTTTCCCTGTGCTGGTGGCCATCAATGCGTCCTGAGGGAGCAAGTTCCTTAGTTTAAATATATGCTGCATATTTAAACTACTTTTATCTGTTCCAAATCTTCCAACATTCAGCTTCATTGGATGTCCTTGAGTTCTAGCATTATGAGAGAGGAAGAAAATCTTTATCCTTTTTCTCCATACCATGCATAATTTTATAATCTTTTATTATGTCACCACTTACTCACCTTTTCTTTAAACTAAGAAGTCCCAAATGCTGTGCCACCTTTCTTCCCAGGTGAGTTGCTCCATCCCATTTATCATTTAGGTTGCCCCTTTCTGAACCTTTTCCAAGTCAAAGGCGCACAAATGTGCGCGTGGAAACAGACCCATGTATGCACGAATGCCGGAGTGTAGGGACAGCCTTTATTGCCCTGCATATAAACAACAGAAGAAGAAGGAATAGCTTTAAGAACATACACTCTCCTTAACTGTCCCTCCCCTCTAGTGACTGATGCAGGGAGGTGGCTGACACCCCAACCAGGTATTATAGACTCAGCTCCTTCTTCGATTCTCAGATTGCACTTAGAGTTTCCCAGTAACAGCTCTTACTGATTTGGTTAATATTATGTATTGCATTTACTTTAGGCCTTTTTATTATTACACCTTTTCATGTCATAAACTTTTTTCCCACTTTGTACATATGGTTAGGAATGGACTATATGTACATAAACATTTTTATTGAAGTGCTTGTGGATTAGGCTTGTAGTAGCACACAATCCAGGCCAGATATTACAGAGTGCTATCACAGAAAGGGCCCTGTCAGAAATATAAAAAGCAAATAGAGACCAGGTGCACACACAGATCTACTCTCCTTAACAGATCTTAGGTAACAGCAAACATAAACAGTAGCTACTGCCATGGTGATTATTCCAATCACTCTGGGCTACTTTGCTGCATCATTTTGGCTGGCTAGCACCACCTGCCAGTTACCAGCATAGCAACTATAGAAACTCCATATGCTGTTGTAGTCCTTTCCTGCAAGGAAGAACAAGTGCCCAGTGCCTTCCAAATAAACACCACCCTTTGTGGAACAGCAGCAGCAGTCACTCCTCATGATGACGGATCTGGTGGCTTTCCACTGTGCCAACTGCGGGATGGGGTTCCGCTCCAGGCGGCTGCTAGAAAAGCACATGGAAAAATTCTGCATTGGAGAGGAGACTGCATCTGATGCCAGATACCGAAACAGGCAAGCCCTCTGTAATGGGAAAGAACCTAAGAAAGCAGAGACTCCGGACAGCATGGTAAAGACCTGGCAATGTTTGTTAGACTTTCCCCCAACATTTTGGGACCTACTAGCTTGTGTGCTGGAGGGGGAAAGTTACGTGCTGCAATTTTGCTGACTGCATTGGCGTATAAGGCTTTTCCAGTCATACCAAAAAGCCATCAATATTTTAAACTTTTTCCTGTGTATGTACACATACAGCAGAAGGAGGAGGAAGGTGTGCCTAGATTTTCCCCCACCCCAGTTTCGAGGTGTTTCATGAACTGAGAGGGTTTTGAAGCCTTCTGTTTAGATATTTTAGCTTCCATGAATTTGCATTTGAGTAACAATATATTTTCCTGACACCCCCTTCCATTTATTGGCTTTCTTTTCTGGGTGGTGGTTTCTATGGCACAGCATCATCAGCTACAAGCTCCAAAAACAAAGAAGCATCACTTGGATGGGGAATATGAGGAACAAGCACACCACTCCAGAAGCTTTGATCATAAAGGAAGTGTTTCAGACAGCCAGGCCTTGAAGAAACTGACTGAAGAGGTACTGCAGAAAATAAGAGAGGAGCTCAGATCTTTGCTCCATCATAGATTCTTTGTTTACAGTACTTCCATTCTAGACTACTTTATTTAGTAGTTAATTCATTCAAACACTTAGGTTATTTCCCCTCGTCTCTGATGCCTTTTTTATTATTTTTTGTCACCACAGATGAAAAATTGAGCTGATGAAACAAAGGGCTCATCATCTGAGTACTCCACCACAAGTCTAGCTTTCCGCTTATGCACTTCTTACAAGCATTTCAGAAAGCTCCCTCACCCCAACATTTCAGTTGAGCCAAGGGACAATAAGCTGCAGTCTCCTGCTAGACGTGTTTTTAGAGCACTTGACAAACTTACCATTAGGCTTAGAAAGGTCAACTAGTCTCTATATGATGTGCCAACAGCAAGATTGCCCATGGAAGTATAGGCCTCTTTGGACAGCTATAAGAAATTCAGCAGGTGAAACCTTTCCTGTCACTGAGACAGAGTGATGGAAAAGCTTCACCTGTATCATTTCTGCTTAACACACAGCAGAAGGCACAATAGTCCTGCCAGAAAATAAGCTGGCAACCTTAAATAAAACAATAAACAATACCCTAATTAGCACCCAGAACTTGAATAAGTTGTTTCAAGATCTTTTTAATATTGTGTTGTAACTGTTGTAACCCACCTTGTGGTGAAGGGTGGGTAATAAGTTGTAGTAGTAATTATAATAATAATCACTAAGGAATTCTTCCCTTTCACAGTTCCACAAACTGAGGATGTCACTGGAAGACACTCTTCCTACATTCAGGACATTCCAGGCAGAGGTAAAACAGTGATTAAAGACTTCTTAAAAAATGTTGCAGGCTTCAAGCAATTTTAATTCTGGATTGCAGTGGAGTGCTTAAAATTGCCAGAATTGTGTGAGGAACAACTTTACAAAAACTCATTGCTATGTGGAGCTCCTTCCTGTGCTGTTCCATTTTCAGACCAGAAAGTGCAGATCATAGCTCAGAACAGGGGAAGCAACACTAAAAGCTCTGCTCTGAGTTACTGTGGAGCAGACCTGAGCTCTTTGGAATATGCAGGATAAACTCTCCCACTGACCACAGGGATATGGTGGTCTTCCCAGTAACCTGTCCTGGTAACAGATTAGTAGCCAATGCAAATCCTACAAGCAGGTGTTAGTTGTTCTAGTGCTAGTGGTAGTCGTTCATGAGATAAATATTTGAAATCCATTCCAATATGATATTATTTTTGTAATGGCTGTGTCCTGTCTTTCCTTACAAGGAATTTAGAGAACAGCTTTAAGCTTTACCACTTAGGAAGTAGGCTAGCCTGATAGAGAGTGTGATTTACCCAAAGCTGAATGGAGATTTGAATCTGGGTTTCTCACATCTAAGCCCAGCACTCTGCCACTAAATCATGCAGGCTTTCAGTAGAGGGCATGCCGAGATCACTTCTTCTGGAATTTACAATTAATTCACCACAACATACCATTTCTCGTGGGCATTTAGCTCTGAAGCATTGCATCACTGGCATATCAAACATATCAAACTTGTCATCTTTCCTTGACTCCTAGGATAACGACAGACACCAGCGGGAATACTGGAAGCGCCAACAGCAAATGGCAGAAGAACATGAGCGCCATTTGGCAGATATCCAGGCCAGAAACCAGTATCTGGAGCAGCAGAAGGATGGTAAGAGAATGAGAGTACCTACTAGATTACTGCCTTCTTGCTTCAGGTAAAGGGAATGACCTGGAGTTCAAAACAATAAAGGATGAGCAAACAGCCACCACTATCCAGCAAATGGCCAGGCCCGATACACAAGGCTCATGATATCACAAGTTCTACAGAAGGGAAGGAGGCAGTTAGACCCATCCACAAATACTACCGACAGCTAATTTTGTACTTGAGAGCTTTCTTGTCTACTTACGTATATTTGGAGGATGCATAGGCCAAGTCCTCAGAAACAGCAGATGACATGGTAAACCTGTGTCCGGACTGTTCCACTTCAGACTGTGCGTGAAGATTTTCATGACTGAATTCTCCTCCATACAAAACAACAACACAAAACCCATTTTGCATATAGAAGACTATCATTTCAGGGAATATATTTATACTCTAGCCTTCTCCCTGATATGCAAGTTTTCTATATGTAAGATTTTTCTTTTCTTTTCAGAGTGGGGGGGGGTAGGGTATTAAGTACCGGTAATAAGCACACAACTGCAATCTTTAGTACATATAAAGTGCAGGTTTGCTTTCCTTATCAGGTGTTTCTGAGAACTAGGACAAAGGATGCATATTAATTCACCAGGGATAACGTGTTCCCAGCTGGGCAGATCAGGGCTCTGATACAGGATAATGGAGAGAAATGATGTATCTATATTTTGCATGGAAATCCAATTCAGGGAGCCTCTGGAAATATGTTGACTTGGTCTAGGTGTTCTAATAAAGTGTGTCAAATTTTCTGTTTATCCAGAGATACATAGGCGCCTGTCTGAACTGAAACTAGGGAACTCAGCTACATCTCATATTGAACAGCTGCTGGTGGAGTTGACTACCCAGGAGGGGAAAAACCAACTGGCTTTGGATGCTCTGCGGAAACAAGTGGAACTCCTGCAGGTATCAGCAGAGACCAGGTAAGGCTCAAAGAGGGACCATTTCTGGGAATGGATGGAGTTCCATCAAAGGCTGGAGAAGCCTAAGATCATTCCCTATCTGAGGCTGGAATAGGGGAGTCAGAAAAGGTGAAAAAGACCATTTGGGGAGTCTATCCATGACTCAAGCATTGTGGGAAGCAAGTATTATCACTGATTGAAAAAAGTAAGATGATACTCACACACCTTATTGGGTTTTTTTTAGAAGCAAACCCAAATCTCCCATCAACAGACAGACAGACATTGCTGAGGGCAACATAGAGAAAAAGATCTTCAAGTCTATGTCATTTCCAGCAGCAGTTGGACCCCTCTCTTCAGAGATACAGTGAGTAGGGAGGGAGCTGCAAGACTAAATGGGACAATATTTTCTGTAAACAGAATTGACTATCAATTTATTAGATCTTTCACTGTTTGTTGCCTGTGGAGCTTTCTCCTGGATTTCTCTCTGTCCCACTTTTGGGAAGCTCTGCAGTTGCAAGTTGCTACTCTGGGTGGATGGGAAGCAGGTACTTTTCAATGGATGAGAGAGGAAACAACTTTCTTCCCAGTGGGCACAGTCAGTCCCTTTTCCCCACTATGTTGCACATCTTCATGAAATACAGGTATTTAGCAAGCCCAGCTGTATTCATCTTCATGCCAGGAAAAATAGTTCCTTTGATTCCCCACCACCACCACCCTAAGCTAATAAAGACTTTGAAATGCTGTCAGAAGGAGAGAATCTAGCAATAGCACCAATAAATTGATGATGCATTTGTGTTTCCCTGCAGGGCACTTTACCTGGCTTATTTGCAGGGGGGAGGCAGTGACCATAACATCCTCCGTCAGATGTATGAGCTGCAGGTGGAGGCCACAGCCCTGGAGAAAGTAGGAGCAAGGCCTGAGCACAAGGGCAGAAAGA
Source organism: Podarcis liolepis (assembly GCF_965112155.1). Lineage (NCBI taxonomy): Eukaryota > Metazoa > Chordata > Lepidosauria > Squamata > Lacertidae > Podarcis > Podarcis liolepis. The sequence goes on from NC_139559.1 coordinate 51,504,026, forward strand.
AGAGTGAGCTTTGTTTCCCTGTTTTCTTCTCTCCAAACTTGGATATTGTAGTGTTGCATGCCACACCAATATCCAAGTAGTGTGAAATTCCAGGGGTTCCAAGTGCTTACTCCACAGTGGAGACTGTGGTGTCTTTATGATATATATATCACACACACACACACACACACACACACACACACACACAACCTGAGCCTACAATAGAGGAGCTCACAACATTATCAGCCCAAAACAGTTTTGTTTATCCCATAGCCACAGGCTTGAATGCCAGCCATCAGAAATTAGGCATGGTTCTCACAAGCATTTTGCTTCTTTCCTTCTGGCTTCTAGCTTCTAGCTCACATCGCTGCAGCTTTCAACTTTGTATTGTGGCACTCTCTAGATGCTGTTGGGCTTCAATTTCTATCAGCCCCAGTCAACATGGTCAATGCTCAGGGATGATGGAAGCTATAGTCCAACATCTGGGTGGCATCATGTTGGCTGTCCCTGCCTTTAGGCCTTGAGCTCAAAAAGGCTTTACTATTCACAGCCAAGTGAGAATCAATTCCACTGGACAGTATGGTCCTCTTACAAAGCTCATGTGCTATCATAAATGTGTATGATGCCAAATGGTTATTTGCTGATTATGCAGATTGAGAAACCTTAGTAAATACTTCTCGCTCTTTCACGTCTCCAAGCCATCTTTGTTGTTGATTGGCTCTTCTTGTCCTTGCAGAACATGAAGGTAGCCCGAACTCCTACCCACGGGGTTTGGATGCTGAGCTCCTGTCTGTTGAGCTGGAGAACCAGAGGCTGGAAGATGAGATATTAAAGTCGAAGATCCTGAAGGACAGAAGGAAAATAGAAGATGGTGGGGACCATAGCCTACTCTATTGAAGTTGGGCCAAAGAAGTTTAAGATACATCAATCTCTGCAATTCAGGGCATTGGCATATATATCACCTAAGCAATCACTTTGATTTGGGGCACTTTGATTTGGAGGTTTAAGTGGAAGTGCAGAGTATTCTCTTTGGACAGTAACCAGATCTGTTTGCTGTTGGCAAAATTCAGCCTCCATAGTTGTCCATTATGGAGAGAAATCATGAAAGATGGCAGAGATGGGCTGAGTACCGTAGTCTACTGCAGTGAGCTTGCCAACCAGATCGTGGTTCATTATTCTCCTGGGCATTTGGGCAGTGCTAAGGTCTGGTGTTTGGTTGTTTATTTTTTATGTTCATCTTTATTCAAGGTGGGATGTGGTTATTTTACATTGTTGGGTTTTTTTGTGGACGAACACTTCTAGTATATTTGTTTTGTTTTAATGCATTTTTATTGATATTGTTTGTTATCCCTGTAAATCACTTTGGAACTCCTTTTATGTGAAGCAATTCCTAAACTAAATGCACCAAATCTCATCTACTCATTTGACACATAGATTATACTGCCAGGATTTCCAAGCAGGTCCTTTTTCTTTGTGATTCTACACATACCCCAAATTTTCTAGACCACTCCATCTGCAGTATGGAGGTTGCTAATGGCCAAATGTGCTCCTTGAAATGTTGGGCAGGAAGGGGGCAACATTTCCACAACGAAATGGCTTTGGAGATGTAGCTGAAATGTTCAGTAGTGCCAGTCCAGCAAAAGCAAATAAGGACATTGAGCTGGCTTTGTTTTTACAAAGAGCCAGATGAATAATATGCAGGCTCTTGTCCCACCTCATAAGGATTCTTTCCCAGTATTGGTTAATGGGCTCCCCCTGCTCATCTTCTTTTTCATCAGGGTCTTCAGGCACAGAGCTGGCGCAACTGCAGCGGTTACACATGGCAGAGATGGCTCAGCTGCATGCAGAGATTGGCAGCCTGAGACATGACACAGAGAGGATGAAGCTAAGACATCCCAAGAGGGGGTCTCCACTACCCCGCCTGCCACCTCCTATAGCTCCACCCCTGCCACCTCCTCCCCCTCTTCTTGGATTGCCTGACCCTACCTTTCCAGCTAGTAACATGGTTAGTGCCCCTTTAACTTGGGAAACCTCAGGCAAAAGTCATACTGAATAAATGCTTTTGGAGTGGAGATAGTATAAAAATACTTCTATAGTTTCAATAATTCAGAGCTATCATCCTGTGTGGTTGGCTCTCTCCATATCTGTGTTCACTCCAGAAAGATGCATCCAGTGGTTCATGCTCTGCTCGTTGCAAATATGCTGACCATTTTGCTCAGGGGTGAATGATTTATCTGAAGCTGTTGAGTTATATTCTTAAGAGTTTCCTTGGGGCAGCAAGCCTCTTTATTCCTGCTAAGACTGATTGCTGATATTTCCTTTTTCTGTTATTTGGTAATGTAAAACAGCTCTCATATTTCTGCCTGCTATAGGACCCCATGAGAGCATCTGCCACAGCTATGAGCCAGTACTTCCTGGACCCTTCTGATGCCCTGGGACCAGCTCCCTATGATCCGGCGTATGTCATTTCTATTACCTGTATCATTCTGGGTTGGGCTAGGGGGAGGGCAGCATATGTTATTTTTTCTGTCTCATTCTTGCATAGAGTATTTGTAGACACTGCCATGTAAAGTGAAGATGTTCATTTTTTTTCCATCCTAATGCCATTTCTAGGGATACATTTTGGAATCTAGCCTGTTGAGTCTTCTGGACTGCAGCCAGCTTATAGAAAATAGCTGTTGTTAAGTGTTTGGGGTGGTGGGAGATAGGCTGTATGCCTAAACCCTCCTAATTCCTGGAAGTGCCTAGAACCCCTGGAATTTCACTCAGATTGGGGTGGCATGCAAGCTGTGTTAACTATTACATGAGTGTGACAAATTATCATCTCTCTGCAGGTCTGGCTTTGTGATATTCTATGATTTTCTTTTGGGCCTGGATCCCACATTCTATCAAGTCTGCCTGGTCTCCGGCCTGTTCCGTAATGGGCAAGAGTTGGGCAAGCCCACCCCACTGCCCGTTGTCTCCTCTGATATGGGTCAATACCCACAGTATGTGACTGATGGGCAAAGAGGGTGCTGCGCCATCTTAGCAGCTAGGCAACCAGTCCCAAGGTGAGTTTCAGTGGCTTTTGCCATGACATGACATCTCATCTCTTCTGTTCCCGGGTCATTATCTGGGCAGCCATTCCCAGTTGGCAAAGTTATTTGTTTTCATTGTTTCCATGTATATAGTGTACAGCAAAATAATGCTCAAGACAAATGCAATGATAAGTGGTAGAAGATTCCTTTCTAAACAACAATGCAAAGAAGACCATCTACCATGAACTGCTTTTATCCTGACCCATTAGAAGACTCAGGGCCCTATCATCTTGGCATGGGAACCACTCACTCTGGGGATTAGTATGAGCTTCAGATTGCCATAAAATAGGCTGTTTCAGTCCAGTTTTGCACGTGCCAGATTCTTGTCTGTTCTTATTTAGATGTCAGATACGTTAGTGTCATATAGAAGATAGTCTTCTTTGCCAAACCCCCATGTGAAACATGGCTACAGTGAACTCTGTATTCAGATTTGTAGAGAAAAAGGTAGGCTTGTATGTATTACCTTTGTCTGTGCTTGCTTTTCAGAGTCCTTCCTTCAACCACCATCACCCTCATAACCGAGCTTCAAGCATCTGGAGGCTTTGATGCTTATGGGCTGGAGATCCAAAATTTGGCCCCCAGGGGGTGGGCCAAAATCAACATCTTTGACCATCTACATCAAGTGATGTGTGGGCGCTGGAAGATCCCCATCCGAGTGCTTCCTATGAAGCCAAGCCTCACTCCAGAACAGTTGAATGGTGTGCCCCAGGTGAGGACCTTTAGCAAGGGTCAGTGCTGAGTGCCCAGAAAATTATTTCCTGACCAACATGAAGGGAGAGTGTCATGCTCGTGCTCTCAAGAGACTCATGGTGAACCATTAACATTGGCCCTTAACACTGAGCACCTACTTTCTGCATTGTGCTGGGGGTGTGATTTGAGACAGGTTCAATCTCAGGCCTCATTGACTGAATAGAAACATTCCTGGAATGATGGCTGTTCCTCAGAACACCTTGGCCAGATCAAGATAAATTAGTCCAACATCGTCTTCAGTTATTTTCGCATCTGTTTTAATCCCAACCAGACCACACCTTGTTTTCTCCTCACAGTTGGGTAAAGCAGAGCTGTACTTGCGACTAGTGAATGCAAGAGATGCTGACATGCAGTCGATGGCAGAGATTCATCCAGGCAATGCCTCCTTGTACAAATACCCTCCTACAGTGAGTTGAACTGCATGGCATTATTGTCTCTTTCGAAGTTATTTTTAACTCTTTTTCGAGTTAGCATTGCTTGAGGGCAGATTCTGAAAAACAGGTTCTTTGTGTCCTCAATATTTATTTGCTGCAGAGAACCAGAATGACACTAAAAAGACAATTTGAAATAATAGATAAATGGTGAAAAATTGGGAAACCACAAGGAGAACATGAGCACAATAATAGCCTCCCACTCCTGTTCCCCCAAAACTGGTACTTGGTGGGATACTACCTCTGATCCTGGAGGTTATAGCCATCATAACTAGTAGTAGCCACTGATAGCTGAACTGGAGGTTAAAGCTATCCAGTATCCATGGAAGATAAGGCTAAGAGCAAACTCAGTGAAAATGTATTAATTAGATATTTCAAAGGAATAAATGAAGTATGCTACCATCTGACTGAAGCCTTTTAAAATCCCAGCTATTAACTATTTAGCACATTCATATAAAACTCCAGATGAATTAATAACTAATTCAACAATTAAGTAGCTACTTTAATTCCTAGCATAAAAAATAATTCTATCTGTCACTCAACTGAAAAGTCCAAGGTTCTCAAGTAGTGTCTCAGTGAGATGGGGTGCCACCACTGCACCAGTCTCTCAAACACAGTGAGGCAGCATGGCAGAGAGGATAGGAGAAGCACTGGGTTGGTGGCAGCAGGAACAAGCATACTCATCTATACCTGCCGCTACCAATCCAGTGCTCTCCCACCCTTGCTCCTGCACTGACTTGCACAATCCTGGGCCCAGAAAGTGCATCATACAGCACAACTGTTCCATGTTTAAAAAAAAAAAAAGGACCCAAATTGTTGGAAATCATGAAACAAAAGCTTAAAGTTTTCCAAACAAAATTAGTACTGTATTACTGAGAGGGGAAAGCAAGTTTTAAATTTCCATCATTCCAATGCTAATACTGAGTGGAAGCAAGGTGGTTTGTAGAAATGACGGCAGGTGGATGGCAAACTTTCCACTGGAAGGAACATTTGAAAAGTAGGATCAGGAGATTGGAAGCTTCCTTTCACCCCCAGTATATTTACACTGCCCTCGCCTTGCTTGTCATGCTACCCCGCCTCACCTGTTTAATCCTGTTATATTTTGTTCTTTCAAATGCAGGTGTCCAGTTGCACAGCACCCCCTACAGACTTTCCTGCAGCCCAGCGCTCTTTCTACCCTGCCCCCACCAGCCTGTTCTTCTCTGTCCCTCCTTACACTGGCTTTGTTGACTCTCCTCCTGATCAGGAACAGCCTCTCCAATACAAACCCAATAAAAGGTGAGAAAGGAGGAAGACCACCCCTTTCTCCTTTCAGGACTAGGCTTTCCTTCTAACGAAGATAAGTCAGCACAGAAATGCCTCCTGTCTTCCTTTGTATACGTCTCTGTGTGTTTTGTGTATAAATGAAACAACTAAAAGATTATGCATCTCTAATCCACCCACGTCTGTGATTTTCTCTGTATTTTTAATTAAGGATATGGGGGCTGTTTTTAAGGCTGCATCTGCATGAGGTTTTGATGGTGGCAGGATTGGATGTACTTACCCATCTGCACAGCAGAGGGTAGTTATAGTCTACTCTGCCTGCAACTGACCATATAAACTAAAGCACAACATCAATTAATATTTTATTTCCACGGACTATACCATACCACAAGGAGAGATTTCTCCTGACCTTCCCATTGGCAGCAGAACACCAAAATGTGTTCAGAATAACTGTTTGTACATATGATCCCTAAAAATGTAATTCTTCTGTCATGATTATCTAGAGTCTTCCTTGTTGTGTGTGTCTGTCCATGTCCATCACTACAAGATTAAAGACATTCACACATTCATGGCACATTAGTCTATCAATAGCTGCTAACTGGAACATCCTATATTCAGAGGCTGCCTCATTAGCAAATGCTGAGGACACTGCCTTTGGCTTGGTTTATGCATTGGAGAGGATATAACAGGCACCTTTTTAGTCCTAAAAAAAAAAAGAATACAAAAATCCTCTCTAAAACCAAACTGCCTCTATTAAAGTAGGCTGATAGGATCATGTTTCTAATTATTCCTCTGAGTCAATTTCAGTGTGATTACTTTATATTGGAAGCCATGTACTTGAAGTGCTTGTGAAATGCAAACAAAAAACCCCCACAAAAAATATTGCTGAAATATTCACCCTCTTCCTTTAGAATTAGTGCCCCATCCACCCTTTTGAAGTGATCAATTCTGCAACTCTTCCCTCTTTAATCTTTAAGGGATCACCACTGGATAATATTTAAGTGTATTATATTTTAGTGACATCAAGGGATGCCAACAACAAGAAGAAGAAGGTTCTCTCAGTGACTGCAAGAGTCATTCCCCTCTGAAAATTCTAAGCATCTTGGTAACGTCTGCTAAATTAGCATTTTAAAGTGGTTCTGTCCCTACCACCTAGAAACTGTTCTGGTCAGTACCCCAGAGGTTAATCCTTTCCCACTCATCTAGAATCTCTTTGAAAAAGGAGGCTTCTGCCAATGGAAAATGTCAGCATTTGCCTATTTCCTTTAGGTAGGAAATGCTGACTGTCATGGTACCAGCAGGGATATATGTAAGAGGCCACCCTGGCTTAGTAAAGTCTAAGTTTTAGAATTGGCTAAGGCCAATACCAATAAATGTAGGCTACCAAGAAGTAACGTCTTCTATTTTTGTTTCTTTAGAAGCTGCTTGCTCTCTTTGATGTTTCCTTCCGTATGTGCTCATCAATAAGTGCATCCCTGTGTTTGTGGGCTCTAAAACTGGTGTGAATCTGTAGGACGCCTTCTTTTTAAAAGCCATTGTACTGTGCCTAGTGATTTTAGCAACTTAACAAAACATGTCTCTCCCACATCTCTACAGGAGTTACAACCTTCCAACAGTTTGACTTCACCTCCAAAGGTGCATTCCTCCATTGTCTCCCCGAGACAAATGAATGCCAACAACAATTAGTACATAATATGAAAAACAAATAATTGCACACTAGCTACTTTCATATTCATGCCCCAAATGTCACCTAGATCAGAGTGTGATAAAACAAAGAGGGAAATGATTCTGAAGCAACTTCTCACGAACAGTATAACAAGAGAAGCAGCCCCCAAGCTGACTTCCTTTTAGACTGTGCTTCTTTCTTCTTTGTCTTTCTCTTCATTCAGTAGCCATAAACCTATTGCCTTATTTTGTTCCACATCAACATGGCTTCTTCTATAGTTGAGAATCTTACTTGTATTGGGCCTCATTCAGTTTTATTCCCAATATTGTGATTACTTTCAGTGCCTAATATTTTCAATGGCAATTTTGTTGAGAATGTGCTACTGAAAAAGGGAGGTGCAACACCATTGCTCACTCCAGATACAGAAAAGGAGTATGGATGGAGTACTTGACCAAAGATATGAGGTAGAAAGATTCCATTCAGCTTTCTGCCATCTTTTTAGACTACCTCATGCCAGTCTCCAGCTTGTGGTAGTTGACTTATTATTTGGTATGAGCCTATTTCAGTTTTGCATGTTGCGGAGTTGTCCTGTAGCTTGCTAATGAAATACTGTACACATGATTCACCAGATCTTCCCAAGAGGAACCTTCATGCATATAAATTAAACTTAGCAAAAGTATTTTTCCTTCCTATGTCCTTTCTTATTTGTCACATTTTACTTACTCTTACCCCTATATAATCAACTACCTTTAACATTCCTTCTCTGCTCCCCTAACACCCAGCTGGGCAGTATATATGGTTCTTCAAGAAACCCCTTTCTGGCCTTTGTGCTGCAGTATGCTCACATACATCAACCTTCCCCTCTTTTTTTTTTTTTCATTTCCCCCCATCTCTCCCTGTTACCTCCCTGGCTGTGGCACTGGCAGCACCCAGAAACAGAAACCAAAGGCTTCTCCATACCTTCCTAGGTAAATACGAAGTATAGTTTGGCTTTTCCTTTGCAGGGGTATATTATATTTCTCTCCACATTATGCTGTCACAATAGAAATTGGCAATGAGACGCTTGCTCTACTTGGCTTTAATAGCCAGATATACAGTATATACACTGTATTTGATGTCACAGCAAAATGCCCTTCTGCTGGCTAGAGAAAGAACTTCCTCATGGTCTCCTGAAGAAGTTTTATCCAACCTATTTAGAAGAGGAAAGGATCCAGGAGAGACACTGTTTCAGAAGTGGTAAAGATGGAAATCTGGGCTGCCATAATTGTACTGGATCAATTGCTCTCTACTTTTCTTGTAACCCAGCTTTATTGCTTAATCTAGCAAGGTTCTGATTTGGTGGGGAACTGCCATTTTGCTGTTTGAGAAGGGGAAAGGTGCTGCTTGCTGTTGAAAGACAGGGGCAACAGCTGAAGAGCAGTGAGTTAATAAGCCTCTGATTATTTCAGGAAAATTGAAGCAGTGCTCGAGTGGCCACAATCCCAGCAGAATGAAAGAAGACAATTAGGGTTCATCCTTGATAGAGTAAAAGGCGCCCCACCAGGAGATGGGGCTGTCCGGCTAACTGGTTACCATCAGAAAACTGGTCAGGTACGGAACATGTGTGGCTCTGTCAATAGCCCCAGTGTCATAGTGGTGTTCAGCTGGCACCCTGGTTCAGCATTCTAGCTGAACCATCCCAGAGTTCTTTATTATTTTAGGAAGAAACACCTAGAAAGCTTAAAAAGGAAGTTGGACCATGGGTTACATTTTTCTCAAACTTGATTTCAGGTGATTGCCACCAAGGACTCGGGACTGAATTGCTGCACCGATTCCATGAGATCCAATATTAAACATGGCTACTTCGTGTTTGGAGAACAGGAGGTATAGAATGGTGCTTTGGCAGGAGAGCATTAGGCTTGGAGATGGACTTAGGTTTACATCCCAGTCCAGCAGAGAAGTTCACAGAGTGTCCTCAGACAGATTATTATCCTTGCACTGATTAGATGGTTACTTAGCACTACCATTGCTGCAAGCACTAGAATACTGTACAGTGGTATCTTGGGTTACAGACGCTTTGGTTACAGACTCCGCTAACCCAGAAATAGCACCTCGGGTTAAGAACTTTGCTTCAGGATGAGAACAGAAATCGTGTGGCAGCGGTGCAGCGGCAGCGGGAGGACACATTAGCTAAAGTGGTGCTTCAGGTTAAGAACAGTTTGAGGTTAAGAACAGACCTCCAGAACGAATTAAATTCTTAACCCGAGGTACCACTGTATTTGTTTCTCAGAGGCCAAGTTTGCTCAGACCTCACCACCACTCAGTCACCTGTTACCAGAAATGGTAGACCAGTTCTCTGATGCTAGATAAGTATTTACATTGGTTTAGAGTATTTACTTTCCCCAATCCTGGGGATAATTCTTGTGGATGCCCATGCCTAACTATAAGAAGCAATCATGTTGCTTGTTTGCAAAATATGGGCTTTGGGTTTTCTTGCCAATGGTGTAAAAGCAGTTCTGAGCTCAGAGAAAAACATGCTCATTCCTAATCCATGAAAACTGTTAGGTGGTTTTTGAATATGGTGCATGGCAGAGGGAATTGAAAGGTAGAAGGTGCTGGAAATTATAGCACTACTCTTGGCTCACCTGAACTGCTTCTTTTTGTTTCCTTCAGGAAATCTTCTGGGATGTTGAGCTGCAGCAGGACATGATCCTTATTGCTCGCTTTTACCACTGGCCCAGTGGGAGGGTAGCACCCACCCCCTGGGACAAAGGATTCAAGCCTCAACACCAGCCACTACTAGGGAGTGATGAATGGCTGGCTGCCTGGGCTGTGCTCAGACTGACCAAGATGTATGAATCCCATAAAGTGATGGTTACAGGTATGCTGCAGGCATTTCTGTTTGCCTGGTGCTATGATTCCCCACAGGAATTAAGGTTTTCTGATTACTAGTCTAGGAATTAAGTTTTCTGCATTCTGCTTGCACAGGTGCAATGAAGAAAGGGGAACATGGGATGCCTGTCTGGAACACAGGGACTCATACACTGACTCTGTATCATGGCCCTGTGCCACCTGTTGTAGCTCTGTCAGTGATGGTAAGTCCACTCCTGTAAAGCAAACCAAAGTTAACCAGGTAGGTAAAGTACGCCAATATTAATACACCATCAAAAGGCTGAAGAGATGTTAAACATCTAACGCCTGGCTCGGTCTTGCTGCTCTTATTGATGCAACACTCCTTACTGGCTTACTCTAGTAAAGACAACTGTAATCTTCACAGAGCAATATTTTATATGGCAGCAACAGTATGTAATACTTAAGAGGACTGAATCATTGGTTAAGCCTCCATTCTGTTGTGTTTTGATTCCAGTGCTGCAGCTCCACTGGAATAAAACACTGCTATACATGCGGTGGAAGCACATGGGGAAGAAGAAATGGAATTTATGTTGTGCCAGTGGAGCTATGTGTACTGGATAAAGCCCCATGTTTTAAGCTGTGCCTTATTATGCTTTCCTCTTGTTTCATTCCCATCTGCACATAATGCTTTGCTCCTAGTCAATGGAAGAGAATCATCAGGACTTCAAGATATATGGTGATGCTACTTTAAGGCTGCACGTCTTCAGCACCCAGAAACCTGAGCAACCTTTTCCACCAGAGTCACCACCTCCACTTGACCCAGCAAAAACCTGGCCTCATGTGAGTGCTGGGCAAGGACGGTTTCACAGTCCCTACAGGGCTTGGGATAATTGGGACAGACCTTCCACCTCCACTCAGTTCACAATCTGGCTGCATACGTATTATACCTTTAAAGCGTATCTGAAGCACTTCCTTTCCTTCAAAGAATTCTGGGCACTGCAGTTTACAGTTCTTTTATCTGTCCTGAATCTTCCAAAATTCAGCTTCATTGGGTCTTCAGGAGTTCTGGTGTTATGAGAGAGGAAGAATAACTTTTCTCCATATACTCCATGCCATGCTTAATGTTATAAACATGTGTCACATCTCATGCACATTTTCTTTAAACCAAAAAGTCCCAAATCTGCAGCCTTCCTTCATAGGGGAGTTGCACCATTCTCTTGATCATTTTGGTTGCCCTTTTGTGAACCTTTTCCAACACGACAATATCCTTTTTGAGGTGAGGTGACCAGAACGGTACACAGAATTCCAAATGCAGTCACACCATATATTTGTATAAAGCCATTATGTTATCAACAATTTTATTCTCAGTTCCTTTCCTAGTGATCCCTAGCATGGATTTTGCCTTTCTCACAGTTCCTGCACACTGGATCAACATCTTAATTGAGCTATCTACTATGGCCCCCAGGAGGTCTCGTTCCTGGTCAATCACTGCTACTTCAGACCCCATTGAGAGTATATGTGGCATTAAGATTTTTGCACCAGCATGCATTTCTCTACATTTCTTTACAAAGAATTGCATTTATGTTTGCTCATGATAATAAACTCTTCGGGATTGTTAAAACAAAAGGACCTCTAAAACTGAGTGAAAGTGCAGTAAAATGGCCATTTAGTATCATCACAACTTTTCCCCCCACAGGAAGCTTTTATTCATCATTTCAGGGAGACACCTCCTGTAGAGCCTTTCAGAGCTGGAGATGGCTTTGATCTATACATTGATGGAGCCCGCTTCCTGCCTGATGGTGTCACTGTTACCAGGGTCACTGCTCGTATCTTCACCAGTGGTTTCATGCAGTAAGGAGGAATAGTTTTCTGGGTTTTTCTTCCCTAAAATGCCATCATTCCTCTGCTTCTCCCAGGCTACATACATGCTATGGGTGGGATTCAATGGGGCACTATCACAATTGTTCTGTCTGTGCAAGACTTCCAGACAGAATGACCCTCAGACTCCTACCCCTGATTTTAATGTTTCTATGGCTATGTCCTGAAGCACGCAAAGGGTTTTGCTTCAGTTCAAGGTGCCACGACAACAGAGGAGCTTAACAATGCCCTCTTATGGAAAACATCTAGCTGAAGGTTGTTTCTGCTTCTTCCTTTCAGAATTGGGCCAGACATTTGCACTGGGATTGACCTGAATAGCAGCATATTTGATCCACTTTACAACTACTCAGTTGAAATCAGAGAGCCAGTGATAGCGCCTTGTGCAACTCTTCTGTTAAAGGTTTGTGTTGGTATGGGTAAAGGGCGTGCAAAGAATGCTACCAATGAATGAAGCATGTCCTGTGGGGGGGTCAAGAGTTAGGAAGTTAAGTATCTTTCCTTACCTTTCCTGGAATGGAGCTGGAACAACTCCCCTGTGTGGAAAAGTTACATCATTTGGGGCTTTTTACTTTAGAAAAAAGATGACGGAGCTGTATAAAATTATGAATGCTGAGGATAAACTGGATAGAGACATTTTTCTCCTTCTCTCATCATATTAGAACTGGGTGCTATTAATGGCTCCAGTGGCAGAGGCATTATATCTCCGAATACCAGTTGCTGGGGAACACAAGTGGGAATAGTATTGTTGGTGCTATTTATTTACTGTTTAATGCCAAAATAGGCTTCTAAGCACCCTACAAAATATAAGAGTTGCACAAACATTAAAATATAAACACCCATAATTAAAATGCAACAAAACAGGTGTATACTAAAACAAAGTAGTAGTTAAAACTGGAGACTCAGGTCGAGATGAAGGGAATGCCTGTGTAAGACAGCAGAATGCTTGCAGGCTTCCTATAGGCATCTAGTTGGCCACTATGAGAACAGCATGCTGGACTAGGTGGGCCCTTGGTCTGATTCTGCAGTGCTATTATATTCTTAATGGAGGACATTATGGCAACATCTTCCTGACCTCCACCTCACCTCCAACACAAAACAGAACTATGGGTCTAGCTGCCAAGGGGGAATGAACTAATGTCCCTTTGTATTTTACAGGTTTATTCCATCAATCGCTTAACCTCTGAGCTCATCCAGATCGGTTGGGCAGCTCTCAATGTTTTTGTGGAATGTGGAACACACAAAGCCCCTGAACCAGAGGCCAAGGGGATCCAGGTGATTTAACTGAAGGGGAATTCAGGGGAAGCAGCCTCAGTTCTGAAAATGAAGTTAGGACATGGTTTATAATGCTGATAGGCTCCAGCAGGAAAATGCCTTCCTTCTTCATGGGTATTTCAGGAACTCTCATTCTTTTGCTGACAACCAAAGTGCTACAAGAATGTTTCACATTCCCACTAGATCTCACAGGATAGGTTTTTACTATTAATGCTCATGCTTTCTAGTGCCATGCCAAAAATCCCATCCCACCATAACTGCTGTGTGACCTGGAGCCCTACCCAAAAATGTTGCTGTCTCTCCACAGTTCAGATGCAAATGGTAGGAGGGGAACACAATATATTTCCCATTACCTGTTTCCCAAGAAGGAGGAAAAAGGGGTCTGTGGATAGATGTTGATTACTATTTTCCTCAGGTCTCCCTCAATGATGGTGCTCATCAGCTCCGTATTTTTCACAACAGTCCCTGCCCAGATCAGCCCTTCTCTACCAGCTCTCTGACATCAATAGGACGGTGAGCCCCTCTCACTTACATCATTTCCAATTCCTTCCCCATCTTATCATCAAACTAGCTTTCTTAATATCTGTCTTCTCACTTTCCCTGTAGGTATGTGCCCTGTGCAACCCTGCTAGTGAGGCTTATCAAGGCGCCTGTAAATTCCAGCCATCAAACTTTACAAAGAAGCATGGTCCCTCAGGCAAACTGGGCCAAAGTGGGCCTCTTTCAGGCCAGGCCTGACTATTCTGATGGTGTCTATTACTCAGACTCGGCCAAGCCTACTGCAGGAGAAAGTTGCTTCTATGAAGCCATGACCAACAGGTAAACTGAGTTTCTGTCTCCTCAGTGGTTGCAGGATGGATGGAAGTAAAAAAGATGGAATCATAGCAATTGTGGAAAAGTCTCCCTTAAGAGGACTGCCAGCTATTACTTTTAAGAATTTTTGGTCTCACTGTAGTCGCATACATAAAAGCTGAGTTATTATAGTGTGTTCTATGGTGGACTATGTATTTGATGAGCCTATTGATTGGATTATTATTTTTTTTAATCAAAGGGCAGAAGGAACCTTACAAAACAACAGTCCATCTTACATTCAAATCAGATTAACAGAAGGGTGAGCCAAGGGTCTCGCCCCATGCATCAACACACTTTGGTAGGAAATAATTATAGAATTCCATAACTGTGGGCCACAGCAAATACAGCTTTTTGTTTCACATAGGTCTGTTGTTTCAGTGCGGGAAATAGTTCACCAGCTTGAAGGTCCTAAGAGTTTAAGCACAGATGAGGAGATTGTCACCTGGATACATCAGAAACTAACCCGGGTGCCAGGCAGCAGTCCACAGCCTTTTAGCCTCACCTATGTCTCCAGATACATTCCCACCTATGGCATCAAGGTGAATAGCTATCACATTCACAGAAATGCCCTGTTTAGCACAAAATTTTATACATGACTGGGATAGAATACTATACAGAGATATGGAAATAAGGAATTCTGCCTCCTTATAACCAGTCTTAAGAAATTTCTGCACTTGAAAATAGTTATCAACCTTTAACCTGGTCTCTGTTGCTGTGCCTTTAGGTACATGTTGATTAACAGGCATTTATCAACTTCTGAAGACAACCACTAGTATTATTAGTTTTCTAAACAAGTTGACTTTCTTAGCTGTATTACTTCATACTGCTAAGGACAAAAATCCCCTGCTCACAGAAAACTGGCATGTCAGAGTAATTTGAAATGGTATAGTTGAGAAACAAATTTAGTCTTTCATGTTTGTGAGCAAATTAAGCCTTGGCTGTGTGTGTGTGTGTGTGTGTGTGTGTGTACAGTGCTCTTATCCAGACTGACATCTAAACTCTGTGGTATTCCAGTTTGCATTGGACAGAGGCATGAACTTACCATGGTCTGGCTTGACAATCGCCCAGTTCTGCTTCAATCCACCTGGGGCATGTTACTTTGGGGCCCAGTGGCTGAAGTATGATTACCCCATCTTTGTTGAGGAGCTTGACAAAAACAGCTACCAGCAATGGCCTGTGTGGCTTGATGGCTTCAAGGTATCACATCCTTTATTTTGTTGTTCGTCACTCTGTAAGCCACCCTTCAGTCACAGGACTCTGAGAATGGCCTACAACTAAAAAAAGATGACACTGGGTGTTCCACTCAGCAAAGGATAGGTCATTGCCTTACAGTAAGATGGGTCCCATGCTGTAAGAAGGAACCAATCTGTATTTCAACACTGGTTTATCTGGTATTTTTCACAAGTAATCGGTCTTATTCAGCAGAGTCTACAGCAAAACGGCTAAAGGCCTCCTGAGCCTAGTAACCAGTTAACTAAGATGCACTGTGTGGAAGGTAACTAGGTGGAGTTTTAAGCAGAAATATTAGCTCCAGAAAAGTTCAGCGAAGTAGAAACATTCTCTCTAGTGAATTAGTATTGCTATAATTAGGCTGATTCCCTACCACCTATCCCTACTAAATCTGTAGCCTATATTTTGATACTCTACTGGGGTTCAAACATTTTTGCTAGCAGCGAGGCTCAGGGTTCTTAATTTCTGTTCCACATAAAGGAAGTGTGTGCATTCCTTTCATAAATCCATTGCTGCCCAATATTTTTTACACAGAGAAACATGTCATATCACCAGGATTTGCTCACTGCCTTATACCAGGGGGCTCCGGGTATGTGAAATTTAATTGTGTTAAGGAGACCTGGCATGATTTTGAATGAGGCAGTCTGCCCATGGTGGAGTACAGTGTAAGCTTTCTTACTGATGACCATATTTCCAAACTCATATTTGTGAACCTGTACACAACTGGTGGCTCAGCCTTTCCTTTCACAACCTGCAACTTCTGTTTTTCAGACCTGTCCCCACAGAGTTTACCATAAATATACAACCATTATTATTCACCTGTACCAAGGTGTGGTGAATCCTGCCCAATGTGCCTCGGGTGAAAAAGAATGCCAAGCAGCACAAAGAAGAGTCATGCTAAAAGGGGAACAGTTACATTACACTCAGAAAAGTGGGGCATGGACAGCTCTTCATGTGTTTTCCAGAGGTTACTGCAACACCGGCATTTACCAACTGCCCTTATACCAGGGGGCTCCCAGCCAGGTATAGTTAACCAACCAGGTAAAAGTTATACATACCAATTTTCTTGCAAAAACAATCAAATTCCAGCAGCTGGGCAGGGGCATGCACTTATTAGCACACGCACACACACCCATTATATATTTTGTACGTTTCCCTGTATCGCCTATATATCACTATTCTGTCATGCTGAAAGTTATCCACTTCCCCACTTTTGAGCTTTATGTGAATGCAGCATCAGTTAAGAAATGATGGCTCATCCCCACAGCTTTCTGTACTTTCTGAAGTCCCTACTTGTGTACGCTTAATGCCTTCAAATATCTTAGCAATGGCAAAGGGTACAAATGGCGACTAGTTCTCCCAGCTTTTGGTGGCGGCGATGGTGCAAAGCAATAAACCAGTGCCTATAGCTATGCATTCCCCACCCCATCTCTGGCTTAAGTGTCACCAGCTCTTGACCCACTTGTTTTTACCCACTACTATAATTTAGTCCAAAGTCAGCAATCAGTTTCTAATTTCAAGATGTTGTTTGGGGTGTGTACAAAATTAGTAAGCTTTACAATACTGTTATTTTGTATTGTTCTGGGAACACTTCTCACTATTTCTCTCACTTAAGGAATCTCTTGTAGTAGTCTACTAAAATAATGCTGCAAAGAAACAGTAGGTGGTTTGTTCTTTTCTGGTTCAAGGTTTGTTCTTTCCTTAACAGATCATCCTGGCTTCCTTATCTGAAGGGCAATGCAGCAGCATTATGAAGAGCATGCTCCAAAAGAAAGAGGTATGAGACTAGTTAAGCGTAGAGCAGTAGCTTCACAAAACTTATCCAAGAAGTAAAACGGTGAAGTAAGGGGAGCACTTGCAATCCTTTTCTAGATCGTATTATACAGGGTAGTAACAAAAACTGATGGAAAAGGTAGACCACACAAATCCCAATTACCCCAAACACTACTACAAGTGCAGAAAGTTCCAAGGAGCATGGCTGACAAAGATTTCTGGGAGCAAGACAGAAGGTGGTTTGCAACACCAGCCCCACCATCATACAAATACATGGTAAAAAAATAGTGGATTCCAAAATGTGTGTTTGTGCTGCAGAGAGATCTTCGCTGAAGACTGCTAAGTCAGATAAACCAATGTACAAGACTATGTTTCTTTATAATGTAATCTTTAAATTGAAAATTTACCTGAACCAGTGGTTCTAAAATGTTTTTCTTTCGGCCACACTTCCAGAATATAAACTTGCTCACGCCATACCAAATTGTTTGGCAAGAAATACATTGGGGAAAAGAAACTCAAATTAGTGTTTTTGTGAATATATTTATCCATAGTCTGCAAATAAAATTTTTTTGATACTATACTACACTGAAATGTTTAAATATTTGATTGTCCTTGAATCTTCTAGCCACACCCTTTGAGAACCGCTGCTTTACAGATTCATTTGGGTGCAATGTGGAACATTTATGTGGTCTACTAACCCTGGAGTAGAAGGCTCCAGTATAGAGTAAGGAGGCACTTGGATATTTTGTAATTATACGAAAACCTCAACAGCCTCAGGTATGACAGGTGCCTGCAATCCATGTGAGCCCTACTTTATCCCCAACATTTCACCATTATTCTTGTTCAACAATCACACACATATAAAGAATGTACTTAATGCTATAGTTTGAAACTTCCAGATCCAGTTGGTGCCAGGTGCATCTGTGATTGTGCGCATAGCAGATGGAAGATGGGATGAAGAATTCAGATATACATCAGAGGTACGCATACTAAGTGAATCTAATCATCACAAACTTTTCATTCCACCCAGGAAAACAAAAGGATGAGCATACTAATTAACCACTCACTGGAGAAAACCAATCTCACTTTCATGTTTACCATTTATCAATTTTCTGTGCAGCCAAATTGTAAAACAGAGCCAGATGACTTGTTTATGGCGGATTGTCAGAAATCATGTATACTAAAAAGGTTACCAGTAACTGTTCAGAGCACAAACTAACCACACATTAGATCATCACATCCTAGATGACCTTGTCATTTGTTTCAGAGTATTGATCAATCTTATCTGCCAGAGACAACAGATCTGTACAATAAGGAACCCTCTGGAAGAAAAATTGCAGAATTAATGTTGCAGGAGACTTCAAGAAAACAGGTAAAATTGGGCTATAGCCCTATTTATGAATGGAACAAAATTGAGACAGAAGCCACAAACAGAAAACATATTCAAATTGTGGCCAAAAGGAAGATTCAGTCTTTCTCCTGTTTTCTGTTTGTGGCTTCTGTCTCAATTTTTGGATTATTAATATAAGATTTAGAACATAGAATGGTTTGGTAGTGCTTTGTGTGCTGCTTATGTGCTGCTTACTTCTTACTGGTCCACATTCTCCATAAGCAGTGCAGGTTTAATTGTGACTTGCATGTTTTTCTTTCAGACAAAATTGAAGGCATTGGAACAAATTTAAAGAGAAGGAACAAGACATCTTAGGCTACATACTAGCTTACTCTACTGGAAATCATTGCAAGACTTTATTAACAGTTTGTGAAGAATGTCCATCCTGTAGCCTAATATCTCAAGTGGCTACCTGTGTTTTATAGTGGCTATGGTAAAGTATATTAATGTGGCTGACATCTTGGCAGTGAATGAGGGATAATCACCTGCTTGAAGCAGCCATGGTATTTTGCTTTTTAAAAAAAACAAAACCCAGGTGTCACTTCCTTACTTGGAAACTGCACAAACATTGGCTGCTGTGCACCTAAACCTGCATCAATTCTCTGGACTGAGTATTTTCCATATCTCCTTTATACCATTCCTAAGTAGTGGTTTAATTCTAGCACCCATGAGCCTCTCACCCTTATATCATCTCTCCCCAACAGAATCCTACTTTAACCTGGGCTCTTCTTCCAGCTGAGTTAATGTAATGTGTCTGACACGCAAATGAGACATTTTGCATCAAACACAAGCCTGATTCAATTTTTTAGTTTGTCAAAGCAGATCTATTTTAAGTTCCATCCTTTTGTCTTCCCTCATATTTGCAGCTACTCTAACCAGCACTCTGCTTGACTCCCACAAAATTTGCTAGAAGGCTCATCCTCTTAAAACTATTTCCAGTCTGACACAGTAGACAAATGGTTTAGTGCAGGGGTCAGCAAACTTCAGCAGGGGGCCAGTTCACTGTCCCTCAGACCTTGTGGGGGGCTGGACTTTTTTTTTTTTTGGGGGGGGGGGGTAACGAATTCCTATGCCACACAAATAACCCAGAGATGCATTTTAAATTAAAAGGGCACATTCCACTCATGTAAAAACACGCTGATTTCCGGACCGTCTGCGGGCCAGATTTATAAGGCGATTGGGCCAGATCTGGCCCCCGGGCCTTAGTTTGCTTACCCATGGTTTAGTGCTTCCTAAGACTTGCAGTTTCAAACTAAATCCAGGAAGAAATGCCACCAACATTTAGGCCCCATATCTGCTCAGTATCTAGGCTACAATTTTCTAACCACAAAAAAATGCTACTTTGCTTCCTAAACCCTTACAAACCAAGACATTTACAAGTCAGTACATCAACTGAAAGCCAGCCTGGCACTGCTGTTGTAGAACTGGCTAGGAGGCAGATGCAACCATCTTTAGGTCTGCTGATTGAGACAATAGGTATTTATGCATGAATACAGCTGAATTTTTATCAAAAGGCAGTGTTAAATGTTTGAGTAATCTTTATTGAATACAAAAGTTGCCAAAAGTGAAAAAATACATTATATACAAAACCCACTGGCCTTGGGAGGGAGTGTCCAATATTAAAACTATCATACAGCACTTTGAACTGTTTCAACTTGTGGCCTTTCCTCTGCCTGTAAAAGAAAAAAAAAGTAATTTAGGACATGAATTTCTTTTACCTGACCAGTTAAATACAGCTCTTGAAAGCATTCAACACTTATGTACAATTGATTACTTAAATGTAGCATGGCTGCTGCTGCTGCTGCCTCTTGACAGAAGCCATTAACCAAATTACGCTTAGATAATCTGTCTTAAATATCTTTCTCTACTTCTGATAATGTAAAGAATTAGGATTCCTGCATAAATAGTACTTTAAGCAAAGTTCCTATTTCAAAACATCCAAGAGATACATACTGCATTCTGCAAGTATACAGAACTAGTCTAGCAGGTTTAGCTTAGACAGATTCCAACATGCATTTTGACACAAGCAAATTTCCAACTTTAAGTGGTCTGGGAGAGAAGACCAACAAGCAATTAAAGGCAGGCAGGAAAGATGAGCCTGGGAAACGGAAAATATACAGACTCCTGACTCGACAGCCCACCTCCTCTTCCTTTTTCTCTGCAACCACATTTCCACTGGGGGTAGCATCACCACCACCATTGACAGCCGGTTCTGGTTTAGATTTCTTAGCTTCATTATCTCCCTGTTGAGTTTCTTCCTCGGGTTTCCTCTGAAGACAAAATTGTTTAGTCTTCACCAAGTACAATTTCAAATGTAAAGTATTAATAAAGAATATCTAGTGCTATTATGCATTTTCTATTAATAAGCTGCCAACTGAACTATACTTTAAAACTGTTCTGGGCTACAGCAAAGGTTACAAGGTGCATACTGCTGCATCAGCTATTGGAAAGTTGTCCTCCAATACTGAAAGCAATCTAGTTCTGGGTTACCTAACAGTCTACACATAGCTCTCAAAATCAGAAGGCAGACTGTAGAAGAAGCAGATCAAATATTTCCTAACTATATGGAGAGATTTTGTTAAGAGGGTATCTTTCGTATTGCTATTCTGTTAGCATTGATATCTTTTTCCCCTTCCCAATTAGATGCTATCAATAGATGGGCAGCCGCTGTTGCATATAAAAAGATTTCGCTTACATTTTTCGGAATGTCAAGATTCCTAACAGAAAGGCTTCTGGTTTCTTTAAAAATGTTAATTTGAACATTTTTTCATCTCGTCATAAATATTCCAAAAATCTTGGACTTTTCTGCATGTCCACCACATATGATAAAAATCTCCCATTTTTTCTCCACACTTCCAACACTCATTCGAACTATTTTTATACATTTTGAAGATTTCTGATGGTGTAATTACCACCGAAACTGCATTTTCATCATATTTTCTTTGATGGTGTAACATGCAGTAAAGTTCATGTTAATTTTCCAGAGTGATTCCCATTCTCTCATCATAATGGGACATCCAATATCCTGCGCCCATCTCATCATGACCACCTTGACTTCCCAGTCAAGGAGGATCAGTACATCCTTATGATAACATTGGTGTCATTCTTTAACAGCACTATTTCAAATTTAGAGGGCTCATTGGCAAATCCATTTTATTTGTCCTGTCTGAATGTCTCAAAAAGTTGATGATACTCAGACTATGTGGAAATAGCTCAATTAACAAATAGGTTAAGAGGTAACACCAAACAATGATTTTCTCAAAAATGGGAAATGTTTAAGAGATACTTACAAAAAAATAACAGTGACATATCTACCAATATCTATGGTAGTATTTGAATGACCCTTGTGTACGTAAAATATAAATAAAGGAAAATCGGTACGCTAGGTTGTAAGAAAGTATTAGAAAGTATTATATTAATTGTAAGGTAATAATTATAAGTACATTCAATATCGCAAATGTCAACTATATCGGGAAATGATGGGAAGTCTATATTTATTCTACTTTAATTTGTTGTTGTTTTACTTTACTTTACGTACCATTATATGATTGGGGGGGTATCTTAAGATACAAATGTAGTTTGCTTGTTTTAGACTGGCTTTGCTATTTTAACCAATTCTCCTTTCCACTTGAAATATGGGAACCCAGCTCAGCCTGGCTGTGACATTCAGTTTATATGGATTTCATGCTACCTGTAAACTCTGAATCTCTACCCTGGACAATTTTGCAGGTCCCCAACATATCTAAATTCTCAAGTGCCTGCAGGACCCACACAATTAAGCTTTAAAATTAAACCAGGGTGAGTCAGACGAGCGCTGCACAGCACAAAACCATCAAAAGCTACCAAGTGCGCTAGATGGCTCTCAGGCTGATTGGCTCCCAGTGGAGAAGATATTATGCACGATTTCTAAAATTTGTAGAAGCAGAATGATCGAAGCTTTTAAGTGATGGCTTAAGTCAGACATAGGCAAACTTGGCCTTCCAGATGTTTTGGGACTACAACTCCCATCATCCCTGACCACTGGGTTCTGTTAGCTAGGGATGGTGGGAGCTGTATCCCAAAATATCTGGAGGGCCAAGTTTGCCTACACCTGGCTCAAGTACTGCAAGCCAGTGGGTTACCTATTTTTGTTAGTTGTATGGGACACAAACCTTTTTTCTGACAAGATGGGAGATGTCTGTAATACACTGAGGAGCTCCATCAGTTTTTTGCCCAGCTGGGATCTGTTACAAAACAGAAGGCAAACTATGAAATACTATAGAACAGCAGAATTAAACTGCTTGCTTTAGGGATTAGTATCACTTACAGCTGAAGCTGGATTGCTTTCAGTTGCCTGTGGAAAACTAGATGATGATCCACCAACCTGGAAACAAAGATATCTATCAGTCTAGAAGTCACTATTAAAAGCCTACTGGGACTAAACTACAAACATGTACAATGAAGAGCACATTGGTTTTGAAGAACAATTTATAAAGTTTAAGGTGTAATAAGAAGCAATAATGAGGAAGTTGGTCTGCAGTTAATTTTTCAAGCTCCCAATGTTTTTTAAGACCACAAGAGAAGTAAACAGGTGTCTCATCTGTAGTGTGTGAACCCCCAAGCTATTTTGCAGTTGCTATCTGCAGTCTTGCTTTAAGAATAAGGGACATATTCAAGCCTGCATTTCCACTGATGCAACAACTTCCATTCCTATAACAGTGCTTCATCTACTGTCACCTCCAGCTAACTTCCTTCAAAATCAGCTCAAGAGTTTGGGGGATCCTCTGGAACAAATTTTACATGTCATCTTAACATTAATTATTCAATGTAAGGTCTTTGAACTCAGTGCTTCAAAAGTCATCTCCTACCCCCCCCCAAAGTAAAAATTTAGCATTTTCCACTACAGTGGTGCCCCGCAAGACGAATGCCTCGCAAGACGGAAAACTTGCTAGACGAAAGAGTTTTCCGTTTTGGAGGTGCTTTGCAAAACGAATTTCCTATGGGCTTGCTTCACATGACGACAATGTCTTGCGATTTCCTGCTGGTTTTTTCCCCTCCCCCCCCTTTTCTAAGCCGCTAATCAGCTGATCCGATCAGCAGATAAGCCGCTAATAGCGCTAATCCATCAATGGGCTTGCTTCGCAAGATGAAAAACCGCTAGACGAAGAGAATCACATAACAGATTCTTTTCGTCTTGCGAGGCACCACTGTATAAAACTAAGTATCAATGGCATCCTTTCTTCCCATTTACAGCTGTTTATCTCAGCTTAATTTATTTTGCTATCTGCTCCTCTCTAGCACAAGTTCACAAAAAATGGTAGTAGTAAGCCTAGGACTCACCAAAGTTGCTTTCAGAGCCAGTTCGGCTATTCTTGCGCTCTTTTGAGACTCCTTTGAATCTTCTATCTTCTCTTTAATGTCAGGAAGCAGTCCCTCGAGTTCTACAATTTCCTTCTCATCCTCAGCTGATCCCTCCCCTTTTGTTTTTAGTCGCTCAGTCAACATCGCTAAAAAGGTGATATTTAGGTGATATTAGTACTTTTAGAGCCATTTACTCATCAGTTTTGGGCTTTGTCCCAGTGTATGTTAAAACAGATCCTCAAGGATCAGCAGCAGCTGCCAAATTTCTTGCAGTGTTTGCTAGCTGACACATTAGCTCTCTGAGCACCTCTTCATGAATAAACTAGCTCTGTAGCTTTCCCAACACTGTACATTTGGAGCTTGGAGGACACAGTAACGGTGATGCTTAACTAAAACTGCATGAAGAACTGCACTTCACTTACCCATTCTTTTATCAATGACTTCCATCGATTTACTATACTGCAACACTGCCTCATCATACTGATTATCATAGTGAAAGGCCAATCCCAGATGATAATGAGTCTCTGCAAGCAAGCGGTCATGGGCCTCTAAGTATTTCTGCTGAAGAGCCAGGCAAGAACGGAACTCTTCTATAGCTTGAGAGTAGTTTTCTGCACAATAAAAACAGAAAGTAAAGCACAGGACTTTCATATGAAAGGAGACATTTGTACAAAGCAGAATTCAATCATAGTGTAGAAAAAAGGTTTTCAATCAATAGTTTTATAACCTGTCGTGATTCCAGTATCAATTTTTGAAGAATATAGGACATTTTACATTTAATATAGTCTGCAGATTGGTGGAAACAGTGGCTAGAAAGCTTATCTGGCTTGCTCAACATAGTTCAACAACTGAGAACAAATGAGGAGACCGCAAGCTTCCTTCCCATGCCTTTCCCCTTATTCATCAACTACATCCTGGTTTGGTTAAACTGCAGTTTCCCATTATATTCAAAACAGGGAACTATAGTTTAAGTTCCTGGTTAGTAGATAGATAAAGTTGCATTTAGGAACCAGGCAGAGGGCCTTCTCGGTAATGATGCGGTCCCTGTGGAATGCCCTCCCTTCAGATGTCAAGGAAATAAACTATCTTACTTTTAGAAGACATCTGAAGGTAGCCCTGCTTAGGGAAGTTTTTAAGGATTGATGTTTTCAGATATGTTGTAAGCTGCCCAGAGTGGCTTGGGAAACCCACCCAGATGGACAGGGTATAAATAATAAAATTAGTGTAATTATTACTATTAGGCAGAATAACTAATTGAAATTTAATTACCATTTAACTAGGGTGTAAACACTGAGAAAGGACCAAGGCGAGGGGCCTCTATTCGTTCTTCAAGGCTTCTAAGCTATGCTTTAATAAGCAGGGAATCATGCATCTGAACTAGGCCACAGTAGCGTAAAAGTAACAAATATACCAGCGTACCGTATTTTTCGCCCTATAGGACGCACCAGCCCATAAGACGCACCTAGTTTTTTTTTTGGGGGGGGGAAATCAAGGGGAAAATTTTTATCCCCCCCCCCCGTTTGTGCAGCCATCCCCAAGCTAGAAGAGGGAGACGGAGCGCTCCGTCTCCCTCTTCTGCCTTCAGGAACAGCCTCTCTAGCCTCTGTGGGGCAGCGCACTCCGCTGCCCTGCAGAGGCTTTGCGCAGCCATCCCCAAGCTAGAAGAGGGAGACGGAGTGCTCCGTCTCCCTCTTCTGCCTTCAGGGACAGCTTACCCCGCTGTCCCCAGAGTTTGTGGGGCTGGCGGGGGAAGAAGCAAGCTTGCTTCTCCCCCCCCCCCCCGCAGCCTCCAGATCAGGTCGGGGAATAGCGGGGTGGCGGCGCTCCACCTCCCCGCTATCCCCCGAGCTTGTGGGGCTGGCGGGGGAGAAGCAGGCTTGCTTCTCCCGCCAGCCTCCAGATCAGGTTGGGGAATAGCGGGGTGGCGGCGCTGCGCCTCCCCGCTGTCCCCCAAGCTTTTGGGCTGCAGGCTGCTGCCCGCAAGCCTTGCGAGCCCACGGGACATCCCGCCGGGCTTGCAAGACTTGCGGATAGCTTCCTGAAGCCTGGAGAGCGAGAGGGGTCGGTGCGCACCGACCCCTGGCTCTCCAGGCTTCAGCGAAAGCCTGCATTCGCCCCATAGGACACACACACATTTCCCCTTCATTTTTGGAGGGGAAAAAGTGTGTCCTATAGGGCGAAAAATACGGTACTTCCCAATAGTATAGGTAACTGTATTATAACAAAGTACAGTATGAGGTGTCCAAAATAAAAGCCTTAGTTGATAAGCTCTGAGCTAGTTGATAAAGTCTGAGCAGCTATGAAAATATGAATACTGTAAAGTGAATATAAAATATATTACTGACAGTTTATATAATATGTAATGGACATGCAAAAACTGAAATATCATATGCAGTGGAAATATGAATAATAGTATCAGAAATTAATCCACTGCATGCCTAAGCAATTCTAAGGTAGTTACCAGATTCGATGCTAACTTCTCCTAGTTTTAGGTGAGCCTGAGCAACAAGGAGCTGAGCTTCTTTCGTGTCCTGTCTAGATCAAGAAGGCAGAGTCAGCAAGATTGTCATAACACCTTTAGTTGTATAAAAAGGCATTATTTGTCAGAACTCCCAGACATACCTTTTGTATATTACTTTTGCTAACTCCAGCATATCCCAAGCCAGTTCTAAGTTCCCAACATCGTCTTCTTCACTCTCCTAAAGCAAAGTTATTTGAAAATCAAAGAAAAGGATAGAAAGGCAACTGCTAAGGATCTTGGCAGACCACTTGATTTTTCTGCTTGTTGTAGCAACTGTAGTACCCTGTGCTAGATGCTCCATGATTCCAATTATATTTTTACAGATACAACACAGATCACCTGAATGAAGCTTGTGGACCACTGGTGGTTGATGGACCAATTCAGGAACTCCTGCCTTAAAGCAGGCAACTGAAGAAACCAGTCACCATAGGAAACAAATATATAAACTTTAGAAAAGGAACATCATACCCCTTCCACAAACTCCTATGTTGAAGCGTCTGTTAGCAAAATTTAGCACTTATATTAGGGAAATCAGTACTTCCTTACAAAGGCGCCAGTTCTGTTGCAGGGAGTCTTGAACACAGCAGAGGAAGCTCTACTAATGTCCTACCTTTCCTTTAAGTTGCTTAATACAGCGTGCATGGTTTTATCCTCACAGCTCTGAGGTAAGACTAAGACAGTAAGGTCCAAAGTCAGTCAGTGAGCTTCATGGCTAAGTGGGGATTTGAACTCTGGTCTTCCAGACCCTGCCTAGTACCATAGTCTTCACCGCAATGCTTCTGCCATTTCCAGAACCTAGCGTAATGAAATCTCACCTTCTGGTAGACAAAGAGAAGACTTGGAAGTACAGGTTCTGCAGAAAGACCAATGGCTAGCTAATGATTCAAGCCAAGATTTGTGGATTGTGATTAACTGCGTGACAAAAAGGATTTACAAACAGCTTTAGAGGATTATCTATTTTCCTCCTGTATTAGTTTTGAACTGCTTGTCCTTCACATTGTATCTTACTCCTTTTATGAATTGGCTGTTCAGCCAGCAAATCCTTCACAAGCAGAATTAAAACCAATGTTTGGAAAGTGCCATCAATTTTGCATTGAATACTACATATTCCTTGTCAGTAAATGTGATTCAGAATAACCCTACTCATATTCATTCTACATTGTAATTATAACATAATTACAATTAGTGGCAATTATAATTCTTGCTCCAAAAGCACTTTGCATGTCATTTCAGTTCTTGCCCAGGTCTTTCATGAGGCTTCCCTGATGATCAGCTCAGCTTATCAGCTGGATAGCTTCCTCATGTTTGACCTCGCTGTCTTCATAGTTTGAATAGCAGGAAAAAATGCAGTGCCCAGTTCTTTAATGTTAAGGCAAAAAAGGAGATGTCACAAGAGGACATACTTTCAGTTGAGTTAAAAATTGGTTGACTGCAGAGAATTACTTCAGAAGGTGGTGTACTGTTGCAAAAAAGCTGCTTCAATAGCCGTTTTTTAAAACAATAGAAAGCTTCTGATAATTAAGCAGATGCTATGCACATTATCAGGCACAGCCCTTTCCCTTTCTGTAGCAAATCACTACTGCTGTGATATGAGATGCAACATGTTCCCAATTTCCTGTAGGTTTTGGAGGCCTGCTTTTGGGCTTTTAAACAACTGTAATAAAAGATACTCAACAGGTTTAGAGAAGGTGGGAATGGTTACAGAAATTAGTTTAACCATGGGTGCGGTACTAGATGGAGACCACAATGCTTCACATGCTTCAGTGAAACTAGTTTATGAGTTAAAATGTATGAATGCATTGTGTCAGTAGACAAGAGATTTTGATAGCATAGGGGACAAGGAAAGAAGGGGGGCAGAGAAAAGGATAAGGGCTTTTTATTAAGAATGGAGAACGAACAAGCATCTAGAAGGAAAAACAGGCTAAAGTTTTAACAGACTAAAATGTTAAAATGCTGCTTTGAACCAGAGTGCTCAAAGCCACACCCCTACTATAATCTTGAACCTTCGGAAGGAACTGACTACTTCAGTCTTCCTATGCTCTAGAAAACATATGTAATCGGAAATAGTTTCCATGAAAACAATGTTCCTTTCTCCATGACAGAAACACTGAACCAGCTCTTTAACAGGCTTGAATGCTCATTTTTATACTTCACCTTTTCTTCGACTGCAGAGTCATTTTCTCTATCCTCTTCGACTGCAGAGTCATTTTCTTTATCCTCTTCAACTGCAGAGTCATTTTCTTTATCCTCTTCAACTGCAGAGTCATTTTCTTTATCCCCTTCAACTTTATCTTCCTCTTCTGATCCTTCCATCTCTACAAGAATAGTTTCTTATTAATATACAACCAGCTGTTTATACATCCATTTTACTTGACTATTTGTTTTATTCGGCTGTGAAATTCTTCCACCACTATTACACTTCCAACCTGTGAGTTCATGAGGATTGGCTTGGTAGGTTTCTGTGCAATCTGCAAGAATAATCCAAGGACTGCAACATGTGTTTATACGAAGTTTTGAGGGGGAGCTACATAGATTAAAATATTCAGCGTTAGGATATTCTTTCTCCTTTATGCTGCTTGCATGGCACCCTCTGGCATGTCAGTTAAAAAGAATTTGAACATGTTTTAATACTTTTATAGCTTCCCCATAGAAGTTTTGTTTTCATAGTAATGGGGGAGACAAAGAGAAGAGCTTTAAAATTGAACTCCTTAGAAGTAGTCTCATTTCATAGTTAAGATAAAAAAGAAATATTAATATTTCTAGTTAAGCGTCATTGCATGGCTTCCTAGGGAAACTGACTATTGGGTGTCAGGCACAGGAACTTACATAAACTATGGGATAGCTCAGACACCTACTCTGCATTGTCAGGGAACATATACCCTCTTATGGAGCAAGAAATCTGATCTCCTACCAGCTATTCAGTAATCCAGATGCCCAGCAAGCACAATCTCAAACTGCCTTATGCTCAACAGCCTTCATGTAACAACTACTACAGAAGCCAAGGAAAAAAGTATTGCTGTAAACACTGGACTTCAAATTAGAACAGGGATGGCTATCTTGTATTCTTCTAGATGTTGCTAAACCACAACTCCCACCAGCTCCAGCCAACGTGGCCAATATAATTAGGGATTATGGAGTTTCAGTTCAGCAGTATCTGAAGGGTCATGCTTTTAAGCTACTCTTGGACTAGAAATGCATAGGACAAGGCTCTAGTTGCTAGAACAAACTTGCCACTGGACTGTATCCCTATTATTTATTGCAATTATTAGTCACTTTTTTCAAATAGGAACACAAAGTGACTAAATATTTGTTAAACAGCTGTATTATGTGAAGGTTTATCAGCCTTACAACTATTTCACTACTTAGAATCTCACTTGTAAACAAACATTTTCAAGGTATTATAAGGTAGTTAAACAGCAATGCTAAAGCAAGAGAAGCAGGACATGAAAGCTGTGATGTCTATTACCTGCACTTGTTTCTAGTTATAGGCCTGAAAGCATGATAGGTTTTAGGTTGTTTAATACAGGTCCATAAGCCAGCACCCTTGTGTTGCTGTATTTTTGTGGATCTTGTTGTCAATATATATTCTAGTACTATGCTTTTAATTGTTCAGAGTTAATCTTGTATTAACATAAAAACATGCAGTGAACATCCATTCAGTGTTCTCTATGAGCCATTGCTTTCTATATTTGCTGCTCATGCAAGCCAGTCCCCCAAAAAGCCAATAATTTATTGCTCAACTTGTTAAGTTTTGTTTCAATTCAACTGTTCCTTGCAGCTTCAAAATTCTCCTTGGGTGGATTCATCCCTGTGGCACAGAGAATTCTGAATGGATTAGCGTTACTAAGGGTTAGCTCTCTAAATAGATCCACCCACAAGTGTCTTCTATCCCTGTTACCTTCGCCCTCTCCCATCTCGTCATCCTTTTCTTCTTCCTTTTCTACCTTAGGAGCAACTTCAGCTTTTTCTTCTGGTTGTATTTCATGTGACTGCTTGATGCTCCCTGAAGGAGTAGTTTCACTTGGAGCTGAAGGTTCTCCTTCTCTTGAATCCAATGTTTCTTCCTTCTCTTTCAAGTTCACCACCACCTGTTCTGCGGCAGGCTTCATGTCCTCTGTCTTTTCAGCAGTAGCTTTGGCTGGCTGTTCTTCTGCTTTTTCTGCCTGGCCTTCAACTTTCTCAACAGCTGTCATGAATTCTCTCTCTAACTCACCTGAAGCTTTTACCAATTCCTCTACTATTGGATTCTTTTCTACAATTGTGTCTGCCTGCTTTTCTACCTCTCCTCTCCTCTCTTGAGCTGCTATCTCAACTACCTTCTCTTTCCCAGGTGCTTCCCCTGCAGCCACTTCTTTTTCTAAAGCAGTATCTCCCCCAGCTGCTTCTGCAGCCTCTTCTATTACTGGATTAACTTTCACAGCTGCATCTTCTGAAACCACCACTCTTTGTACAGCAGCATCTTCCCTAGCCTCTTCTACCACCACTGGCTTATCTTCTCCAGCTGTCCCTTCTACATCCACTGGCTTCTCTTCCCTAGTAGCACCATCTTCTAATGCTACCTCAGTAGTTACTTCATTGACGTTTTGTTCTTCCATAGCTGCCTCTACCTGCTTTTCTGCCTTCTCTTGCTCTTCCTTTTTCTCCACAACAGTGATATCTTCTCCACCCAGAGCTGCTGCTTTTTCTTTTTCTTCCTTAGCTGCTACTTCTTCCTCAACTTCTTCCATTTCAACATCCTTCAGCTGCATCTCCACTCCTGTATGCATCAGAGACTCTTCAGGATTTTTTCTGGATTCATCTTTTTCCCCCATGGCATTATATACCTGCTCTCTTAATTCCTCCCTTGCTTCTTCTACATGTTTAAGGAAGATCAAGCACAAACAAATCTTCGAATTTAGTGATAAACATTCATGATCTTCACATCCCACCCTCCATCCCACTGATGTCTTGCTTCAAAGTTACAGCAATCAATACAATCCTTTTGGACCCTTAAACTGAGAACAAGTGCCTTCCGTAACAGGGCTTGCAAGGAGTTGCGCTTAAGCAATGAGTTGTATGCCAGCATAGTAACAGCCAAGCAAGAGATGCCAAGCTTTGTCTAGACAAGACATTGCACTGGATTGCAGAGGAAGATGCTATAAACTGAGGGACAGGGCAAGTATTGAAAATTAGACAAACTATCCACTTTCTTAAGTGAACGTGGCCTATTGTCACAACATGATCTTCACAGCATCAAACCTTATTAGATGCCACTGCCCAAATGATCTAGGCCACAATGTGCTATACACTAAACAGTTTTGCAATAAGCAGTAATACTGGGAGTTACTATTCAGTTTGTTCACAGAACCTTTGCCCAATTAGTTCATGGTTCTAGAAACAATTAGCTGACTGTCCTTAAGATCTTGAAGCATAGAAACCAATGCTTTACTAAGAAACAAAGTGAGGCCCACATGGTTCAAAACGATGCTTTAATTTAATTAGGTTTGTAGACGCACTGGCCTTGTTAAAAGGCAGGTTTTTATGCTTTTTAAACAGGTTTTTGGTCAACTTTATCATTAAAAAGACTTTTAGAGAGTCTTTTTAGTTGCGGTTTAAGATTCAAACAACTTGATAATAATAAAATGACCCTTGTCTAGTATCCACTTGGAACACACACAGCTTGGCATCTCTATCATGAGTTAAGACAGCACTACATACCATCTATATTATCAGCACTTTCTACCATTGAGTCTTCTGTTTTTTCTTCCTCTTCTTCCACCTGCACCCCTTCCAAGGCATTTCCCAGCACACCATTTTCCATTCTAGAAGATGTAAGTAGACATTGCTGTTATCTTTTCCCTCACCAGTTTTAGCGTTCAATAGCTTGAACTCAAGGCTGTATTGATGTAGCATAAGAACACCAGTTAACAGATCCTGCTCCAGGCGTCCTGGAAGCAAATACATATTTGGTTGACAAGGAAGACCAACCAAAGTTTGTTGACCTGATTATGTAGCTCTAGAATGGCTGCCACTATTCTGAGAAAAGGTTACAAAAAGTAACTTCAGTTCTGTGTGCAGCAGCAACTGGTGAAGTGGATTCCAGTCCATGTAAAATTATGTTAGCCTTCCTAATCTAGATTAACTATTCAAACCACCAAGTGGCCCAAAGCAGGTCACATTAACTTACCTTGCCAATTCCAGAAGTGATTTCCCGTAAAAAAAGTAAGCTTCTGCACACTCATTTCCAGTTTCACCATACTTATTAGCCCTAAAAAGAGATTACCAGATTAGCAGGGTGGATTAATTTAAGTGATGTTTCCCATTTACACAAGTGGCCAAAATTGTGGAAACCTTTGGGGGAAAGTTTATTTCCAAGGTTTGATGGCTCATAACACCATTTTTTTTTAGTAATACCATAAGATTATGTATCAAAGGAAACATAGTTTCATGAAGAATGTAATGCAACAAAGTTTGTTCAATTATCTGTATCCTATCAAAAGTTAGAGCCAAATAATCAGTAAAATGAATGCTTTAGAGAGCCAATCAGGTGTCATTGTTTAGGAAATGATGGCTCATAACATCACTTTTTTTGGGAGTAATACCATAACATTATATATCAATGGAAAGATAATTTAATGAAGAATGCAATGCAATAACTTTTATGAAGGATTATTTATTACAACAGAAATAAGGAGGACATTTATCAGTGTGCTATGTGATTGCTATCAAGTTGGTTGGGGTTTTTGTTGTTGTTGTTCTTTCATTTAGTCAGCTTGTAAACCCAGTAAGATAGGTGGCATATAAATAAGTTGTTGTTTGTTATGGTGGTGAAAGCAGAGTCAAGCAGAAAGCAACAACACTGGAAGGAAGACACACACAATTGTCCAGGGTTCACATTCCTGTACAGTGGTGCCTCGCAAGACGAAATTAATTCGTTCCGCAAGTCTCTTCGTCTTGCGGTTTTTTCGTCGTGCGATGAACGGTTTCCCATAGGAATGCACTGAAAATCAATTAATGCGTTCCTAGGGAAACCGCCTTCAGACCAGGTCCGGGGACAGTCTGTCCCCGGACCTCTTCTGAAGGCTGGGGGGGGGGGGGACACAAGGGCTTTTCTTCCCACCCCCAGCATTTTAAAAAACCCCGGGACAGCGGAGGACTTCTCCGCTGTACGGGCGATCTTAAAATGCTGGCGGGCGGCATTTTAAAATCGCCCCGGACAGCGGAGGACTTCTCCGCTGTCCGGGGCGATTTAAAAGCCCCTGGGAAGGCAGGCAGGGGGGACAAAGACTTTTGCCCCCCGCCAGCCATCAGAAGAGGTCCTGGACCTCTTCTGAAGGCGGGCGGGGGGCCAAAGTCTTTGCTCCCCCCCGCCTGCCTTCAAAAGGTGTCCCCGCGGCGGCGGGAGGTGTCCCCTGCCCCCGCCCGGCTTCGGAGCACCGGGAGAAGCGATCTCCCCGCAGCCCCTTGCTTCAAAAGACGTCCGGGGGCAGCGGGGAAGAAGCGCTTCGCTTCCCGCTGCCCCCGGACCTCTTTTGAAGCAAGGGGCGGTGGGGAGAAGCAATCTCCCCGCAGCCCCTTGCTTCAAAAGAGAAGACCCGCTGTCCCCGGGGCAAGCTTCATTTTGCGAAGCAAGCCCATAGGGAAATTCGTCTTGCGAGGCAACTCGAAAACGAAAAAACCTTTCATTTTGCGAGTTTTTCGTCTCGCGAGGCGTTCGTCTTGCGGGGTACCACTGTATTTTTGTACTTTATCTCAAACAGTCATGGCTACTGGTCATAATGGAATATTTTAAAGACTTTCCCTCTATAGGTTAACAAAAATGAAATCTTATAAAAGGTGTAGACTCCAACAAATAGAAAAAAGCCTGGTTGTACTAAATAACGGGCATTTAGTTTTAAGGCAGCATTTAGATGTCAGATTCGCCCCAGTGTTCAACAAATATATGAAGTAATACACCAGTGGCCAAAATTGTTTTATTTCCAAGGTCTGATGGCTCATAACGCCACTTTTTTTGAGTAATACAATAAAATTATATATTAATGGAAATATAATTTAATGAAGAATGTAATGGAACAAGGTTTGTTCAATTATCTGTACTCTATCAAATGTTATAGCCAAATAACCAGAAAAAGTGTTTAGAGAGCCAATCAGGTGTCATATTGTTTTGGCAATGATGGCTCATAAACCACCTTTTTTTGGAGTAATACCGTAACATTATATATGAATGGAAAGATAATTTAATGAAGAATGCAATGCAATAACTTATTATTATTGAGCAGACTAGAGATCATTTTCATTCAGTGGAACTAAACATTTATGTTTGCTAGTTGACTGTAAATCATTTGAAAAAATGATCGAACTGGCTCTTGATTTAAATAGGAAGCCTGTTAACTATGTAGCTGGTAGAGAAACTACTTCATTTTAAAGAATAACTGTAGCAAACATGCTTTGGTTAAGATATAATATTAACAGCACTGTTATTTGAGAATTTATTAAATTTAAAATTCCAGAAAATCCAAACCAAGTTTTAAAATCTATTTAAAAATACACTTTTTAATCTACCGGCAGATTATATCCCCTGCCCTTTTCACACAGTCTCAGGAAGTATTAAAATGGACAATACTGTATTCAGCAGAAATACTGACACATACACAGGCCATATGGCTTGAGAAAAAGTTTTGTCCAAATTATTTGGGGGGGGGGGGGAGATATACTTTGGAAGTTCTCCTGAATTCCATATTTTCACTGGAGTGGCTTCCACTGCTAGGTGGTTATGCCCAGGTAAGTCTGGTTACTGGACCAGGATAACCTAGTGTCAGCTGTCTAAGCTCTAGTGACCTCCCACATGGAGGCTTGGAAACTAAATACAGTATCTAAAAAATACTCCAATACCAATCATCTCAGTCCCTACAATAAGCAGATGAGGACTTGTTAGTGATGCGACCACCAAGTCTGCTTGGTTTGCACTGAC
Organism: Podarcis liolepis; assembly: GCF_965112155.1. Classification (NCBI taxonomy): domain Eukaryota; kingdom Metazoa; phylum Chordata; class Lepidosauria; order Squamata; family Lacertidae; genus Podarcis; species Podarcis liolepis. The sequence continues at coordinate 51,539,230 of NC_139559.1, forward strand.
CCACAACAGGGCTTTTTTGGTGTTAGTTCTCTTTCCAATGAGCTGTGCCTATTGCCATTATTAGCTTTCATGAGAAATTTGAAAATATTCTTGGTTATACAGGAATTTGGTGGCCAAATTTCCTGGTAACCTTGAGATCACTGGATGGAATATTTTTTTTAAAAAAAAACTAATTGTTTTTATAATGTTCTAACAGTTTAAGAATGTTTCTGCTTTGCTTTCTGAAGTGTGGATCTGTTTGCCACCCTGGGGTTCCTCATGAGGAATATAAATTCAATAATTAAGTAAACAAATAATGTGCTAAAGTTACTTTCATTCGTTTTCCAAAACAGGAGCTGTGTTAAAAAAATAATCCTCTACATACATACATGCGCACCCTGAAAAATCCATAACCAGAGGCGCCACTTCTGTGCATGCGTGAGTGGCAAAACACAGAAAAATACTTCCAGGTTTGCCACGTTTGTAACCTGAAGGTTACATATCCAGAGAGGTATGTAACCCGAGGGTCCACTGAACTTGAGAGTAATCCTGTAAAACCCAGTGGGGTTTACTTTTCGGTAGATCTACATAGATGAAAGAATTCTAATTTGGGAAAGAAAAAAATGAAGCAGTCTTTATTGAAGATATTAATTCAGAACACTTGTTTCTGGCTCTGTGCACCACTAGCATGCAGTTCTCCACTAACTATCCCCAAGAGAATGCAGCCCATAACAGAAAGAAAAAAGGTTGTCATCCCTAAGATAGGCTAAATTCCCTTCATCAAATGAAAATTCAACTGAAGGGATAAATCTCATTACTTACAACAGAGAAGCAGCTTCCTGAAATGCATTAACAGCAGCTGGAATATCTCCCATTACCAAATTTTTCTGCCCCAAACCGAGGTATTTCTTGGCTTCTGCATCCACATCCATACTAGAAAAATAGAAACAAGGTTTTAGTTACAGGTAGGTAGCCGTGTTGGTCTGCCGCAGTCAAAACAAAATAAAAAAATTCCTTCCAGTAGCACCTTAGAGACCAACTAAGTTAGTTATTGGTATGAGCTTTCATGTACATGCACACTTCAGGTATCTGAAGAAGTGTGCATGCACACGAAAGCTCATACCAATAACTAACTTAGTTGGTCTCTAAGGTGCTACTGGAAGAAACCAGGTTGCTAGCCGCAACATTATAGCTGTTAGAAGCAAGCTTGGTCATTATTTACCTGTTTTACTATAGTAAATCAAGAGTGCCGGTGTTCAAAAACTGCTCGTTTCATTCATCTATTCCAATCAATGTAACTAGTAGTAGCTGACTATTACAGGAAGATAGTTACACTATATTTCAAACTCACATGCACTATTCTTACATCTAATTATATCTTACCTCTCAGCTTTTTCAGCGGAAGTAGAAGGAGCAGCAGATTCTTCTGCCATTCTGAAACTGAAAATTCTAAAGTTAGAATACTTAGGAATGTAACTGTATAATAATACTTAGGAATGTTACTGTAACATTACAATAACTGTAATGTATGCTTTATAAATAGAACTATAGCCAATTAAGAGTAAGGACCCCCAATGGTACATAGGCTTGTGGTGCAAATAACTATCAGTTGGCTCCTTCATGTATGCCACAACCTTTCCCTGTTAAGTCAAAAAGCTCCCAATCAAACAGCCTGTGCACTGTTCAAGAGGCATGCTACAGTCACAGAAAATTATTTAAGAGTTTCAATTTAATTTTAAAGGAACTTTAAAGGATTTTTGTACAGATGCCAAGCTGTCAGCAGTGGAAGGTATACAATGCCAGTTGAAATTACAGCCCTCCTAACTAGTATATTTATATGGACTTCTCACAGAGGTTTGTTACCAATGTAAAGAGCATACCCCAGGAACAGAAGTTACCGCTCTCGCGGAGTTATCAGTACCAGTATCCTTGACAAACCAATTTCCAAAATTCTTCCGGCAAAACAATGTGCTTTAAATGCCTGCTGGATGCATTTTAAATCATTTGACAGGTATAGCAAAGCATAAACTCAATAAATATTGGAAACAGTGGGCAGTATTACAGTGGCTTAGAAGTCCTACTCTGCTACATTTGCCGAAACGACACTTGCTCCATAAGGGAAGGTGTAAAAACAAATCAAGTCTGTTATTGTACTGTACAGGCTACAACACAAAAGGCTGTACAGGTCTTTAATCAATATCCAGATGATTCTTGGCTAGGGAACTATCACCATGCGAGTTTCTAGACTCTTACAAGTTACAATCTCTCCAGCAGAAAATAATAATGAAGGCCAATTAGTCCTAAGGCGAGTAACAGAATAGCGCTTCAAGGAACGCTCCCGTTTCTTTAAGTGTTCACTTGTTAACTGTGGTGAGATGAGAAAACGTCGACGGACAGTTCCTTCCAAAAAACTACAGTAAAGAAGGCATTTTCCAATTCACCCCGCAGTTCCGCTGCAACCAGCTACTTTTCGGTACCACAAATGAATTAACCCAGAGTAGACCCGACAAGCCTTAAGCACCCCCACCCACCTTGGAGCGCACGAAAAATATACCAGAATACTAATATGCTCGGTTTATCGAACGAGTTAAAAGGCAGAGCGTTAAAAGCCGCTCTTAACTCCTCCCACGGAGCCGCCAACGACGCTAAGAAAGTTCTCTCTGGGAGAAAGACGTTTACCTCAGTAGACAATGGGGTTCGTTTCCCGCCTCCGCCCCTCCCCTCGTCAGATCTTTTGGCGCCGAATCTCAACGGCCTCTTTCTACAGGCCGAGGCTGCCTACCACGTGACGCGGCTCTTTTTTCCTCTTCCCCCCGCCCCCTTCTCCCTCCCTCCTTTGCGCGCGCCGGATTGATGGGCCTTGAAAATGGCGGCCTAAACTCCGAGTCGGGTCACGTGGCGTCTCGGTTTTTAAGGCGAACCGCCGCCTCCGCCCCCCACGCCGTGAGAAAACGGCATGCACCAAACCGCCGGTGGGAGGATTAGGAAGTGAAATGATGGGGGGGGGGGAGAGAGAGAGAGAGAGAGAGAATGAAACAAAACGCCACGAGGTAAAGAGGACCAGAATGTGCCGCCTAAAGCGAAGCCGAGGGAGAACAAATTCTACGAAGGAATACCTGTGTGGCCGCCGCCGCCCCCATTACTCGGAACAAACAACTCGGCGTTCCCTTCGTCCTTACCCAGTTCCCGAAAAGACAAAACCGGAGCCGAACCCCGCCAGCGGCGGCGGCGCCAAAGATGATGGCAGCCCCACAACTCACCTCAAGACCCCGACGGAGTGACAACAATCAGCCGAGAAACGCAGCCCACCGCCCCTCCAGATGCTTTTATAGCCCCCTGAGGACACGCCCCAGCAGCGCGAGGCACGCTCTCAAGGCAAAGGAACTACGGCTCCCAGCATGCCTCGCGCCCCCTATGAGGTCTTTCGGGAAGCCGGAACTCGTCCGGAGGCGTTGAAAAAACCCGCACCCCCCCCCCCGCCAAGCCCAACAGGACGAATGCCATAGAAACCCTCGAGCATGTTGGAAATGTTGCCTCTCTCCCTCTGTTTGCTGTTTCGGGAAACGTAGTCCGCGGACTCGGACTTTTGTACCATGCCGGAAAATGTAGTTCCAAGTCAGAGTGCTTGTAGTCCGTAGACGATAGCATACTGGAAAAGGCTGTGAAATAAATAGCATCCATTCAGAGACCTATTAGCTCTGCGGGCGGCTAAAGACAAGAGTCAGAAACTGTCTTAACCCTCTGACCTCTTTAACTGCTCTGACACGGATCATCTAATGTCTGCTGGGCAACCCCCTTCCTCCAGTGTTTTTTAGAAGACCATTTGTGTTTATGTATCTTTAAAAACCAAGGTCCTGGATCACACCACGCATGCTTCAGGTCTGACGAATGAACACAACACAGGGCAGCTCCCGATCCCACAGAGTTCCGTGCATCAAAGTAAAGAGGTTGCAGTGTGACCGGGAGCGGGTGGAAGTGGCGCGACTCACCTGACCCTCATCTCTGACGCCGGAGTCTCTACCGGCAGAGGGCAGGGTTAGCCTGGCAATGCAGCGGTGTCCCCAAGTGCACCTCGCAATCTTCGGCTTAGAGGGAAATGGAAACCATTCGCTCAGGCTAGGAAAAAATAAAGCACTGCGAGTGGAGGAAACAACGCACATAGGATAATACCTGCCCAGGTCTTCCCTACTGAGATGTGTGCGTACTGGATATGTCATATTTCAAGCACAGTAGACTGGGCTTAGAAAGTGATTGACCCAAAGACTAAGCTTCGTAGCTTAGTTAGGATTTGGGACCTATTTATCTGCGGTTCTCTTGTTTTTCAAGCCTTGGTTTCCAGACTACAATTCCCATCCTCCTTGACAATTGGCTAAGCTGGCTGAGCAATACTTACCTGCTGCATCACTAGCTCTCAATAACGTTGCTATTGATAAAAGATTGTATCTGAACATGTGCAGGCTATGTAGTCTCCCTAACAAGTATGCTTAGGATTGCAGCATTAGAAATTAACCTTACTGGCACAAGCCAGTAGCTAATTAAGACCAAGAAACTGACAAAATGTCAAATGCTGCAACATTTTTTCTGGTTCAGTACCAGCCTTATAAGAATGGCCTATTGTGTTCGTTAGGCTTTCTTCCAAGGTCCACAATCTCCCTATGCAAAATTAAACATGCCTAAACATGTTTATTTCAGTGGTCTCAGGCACACCTAACTGCACAGGACTCTGCTGTAAGTGTGCACAAATTGTCACTTTATGGGAGTAAACACAAACTGCTAACATAGAACAAAATCCTACTAACAATACTACTAGGAGTTGTCTCTAGTTAGAGAACAGTTAACACCTCTTGAAAGCGTATATTACTAATAACTGGGTTAAAAACAGGACAGGATTCTGCCCCCTTAATAGTTGTGTAGGGTGGAATTTTAGCAGACACAAGCTTACACCTGCTGAAAATTATTCTACACAACTATTAAGGGTGCAGGAGCCTTATCTTGTTATCTGGCCACCTAGCAAAAATAAGGGAAACTGCACTAGTAATAACATTAGTGTTTTTTAGGCAGCAATAATTCCCAATCAAAACATACTGATATCAGTATTAATGCAAAGTTCTCTAAAGATTACAGTTGGGAGTGAAGTTTGGTCTGCAGTTTGTTTCCACATCTTCTTACATAAATTAAGTCTTGTGTGTGCTTGAATTTCCATGTTGGCTGTAAGGCCTCTGTGAACCAGCCCACCAATCTGAAACTTGATGTTACCTGTTGTATTGTCATCTATAGTATGAACTTCAATATACTTTTTCAGTTAAGAGTAATTTTTTTCAAAGCTGAGTCTCATTTAAAAACAACTAGTGATGAAGATTTTTAAATGAGTAGACACGGACATTGATTATGCAGCTAAGAACCTCATCACTATTCTGCTATCAACAGCTGCTGCTCCTCTCTTGTTATTAGCTCCCTGCTAAAAGTTTCTACCTACCCAAATGTCATCCTGCTGGGTCTTTACTTTCACAGGCTGAATAATTAACTTCATTCATTAGATAAGGTAAATTGCCTGCCTAATGCACAGGTTGCAGATGTTAGCCATGGAGGAGACAGTGGTTGTGGTGCATGTTGGCACCAGTGACATGGGAAAATGTAATCTCAGCCTTCCCCCCCCCCTTTTTTTTGCTAGTTTTACTTTGTACATCATCTCTTCAGTCTCACACCATTTTTGATTCTCCCTTACAGCTTGCATAGTTGTGCACATCAATAAAGAGTTGGGAAAGCGTTAACCAGGCTTTGGGAAGGAGAAAGGAAGACTGTGTGACCTTGCCAGAGCCCTCACACCTCCTTCCCAAAGCCCAGTCCTCAGAAACTCGAGGGGGTCAAATGTTGCTGAGGACCACCCCTGCTGGGTCAGGTGGGCCTTTGATGTAATCCAACAGGGTTCTTATGTTCTTAATCTCACGTAAACATGCAGCAGTCACTGTATCAGAGTGCACTAGCTGCAGCATATTGCAACCTAGGTGAATCTTCCTTGGGAATAATATCAGACATATAGACACTTGCTAGCATATACAAAACTGAATGTATTTACCAAAAAGACAGTATAGGTTTTCAGACAAGGTATCTTAAGACTCCAACCAATGGAATCATTATATCAATATACCCAGACAGCTGACAATTTTACTAAGAAAAATTCTAATAACAAAACTGTGGCTTGTATTTTGGATCTGGATCCCTGAAGATGCAATATATGTCTGCTTTTAATTCAAAACGCTTTAACCTACTACAGCAATCCAAAAGTTACGTTAAAAACACTAGTACCCCTTCAACTCCAGTATAAGATACCTGTGCACATGTTTGGACATAATGTTCTTAGAGTATCAAAGTCACCAGGAATATCTGAGGATTTGATTCTTTCAGCCCCACACACAAAATAGTTTTTCTATACAAGGACATCCTGAATAACACTGAGTTGGATTTTTGTAAATTGAGGGATGAGGGGAACAGGGAGCTAGAGAATATGAAAGGGAGTGGGTGACTGTGCTCCCTTTTGTAAAATCAAAAATCAGAATTTCATGGATGTAGACATTTAACTTAATTACTTCTCCATGGTGCGGCACTTCACTGAAGGACTGCATAGCTAAATCCTGAGCACCACTTCGGCAGCAAAACAGCTGGTATTTCAACACTAGAAGTAATTTTCAATCCCATCAATAGTACAATGATCAGAAGGCTGGTTTACAGTAGCTTCTTATGAGGAAGTGGCTCTTCATAGGAGACAGACTGGCAAGTCCTCAGACATTTTGGACTCCATATATAGACCTGTTTGCATGATGGGTCACTATGAGCTCTGACCTGTTACAGGATTCTAGTGATGATTAAGATTATGTGTACTCCTTTCTCTACTTTTCCCTCTCCCTTTCTGGTTTCTTTTTTGTTCTCTTCTTTATGGGAAAGAAAAACAATTTAAAATCAAATAAAATTAATTAAAGAAGGTCTTCCATTACAAAGTACATGCATATAAACGTATGTAAATAAGGGAGGGCATTTTGGAAAAGATTGACAGAAAAATGTGAAAAGGTTGTTTTGAACTATCCTCCTGAGAGTTCATACACAGCTGGAGGAGATGGTTCAGTTAATACACATTGGGGTTAGTGATTTCCATCTAGCATTAAATGCAGTAGCAATATCAAGCACATCCTGTTTCAAATTATGTTTGCTGCAAGCAGGCTTGTGATATTAGAGCACATTCAGTGTTAAATCAGGCTAACACTGCTGTCATAGCATAAGCATAATTTTGGACCAAGGTGGGACTTACAAACTTGTGCATTTATTTTTAATGCTTACACATGTCTCTTGCAATTTATTTCTATTCCTGTCATTCATTTCTTTATAAACATGTAGAAACAAATAAAGGCCACAGACACAAAAATCCCAGAAACATCTAATAACCCATGGCAGTCTTGAGTGAAATTCTATCTTCTGTCTTCTAAACTACTGGAGTTAATAGGGATCATTGAAAGGATAGAGGGGGTGTCCAGCATCCCTTGCAACAAGTTTGCCCTCGACCTGTAGAAGATAAAGTGAAAAAGAAGTACAATTGTTACAGTTATTCTAGAAAATGAATGCTATCTTTCAGGTGCATGTGCATAACCAGTGGGGAAACTGTCACAACTAATAGAAGCTGACCAAAGGAGCAGCTATCTTCTATAGCAATTGCAACTTAAAGTAATAGAATGTTGGATATACTGTACTAGCAAGGCAAAATTAGAATTAATCCTACTGAGCTGAGTATGGGCCATGAATCTAATGAAATAGCATTGATCCCAATTTGAGGCCCTTTTATAAAACACACTGACAACATTGGAGCATGCCAATGTCTCCAATGAAGATGACAGAAAGTTTTGATCGTATTTTGCATATGGTAAAATGAGATTGTTTATAGGTGTGAAAACGGATTACATTGGGGGAAATGGAACATGTTTTGAAGGATACACACACACACACACACACACACACACACACAGCGCAGAGAAAAGGAAAACCATCAAGGGTGATGAGAGGTCAACATGATGCTTTTATAGAAACCCTTGGATAATGTACAATAAGGTTCTGTTGATAAAAAATAGTTTTGTTCCTCATCTCAGGAGCCACTAGGGGGTATGCAACACAGGCAATACAGCTTGTACCATCACAAAAGCAAATTTAAAAATTGCTTGCTCATTAAATATTGCATTGGAAGGGGGGGGCAGGGAGCAAAATGAAACCTACAGAACTTCCCAAGGATAAATTAGTAATTTATTCTCTTCATGCATTGCTCTTAGCAAGGAAAAATATCTGATCTATTTTTACACAGAAGGAAAATCCTCTGTATCTTTATCACATATCCTCCGCTACCAGGGCCAGCCCTCTCATCAGACAACCTGAGATACATTACTTGCTGCTTTTTGGAAAAGCACATAAATCTGACCTTTGAAGAATTTGTAAGTAAACCATTTTCAGTTTGCCAAACGTGGTCTCTTTCACAAAGAGGAAGTAGGAGCTTTGAAAGAAACTTAGAAGGGGATATTTTAAACATCTAATAGCCTATATTCCGACACTTTACTTTACTGCTCGTTTTGTGATTTTAAATCTTTTCTGGAGCTCTTTCACCAAAGAGTACTTGCCCCAAACCTGGATCTAGGCCATCCAGGGAATTCTCATTTTATTATTTTAAGCCTAATTTACAACTAAAAACACCAACACGTTTGACACCTGTTTTAAAAATTAAATCAAATGATGCACTGCTTGCTAGCCAATAGCATTGACAAGAAGTAATCATGTTAAGTAAATAGCTTGTCATCTACACAATGGGTTACCCCAAGTTCTACTTCAGCTGTTTTGTTTGAATGCCAGTTACTAAGGGTTGAACACCCTCGTGGGAGGCGAATGATACAAAGCCTCAATTATGGTGAAAATGCCTTAGAGAGCAAGAGGCAACATTACCGTAACCATTGGAACAATATATCGCCAGTTCTTATTCAGGCTCCCAATAAAGCTCATCTCTTCCGCTGTCAGGTTGAAGTCAAACACCTAAAACCAGAAGCAGATACTTTAAATAATAATAATAATAATAATAAATTTTTATTTATACCCTGCCCTTCCCAGTTTAAAAACCGGGCTCAGGGAGGCTAACAGCAAATATAAAACATTGATTAAAATGCAATTTAAAAACAGCATAAAATGCAGCATCAATATCAATAAAATTCAAAAATTCAGGGGTCATTTTGGATAAAGAAAAAAAAAACAGTAGACATCAAATGATCACCAGAGCTAACTGGCCAAGTTGGTCCTACTAGGGCCAGCAAGGAGACCAGGGAAGAATTTAAATGTGGGGTCTCATAATGGGTTTCTTCATAGAAGAGGAAAGGGAAAAGGGAATAGAGGATCAGGCTAATTCAAATTGAATTATTTAAGATATGATTTTCACTCACACTAATCCACAACCCTCTCTAACCTGCCTTTCTAGTCACAGTGCATTCCTTATATTGAGCAGGTTAGCATTAACCTTACATTGTGCAAAAGATGGACCATATAAGCATTTTCTTTACTTACTGCTATCTTATTTTTTAAAAAAACAGCTTTAATCCACTATAAGATGTTTTCAGCTGCTATGCATGTCTGGTGTATATGAAGTATGCTTTTTTGCATCTCCTCTACTAAAGACTAAGTGGAAAAGAAACAAATTTTGCTTCTCTGTTATCAGCAAATCTCCTTAAGGAGCTGAATAGCAGAGATTAGGTGGAAGTAACTCCCTCTGGGTTGACAGGAGGCAGAATTAAGATGGATGACTTCCTCCAAAAGCAAGGGCTTCCTTGCAAGGCCACTGTGCATGGAATTTATAAAACAGACCCAGCTTTTGGAAATGAGACAGAGAACCATTTGTGCACAGCAGCTTGCAATGGAAAACAGACACTAGGGAACCCCTCTTTGCTCACAAGCTAAATAATTTCAAATAGCCTGCCCTACAACCCTTGAGCATGTAATAAAAGGCAGGACAGGCTATTATTGCTTTCCTCGAGGTAGAGGGCAGTTTCTTCCTCAATAACAGAAGCCTGAATTTGTTGCCAGACCTAAGAATCAAATTCCCTAGGGAAGACTTATTTAGTGACGTGAGGCTTGGCTACCCTCCACAAATCTTCAGACACAAAGATGACCAATGAAAAAAGTTCTGACTTCCATCAGGGAGTTCTCATTTGTAGGCTCCTCAAATCTAGTTAAGCACCAGCTGAAGGCTTGGCCATGGTGACAGGGTGGTGGTGAAGTGGGGTGCAGCAGAAAGAACTCTCATAGGCTTCTTCAGCAAAACCAGTGTTGCCCAACACAAAGCTCTCTCATTCAGTAGTGAAGTTGGAATGAAAGTTAAATGATCTGCTTCTGAGAGAGTACCTGTCCAGCTCATCTCTTCACCTGTCCTGCCTAACTTTGCTATGCAGGAGATGGAGTTACTGTCACTGTTTGGTAGTTGTCATGCAATTTTTGTGTTGTTGTTTTTTTAATCTCAAGCAAAAGCAAAACCTGCTGTCTCTTTGGAGGCAGGAAATAAACCAGCTTCCTGCCTCCTGTCATCCTAGAGAGTGGAACTTCCTAGTCACTCCACTCCAACGCACACAAACCAAAGCATTTGGGAGGATCTCCCTGAAAACACTATAATATTGCCAACATGACTCTGAACTTCATTTTAATAGCACTTGAAAAGCCATGTTCCGGCTTAGTGATAAAATTACGGAGTAATTTTTCAGCAATGCTCTCAAAATGGGGAGGGCAGAGATTTATTTTTGCCTAGACTATAGAGAAAAGCCCTGGAGAAAAAGATCAAAGATTATGGTGAACTCATTTAAATCCAAAAAGAACATGTACAATTAAAATTGTTTGAAGTGAGGCTTTAAGAGAATACAGCCACCCAAATCAAAGCTGGAAAGGAAAATCCCTTTGAGGCACTGGAAACAGATGGCAATGAATGCACACAATTGAGGGTCAGCTGCAGCAGACTGAACACGTAGATTACAAAAACTGGATGTGCTAAACTAGTATGCTCCAGTCTCTAAAAATCAGATACCCAGATAAGCCTCTGCTGATACATATAATAGAAAAAGAGTTGATCAACCACTGCACCGTGTGGCTGCTGCACAGAATGAACTGGAACTGGAAAATATGCATGCATTGGCTATATAAAACTACTACATGGTAGGACCACACCTTACTTACTGACAATGTCAGTAAGGACAGACAGGGTGAACAGAAGCCTTAGTACTGCAAGCCAAGGCAGTGCTGTTTCTGAAAGGCCTGGCAGGAGGCCTCACTCACCTGGAGATTCTGGAGTATGCGAGCAGGAGTAATGCTCTTGGGAATGACGACCACTTTGCGCTGTACTTGCCATCTATCAGAGTTAAAAGGAGAAGCTGTGATTCCTCCACAATGTCTAAATAAAATCCAAAACAGTCGATCCAGGTAGCAAAATAGTACGTGCCACAGCCACTGCTGCCATCCTCTTTGTTTCCACAGGCCTCTCATGCCTTCTAAGGCATCTTTGGGGTTCAGTGTGTGACACAGCATAATCTTAAGATGACAGAGCTCCAAGCTCTGGGAAAGATCGGTTGTTGGGGAGCAAGACAGAGCTCCAATGCAGCTCCTTTCAGAGAAACCTCACTCCTTTCTCACTTGGGGGGGGGGGCTTTTGTTTCCTCCAGTATCTCTTCTCTTAAAAGGAGCTGACTCTATCTTGCAGAGTATTGTTTCCACTTAGAGCCTACCGCTCACCATAAACTTTCAGCCTTTTGAAAGGCCAAAATAAGAAATGGGAGAGGCAGCTGAAAATCCTTTACTGCCATTTAGAAGCCAAAGTCAGCTAAACAGACCATTTTGGCTAAATGTGTATCTGAAGAAGTGTGCATGCACACGAAAGCTCATACCAAGAACTAACTTAGTTGGTCTTTAAGGTGCTACTGGAAGGAATTTTTTTATTTTGACTATGGCAGACCAACACGGCTACCTATCTGTAACATTTTGGCTAAAACAAGGATGAGGAACCTGTGGACTCTCCAGATGTTGCTTGACTACAACTCTCATGATTCTGGACCACCTGCTCAATTTGCTGGCTGGTTAGACAGGAGTTGTAGCCCTGCAACAGTTGCCCAGGGCGGGCAGGGACAGCAGAGGTTTCCCACCCCTTGGGCTAAAACAAAGTTCATAGTGAATTCACACAGAAATCAAAAAGATCCATTTGTTCCAGTAGGTCCTCACCATGTCCTCTACCAAATTCTAGCCTGCTATTACCTGAGAAGAATCTGAGCAGGAGATTTGCTGTATTTTTCAGCTAGCTTTTTTATCCCAGGTTCTTCCAGCAACACGGGTTCATCTGGGTGCTTCCACATCCGGTCAGGGGAACCAAGAGGGCTGTAAGCAGTTACCACCAGCCCTTTCTGATGGCAGTGAGCTATCAGTTCATTCTGGGCAAGGTAAGGGTGACATTCCACCTATTTAAAAAAGCAGTATATAGTAATGAGAAGACTGCAAAAAAAGGGGGGGGGACACCCACCTGCACTTCAGAAGCAGGAAAGGCAGATGCAGGTCAATTCATATATGGGCAGAAACGACAGTATGGCATTCACAAGCCACATAATTTCTGCTCTTAGAGGAAACCGTCCCACTTGTGGCATAAACATTCTAAAGCAGAAGTGCAAGATTGATCACGGTTGGGGCTGGATTAACTGGGAGTAGAATAACCCAAGTCACTGACCATTTATCTCCATCTCCACCCTGCAGGGGCTGATAACATTTCCTTTACTACACATACTAGCTACAATCTGCAACCTGTTTATTCTGCAGCAGTCCTGCTTATTTTAAGACAACATGCAGATAACGCACTCTCCAGGCATAACAGCTTTGTAAAACCATTTATGCTATTATAGAATTTTTGTATAAAAAAGTATATATTTTCTGAAACAATCAAGTTTTGGCTTCCCTTCCTTTCTCAAGACACCTGATCTTAAGGATCCCTATTGCTTTACAAAATGCCTTCTATTACCAGACTCTCGTTTGCAAATACTGTAAGGAATGCTGTGAGACCGGTTGTGTCATGCTGAAATCAATGTTGAAAGGAGAACATTATTAAGAGAGGTTTTTTTTAAACAAATGTCTCTGTTGCAGAGGATCATGCAAGTCACTCAGAGTCTGCAGGACTACACCACCCTTTCCTTTGCCATAAGAATTCTGGTTATTGATCACATGTTTTAGCAAATCGTTGATAGCACTTCACCAGGATCTATCACAGTTAATTCTCAAACTGGGTACCAGAACCGACAGTATGCTATGAAAAATAAGTTTAAAGATAATTAATGGCTCAAGTGAGTCTGAAGTACCCATTCACTCAAATGATCACATCTTTTTGTCAAGAGATTCACTATAAATGCATCACTTCTCCCTCCACTCCTCACTTTCTGCCAAGGAGCAAACAATATGTTGGGGGCCCAATTTAAATTAGGGAAATGGAGTGAGGAGAAAGAGTCAAACCCCCTACTCTAGTACTGCTTCTTCAAAATAACAGCCTCAAACAGCATGGACAAAGCTAAAAACAAAACCACCAAAGGAAAGAGAAATCTTGATAATGTAAGAGTGGGAAAGCTGGACTATTTTGATCGCATTTCTCTTATTAAAAGGCAACCAACCCTTAAGAGTAAACAGTCGCTTTAACTAAAAACTGCAAGTCTCAACTACTTGAACCTTTCTTAGAAGAGTCAAGCGGGGTTTTTTGTACAGGACGTTCCATTCTGCAGAGGCAGTTCCACGGCACAGCCACCCCACACCCAACAGAAACAGAAGCATTCATCCTTATGGCCCACCTTCTCTCCCCTGCCAAAAAAACCATCTCAGAAAGTAACCTGCTCCCTCTTTTTCTGCATCTGCCTTACCTGTAGCACAGCTGGCTTTACAGAAGCTATGCCAAGGATATCATCAATCTGACGGCTATTGAAGTTTGATAACCCAATGGCTTTCACCAGCCCCCTTTCCACTAGCTTCTCCATCGCCTTCCAAGTTTCTTTGTAGTCAATGTAGTCATAGCGCATTGTACCATCAGGATTCTTGGGGAAGAGGTTGTCCCCCCGCCTATTATAAAAAATATGCACAGCAAACAGATAACTAGCACAATCTTAAGTCTATTTAAGTTCAACTCAGTAGAAGCACTGCTAAAATCCCATGTCATATGACCCAGATCCAGAACAAGCTCTTCTCCTTTCCCACTTACAATGTGGTCAAGTAGTTGATATGATATTAATTATTAACTAATTGTTAACTAAAAACCAACCCATATAAATTTATGGCCATATAAATTGAGTTATGACTGACCACCTTAGGCCTTGGAAAAGTAACTCCTATAAATCCACAGCTTTGGTTATAACAGCACAGAATCTAGAAGCTGGCACAGAACAGGGTGGGGAACCTATGGTCCTCCAGTCGTGGTTGGACTACAATTCTCACAATCCCTCACTATTTGGTTGGGGTTGATGGGAGTTAGCATCTAGCAACAATTGAAGGACCACAGGTTTCTTTTCCATAGGCCTCTTAAGAATTCGTTTTCATTCATTAGGCTTTTGTTTCCTCCCTTTTTTCCTTTTGTAAAAGAAAGAAGAATCTCAAACCCTCAACAGTGAAGGCAAACAAAACGAACTGTGTTTGCTGTAAACCTGAGGAATAGAAGGGGCAACAGGCCTGGCTCATCATTCTGTGACAACAGATTCCTATCTGTGCAGATGGTGAAAGATATCTGACCCTCCCATACCCTCTAAGTGCTGCTGTGGTTTCATGTTCCACATTTCCTTCCTACGGACACTCACTCGAAGGCGTGTGGCCAGTGCATGAGGTAGAGGTCCAGGTACTCCAGTTTTAGATCTTCCAGGGTCTTCTTTAGAGCTGGCTCCACATCTTCTGGGTGGTGCTTGGTGTTCCATAACTTGGAAGTCACAAACAGCTCTTCCCTCTTAATGGCCTTTTAGAAAGAATGGGGAAGGGAATCTTTTCAGTGCTCAAGAAGTTTCTCATCCCTTGATTAGATTTTTGTGTGTGCCTTCTGTGCTATTATGCTAAGGAAGCTTCATTTCCAGAGTCAACAGAACAACACAGACATATCTTTAATGTGCCCTGTGAATTTTTTTTGCAGCAAAAGGACATTTAGCAAAGGGATAGGCAGAATGTCAAAGCAACAGAGCCCACTAACACACAGCAGGCAGCAGGAACAATAGCTGATTGCCATCTTGGTAGGTTTATATGGAGATGTCATTACACTTTGTAAGCAGAGCCAATCTGAAATAAACATGAAACTTCCACCCACCCAGCCTTTTTGCAGCAGCAATATTCTCGCTCCTTTTTTTTTTACCTTGTCATTTCCAACCATCTCTTGGAGAGCATCACCTATCTCTCCTTCATTGCTGTAAGCCGGAGCACAGTCAATGTGGTGATAGCCAGCACTAAGGGCATATTTTACTGCCTCCTTCACCTGTAAGAAAAATAGGGAGATTGTTGAATAAGAATGTGGAGACATCTGCTTCATTTTAGCCGACACTGCCATTCCAAATCTACAAGAACTTATGACAAAAGGCCTATACATCTTGGAGAAAGTTTCATAATTTTATAAAATGAGAGATTTGCACTTTTTTATCCTTTTCCCTTTACACTTTAAGGTGATTTATGCTAAGGTGGTTAGAATGTCAGACTAGAACCTGGGAGACCAAGGTTCAAGTCTTCACTTGGCCATGAAGCTTTACTGGGTGACCCTGAGCCAGTCACTACCTCTTTGCCTAACCTACCTCACTGTGTTGTGGGGAATAAATGAAGAGGGAAGAATCATGTATGCCACCTTGAGCACTGGCATCATTTAACAGTGAACACCATACACATACTACCACAAGTCCCATTGTCTGGTTGCACATCCACAAAGAGATAATGTGTATGTAAGTGATTCTCAGCAAGGTCAATACATTTTCTCTCATTCTCTCCGTGTCCTCTGCCCACCGGAACTATGCCTACTTAATTTTTTTAAGCAATGTTTTTATCCAGTTCTCCAATGAGAAGAACAAACAACATTTAGCAAAGGTTTCAATGGCAATAATAGAATAAATAATATGCCTAGATGATGTTTCATCTGATAAAGCTCCTGCATTTTTTGTTTGAAAGGAGATGAAACAATATTCACAAAAGGATGATAATAGCCTTTGGTTTTAGGTTTTTGTTGGGGGTTTTTTAAAAAGAAAAAGATCAGAGCCTCTGATGCCTCTTAGATTTAATTTCCTTTTGCTTATTGGAAGCCTGGGCAATGGATAAAGTGTGTCACAAATGCTCTGATGTTCTAAAAAGCCACATTAATTAGAAATCAGTTTCCCTTAGTCACAATGATAAAACAATTCTGTTTCCCTCACTTTAACACCAGCTGCAAGATTTTTCTTTCCTCTAGCCTTGGCATGATTCATTTTATGGTCACCATTACTATTCAGAAAGTGGAGACATTGCTATAAATACACTGTGAATGGAAGTTCAGCTTATTAAATTCTTGCAACACACTTCAGGTTACACAAGGCGTTGTCATCACTATAGAAAAATTAAATGTGGCACACTACCAAATGAGAGCAATTCTACCGAAGATGAAACTTGCAGATGCCTTTAAAACTTTGTAAATTGCTTTGAGGTTTTCATTTTGTTTAACAATCAAGTTGTATATACATTTCATTTTATAAAGTAAAATAAAGACAAATAAAGCTTTAAAACATGTTATTTAAATTGGTTGTTCTGTCTCCACCTAATAAGCATTGCAGTTGCATTGGGATTAAGAGCAGGAGAACCACTTTTGGCTGCCAGCAATTATCAATAATAATAATAATTTATTATTTAAACCCCGCCCATCTGGCTGGGTTTCCCCAGCCACTCTGGGCGGCTTCCAACTGAATATTATTATCAATAAATCATTATTTAGATTTTAAACATTTAAAAACACATTATGCAAAAATGTCACCTCCATTATCAGTGCCTGAAGATATTATTATCATTATTAATTAAATGTGTATACTGCCCATCATCTGAAGATCACAGGGTGGTTCATAACAAAAATGTACAAAATGAGAACACAAAATACAGAGAACAAACCAGTAGTCCCCCTCCCTTCCCACAAACACATTTAAAATGCCAAAGAATGTTTAATCTCATTCTGACTAAGTTTCCCTCAGCTGGCTCC
The DNA here is from genome assembly GCF_965112155.1 of Podarcis liolepis. Classification (NCBI taxonomy): domain Eukaryota; kingdom Metazoa; phylum Chordata; class Lepidosauria; order Squamata; family Lacertidae; genus Podarcis; species Podarcis liolepis. The sequence goes on from NC_139559.1 coordinate 51,556,454, forward strand.
CTTTTTTGTGCAAAGGAGAAAGTGAATGCAAAGCTTCATGCCTTGTGACTGGAAATTAGCCTCTCGTCAGAATCCATGTTGGAGCTACTCTATTAGGAAGGCAAAATAAAGAATATGTACTTCCTGCTTGTTGGTTCCTGATAAATCCTTATTTCCCCCTCCTCCTAACCATTTTTCTTTCAAGTTGAGGGAAGAAAAGTGTCCTCCCACCAAGGCAGAACTCTGGGTCAGACAGAGAGTGAGACAAACAGACTGAAAAAGAGACTAATTAAATTAATTGCAACTAGTAACATGACTGGCCTCCCTTCAAAAGGAATTTTGGACCCCACTAACTTGTAAGAATCTATAACTGCACTGAAAAAGCAGAGCCAGCAAATGGAACTTCAGTGAAGTGGAGACTGGATGTTTAATAGGACCTATAAAATTTATGCAAAGTGGGTGTTCTTCCTCCTTCTTTATCTTGCTTTTGGAATGTGCAAAATCAATCAGTACAGAGGTATTGAATAAAAGATGGTGCAAGAGAATTCAGAGGCAGAGACTGTTCCAACCTATGTTCAAATGGACAAGCAAAGATGTGAATTAAGGTCACATTCATACCACATGGCTTCCCCCAGAGAATTCTGGGAACTGTAATTTACCTCCCACAGAGCTACAATTTCCAGAAACACTCTGCAGGTCTGTGGCTGAGGTAGAATTTGACTTCTGGACTCTTCTGTAGTGAACCTCAGCAGCATGTCTCTCACTGCTAGATGAAAGTGAATCACTAAGTCATGCCACTATTGCACATGGACTCAGATTCAAGTGGACACTACGCCAAACCCAACCAACATCTCTGCCCCTGTCCAGCTAAATCAGAACATGAACTGACTCTGCATTGCTGTATCTACATTCAGGATAGCCATTTCAGTTCAATATCCATTTGTACTTTCATATCAAAAAGAGGAAGGCAAATGAAGAGAGAAGGAGGAGGTGCAACAAGTAGGTTAACGCTATCCATGCACAATCACCATTCTTCATGACTGCTGCTCTTGGATGAACACATTTATTCAGTATCATGCTTAAATGCCAAAAAAGTAATTGTGCTCTTCTCTATTACACCTTGCTCCTAACACAACATGCATGTTTCTGAGGAAAACTCCCAGTCATTTAATCACAAAAGAGAAACTGAAAAATGTTCTATCTGCACAGAGCACATACAGTAGCTCCTGGTCATGCAACCTCCCCTTTCTATGCAGCCACAGATTAAAAGAAAAAGAAAAATAATCTGAATGGTTTTAGCATAGAGTTCTAGAATTCCCCTCTCTATAACACTAAATTCACGGCTTACCTGTCCAGCGTCACTCTTCCAAGTACCCAATCCAACAAGAGGCAGCTTTTGCCCAGTATGAAGCAAAGCATAGTTGGCCTCGGGAGACATCTTTACCTAAAATAAATGCAATAATAAAAATATTAACTAGGACGCTATACCAATTTGTTTCGCTACACAGAACAGAATGTGTGGTAGACTTGACATTATTCTTATTTAAGCTGAAACTGACAGAGTGGAATGTAAAGTGTAAATATATAATAGGATGAATTATATTACATTTTATCCATTTTATTAATGTAGAAAATTTAAATCCTGCCCTTCCATGGCAGACACAATGTTCACAGTGGCTTACAACTATTTAAAAACATCTACACCCACACACAAAATAAAAATCCATATTTGGACAATACCTTTATTAAACCAACAGCATATTAAGAAGAATCACTGTAGACGTAACCTGCAGGGTGGGAGAGTTGTGCCTTTGCTGCTAGTACTGTAAAGACAGGCTTTCCTTAAATATGAGGTGCAGCTCAAGTTATTCTTTATAAATTAGAAGAGCTTGCTTTATTCCAAAAAGTGAAGCATGGATGCTGCAAGTCTGCATTTAGAAAGGACTGACCACAAGGATTTAGGCATAGTATTCCCCAAGCTCATACCCTCTCCTTCTCCTGCCATGTACCTTGGGATGTACCGTAACTTGAAGATATCGTAAGTCTATGCACTTCAATGAATAAATCTGTGCATAAGCTGGCTGGCAGGTCTGTACCTGTAGCCTGATGCTTGCTTGTTATCAGAACAAGATATCAGATTATCTTCTGACAAACTTAGAGAAGCATATAAAGGCAAGATCTCTTGGTCTGTCCCAAAGCCACGGTCAGAGCCTGTTTCATAACAAGCAGATCTACAGAGCAATATCAGGTTTTCATTCTCAACTTTCTGTTCGCTGTCCAAAACGTACACAATATACCACCATTAACTAACTCCTTCCCTGTTTCCTTCACACCCATTGCCTGAAAGTTGCAGATTCAATGGATTTTTATTCAGATGCAGGTTTCACTAAATTCAGCTGCACGTGCATGGAACTGAAAGTAATTAAAAGGCATTCTGCTCAACTCTTTGTTGGATTAGTTTAAGATAAAGGTAAGGTAAAGGTAAGGTAAAGGTACCCCTGCCCGTACGGGCCAGTTGTGTCCAACTCTAGGGTTGCGTGCTCATCTCGCTTAAGAGGCCGGGAGCCGGCGCCGTCCGAAGACACTTCCGGGTCACGTGGCCAGCGTGATGAAGCTGCAGCTGGCGAGCCAGCACCAGCGCAGCACACGGAAACGCCGTTACCTTCCCGCTATAAAGCGGTACCTATTTATCTACTTGCACTTAAGGGTGCTTTCGAACTGCTAGGTGGGCAGGAGCTGGGACCGAACGACAGGAGCTCACTCCGCTGCGGGGATTCGAACCGCCAACCTTACGATCAGCAAGTCCTAGGCACTGAGGTTTTATCCACAGCGCCACCCGCGTCCCTTACGTAAAGGTATAGGACCCCTGAACGGTTAGGTCCAGTCAAAGGCAACTATGGGGTGTGGCACTCATCTCACTTTTCTGGCCGATGGAGCTGGCATTTGTCCACAGACAGTTTTCCAGATCATGTGGCCAGCATTACTAAACCGCTTTGTCACAATAGGACACCGTAACGGAAGCCAGAGTGCACGGAAACACCATTTACCTTTCCACTGCAGGGGAAGGTGTTTATCTATTTGCCTATTTATCTACTTGCACTGGTGTGCTTCTGAACTCCTAGGTTGGCAGAAGCTGGGACAGAGCATTGGGAGCTCACCCCATCACATGAATTCGAACCACCAACCTTCCGATCAGCAAGCCCAAGAGGCTCAGTGGTTTAGACCACAGCGCCACCCACGTCCCTTGACTTACTGTCCGTGTTTGTGCTGATTGAAACGTATTTTGTTTATCAAAGAGGAACATCCTACAATGTGCTAAAAGCTGCTTTGCTGGCTGAATTGTAAAAGGAAATTATGTTTCAAGAGATTCCAGTCTCCGTCAACTTCCTCAGCTTTCGCTGAGATCAGCTGTATAGCAGTGTCCCATGAAACTGCTTCCTCCATTTAAGCACCAGCTCCATTAGACAATTAAAGCAGGATGAAAATTACATTCCTACTTCTACTATTAAATTTCTAATAAAATAATCATAAATGCCTATTGGATACTGCCAATGAGGAAAACGAGCTTAAGTTACAGGGCCTACATGCAAACAATGGCTTGGTGTGCAGAACTAGTCTCCCTCTTTAAAACTCTTATCCACACTATATATTCACAACACATGTATATTCATAGCTTCCCTGTCTTTAAAATCATAGAATAAAATCATAGAGTTGGAAGGGACAAATGTGTGTGTGTGTGTGTGTGTGTGTGTGTGGAAGACAATCCTATACATAATCATAACCAAGTCCCATTCAGTTTAATAAGTTCTTTTCCCAAGGAAGCATGCACAGGTTTGCAGTGCAACCCTATACATGATTACTCAGAAGTAAAGTCCAATTGAATTCAATGGCATTTACTCCATTATTCCTGGGGAGGTCCTTGAAACCAACATGCTAGGATTCAAACTCATGTACAAAGCTAGCACATTAACCACTTGGTTACACTGATTCATTGTCCTGTGGAAATATGACATGGAAGCCTTTAAGAAGACAACCAGCAAAGAAAAGTACATGTTGTTATTTTAAAAATGTCCAAGAATCTCATTTGACAAAGCATAATTAGCACCTATATGATTTGATTTGTGCAATTCAGTATACTAGCAGAGGCTGATGAGCAGACTCTTGGGCTGGGGTACTGGTTTTTTTGGAGGGGGGTCATGTTGCTGTTGTTGCCGGTTCTTTTGTGTTTTTATTTTAGATCTTGTGATTTATGTGGAAATTATTCCATATGGTTGTATATTTTTTGAATATTTTATTTATTGTTTATTACTTCTTGTGTTATTTTGCAGTTCTGTATTTTTTTCATGTTGTAAGCTGCATTGAGCATAGTTTAAAAACTGTGGAAATGTGGCATACAAATAAAGTTATATATGCACTGTATGTATACTATTCATTCCAGCTCTGCACTTTAGATAAGATAAACATCAATCTAAACTTTAACCCAGGGCAAGTTATAATATACAATCAGTAACTTGATCAGTAGATGCCAGCAGTTTCATCCTATTTCACCTGACACAGAGGCAAATAAACCCAGTTCCAACTGCAGCTATAGTGCATAGATTGCAGAATTAAAACAGCAAAGGCTATAATTGATTCTGTTTTGAAGACAAGTTATATGAATTTTTTCATTTATGATTTGGTCTAGACATCTCTCCTAAAGTTATTATCCTTTACAGTGCTTGGTTTACAAAGTCTATCATATTACCAAGATGGTTCTGGGTTACTCTCTATCTGTAAAATAGAAACAGAGGCTGATAGTGACTTATCCAACACCATAAAGTTAGTCCAGTGTAAGTTAGGAACTAAGTTCAGGGTTCCTAGGAGCTAGTTTAACCCACCACCAGCCATGAGGCCACACTGGTTCAAATTGTTTGCTTTGGAAAGCAAGTACAGTGGTACCTTGGGTTACATATGCTTCAGGTTACAGACTCCGCTAACCCAGAAATAGTACCTTGGGTTAAAAACTTTGCTTCAGGATGAGAACAGAAATCATGCTCCAGCAGCGCAGCGGCAGCAGGAGGCCCCATTAGCTAAAGTGGTGCTTCAGGTTAAGAACAGTTTCAGGTTAAGAACGGACCTCCGGAACGAATTAAGTACTTAACCTGAGCTACCACTGTACAGTCCAGCAGATATAATAGTAGATTTAGAAGCGTTGACTTTAAATCACTGCTGAGCAGACTTGGGCAAAGGGCACACAGGACTTTGGGCGGCAGGGGCAGGAACAGTACAGAAGCTGTCCAAAACAAAATTACCAGCTGACAGCATTACACACAATAGTTGATTCACACAATATTATTGATGTGACAGTATCTTCTAAAAATATGAGCTACAGTCTAGTTTGGGGTTAGGGAAAAGACATTCGGGAAAATACATTCCGTGAGATTGCACACAGCTCTGTCCTGCAAGCAAGGGGAATAGGGGTCCTGGGGGTGCTGTTGCCTCCCCACCCCAAAACCCAACTATCAGCATATTTGTACTCTGAGCAACAATCCTATGCACACCCAATTTCCTCTGATCATTACATACGCAGGAGAAAACTACAAGTCTAATTAGTTTACACTCTAATCCCAGAAAAAAATGCCCTCTGGTTTTAGTTAGCTTGCTTCTAGACAAATTTATGTTTAGGATAAAGCCTACAAAACTTTTTCTTTAAACACTCTGTTAAATAGTTTCTGAATCAGGTTAAATTGTGAATATGATCAACCAGAGCAATTTAGTTTTTTCAATTTAAATATAATTGAACCAAGTACAAATTGAGGCAGTCTGAATAATTGAGACAGCGAAATAATTAAGAGAACTTGCTCAAGTAAATCTTCAGGGAATCCCTTAGCACCTCCACTTGCCATAGTGCCAATTGTTACACCACACTCCTAGCTACTGGATGCTTGTCATTTGCCTCAAGGTTTATTGCAACCACTCGCAACAGAAATGCATGGGGAGTGGGTGGGTGCTTGCAAGAGAGCAGAGTTTTGGCCAGAGGCATGTGATACAAAATGTAGGCTCCCTGCATTTTGGTAGAGAATCCCCCAACTATATTACTGTACCTCCATTTCAAAATTAAAAAGGCATTGCACTCAACCCACAAACAGTAGTTTAACCTTTTCTGTTTCTCCAAAAAAATATATGGTTTACCCATGCATACATTATTGGCAGACATTACCAAGGATTTCTAAACAGGAATGCTAAGGGGTAAACTAAGCTACTCCGGGGTGGTGCGTGCTCGGTGGTAGTAATCTCCAGGAAGAGTGGTTACAGCACCCATAATTAAATATCTGTTAAGTGTGGAAACAACTGGATTTTGATACGTAGTCGCTGCAAAGTACACTACAGACACGGTTGTACTGGTGTGAATACATGAATCGCCTGCCATAGTTCTTAATGCAGCTAGATATTTCTACACCTTCACTGGTGGGACGGGGACCCACAGCTTTCAATGGGACTTATTTCCAAACAAATACTGTATAAGTAACTCCTATGAACACTTAGTTGGAAAGAAGACCATGTGGGACTCACTTCAATGCAAACACGTGTAGTTTCACTCGCCACGCATAATACCACGTTGCACTTAATGCACGTTAGTGGTACACGTTGTTGTTGGTTTTCCCCCTCCCTCCTTCTTTTAACAATTTTTCCATCCCCTAGCCCACCAAAAGGGGAGGGGAGTCAAAATAAAAAAAGCAGAGCCTGCGGGACAGGAGCGATTCCCCTATTTTCTACCCCACCTCCTGATTATACACGAATCTGACTGACGTCAATCAAGTCAGGCAAAGCACGAGATTAGCTAACCACGGGAAACTCACAACCAGTTTGCAGCGCGCCGCGTCCTCGAGCGCTCCCTTCCCTCACCGCAGTTCAAAATACTGTACACCGACAACTCCCCCGGCCTCCAACTTCAACGTTTCCGTTTCCGGGTTTGATATGTAACCGTATACTCCTCACTTTTCAACATTTTCCAGCTCACGTGGGCGCGATGCGTTAACAGTTATTGCTCTGTATTTCCCCTCTTTCGGAAAGGCTTTGGTAGAATTAAATCGCTTCCATTACAATCTGGCAGAAAGCTTTACTGAAGAAAGTTTTGGGTATACTGTATTATCTACGACAGTTGGGGTGGACTTGCCTGGTCATGCTGCAACCAGAGTATGATAAAAGGGCAGGATCCCAGGATTGCCTAATCTCAGTTAAAGCTAGAAAGATGTTCATAATTAGATAAGGAATGTGGCGAAAGATACTACCAGGATTGTCAGTGGTAGCAATAACAGAAACTATGCCAAAAGGTATCTTTACTCCTGCTTGACTCCATTTGCAGCAATTCATTTACACGGGAGAAATGTGCATTCAAGGGCATGATGAGACCGGGACTAAAAGCCTAACTGCCTACCTCTGATCGCTTCAGTTTCTTTCGGATTTGCTGATTGCAACCTATTTGTTCCATATAACGTAATAAAGAAAACAGAACATTTCCTTGTCTGACTAGTTACACCCAGTGCTTTTTTTCTTAAAAAAAAGTTTAGGGGTACTCACATTCTCATACTCATATTGAAATGCTGCCCCTCAATTAGGCCAAACTTAGATTCACAAAATGTTTAGGGGTATGTGTACCCCTGCATCCACCCGGAAAAAAAAATTGGTTACACCCCTTTATCTGCACATACCCCACCTTATATTCTACTTCCAGTCATGCTTGAATCTACTCGCTTGAACCCACTCCCATCCTTTCTTAATGGTAAAGCAGTTTGTGGAGGTTGAAGTGTGTAGTCCTGTCACGGGTCCCACTACCACCTCACATACATATGTGCGCAGGCAGAGCTCTAGTTCCACCCATGGTTTTTGGGATCCTACACACACACACACACACACACACACACACCAGGCTGTGTAAATATATATGTCAGTATATGCCAAGGGCTCTTCATGTGAATGCAAAATGCATAGCTGACAGTGAATTGAGCTACACAGTGCTGACGCTGCATCTTCCACATGCATTATTTCAATGTGTGAACGGGCTGAAGTGACACGTCCCTCCTCCCCAGTGTGACAAAGAAATAAAATTTATTAAGTGTTTGTAAAATACAAACATTTCTTCCTTATCTTCTCCACCTATCATAATAATAGGCATTGTTTTAGTCATAATTGCACAATGTAGCAAGGAGTGAGATCCCTTGGCAATGGAAGCTGGGTCTAGTCTCTGGAGCAGGCATGTTTTGCCTTCCCTACACAATTGTTTTCAAATGCAGTACTTTACCTTTCTCCGCAGGTGTGAATAGAAATCATTCACTTGTATACTGTATACAGGTAGCCAGATGCAAGAGGATAGGACTCCTGCACCTAAGAGTTGTGTGGATAAAGGAATTTCAACAGACACCAGGCCTCATTTACGTAGATGGGTTGGAGATCAAGAATGCAGTACCAAACATGCCTACTCAGAAGTAAACCCTACTATATTCAGCATGGACTTGCTACCAGGTAAATGGAGTTAGGATTGCAGTCTCAATCTGCTACTTGCTTCTGACAAACTCAGCCATTGATAATAAAGTCTATATTTGTCCCCCATACCCCATGCCTTGCAGGACATCTTAGGGAGAAGATAAGGCTAAGAATTAAACTACACAAATCTGGATTGGAATCCCTAAAATGGTTGGATGGCATCTTGTACAACTCCTTCCAGCAACTCCTGCAGCCATGATGGTGCCCAATGTATTGCCCTGCTTTCCTTTGGATCACATCAGCAAGGCCAAGAAGTGGGGCTTTTTGTCTGGGCAGGGCCAGATTAAGAGTTTTAGAGGCCCTAAGCACTTAAAATATTTTGGTGCCCCCATATATATCCAATTCAAAATATGAACCATAATAAATTGTAAGTTAGAAACACTGTATCTTAGTATACAGTAATTCTTATTATGAATGTAGTTCCTGTGACCCTTCATGAACTCCCATTGAAGAGATTATATGGCTCACATGAGTAGACCACTGGCATATGAAGTAATTTAAGGAGATAAATCATGTGCAGTAACACCTGCATTCCTCTCCCCCCACCCCGAACCTGTTGTAACATTAAGTAGAGTGAGATAGCAGCCTCAGACAGATGATATTGCGTGTCATGAAAGAGTAGCAATTTTTTAAAGCTATTTAATGTATTGCTATTGTATTTTTACTCCAAGGGAGAAGTACTACATGTGGGATTTTCTGCCTCTGGTGTCAAAATAACTTGGCCAGCCTTAGGGATTGGGTGGTGGTAGTGTTTTTTGATTTGCTTTTCTGCATCAGGCAGCAAAAATCTTGTACCAGCTCTGGTTCTTTCACTTAGTTTAAAAAAATCCAGATTGTTTTCTAGATCTCCCTAATTGATACTTTTAATGGATAGTTTCTAGACCTCTTTAGATTATGAATTTACACAGAGAGATATTATATAATTTACATTTACGAATAAATACATTAAGACATTATTTCCTTTTGTATAGGGAGTTGGTAATATGTGACATATTCCTTACTATTTTGCACACTTGTACATGTGGCTTGGACTTTAGATATTAATTCTGCTGTTATTGATTAATCCATCTTTCCTTTCCCCCCTCAGATTAGCATTTTATAGTCATGAATTTCAAATACACTGTTCAAATCATATAAAATAAAGTTAAACATAAACCTAAAAGATAAGAATATTATCCTGTATAATATTATGTTTTTAAAAGAATTAAACACTGAGTTTCAGATCATTATTCTTGCAACATAATCCATGAAAAAAATCATAGTGGATCAGTTCAATCATACTTCTAATCTAGCACAGTGTTTCAATACTAAACTTGGTTACCCATAAGTAAGCCTCACTGAGTTCAATGAGTTCAAACCTACTTGGAAGTGTGCATTGAATGTTTTGTGTGTCTTACTTCTGAGTAAACATTTATTGAATTAGTTTGTCCATCTCGTTTTTCCTCCTCCTGGACTATATAATTACCAGTCCTGAGTGTTGTTATTCCATAATACATACTAATTCAAACTCTTGATTCTTTACAATAATGTTATAGCAGCCTGTATCTGAGAAGTAGCATAGCATTAAAATGGAAATATTATTTCAATAAATGGAAACACTGACATGCATTTAAAGGCAACTGGGACTTGGGGCAGGTGTTATTTGCCTCTGAAATGATTCATTATTCCTCTCAGTCAACCTTCATGATTACTGCAGTCATTTGGCCCAAATCCATACATCTCAGAGGTACAGAAACAAATCCCCATTTGGCTTCTCACATGATTACTTCTCCACAGTGTTATCTGTCTCTTGGAATCAAAGTAAAAAAGAGGTATCCCAGAGGAAAGGAACAGAAAGGTTGCATAAGAAAGTTGAGCAGAGAGAAAATAAAGCAACAATAAATACCTGAGTTGAAGAGAACAGATGAATAAGCTATTCGAAGCAGCATATATGAGCCACTGACAAGAGAATGGCTCATGTGAATAAGACTAACTAATGAATAGCAGAGATTTTAAAATAATTAACCTTCAAATAGGAAAAATAGATTATCCAGTAACATGCCACCTCCCTGGTTACAAGGAAATATGGTGCTGGTATTTTGCAAACACTGTTGATAATGTTGTTTTTGGCTGAATCAACAAAATACTGAGTTTCTGTTTGCTTGCAGTTACAGCTAAGTGACTGAAAATGTGGCTTTATTTGGCCTTGCAGGATAATGTGCACATCAATGGTTAATAATAGCATATGCCTCTGAGCGTAAAGTAACACTCTCTCACCACTAACAGCCCAAAGGTAATCTGGGATTATGGAAAAATCCACATCCAGGCAACTCCCATTTTATAAAACCTGTTTGAACAGAACTATTGGCTATTCAGTGTTGTAATTCCAGCAGAAAACTGACAAAGCAATTTTATTGAATTTTATGCTACTTACAATCAGTGCATTTTCTAGTAAAAAAATAGGTGCTAGTACTACTACAATGCAGGTGGCACTGTGGTCTAAACCACTAAGCCTAGAGCTTGCCAATCAGAAGGTTGGCGGTGAGCTCCCGTTGCTCGGTCCCTGCTCCTGCCAACCTAGCAGTTCAAAAGCACATCAAAGTGCAAGTAGATAAATAGGTACCGCTCCGGCAGGAAGGTAAATGGTGTTTCCGTGCGCTGCTCTGGTTCGCCAGAAGCGGCTTAGTCATGCTGGCCACATGACCCGGCAGCTGTACGCCAGCTCCCTCGGCCAATAAAGCGAGATGAGCACCGCAACCCCAGAGTCGGCCACGACTGGACCTAATGTTCAGGGGTCCCTTTACCCTTACTACTCATATTGTTAACAGTGTGTTGTCTGGGATGCTTGGACACAAAATGGAGAATTTTGTGTATGAATGCTGCTTGTATTCATGATTTACAGGCCATTGTCCTTTGCTTTGTGGGACAGCAATTTTGAGTTCATTATAGAGGAAGATGGGAGACTGTAGGTAGCTATTGTTAGTCATGCTGATTATATATCACTTACAGGTTCAGAAGTACCTTGATACTTCTGCTCTAGAGTAACAAAGGCAGAGGGATGTGTTTTCATCTCCTGCTTTTGGCCTCCCAGGGGACACCTGATTGTGCATTGTGGGGAACATGATACTGGACAGGCCTTTGGTATGATCCTTAAATAAATATATTATGACTATTCCTATGTCAACAAGGAAGAGGAGTTCAGTTGTAAATTGTATGGCAGGAACCCAACTTGTCTGAAGCAATGTACTGTACATGTCTACACCGAAAACTAAAGCTGTGAAATGAAGGATCCCAGGAATGAATAGAATCCATGAGGTTTCCACATTTTTACAACAAAGGGATGTGATAGTTTAAATGCCAACGTGTTACATCTATTTGAAAACGGAATTCCTTATGTGACCCAAGTTTTGCTCAAGCTCCATCTTTGTGACCGAGCTGTGGTGTTAACTGGGCAAATCCCCAAGTCCTTCCCTTTCACACAGCAAACTGTCTATTCCACATGACTTTGCATTTTCAATTCAGATCGGTTGCACAACACGGTTTCAGTGAAACGACTGCAACCACCTTCGCCGTCGCTTTGTAGTCATGCATGCTTTGCATCACCCATAAAACCCGAGTCTAATGCAACCATCACTCTGAAGCTGGAATTCACGGTTCTTCCCTTCCCCACGCGATCTGTCGAAGGGGAGGGGGCACCTTCCCCCCCAAAAAAACTATCATGATCTGTGCAGTACAGTTGGCCCTGATTCCCACCCACCCACCAACTACAAAAAACAACACCCGATTCTAAAACCAGCACCACCAAAAGTTATGCTAGCGAACAAAAAGCGGCAAAATGCAAAGTCATGCTGGCGCAGCAGCTACGCCAGAAAGCAGGAGGGCCGGGAAGGAGGCGCCAACCGACAAGTTCTTCGGCTTCGTGCTCTCGCGAGAGTTGAGAAGGTATAAAACAGAAGGGGCACTGCCTGCAGGGCTGGATCTTTTTTTGTTTCGAGCCGGGAGCGGCAAGAGGATATTTGAAGAAGCGGATAATTTCGCATTAGGTAAAGCATACCTCTCTTCGCCGTCCAAAATGAGAATCTGGGCCAGGGCAGGGCTGGCCTGCAGTTCGTACAGGTTTTGTTCGTTTGCTGTTAATAGAATGTGCTTCCTGATACTATTTGAGATTTTCTGTTTTGTGTGTCAAATTAATTGTAGACTGTTTCCTGATGGAGATCTCTGAGTTTGTGTGTAATTTAGCTGGGCTTTGCTCCCCGGCGCCTGGTAGCCCAACAGGTGGAGGGAGAGCTGAGCTGAGTTCTTCTTCGCTTCGGTTTCCTGGCGCAACAAAAGATCCCGGTTTAAAGAGGCTCGGAAGTTGGGAAGTGCAGCCTGCAGGGTGGGGAAAAGTTCTGGGTGCGATCGACGCCCGAGCTATTAATTGAAATTGTGCTATTAAGTCAATGAACTTCAAAGGACGTCGCGGTTCTGGCCGCGCCTGCTGCTGTTGGGTTGGCCGCCGGCTCCTTCCACTGGTCGTTTCAATGGGCTGATGGTGGGTTTGGTTGGGCGCGAAGCTTGCATTTATTTTGGTAGGGAGAGAAGTGGGGATGCTTGGACACAAAATAGGGAATTTGGGAGTTGGAAGGCTGCTGCCTCCGTGGGTTAGGGGCCGTTGTCTTGTGTTCCACGAAAGGTGGCAGTTTTTAAATGTAATTATAGAGTAAGATCGAGGTTGTAGCCCTGGGCTCAGGTACCTGAAAAGGTGCTACTGAGCTCCATGGAATTCAGCGAATGTGCAGTGTGTAAGCGAATTGTACAGTGTGCAAGAGAGTTGAAATGGGCGAAGGCTAGCTAGTTATGAACGAGTTTCCTCTTATCGGTTTCATTTCCATACAATTGCGTAATGGAAAACTAAACCGTTTAAAGTTAACTGCACTGATTTGAGTAGTGTTACTATTATTGTTGGCATATTGGGGGTTAAGATGATCATCTGGAACTCTGATTTGTGCACCGTTGCCTGTTTTGGGATGTACTAAGTTTATACTTGGAATACTTCTTGTGCATTACACAGCTAATCTCAAGGCTTACTTTTAAAATAACGCAGCTGTTATTTTCTTGTGCTAGAGCCAGGTTGTATGGGGAACAGTGTTAGAAACTGAGCTATGAAATCTCAGAGCTAAATGGCGCCTTAAACCTAGGTTATGGGTGCAACAACAGAATGTTTAGGCGCCCTTTTTTATAGCAAGAATACAAAGCTGAAAATGAATGAACTGCAGCTAAAATGTAGATAGGTAGCCGTGTTGGTCTGCCATAGTCAAAATAAAAAATTCCTTCCAGTAGCACCTTAAAGACCAACTAAGTTAGTTGGTCTTTAAGGTGCTACTGGAAGGAATTTTTTATTTTGCAGCTAAAATATTATGTTCATTTTTCACATGATCTAGTCCTTGCCCTAATATTCTTAAGAGGGTTTCTTCTCCAGTTGTCAGAGAGTAGCTAGAAGTGGAGAGGCAGAAAAAGGTCCTCCTTTCCTTCCACTCTGAATATTTATTCTGAAATCTTAGGTGCAGTACTGCACCCAGAGCTCAGAAACTGCTTACCCTAATGAAATTCCCTGTCACAAAATGCGCCTAGAACAATAGGAGTTTCGAACACTGATGGGGAACTACTAAAGCCACTAAAATGTATTGTGGTTTAAAATTCCTTTTCAATTTTTTAGCCCAAGGGTCACATTCAAACATCTGGAGGCTGTACACACTTTCACATACATGTGCATGCACACACAGAGTCAGACAACCCTCCCTATGCAGCTGATCCAGGCAGATCACCAGAAGGGGAATTTTTACTCCTCATGTAGTTATCAGATTGCTCCTTTGGGAACTGTTTGCAGACATCCTTATTAAATATGCTTAGAATACATATTTAACATTACCTTTAATTTTATATTTTTAATAGTTTTGCATTTTATTATATACTTACTGTATACCGCCTTGATACTTTAGCAGATGGTGGTATATAAATACTTTTATAATTTTAGTCTAGAGGGTACAGTTTTCCACTCCCCAACCCAGTTCTGCATCTAATATTTTTTTCATTTTGCCCCTGCTGCCCCATGGGTGATGGTGGGAAGGGGGAAAATGCTTGTGGGAGGGTTGGATTAGGCCCTAAACTGGAGAATAGCCACTCTTGTTCTACATAATGCTGTTAAGTTTCATGTTCCTATTGTTAGTACTGTATAGATTATCCCTTGAAGTGTCTCTTGTTGGACAGTGGAACAGGCTTCCTTGGGAGGTTGTGGACTCTCCTTCCTTGGAGGTTTTGAAGTGGAGGTTGGATGCCCATCTGTCATGGATGCTTTAGCTGAGATTCCTGCACTGTAGGGGGTTGGACTAGATGACCCTTGAGGGTCTCTTGCAACTCTACAGTTCTGTGAATCTATGAATAAAACAAAATTGATACATTTACACTTGACTGAGTGCTTCCCTCAGTATCTTTCCAGTTTCCTTAAAGATGGCAGGATGCACACATCTAATCTTTTTCTGCTCTGTTGAGACAATTAATGTTGGAATTTAAAGGTGATTGGTATGTACTCTTGAGTCTTATTAGATCTTAAAAACTATGCTAATGCAGTGTGATGCTTGGCTGCAATCACAGTAGAAAATTTGGTTAAGGTTCAGATATTTAAAATTATGTGGCAAAATAAACTTAGTTGAATCACATATTTTAGAATGAATTTCTGGCTGCATGCATGATGGCATTTGGCCTTGCTCATCATTATTTATGCAAACCTTTGGCAGAGGGGCCCTATGACTCCTATTGCGACTTCATACTCTGCAGTTCAACTTTGGTGGGTGGGGCCGCTTTGAAATCAAAGAGTATGGGCATAGCTTGCTTGCCTGAAATAACCTCTTGGGCTGAAGGCTGAAGAGTAGATACTGAAGGGTAAAAGTCGAGTTTACTTACTTGTACCCATGGAGTTTGTAACTCGGCAGATGATGCTTAAATTAAAGCATGTGGAACATTTAACATCTGTTTTGTGTGCTGCATCGATTGTGTTTTTTAAAAGTATTGAATATACAGATAGTGAAGGTTCTTTTTCTTTTGGTCCAAATACTGAGGTAATGAAATAGTTGTTCCTACAATATCTTGACAAACCTGCAGTAGTTCTCTTCAGTCCAGCACATTCTAAATTGTATTTTAAATGTATGCCAAACTTTTGCTAATGGGTTTCCTCTTCTGGGGTGGGTCATCGTAAAAGCCACAGAACCTAACAAGTTCAAACTTTCTCCAGCTCCAGTCAGAATGTCAGCAGGAGATGCTCACATTGGGAAGCCAGCCCCAGACTTTCTGGCCACGGCTGTAATGCCAGATGGGCAATTCAAAGAAATCTCACTCTCTCAGTACAAAGGTAAGTGCAATAAAGCATGTTGTATTTGTAGGCAATGGTTTACTGAGGTACTGATAAGTATGTGACATGTATAAAGCCCTAACTTAACTGTCTGGACTAACAACATAACCTTCTTTGGTTCTGAAATGGAAGTTTTGTTGGCATTCACAAAAATGCATTGGATAGTATTGCAAATAAGTCCTCAGAAAGTTACTAACACATCTGCATGTAGGTACCCTATTCTGTTCTAGTATGTATGTTGTCCTTGCATGTGTCACTTCTGCTAGCTTGGAAGAAAATAGTCATGACTTTTATTTGCAGCACTTCTTTTGTTTATTTGGAGATCAAGGAGAGAAGAGAGCATGGGTGGGAAACCTTCAGCCTACAGTCCAAACTAGGCTCACTAGGCTGTTTTTCTTAAACCACACCCACCTGCCCCATATGTGACCTCAGGTGTGGCAGATGCCCAGGGAGTTCAATCCTGCTTTGTGATGTATATAGCTCTCTCTTCCCCTCCCTAGTGGGCCAACTCACCTGTCAAATCAACTGGTGCCAGTATGACATCAGATGACTGACATGTAAGGTGATCGTGTGCAAAGCTTGCTAGCCATGGTGGTAGAAGATAAACAACTGGCCTGCCATGCCAAAAAAGGGGCACCTCTGGGATAGAATGCCACAAAGCTGTTAATGTTTGGAATCAGAAATTTGTGACTTTTGAATTGCTTCCAGCTTTGCTATGGTGGGAATCTTAACTTGTTACCTTCTTCTCCAGGGAAATACGTTGTGTTCTTCTTCTATCCACTTGACTTTACCTTTGTCTGCCCAACTGAGATCATTGCATTCAGTGACAGATCCGAGGAGTTTAGAAAAATCAACTGCGAAGTGATTGGTGCTTCTGTCGACTCTCACTTTTGCCATCTTGCCTGGTAAGAATATTTGGACCTCAGCCTTTTTATTCTCTGGGGGTCTCCTACGTTAAAAGTTATAAGCCTGTTAAATGGGTGAAAGAAGCAGCTACCAACAAGTGACTATTGCCAGCTATTTCTTTTTTCCGCTAACCCAGCCGCATGTCCTGTGCAAGAGAGAGAAAACACCATCCTGCTCACAAATCAATTTGTGCTAGAAAGGGGGTTGGTTAAGGGTTTTTTGCCCACCCTTCACAATCCTGTTCTGATCCAGTCCTGTAGCTTTTTAAGTGTAGTCATCTTAAGTCCCTGAACTTGAGCAGCTTGAGCTGTAACCTTAGACCCAATGAAGCTGCTTCTCTGGCCATTATGGTAAGAATGGTAAGAACCATATGGGTTTCCTTTATTGGATATTATAAGAGCAGTGTGGAACCAGACCAATAGGAAGCTGTTCCCACACCACTCCAGGAACATGGATTGGGACTTGAAATAATTCCAAACTAGCACTTGAAACTAGACAGGAGGTTTTGGGTCACTGCCTCTTTTGCAAAGACCACTGAATCTCCTGTACTTTAGATATTCTGCTGCAGTCGAATGTGTAAGTGTACAGAAGGACAAGGATATTATTGAAATACTAACCTGCTTTATAAAATGCCTTTTTTCTTATTATTAACAGGATCAACACACCCAAAAAACAGGGTGGACTAGGCTGCATGCGTATTCCCTTGGTGTCTGACACAAACCGTGAAATTTCTAAAAAGTATGGAGTATTAAAAGAAGATGAAGGCATTTCCTACAGGTAAGGTTACCACTGCAGCCTCGTAGTGACTTGTGACTTAGTGACTTGTGGTATATAGAGCACTGCATGATAAAGGTTCTAAAAGATAAAACTTAATCAGAGGGAGAAGCCCACAGAAAATAAGAGATGCAGGTTTTGAGTCAACATGCACACTTTACTAGCCCTTAATTATGAATGTCCTTTTCACTGGGAAGAGGAAAGTGAATGTGTGAATATGTGCAATCTCCGTTTCGCATCTTCCCAGATCCGCTATCAGCACCTGGGTTGAAAAACACCAATTCAAATTTGAACACTGTTCTTTAGAATAGTGCTAGTATCTTGTAACAAAAGTCTGAACATTCAAATTAGAAGTCTCTTGAAGGGTGAAAGGGTCTGTACGTAGGAAGTTTTACCACATTCCTTTATGAAATGTTCTATATAGGTTTTAGTGCTTGGAATTGCAAATGAGTCTCCATATAGTTTTGCTTTTAATTTATATATAGGGTGAAAGTTGTACCAGATCTTAAGAGAACTGGTTTTGATGTTTTCAGAAGAACTAAAAGGGGACAGAACTTGGTATTGAATGCTAGCTTGTAGTTTTTTGAATTCTGCCACCATACATTTAAGTGTTTGTGTGTGTGCCTTTTCTCTTTAGGGGCCTCTTCATCATTGATGATAAGGGAATCTTGCGCCAGATCACAATCAATGATCTCCCTGTTGGTCGCTCAGTTGATGAAACACTCCGGCTAGTTCAGGCTTTTCAGTTTACAGACAAACATGGAGAAGGTAAGACTGTCAAGTTCAGGCTGGGCAAGCATGAACTGCAGTAAGTTTCTCAGTGAAAAAGGAGGATGCACTTAACAGTTCATAGTGTATCCTCTTCCCTGCAAAAGGGGATACTATGTTTAAAGAAACATAAACGTGAAAATCTAGGACTATACAGTGGTACCTTGGGTTACATACGCTTCAGGTTACATATGCTTCAGGTTACAGACTCCACTAACCCAGAAATAGTGCTTCAGGTTAAGAACTTTGCTTCAGGTTGAGAACAGAAATCGTGCTCCGGTGGCGCGGCAGCAGCAGGAGGCCCTGTTAGCTAAAGTGGTGCTTCAGGTTAAGAACAGTTTCAGGTTAAGAACGGACCTCTGGAACAAATTAAGTACTTAACCCGAGGTACCACTGTAGTTCTCTAAAACAGTATCTCATTGATAAAAATGCAGTTCCTGAGTAGCATCTTGTATGGCTAAAAAAAGGCCAGGAATAGGTAAATAGAAATAGGCTTTTAAGAGTCTCTGTGGTTTCTAACCATATCTACAGGTCCAATAAGAGATAGTATTAACAGCTGGTGGAGGGGCAGAACATCTTTCCACCGAGAAACTAGAGGCAGAGGCAGATAGCAACTACTGTCCCTGTAAAGACAGTATCCCATATACACAGTAGCATTTTTCCACATAAGTGAGTAGCTACCATTCATTCCCATGGGAAGAAATCTAAAATGTTGCATTTGGGGGCTGCTGTATTCGGGAAAGCGTTGGCACCTCACATTATCTGCTTGTCTTCTCTGTGGGATTCTTGTTGAAGCCATTTCCTACAGAACATACTGTATTTTTCCGTCTATAAGACACCCCCATGTATTTTTGCAGCAACAACCAATCGCTAGTCCAACTTCAGCACTATCCATATATAAGACGCCCCCTAATTTTTAACATTATTTTTTAGGGGGAAAAACCTAGACTTGTACACAGAAAAATATGGTATATTTTGTGCCCCCTCAGGGCACAACATGCGCCCTTTTCTTCCCTACTGCCAACAAATAAATGTCAGTTATAACGCGTATATATTACTATTCCGCCACATTGCCCACCATATTATGATATTCGCAGGCTCCCTTGCAAAGGTTTGTTTCCAGGTGGCCACTAAGGGCATTCCTCCTTTTTCACTGAATCAAGACTTTCCTTAAAATACCTGCATCAACCACCTATTTACTTACAGAAAGCAATAGGGCTCCTCTTTTATATTCTTAGTCAATGAAATATATTTACGTTAGACTCTACCCTGACCAGAACAGTTAAAACAGAAACATGTATTTACTTAAGGAACATAATGTCCAGGGCTGTGTACAGACTTTTTCATAATTTCATTTCATAATGTCTATCCTTTTCTACATATGCCTCTCATTGGCTCTCTAATCTCATTCCCATTTCATTCAGTCCCTCAAAGTGACTCTTTCAGCTGTTATTTTTCAATGGACACGTAATACTAGTCTTTCACTCTCAACTCTGGCCCATATTCCATCCAACCTCCCTGCTCTCAGTCATTATTTCAGTCTTCTGTTGCTGTCAGGCATTTATTTGGCTAGTATTTTAGATGCATAAACACTGAATTGCTTCGGTTTTTCCAAGAGGCAGCTGTCCTGTACAACTCAGGTACACAATTGCATCAAGAAGCCCATCTGTAGGAGAGGTGGGGTGGTGACTGCTGCTAGTTCCAGAAGATGACGTCAAATAGATGACAGAGCTTGTAGTGATCCAAGTCATCTTGTGTGAAGTCTAGTGATGGACATAACAACTTAGTTCTTTGTATGTACTCCAGGAGTAACTTAAAAGTTAATATTATTATCTCCTCAGTGTGTCCTGCTGGCTGGCATCCTGGGAAAGACACTATCAAGCCTGATGTTCAGAAGAGTAGAGAGTACTTCTCCAAGCAGAACTAAATGTACTGTGTGATTGGTTATTTTTTTTGTACAAGGCATCTATTCTGTAACCTGTATAAGTAAAAGCAGACCTGTACTTGTCATTCCCTTTATTTTTAATAGTAAAATTATTGTGAGCTAACTGGTTTATAGTTCAGATGCCATTTATTCTGGATCAATCCAATGTACGTTACTAGGACAGCTTTGGAGTAAATGGATTATGAACTGAAACATTGGTCAGTACTTAATAGCTACTGTTAATAGTAAATGTCCTTTTGATCAGAACCAGGAAAGGGAAATTGCTCCTTGTGTTAGTGTGGATAAAAAGGACCAGTACCATGTATATGATTGGCCAAGGGATGCATGTAGAACTGTCGGTTTTTCTGATGTTTTGTACTGTCATTAAACTCGGGGGAAATCAGAATTTTATGTATCTAATTAATTAGGTGATCTCAGTATAGCAGGAACATGCAATAGCTCTTCTGAAAGGGCATTCTTTCTGTTAGAAAGCTTGTCTTTGTACTCCTTTGAGGGAAGATGGTATTTCTGAGCTGGGTGTGAAAAGATAATCAAATACATATCAACGTGTAAAAAACCCTAAGCTTTATTCAACCACTGCTACATAGACTTTGTTAACCATGTTGCCAAACCCTTTTAGCCATGTAACAGATGCTGCAGCCTTCAGTCTAATAACTTATGACGTACAGACCTTCACTATCCAAAACCTGAACCGCAAGCCCAAAATCATCCATTGATCATAGTCCTAATTGCCTTCCTATCAGTACTGGCTCTGATATGGTCCTTTCCCTCTCACAACATTTTGTGTACAGTGGTACCTCGGGTTACATACACTTCAGGTTACATATGCTTCAGGTTACAGACTCCGCTAACCCAGAAATAGTACCTTGGGTTAAGGACTTTGCGTCAGGATAAGAACAGAAATCGTGCTCCGGTGGCGCGGCGGCAGCAGGAGGCCCCATTAGCTAAAGTAGTGCTTCAGGTTAAGAACAGTTTCAGGTTAAGAATGGACCTCTGGAACAAATTAAGTACTTAACCCGAGGTACCACTGTACTTACGCTGTTCTGGAATTTCTCTACATTGTTTATTTTCTGTTTCTAAGGGTATGAACTGCCAAGTCATAGAAAAAAATAATGGCAGTATACTGTACAATAAAACAACATAAAATACAGATCAAATTACCAACAAGGAATCAAATAAATCATCTAAAAATGAGTGGAGAAAGCAACTTTTATCGGTGACAAATTATCAAAGTGGTAAGTCTTGAAACAATGTTCCAGAGCACCTGTGCTGCTACGCTAAATGTTGGTTCCTGTAGAAACCTTATCTATGTCAGGAGGGCTTCAGAAGAGTGCTGTGATCTGGCTGGTTTATAAGGGAGAAGGTGGTTATTTAGGTAACCTGGCAGATGTTTAGAAGCATTGGGGATGTGATGGTACCGTGAGAGACCCAATAGTAAAAATGCCAGGGGTTTATAGTCCTCCAGAGTCATTCTCTGAAAGGTCCTGCAGAAAGGAACAAAACCAGTGAAGTAAAGTGCCACAAATCCCCACCCAACACTGCTGGTCCAAGTGGGTACCATGATTGTTGTCAAAAAAGAGTGAGCTGCAGGGTCACACTCTCCTGTGTCTCCTGTGATCAAGGTCATCCATCAGGACCACTAATGCTGACTAGGTCTCAAAACCACCTGAAGCCAGACTGAGGTAGATCAAGATTACATGTTTCACACCTGCGCTCAGTAAATTGGAGGATCAACATGCTTCCCATAAATCTGAAAGGAGTAAATTATATGATCTATAAATTAATAAAATAGCATCTTAAAAGTAAATTTCCTGTACCTGTCTAATCCATTCAGGTTGAACATCCTGCAATTTAGGGGGTATCCTGAGGAAGCAGGAAACAGTACTTGCTACACTAACTGACAGAACCCACAATGTGGCACTGCCACCTAACATTAGGAAATATCCCCACAAGGCACTATATTAAAAGGACTTGATTTTCTAAGATTACAGAACATCAATTATGATGGTGATATTCAAATAGCTCCTATTTCTGGGATCCTCTTTTAAATTGATAGCGTCAAGTGGATTAATGCAGTAAGGATTACTAGCAGACTTCTGGTGAATTCAAAGTACATTCTTCTGAGGCAGTCCCTTCACTTTATCCCCCTTGCCCGGCTTCTATGGGTGGCTCTAAGGGGACTGGCTGAAATGTGCTGGCACACACCCAAGGCTTCTGTAGCTGTTTTCTATTTTCTGTGAGCTTTGTACCCAGGGCTGAGTGTTCTTTGGCTCTCCTTTCCTTCTGATTCTCCATGTTTTGTATCCTCACTTGCCGTCATACTAGTCTTTGCTGTGTTACACACCTCTGAAGGTAATAATAGGCATCTGGTGTATCACACAGACAAACAGAATTAACTGCTAGAAAAATTAGAGGGGAGCTAACAAAGGCAGTTGCTATTTCTTCTTGTGTACAAGGAGTAAGATTAATGAGGATTAGGAATCAGAAGAGCTTCATACCTCCGTACCAAGAACAATTGCCACATTGATCCTTGCATGCGGAGCGCACAACTTTTCAACACCATGATACTGGCAGATAACACGGTAGATTATGGATGTAGAAATCTAGCTTACCACACCTCCAAAGCACGTGAAGATAAGCAGGATAAGAACTGGTGCCACAAAACCTGGAGATTAATCATTATGCTTTTTAAAATTATATGTTGTAAGCTGTTCTTAAAACTTTTTTTGTAGGTGTGGGCTTTAAAATTGCAGAAAGTTGCCATTAAAGTTGCAGCAACCCATACCTAAAACAAAAATAAAATATTTAGATGTGCTGGAGAAGACTGTTCTTATTTTTAGGAAATGGTCTGTTGAGTTTTGAGCTCACAGCTAGTTTTCAAATGTACTTTCATGCAAAAATAGAATCATATACATTAGAGTGAAGTAATTATTCTTACTGTATTTTATGTTGCTCTACCACTATTTTGTAGAAGCTATACAATATAAAACCTACATATTCATGAGAGGACTTCTGAGTTGTCAGGAGAAATATTGTTTAAAATGATGATTTGAAATAATTTCTTAAACGTTTCTGAGCTCCTCATTATAAAATGATTATCATTGTAAACCAGAAGCATACTGCTTTGAATGAGTTATTTGCTAAATGAGTTTTATACTTGGGAATTATATGTGAGGACTCTTACTTATACAACAGATGGTGAAAGATTCAAAGCACAATCCCATGCATTCGTATCCAGAAGAAAATCCTAGTGATTTCAGTGTGCATGTAAGATTTTACACTGTAATCAGTTTGTATAAGATTGCAAACTTAAAGAATAATCAAACATGGCCTATCACTAGGGAATGACTCTTAAATAAGTTTTAGAAACTCATTAGCATGTTGGATTTTATATTGTATCACCTATGTGAATACTCCTGAATACTATATGAACATAACATTCCAATGGAAGCAATTACTTTACATGCGTAAACTTTAAATGTGCCAGACCATTTTCTATAAATGAGTTTCTACAGCACCGTTAGACATTTTAATTGAATAATGAAGCCAGTTAACAAAACCCCTCTGAATTGGCTAGATAGGCTTTTGTTTCTTTTTACTTCACTGCCCAACAGGGGAAAGTGGATTGGGCAGGGAAAGTGTACTTAAGAGGCATTAAAGCATATTTACCCCTCAGCTGCCTCCTCTGTTGCTGATTAAAATCTAATGCTGTCCCACTTTTGAGGCTTCTAACACAAGTACTACATCTCCTAAAGGCAGCCCATAGTGCGGATTCCATGGAGAAATAGACATGGACACAGCCTCTCCTTCCCTCCTCATCTCTCTCTCTCTCTCTCTCTCTCTCTCTCTCTCTCTCTCTCCCACACACACACACACACACCATTCTGCTTTTCATTCTTTGGCTGATCCCTCAGATGAACAGGGTTAAAGGGCCTCTAGAGCAAATGACAATGTTAAGTAGAAGATAAAAAAGCTGTACAGATGTTTACACAACCTCATGGTCCTCGCTGCTAGGCAAGTAAGAGACAAGCCTATGGGTGCAAATGCAGGGGGAATTGTAAACAGAGCATACACGAAGGGAGGGAGGAAGACTGTTCCTCACAGACTGTAGCCTAGCAAATTTTATCACTCCTTTCTCTGTGTGCTATACTACCCACCCTGTAGACTTGTGCAGGTTTGATTTTTAAGGCAAATAATCAGAAGGGTAAGAGGATCCGAACCCTCCTTCCACTCAGTACTTAATTTTCCATAGCTCCCTGCCAAAACACTTCTCATCCAGTCAAAGTCACTTCCAATATTGGAGCTCATCCATGGAGGAAAATTATTGGAGGGGAAGATGTTAACATCAATAATATTGCTACTGCTTCCCTCTGGAGAGCTTTAACAATAAAAATCTGTGGGAAAGACTTTGCTGTTTTACCAGTTCTACCCTAAATGCTAAGGCTCCTTTAACTAAGCATCTATTTGATTTGATTCTGTAACCATGCAGTCAAAGAAAACCCTAATGCGATTTAGTACCAAGGCAAAATACATGTAATAATAAAAATATTTCTATTATTTGCACCCCACCCATCTGACTGGGTTGCCCCAGCCACTCTGGACTGCTTCCAACATATATAAAAACATAATTAAACATTACAAAGCTTCCCTATGCAGGGCGGCCTTCAGATGTCTTCTTTCTCCATTTGCAGTGGGATTGCATCCTCCACCATGCCTGAGGGCAGCAGGGGAGGCTGTGTGTGGCACAGGCAATTCTCTCCCAACATCTTGCCTCCACTTTTATCCCCCTAGCATCTACCACCTGAGGTGGCTGCTTCACTCTGCCCAATGGTAGGGCCAGCCTTGTCCATCAAAAAGAGACTACATCTGCAATGCTATACCCACATACTTGGCAGTAAGTGCCATAGAACTCAAATGAGGCTTTATTCTGATTAGGCATAAACAGGCAAACTATCAGAGATTTTCTGGCTGCTGCAAACAGAGAGGCCAGTTTAAAGAGGATCTTTAGCAAATATTTGACCTGCATGTTAGATGAGATTAGCATTAAACATGATAATAATAGTCTTGCTCCAGTTTTCCTATGAACCTGTGGACTCTGCTGCAAATGTAAGCAAACAGGACGTGAGGCAAAGGAGTTTAGTTTGGATAATGGGAGCTGTGGGCTGGGGCAGAGGGCATCAGGAAAGCTGGATCAGAGCCCAAGGCCAGCATTAGGTAGGAATGTTGTTGTCCTAAGCAAAACATAATTTTGCCCATCTTTTTTTAGCACTAGTACTACTGAAGATTTTTTCTTTGGTAATTAATAATGGTAATACTGTACACAGAAATAAAGGGAAGAGATTGTAAATACAATTGGAATGTTAAAAAAACCCAAAACAAGCCAGCCAGATAATTACTTTGTTTGGTACAAAACTATCAGCAAGAAAATAGTCTCTTAACAATTAAATTATGACCTAGCTGCTGTAGATTGGGCCTCTGCAGATTTCTGGGGCGCAGGGATGGTTTCAGCTAGGTATGTACATAAGTAGGAAATGAACTAAAGGAACATAAAAATGGAAAGGAACAGCATGTGGGAAGGACAGCTAAATCTTTGCATGTCAGTTGGGCAAGTAATCAAATATTACACCAGATCATAGCAGCTACCATATGGCTGCACGGTGGGGTGGGGATATTGTTTTTGTTTGTTACTACGTTATGTATTGTGGAGAGCAAGACTGCTAAGAACATTAAACTAGTTGTTAAGCAACTAAGGCTGCAAGTTGAATCACAGTTGAGAGCATTTTATTTAGAGTCCATTGTGCTGGCTATGCCCTGGGTGAAGGCGATTAATTATATGGCATATTACCAAAAGCTATAAATTATGTTATAGCTCTAATACATGTATGTTAAGAGTAGCCAGCATGTACAGATATCAGGAAAGTTTTGATAGACACAAGGGGATAAATAAATCTGCAGTAAGTATGCTGTTTACACCAAAGGTGGCTTGTTAACTATAAGCCCCTCACTGACAGCCTAATGCCCTTTTATTGCTTGCAGAATTTCAAAGGCTGCCTTCTTCCACAAGAACCTCCTGAACTACTATTATTATACCAGGAGGCCCTTCTTTAGATCTCCCCACTTTCAGGGACTCTGATTGGGTCTTTCCAGCTATACTGCCCTGTCTTTCCTAGAAAAGCTTGCCTGAAACCAGCAGCAAGCCTTATGAATATCTGGGGCCAAGTGAAGAACTGTTTTATTTCATTTATTTCATTGAATTCTGATCATGCTTCTTGCTTGCCTGGGTGAAGAATAGAGAGGAATGTGTGAGCATGAAGAAACTAGCCTACTGGTATGAAAGGTAAAATTAACCATTGTTGCTTCATTCACTTTTGCCTCTGGCCCTGTGCACCACTGGCAGGCAGCCCTCAGAAGGCTACCCAGAAGCAAATGTGGCCCTTGGGCTGAAATAAGTTCTTCACTCCAGTCTACAGCATGTGTGAGTGTAATCAGCAGGGTTATAATTGTGAGCTAGCTATTATAGATGTTATACCTATGGCAGGTCCTGTAAACTGAAGATTGGTCCCTTTAGCCACCAGCTGAGATGTAATAAAAAGGAATTGAGGCTTTCAAAGTAATGCCATAAACCTATGGGCAGCTGCCACCATTTGCAGTCTAGTCTAGCTGGCTTTACTAACTAGGGTTACTTTGGAATAAACAGATTATAGGTGGATACATATCAGCATTAACAATACAATAAAGACAGATTACACCCTCCCGTAAATATTTGTAGCAGTAGCTTCCTAAAACTGGGATGTGGAGGACTTGTACAGTGTCCTCCACTGACCTTCGACAAATAACAGGAACCTGGACTATTCTCAATAAGGACTGCTTAGTATGCCAAAAATGCAGATAAACTATGGGACATCTCTTAAATGTTGAAGGTGAATACGTGTTCTACAATGCTGTGTACTGTCTGAAATAAATGACACCATTTGTACATTAAGGTATCGTGAGCAAAGACTTCAAACATTTCAGAGAATTTATTTCCAACATTCTTTCCCAGAAACAGTTATACTACTTTTAATCAGCAAGCAGTGCATCCCTTTTTATGAATTTTCCTGATAAATGGCATTTTCTTCCCTTGTTCAGCTCTCATAGCCCTGACAAACTCAACTCTCACCTCAGACCTCTCTGTCTTTCATACCTCTATCAACATACCTGTAAACTTGGCTAATTCTGTCTCACCACTTCCATTCCTACAAACCGCAAATGTTCTTTACTTCCAGCAATACAACAAATGTCTTTTTACAAGCTAGTAATTTGTGTTCATGGACTTTAATGTACAAAATCTTGAGCCCTAGGCTCAAAGTCATCCTTCTCTGCCACAGTCAGTCACCCTCCTGCTAATACCAGTTCTGATCCCCATCCTTCCATCTCCAAGGACATGCTTTTATGTACGGTGTCAGCATGTGGTGACAGAAAGTTTACATCACATGCTTCATTGAGTGCAGAAAAGCAGGAAATGCAAAAATGGGGTCAAAATTGGCTTCTCAAGAAGCTGATTACTATAGCAGCTCTGTGTTCCTGAGGAAAACAATATGGCTTCCTTAGGCAGTCCTCACCACAGAAATGGGGTGTATCTAAAAATCCATCTGAGCCCAAGAGGAACACCACCTTAAGGCTTGGTGGAACAAAACTGGTGGATATGAGGTTAACTGGGAGATTCAAAATGAGGATAGAAGTCTCATTGTGGACAAGCAGTTAAACTTTCCAATCACATATATGACACAACAAAAGTTTTTGTTGTGTCCTCTGCTATCTGTTGAGAGACCTTGAATGATTAGGGAGTGGAACATTCACTTCCCTTCCCCTGCTGAAAACTGAGCCATCATATTTCTTCCTTCTGATGCATGTAAGTTTGCCCCCTGGCTCTTCTTAAAAGCTTGCTTAGTGCTAAGTATGCTTATGGCTAACAGTTGGGTGTTGCATACATTGAAGTTTAAATGCTTTATGGGGATTCCCTTGTTTGATGCTTCTGTGAGCGATTCTGAGAGTGGAGAACTGGCTGGTGTGTACTGCTCAAACCCAAGGCTTTATGGTTGCCGACTCCTCCATGATGTGAATAGTGATGGGCTATGTGCTTGGTGTTAGGTGCTTCTTGGCTTGGCTCATCGTGATGGTACCTGGGTTCTTCCAGGTGCTTCTCTTTGTGTCCAGATGCCTCAGTTGTCGTCACGTTAGTACTTGCTGTCTTATTCACCTGTGAAGGTAATGAAAGATTCTAGTATACAGTGGTACCTCACAAGACGAATGCCTCGGAAGATGAAAAACGCGCAAGACGAAAGAGTTTTTCATTTTTTGAGTTGCTTCGCAAGACGAATTTCCCTATGGGCTTGCTTCGCAAGACAAAAACGTCTTGCAAGTTTGTTTCCTTTTTCTTAAAACCGCTTGAAGAGGTGCAGTTGCAACTTGACCGTGCTTCGCAAGACGAAAAATCCGCAAGATGAAAAAACTCGCAGAACAAATTAATTTCGTCTTGCGAGGCACCACTGTACAGATGGGCTTAGGGTGAAGACAGAAACACATTTTTAAAAGTGAAGATGGATGTATATATCTGAAGTGATCTGCATTCAGCCCTTTTTGACAAAATATGTAAACTTCCAAAATCAACTGAGCTCAGAACAACTGCTACTTTCTGTTTTCAGGAGAAATTGGCTGTGAAGAATAGTGATTGCCTGGCAGTCACTTAAAAAGTGGTTTTAAAGAATGTGTAAAATAGAAGTTTAAATGAGTAGCCGTGCTGGATGTTTAGGCATAGAAATGGTTTTTAAAAGCTCAAAGTTTGAGAGGCAAAAAGCTGCACAGGAGTTTAAGCCAAGTATATATCTCTCTCAAAAGACCAGGGAGGGAAGAAGGTTTGATTTCTCCAGATCAGAAAAACCTGCACCGACTCCTGGAAGGAGATCTGTTTGACTTCACTCTCGGTATGGTCGAAATGGCTTAAAAGGTATTTATAATATTTTGCTGCATTGGCTATCGGGGCAGCAAAAAACTAAAATAGGTAATACATCAGGGCCCTCCCGCAATCCCACCTTGAGGAATGAACTTTCAGATCACTGATGGGGCAGGAAGTGACACCACAGGACAAGACAGCAGTTATTATTTCTTCTGTCCAAGGACCAATATGCTCCCATTCATTGGGAACAGGAAGCACTTCAACCTGACAAATTAAGGGTGTTAATTTATTTTTTTCAATAACTGAGGGCAGACAATGGCTACTGGGTGAGGCTCAAGCAGTACATGATAGCAGCAGATCCAGGTCTTGCCCCACCATGTGCAAAACAGGAAGGTGGGGTTGACTTTAGAGAAAAGGGGTGCCTGGGTGAGGGGAACCAAACTTTTCCTGCACTTGATGCCACACAGCTTCTGTTCCAAAGTGTCTTTCTCCAAGTCAATCTCACTTTTAGTATCTGGACTCAACTGGGGAGAAAAGCACTTGGGGGAGGGCAGTGTGAGAAGCTGAAAGTGGGGGGGGGGCTTAGCATGTCCTCCCACCTGGGTTCTCCTGGACCCCTCCACGCAACACTATCTGTAACTGCGGCAGACCTGGTGTCTCCATCTGCAATTTGCTTCTGAGATTTTTATTTCAAGATGGTTTACTTCCTGCTTTGTGGTATCTCAACATCCTTTCTCCTTGCTTGGCTGTAGTGGCCCAATATAATAAAACCCTCCCTTCCACCTTCTCCTCCCACATCCCTGCTGTAAGACCGATTTGATCAGAAACCTAGAATTCCCAGGCAGAAGTTCAGGATGGGCAAATGAGGAAATGTCTGGCTTAAATAAAATAGTTGAAAAGGAAGTTGATGAGGGGATTCAAGTCCCTACCTCCTGGCTGCTGTTAGAGGGGTACCAGGAACAATTGCCACAGTAGTCTTTGCTGTGTGTGTACCGCACGGCTGCTTCAACATAGGGCAAGTGCAGAAAACTGTATGGCAGCTGGATGTGGAAAGCCAGCCTGCTGCACCTGCAAAGCCCGAGAGCCATGAAACAGATGGACATAAAGTTAGTGTCAGGAGAGTCTGTAATCCACTAATTTACACTGGAAATGAATCTACCCTGGCCTGAAGAATCTGGTTTTCCTCACCAACAGTTGTGAGACATGATGGTAAAGAGAAACACTTACATCATGGTATGTCCTTTCTTTCCAGATGTGTCCTCAAACAGACTTTTTGATAATGTATTCAAGAATCCTGAATTCCATATATCTTACTTTCCTTCCTTCTGCCCAGGCCTGCAGACCCCCATTGGCCTCCCATCAGCAGCTGCCTACGGAGCACCCTCTTCTGCCCCCGCTAGTGCTGCTGATGGGATCCCTGCTGGTGGCAGCAGGGACTTTCGGCAGCCAAGGAAGGAGCTGGACTGAGCCGCCCTGCAGTTCACTGGATCCTGTGATGGTCCCACTGCCAGAACTGGGCTTCTTCCAGGCTCAATTGCTGCACCAGCTCCAAGCTGGCTCAGTGATCTGCCTTCCCTCCCTTCTGCCCCGGCTGCTATGCACAGCAGTGGCCCTGACTCTCCAAAACCCTATCAGTCTGGGTGGGGAGTTAGAATTGCTCCCTTAAGCACTGACCTGTCATAGATCAGGAAGTCATCCTTGTCCCCATCTAGAATTTGCCAGACGTCAGGCTCCAGAATCTGCTGCTGGTAAACAGGGACTCCCTCTGGGGCATGCCGTTTGAGCTCCCAGTACATGGCCCTGGAGAAAGGAGTCTTCTCATTCACAATCATGAAGCTGACATTGGTCACTCCTTCAAGTGACAGCTTCCTCTGCAAGCTGCCAAGGCTGGTGGGTAGGAAGAACAAGCGACGTTTAGGAAATGAGGTGCACAGATATAGGTTCCAGCCCTTGCCCTCTGCACATACCATGTGGGATATGAGCCTGCACTGCTGGACGGAGGCCCCTTCATTTATCAGTTCACTGGACTTGCCATTACAGCAGTTCCTGCTACATAGATCCGGCAATAAGTTACATGATACATATTATACTTGAGCTGTAATTCACCAGGAAAATTGCATCCACCATCTATATGCGTGTTATATCTGGCCTGCTGTACCCCAGGCCTCAATTTTTGATTGCTGAACTGGAGCTTATAAACAATCAGTTCAGTTCTGTGTTTCCTGGTAGAAAGCTTAGGGACAAAGATGTGACCTTTGTCCCTAAGCTGTGATATTGCCACTGAACACCAGATACAGGGTTCCAACACATATCTGACTTTCTAGTCACATCCAGACCATCTTTTTAAAGCATGTGACTTTCCCCAAAGCATTATGGGAACTGTGATTTACCCCCTCAGAGAGCTATAGTTCCCAGCACTCTTAAACTGCGGTTCCCATGACTCTTTGGGGAAAGCCATGTGCGTCAAATGTATGGTGTGGCTGCGACCTAACAGCCCCTGACTCAGGCAACCTTCTCTATGAACTCACCTGGCGGCCTGCTTGAGACAGAACTGTCAGCTGGCTTTCAACAGTGCCACCACTGTCACTTGGCCCTCCATCCCAGCCATGGGGGCCACCCCATTGATCTTCCAGAGTGGTGCAGGCTGGCATATTCGGGTCCTGTTCTCAGCCACGTCTGCCAGCGTAGCAGCAATTGCCAGGAGCAGCAGCAAGGTTGTTGTGGCTAGGGCTGAATAGCCCATCCTGGCCACCTCCCTTCAGCCTAAAGTAGAAGAGAGAAGCTTAAGACCATAAGATCTTCCCTCAGCAGGGAAGGGGGGAAAATAATGAATATGATATGTTTTGATAATTTGTTATGTTGAAATTGTTAATAAAAAAACTTCCCTCAACAGGCCAGATGCAGCCTTTAAGTCTCAGAAGACTTTTTTTCCTTAGTAAACATAGATAAGATTGTCCTACATGGATGCCCTAGTGCCCTGTATTTGAAAGTGACAGTAATGGATGCTTAAAGACACACTCACATATCAGCTGCCCAGAATTTCAGCTACAGCAAGGGTTGTTGCTATCCTGTGGCCCTCTGGATATTGTTGCAGTACAACTCCCAGCATGGTCATTAAGAACATATGAAGAGACCTGCTGGATCAGACCAAAGGCTCATCTAGTCCAGCATCCTGTTCTCACAGTGGCCATCCAGATGCCTAGTGCCACAGCACTCCCTCTATTTGTGGTTCCCATTGACTGGTATGCAGAGGTGTCTCGGACACTGGAGGTATCTATCATATCTAGTGGTTATGAATAGCCCTGCCCTCCATGAATTTGTCTAATCCTCCTGTCTTGCCAAAGGCAAGGTGGTTCTTTTAAAATCAGATTCAGAAGCAATACAAAATACACAGGTGAGCGAGAAGTTTAAAGATTTTATTCTAAAACAGCAAGAAGGGATACATATACCAAGCAAGCACTTCAATCTGCCACTTGGAAGCCCCCAAGAAGTGGCGAAGCGACTCCCCCAGGTACCCTCAGTTTGCATGACCCTGTGGCCAATCAGTCCGTGCATGAGCTTCAAACAAACTCTGCCCAAACTGTCCGATATTATAGACAACCTGTGTGGCTTCCAAGACTGGCTATGTGCAGCATCCATTAACCACCCCACCTTCCCATTAACCACCTTCCCAAGGCCTCACTTTCTCAAAACAATGTCTGGACCATCAAAGAAGGTACCCAGAATTATCCTCCACAACTGATGAAGGCAGCTGTGTGTGGGGCTTCACCTCCTCTCAAAGTTCTCAGGACATTAAAGACTGTTCTCACAGCATCAAAACAATTAACAAGAGCAAGGGAGGGGGAAGGAACAGAGGCAGGAAGGGTAACCGTGTCAGATCACTAACTCCTCAATACATTTTGTTTTCCAGATGCACCTCCAAAATAGTGGCTATCTCCACATCCTGTGAGAGCAAGTACTTATATAGTACTTCTTTTTGTCCGCCCTGAATTTTCCAATATTCAGCTTCATTGGAAGGCCTAATATTCTGGAAGACAGAGAACAGCTTCTCTCCACCCACGTTCTCCATGCCATGCATAATTGTAGACATCACTATCATGTCCCTACCTTATACACCTTTTTTCTAATCTGGAAATCCCTAAATGTTGTAACCTTTCCTCATAAGACGGTTGTACCAGCCCTTTGATCATTTTAGTTACCCTTGCCTTTTCTGAAAGTTTTCCAACTCTACAGAATATATTTTTAGGGGAGGTGACCTGAATGGTACACAGTATGCCCAGTGCTTTTTTTTCTAGAAACCTAGGTGCTGGTACCATGAAGTTGTTACAGTAAGTGCCACACTTTTTAACAACAACAAAAGGAGGTGCTGGTACTGCGTACCCTTGAGTATCCCCTGGGGAAAAAAGCAACGAGTATGCCTAGTACTGTGTTGTCCCAACATAATTTGATGAGCAGATAGGGCCAAGGAAGGAGTCTGGCAGCCAAGCACTCTGGTTTGGCAGACAATGGTAAAGACAACACAATCTGGACTGAAACATGCCTCAAGCAGAAAGTGGGATCTAAAAATGAATGCAAGCAAATATCTAGACCAGACAAAAGCAATCAGGTAAGCCACAGGCCACAATGCAATTCACATACGTTAAGACACATATAGGCACCCTATTGCTTTTAAAGGATATTGGCTCCATTTTACAAGTGGGGCACTATATGAGTCAGATAACCATGGGAGAGAATGCACAAAAAGTTAAACATTAATAAAGAGTGTGCCTCTGAGCATATTCAGAGTAATTGCCCATGCTGCTTAGCAGCTGCAGCTTCCCCTTCCTCCCTGCACTTAGAATTTAGGAATAGTGTGCATCTGAGCATATGTTTTTCACTTGTTACTAAACAACTGCAGTTTTCCTTTCCCTATACTTTTATAAATACAAAGCAGGGGTGATGATGTGATGGCATGTTTCCTACATAGATGAACGCTCCAGTATAAGTTTTGCTAGAAATTAAGAACTGTTCAAAAAGCAAAGAGGGGGGAAAGCACTGTCTTCCTCTGTTGTCAGCAAACTAAAAGCAGAGAATTCTCATGTGCAGCTTACGCAACAAACTGTATTCCTAACCCAGAGCCCCCTGTTTATTGACATTCATCCTGGTTTGCTTGCACAAAGCTTACACCAAAGTTACACTTTAGCTAGTCTTTGCTGAGTATTCATTCTGATTTGTTTGCAGGGTAGTTAGTTATATGACAATTAGCATCCATTCAGATTTGCTTGCAGGGTGTTTATACGTCTTCCCATTAGTCATTTGCTCATTGCACATGTTTTCAGTGCATTTCCCCATCACTTTCCAAACTGCAAAAAGTCTGGTGTTTTTGTGTGAAGTGGATTTGTTGCCCAGAATCCTTTAATCTGCTTTAACTGTGCAAATCTAAATTTCCAGCATGTATTTGCATCCCTTCTGCAGGATAGTGAAAGTCCGGAATCACTGTTAGTTTCTCCCCCACATTTTTTTACAGCTCTGGCTGCATTAACATCTAATGCTAAGCAAAGCCATAGTTTATTGTGAACTGGCTGCTGGGGGAAAGATTACAGCCGCCCCTCTGTGGCCCCTTTAGCTCAGTGGGGTGCAGCACCAAAGCGAAGGGTGGCTTAGTGAGTTGTCTGAACTTGGGATACTGATTAAGCTCTTGCCTCCTTAACAATCATCTACAGTATTTGTTACTGGCTACATATTGCAGCTTAGCTACCCAGCTTAGCTACCCAACTGAGCTAAAAAGCCTGGGGAGTAACAAAGCAGGTGAAAGCTCCTCTCTGGGAGCCAGCCTGTTTTGCACAGTTCTGGTGAGCCACACATATTAATCACATGGATGAAATCTCAGCAAGAGTCTTGTTGCTTTCCAATACACTGGTTAGAAACGGACACACACCCAAGCCTTGTTAAACTTGTAAAAACAAGCCACAGAAACCCAGCATGATTCAGCCACACCACCCTAATCTCTCAATAAAAATAGTTATTTAGAAAGCCCTTGTTGATCCCAGAAAGTGGCAAAACAGGGAAGGCAACGCCTTTGGTTGGACCAAATCTTGGCAGGATATTCCCCTCCCCTATTTGTCCTCTGGAACAGGGTCCAAGCTTTTGAGTCAATCATCAGAAGAAGGCGCTTGCATTCTAAAGCTGGTCACAACGTCCCCGTCATCCTCTGCTTGCCACCACACAGGCTGTGTGCAATTCCCTCCCATATACTCCTCAGCCTTGGGGTGGTGGTAGTAGTAGATTAGGAACAGCTCAGAGATCAGATAATGCTTATCTTGGCAAGATTCAAAACCTCTCACAGTCTCACCCACAAAAGGTGGTTCAGTCAAAGGTGATTTGACACCTTGCCAATGTTGGGCCTCTCAGGAATCCACCAAGACTTTGTTCTAGGAAGCAGTAGCACAACTTTACCTTCCTTGTTTGGAACCTTTCTGCTCTAACTTCATTGTGATAAATATTTCTCATGAGCCTCCAAAGCACCAGCTATATCGACCAACTGCAGAAATGGAACTTAATAGACATTGCCACCCCCCTTCCCAACAAGTCTGCGCCAAGAATTCCCACCAGGTGATACTCTGCCTTTTCTCAGGTGACTCCAGCTGTTGTTCTACTCCAATCTATGACAGTCTTGCTGTAGCTCTGTTCTCTCTGATCTCTTATCCCCAGGCTGGCTGTGGCATACTTTATCTCTCATTCAAGGTCTCTCCACCCAGAAGGGGCTGGGAGAGAGGAGGTGCTTGGCTGGGGGCTAGATACACAGATGTCATTGAAGAATTTCAGAGCAGCATGAATTGCGTTCACCACTGCCATACACCCAGCGGTACTTGTTTTTCATTCAAAGACATCCCATTCAGGAACTGAAGAAATACCATGCAGTACCAGGCCAGGAACACTGGAAAGCATTATGCTCTTGGAAGAAGACAGGACTGCATCCTGGCAGATTTCAGTTGCATTGAGGAATACATTACTGGTATTGCTATAAAGCAAAAGGAAGCAATTGTTACAGGCAGTGCTATTTTTCTAGAAAAAGAAGTGCCGGAACTCACCATGAATGCCTCCATTGTTCTCTTATCATGGCAACGGTGTCCGCCTGAAAGATGCTGGAACTGAGTTCCGGTGAGTTCTGGATGAAAATAAGCTCTGGTTACAGGCAACAGATTCCAAAAGAGACAAATTGTCCCCACTCAACTTGCATTACTGTGATGGGGTGATATATGTTGACTTTTTGCTTTAGATGAAAAATTATTTTAAGATTAGTAGGTAAAGATAAAAGGTAAAGGGCCGCTGGATGGTTAAGTCCAGTCAAAGGCAACTATGGGGTTGTGGTGCTCATCTCACTTTCAGGCCGAGGGAACTAGCGTTTGTCCACAGACAACTTTCCGAGTCATTTGACCAGCATGACTAAACTGCTTCTAGTGCAACACAACACTGTGATGAAAGCCAGAGTGCACGGAAACACTGTTTACCTTCCTGCCGCAGCGGTACATATTTATCTATTTGCACTGGTGTGATTTGAACTGCTAGGTTGGCAGAAGCTGGGACAGAGCAACAGGAGCTCACCCCATCGAGCAGATTCAAACTGCCGACCTTCAAATTGGCAAGAGGCTCAGTGGTTTAGACCACAGTGCCACCCGCGTCCAACTAATAGGACTGGTACAGCATGATGGGATATCCACGAGTATATGAAAAACAGTTCCTTTGAGTTTCCAATTCAGGCATGAACTCCCTAATATTCCTACTCTAAAGTATATGAGAGGACAGATTTGACAATGAGCAGTCAACTATGGGGTTGGAGCAAATTTAACTGAATGTGAACTGACATGAGAGAACCTGGGTGGAAAACTGGTTTTCTGCGATAATAAAAGTGAATTGATTGAGTGATGTGAGGTACAAGTGAAATAGAGTTCCTCTGAACATGTGCAGAACACCTCTGCCTTGCAAGAGAGAAGCTGTCATGTATAATACATTTTGAAACAGGATTTCCTGAGCAGATTATATGGCTTCCAGACTGCCCCTTAAGGCCCCGTACTCATGTTACCCCAACAACGTTGGAAGTGCTGCAGTGCTGCTCCTTCTTGCATTGCTGGGGTAACAGTGAGAAGCCCAGACCATGAATAACAAAGCCCACATCACAGCTTCTTCCTGTGCCAATGCTAACCATTAAGATACACTTTTGTACCACGCAGGAGTGGTGCTGGTGAAGATCCCATACCAGCAGAGTAACGTAAGAACCTAGAAATTATGTCCTGTCCCCATTTTCTTGCCAGGTTTCTGTACAACTAGTACCTACAGGCCATTCCCAATCAACCCCCGCCCCCAAGTATTGGCCTTCTCCAAATCTATACCTTTCCAGCAGTACACACGCACTCTTTTCCCTCACAATAGTCCCCACCCCACTTTAGAAGCCCTGAAGGGAGAGAAAAGTATTTCCCAAGATCTGATAAAGACACATGCAGACCTGCTTTACCTGGAGCTGGGAGTAGAGAGTGCAGCTGAGTGGGACACAGTTGAGGGCAGCCTGAGGAACTCCCATTCACCTTGGATCTGCAATTCTCTGAGAGGCTAGGTTGATTTCTGAGGTTTCCAGGAACTCTTCTCGTTGTGAAACTTTTGTTGGTGAGCTGAGAGTTTGTTTTGACCCTGGGTGCTGAGAGGGATGGTGTTGTCAGAAGGAAAATGCATTGATATGGATTTAAATATAATGGTAACTTTCTATTAATGTAACATTTTTATGTGTATTTTTGTAATATTTTGTTTTGTCTGCTGTTGCTGTTTCAGCTTATTGTAAACCGTTTAAGAGATATTTTAAATAAGCAGCACAAAAATTAAATAATCAGTCATCATCATCAACATCATAAAGTACAGTGGTACCTCAGGTTAAGTACTTAATTCGTTCCGGAGGTCTGTACTTACCTGAAACTGTTCTTAACCTGAAGCACCACTTTAGCTAATGGGGCCTCCTGCTGCCGCTGCAGCACGATTTCTGTTCTCATTCTGAAGCAAAGTTCTTAACCTGAGGTAATATTTCTGGGTTAGCGGAGTCTGTAACCTGAAGCGTATGTAACCCGAAGTACCACTGTATGCCATTTCCTTGTGCCTTTCCACTGAAATCTAAAACCGTTATGTGTGTGAGAAAAGGGGAGGTTCGATCTAAAGGCCTGTTCTTAAAAATACTTTCAGGATTGAACTGCAAAGCTCCTCCTCACATCAAAAATAAAAATAACAGCGAGTCTTCAAGCGCTGCAAATACTTAACAAGGCTGCTCACCCAGTGGTGGCGGTATGAAAGAAATGTATTTTAAGAACATTCCTTGGGATTTTTTAAATAAAATAATTGTAGCACAAAACAGTGTTA
The DNA here is from genome assembly GCF_965112155.1 of Podarcis liolepis. NCBI lineage: Eukaryota > Metazoa > Chordata > Lepidosauria > Squamata > Lacertidae > Podarcis > Podarcis liolepis. The sequence continues at coordinate 51,595,028 of NC_139559.1, forward strand.
ACAACAAAGGTAAAATAAACGCTCTTGGTTGTTGTTTTTGGGGGGGGCGGAGGGGGAATGGCGTTGTAGGAAAGGAGATTGCGGCTCCGGTATACGCAGCCCACTGAACGGCTGATAAGCGTAGCAATTGCCTTTGCTTAGGACCTGCGAGCCGGTGGAAGATGTTGGCGTAGCCCCACGTGCGCCCTGGAGACACTCGCCTTCCGCTTCCGACCGCGTGTTGCGGAGCCCCTCCTTGCGGGAGATTCAAGTCAGCGGCGGGAGGAGGAGTTCCGGCGCCTGCCTGCCTGCTACGTGAAAGTCACTTTCGCATGAGGAATCAAAGACACACGGCAGATAAGCTTTCACTCAGGAGGCCTGAGGCAAGATCTAAAGGGGGAAGAGAGGGAAAAGATAGACTCTGCAGCTAGGCAGAGAGTCAAGGAGAAACGTGCCGATATCTGGGGGAGGGGTAGATTCCCCGCCCCCTTTGACCTGGATTCCTTTGATTTTTCAGGCACATGTCAGCCGAAGGGAGGTGGCACAGAGCTGCCTCCTCCTCCTCCTCCTGCCCCCCTACAAAACCTGGAGGCTCTAACAGAACAGGCCCCTGTTCCCATCCAGGGAAGGGACCACTAGGGTCATCTAGCCCAACCCCCTCTGTAATGCAGGGTACTTTTGCCTAATGTGAGACTCGAACTCATGACCCCAAGATTATTGTGCTCTACCGACTGAGCTTCCCCACCCCACAACAACTGAGCTGGCTTTCTTTTCTGTTTCTGTAGGTCTAGCACCAAAGGTTGTGTTACCATTGACCACCCTTTCAAACTGCAGAATGCCTGGTCTTCTGAACCGGATGTGCCACATTGGGTTCCACGTCCCTGAGGGGCAACAGCTGGCCAGCAACTTGGTGCGCCAGTTTGGATTCGAGCTGTTTGCTGCACGGGTGGCAGAATGGAGCAGGCAGCTGGCCTTCCGGAGAGGGGATGCCGTTTTTCTCGTCAATGAAAGGCTGAAGCCTGCCAAGAGAGACGCTCCACCTGTGCCATCTTCAGGCTGCCGCAAGGATAAAGGAATTCTGTACGACGTGGACCTAGAATATGCCGTCAGTACAGCCTCCAACATTTGCTTTGAGGCAGAAGATGTACCTGGCATCTCCCAAAGCCTACAGGAACGAGGATGCCAGATCCTCATCCCTCCCACAGCTGTGGAAGATGAAAATGGCCACGTCACTTATTCAGTAGTGGGATCCATCATAGGCAACGTCAGCCACACACTACTTGACAGATCTCGGTACAGCGGACCGTTCCTACCTGGTTTCCACATGGTGGAGGGTGCTCCCAAGGTCCAGGTGGGTGGCCAGGTGACACATTTTGATCATATCACCTATGCTTGCCCCCAAGGTAGCTCGCAAGCTGTGTTGGACTGGTACAAGAACTGTTTGGGATTCCAGCGTTTCCCCATCCACCAGCAAGACAATGGTACTGATGGCTATACAATCCAGGGTGCTGGTATGGGTCTTCGTCTTACTGCCATGCAGTCCAATGGAAGCGATCCGACTCTGCTTTGCAATGACTGTAAAATTATTCTAGCTGAGTCTCTGTCAGATCAAAAGAAGAACCAGGTGGATACTTTCTTGGAGCAGCACGGTGGATCGGGCATCCAACACGTGGCACTCTACACCACAGGTATTATAGGAGCCGCTGCGGCCATGGCCAGATCTGGCGCAAACTTTTTCAAGCCCCCCTTATCCTACTACAGTGAGAAAAGGAAGGTGGAGGAGATAAGGCAAGCTGGGCAAAATCTTCAGCTCCTGAAGGACCACGGCATCCTTCTGGACGCTGGTGTAGGAGGCAGCGGTAGCTCTGGAGGCCTTTGTGAGAAGCAATACCTCATGCAGATCTTCACAAAGCCTCTCTTTACAGAGGATACTTTCTTCCTGGAGCTTATAGAGCGATGTGGGGCCACAGGTTTTGGTGAGGGAAACATTCGTGCTCTCTGGCAGTCTGTACAAAACTATATGGACCAGCAAGTTTGAAGAATGCGCACCAACACCCCGTTACACATTCTTGTGCTCAGTGTATATGTGAACCTGATGGTGCGAGTTCTGCAAACCTGCTCCTAAGGGGTTGGTTTCCCTGTTATATCGATGACATAAGGAGTTCTAGATCATGGAGTTCTAGATCTAGATCTAAACTGGCTCTGCACCTCCACCAGAGTTGCTTTCACTGGTGTAAAAAGTATCCATGTGATCTGGATGACCCACCTAATCAGAACTTTTTACACATTGCTGACCTATTTTGAGTTGGGAGCTCTAACCACAGCGAAGAAACATTGTGATGGCAGCTGCATCTTGGCTGCAAACAAGTGTGGTCAATACTCCTAGAACAGGGCTTCTCTATTCTGCATCTTTATCAACAAGCTTCACTGCTGGAACAAGCGAGACAAACAGAAAGCATAGAAATCTGGCTCTTTAATTCCTTGTAGATCTGGGGCTCCAGAGCAAAGACTAAGAAACATGGAAAGGGGTAGTATCAGGCTGATGTTTGCCCAATATTGTCCCAGAACAGGAAATGGTGTTCTTCAATATATGAAATCCATCTTCTTCAGTACAAAACTATGTGCTGAAGCTCTTTAAAAAAACTGTTACTTGAATGGTTTCTGCCTCAAGTATATTTGTGATGAGATCACAGCAAAACATTAATATGTTTATTAACAACAATTTAAATTATAAGATTTATTTATAACTTATTATTTAAATTATAACACTGAAGTATAATGTTCTTTTAAGTGTTGGGTATAATAGCATTTTTTTTTGTTTTAGGTCTAGTTGGTAATATGTTTTACTATTTCAATTTGGCCTGCTAGTCAGCTGAAGAACAGCTTATTTCTTTAGTAAACTTGCTTAATTTTTTGTTACAATTGTGTTAAGTTTTAAACATCTTTCAATTGTCAGTCTTGGATATTTATTTGGGCATGTGAAATACTTATAGTAATAAAGATATATGTGTTTAAGTCAGGGTTGATCTTTTTAAAAAAAATATTAATATCAGCTGAGACTATTTTTTGTTATATTTGCATTAAAAACACAATTGCGTTAACTTTAAATATTTCTTTGTAGTTCTGTAATAGAACACATTGTTACATGCTTCTCTGTATTAATTCCCTTCTGAGTTTAGAATATTTAGAATCTGATTCTTATCAACATTATGCAACGAACAAGGTCTTATTTATGTGTTTGCTCACTGTGTGGGCTGAGCTTTTATGAACTTGCTGTTTCTTCATCTTGGGGAACAGATACTGCTACTTAGCTGTACTTTACAAAAAGGACATGCCTAATAGCATATTTTCCACATTGCTTATGGCAGGGTAGTTACCCTTTTGATAAATGCTACCAATGTGCCCCTTTTGGTCGCAGGGGAGCAATGGGGAGATTATAGAGTAGTCATTTATTGTGCTTTTTTCACATGTGAAATGGCAAATACTAGAAATAGTGGGAAAAGAACTGAAAACTCCACAATATTCCACCTTTGTATTAACAGACTTCTGAATGCTTGCTTTTAAAGGGACTTTCTTGGTTCCTTGACAGTGACATGGCTGTGCAGGTCTCAACATGCTAGTACAATATTTAAGGTTGTGTGTGTTTGTGTGCGTGCCAATTTTCAACGCTACAGTGTGAATAATACAATCAGTTAAGAAGAAGAAAGCATAACTAAATAACCGCCACAGTCAAAATTCATTAAAATTTTATTAGCAAACCCACAATTAAAACAGGACACTGCATGTACTGAAAAACAGTTTCATCTGTGAACTCCAGCAATTGTGGCATCTAGTACAGCAGCAAAACACTTTCTTGACTATGGATGTGAGCAAATGGCAATTGCATAGTTACTTGTCCTTGAGAATAAACTAGCTCTAAGAAAGCAACATTTAAGAAGGATGCAGAAGAGACATTGAGTCTTTTTGCTTAGCATCCACTGGAGAATAAGTCTTTCAGTCAGCCTGCCTCATATACTTTTTTAAAAAGTCCATTTTACTGCAGTGTGGCACACCAATAAACTCTGACCTCCTAGGAGCCACTACAGCCACACTTGTTTGAATTGTGCCCGTGTTATGTATTGGAGTGGAGGGGCACAATGTTAAAGTCACAACATCCCCATGATGCCCTCATTGCAGCCACAGTGTTTCATTCCAGTATGACCACATCCTTGCTGGAGATCAGTCCCTCATCTCCGAAACTATAAGGTAAGGCACATCAGCTGAATGGTAATGCAGACAAAACAACTGGACTCATCCCACAGCCCTGAACTCTAGTAAGATTATGGAGCTTAGCACTGTTTACAACAGGCAGGCACACCTCACTGCCTGGGTAGTGTCATCCCAGGCAAGAATCTTGAGACCTTTCGGTGATGCTCATTGAGAAGGCACCAATGGGGCTTCCAAGTGTTGTACAAGGTTGCTGGGTGTGGAATGAGTGTACTCACATGAGGTCAGGCAGAGCATAGAGACTGCCATCAGTCCCCGGGATTTGTTGCAAGAAATGAATCCAGAGAAAGTTGCCTCTTGGAAAAACTACCTTCTTCATGCAGGGTCTGGCTGGTGTGTAGGGAGTCCCGTTTCCTCTTGACAATCTGTACAGTCACACATGCATATGCATTTGATGGAGAAAGCACTGCGGCCACCTCTAAATCCCATCCCCTTGCTTATAGGCCTAACATTGGCAAGAAGGGTGGAGACAAACCAGCAGGACCCACCCAGCGTGGTTGGAAGGATGTGCAGTTGGCAAGCCTCAAACTGGTGGCTCCCAACATGCGGGACCAGTGATGGAGCTCAGTAGACAGAGGGGCGAGATGCTGTTCCCTGTGGAATGCCCTCCCTTCAGATGTCAAGAAGATAAAGAAGTACAAAACTTTTAGAAGACATCTGAAGGCAGCCCTGTATTGGGAGGTTTCTAACACTGGACGTTTTTATTATGTTTTTAGATATGCTGTAAGCCACCCAGAGTGGCTGGGGAAACCCAGCCAGATGGGCGGGGAATAAATAATAATAATTCTAGGAACATGATTGGAGCTGCAGAGAGAGGTAAGAGCTGTTCAGCTCTAGCAAATGGATGTCCTTACCTTGGCAGTACTGATTGTAGGGCTCCACTTTTCATAAGCTTTCAAGACCTGGAAAAGTAGGACAGTCCACATAACACATCTAGCACCATAATGAATACATGGTGTTGACTCCATATGAGGGGGCAGGTTGCAACTGTTTACGTACAAAGGCGTTTTTAACGTATCAGCTGCCCCCTGGAACCACTGATTGCTTGAGCCAGAAACACAGGGACAGTGTGAAAGAGGAGACAGAGCACACATAACAAGAGAAGCAGCTAAAAGTGGACCAAGTGTATCCCTTGCTAGAAAGCTATGTTCAGTCATACTTCCAGCTGCAGTTAACGTTTGCATTTCCCCAGAAGCTGGGGCTAACATTCCATGCTGTTGCGTCACCTGCATCTCTCAGGAGAAATTGACATATGGGTCCATTGGGAAACTTGAAGCAACCAAGCTCTAGATTCTCAGTACCTTCTTCATGGCTGTGGAGATGGCAGAGTTGTGGAATTCTGTTTCGGTCACCCACCGGGATGCCGGCAGCTCCAGCTCCACATCCCAGTTTCCTTCATCTTGATCCAGATTCAAAGAGTAGATCACGTATGTTTGGCGGATGTGGGAGAAGATATGGAGAACCTGGTGAAGGATTTGAAGATATGTAGATGTGGTTACGGAAGGTGAGAGATGCCGTTATGTCACAGCATCCCTTCCCTCCCTACCTTCTGGCAGGTAAGAAGGACAAGTTCCTTGGGAAGGAAGAAACCCAGCTGCAGCCTCATAGAGGGAGGCTGGGCTTTGCATGGAGACCTGGGAGCTTCTCCTTCCCAACCTTCATTGTTTCAGGACAAGGAGCTGCAGGTACACAACCTACTTGTCTGTGGGAGTGAAGACAGGGAAGAAAGCAGAGACTGTGCTCTAGAACTAGGACAGGGGCGCAGGCCTGGAGGCAGACTGCAGTTCTCCAGGCTTCTCTTCCCAGTTGCTGAGACTCACACTAGGTTGTGCCTCCTTCCCATTCCACACCCCTCCCCAGTCATACTCCTCCAAGTGTTTTTGCCTGGCTGGAATGTGGCCTTGAAGTGCAATAATGCTCCTGGCCTGCCTGGATGAAAGTATGTGTGTGTATGTATATTAAAACCTGACTTTTGTTTGGCTGGAATGTAGCCTGTTGGCATCCGTCTGTCTCGGGAGATAACGGAGTAGTGCGCCTTTGGGGGTCAAGTAGTTCACTCCACTTGTCAAGTGATACTCTGAGCTCCAAGCAACCATTGAAGCAGGCAGACAGTGGGGGGGGGGGCAGCACTTGGGGCTGCCAAGCTTAAGACGGGCAGTAGCTGACTAGCAAGACATGATGATCTCTCCCACCTATGGCATAATCTGAGTGATAATCTAAAAATAATCTGAGGACTGAATGGCTTGAAGTGAGATTTAATTCAATCCTGACAAATACTGTTCCAGATATTCATGGGGGCAGTAATTTCATTGCCAGGTATTTAACTGCAAAACTCTCCATCTGTCAGGTACAAAACAGAACAACTGTCTTCCCCATCAAACCAGCTTCATGCATGGCACACATCCTGAAGGTTTTGTTTGGCAGTTAATAGCAACAGAGATTCTGATGCTAATGCCACCCCAGGTTGTAGGTTGTAAATCCCATGCAAGGGGAGGTGGCGGCGAGAGGGGAGGTACTTGCTGGAGAGACACTGTATAAACAATGGGCCAATTCTGCAGGGAGTGGGGTTCAATGTACCTCTCCAACATGCTGCAGGCGTCTTGTTGCCACGTTACTACCAACCCAAGCTTGGAGGTGATCTGCCAGCGCTGCTTTCTGCCGCTTCTCCTGCCCTGACTCAAGGAGGAGGCTTGGAAACTCCCAAAGCCCTGCCAACAAACCTGCAAGAAAATGTACCGTCACCAGCACAAGCTGATATTGTATCGTAGTTAAGAGCCTGAGTTATGAGCTAGAAATCCCTGGTTCAAAAAATCATCTTGGACATAAAATTTTGTATCCTCTGGCAAAGTTACATATTCTCAGCCATATCTAAAAACCTGGGATAATATGCATCTACTTAATAAGGCTGTCGCAGAGATTCCTGGGATAATGTACACAAAACACCAAGGAAATGCTCTAAATAAATACTGTGTTGTCAATATCATATTTTAAACATAACCACCCTCTATCAGGCACACAAGACATGTATTTAGAAACACTGCTTCCATAGTAAACGAGCAATGCTCCTAAGGTACATGCCTACGTCAGGGCTGAGTGCTCTCTCCCTTGACTAGTGCAGGCGAAAGTAATGCCTTAAATAATTCATCTGGTTTTCTTTTACTTCAACTGTGGTATGAATTTTTCAACAGCTGAAAAAATGCTCAATAACAGAGACAGGTCTGGGTGCCCAGGGTATCTATCTATTTATTAAATGTGTATACCACCCTTCATCTGAAATCCACAGGATGGTTCACAACATAAAAATACAAAATGAGAACACAAGATACATAATAAGCAAAAACAAACCAATAACCCTCCCTCCCACAATCACATTTTAAAGACCACAGAACCTTAATCAGCCAAAGGCCTGGTTATATTGAAACGTTTTTGCCTGGCACCTAGTATAGAGGCCTGGAATGGACTGGCAGATAAACTTGACCCATCTTGCAGGCATCTGTTTTCTGCAACCACTAGCTCAAAGTCATAAACGTGCCTCAACATAAAATTGGAATGATCACTGACGTGGGTGGGTGCAGGAGTTGGAGATGTAACAACAGATTTTCCAGGCATGGTAAGCCTCCCTTTCTCAGACCATTACCTGTGCTAGGTCTCTGCACAATAAGGTACTCTGGTTTCCCATCACTGCACTTTCTCTGTAGCACACATGTGGCTGTGCACTCGATCCTGGGCTGCTTCTTGGCAGTTTTCCTGGGGAAGTTGGTCACACCAAGGCTGGGATCCCATGGCTCTGAAGGAGGCAGGCAGAGGGAGCAGCTCCCTGTGGTGGCAGCGGCTACAAATCGGAAGAATGAAACAGATGAGATGCCTGGCTCTGATCTGCTGGCAACAGGCAACTGTCTGCAAAGCATATTTGCTGGAGGTGGCATGTTCTAGAACAGGAAGGCCTGGCTTGCTAATGAAGCCAGAGTTAAACCAATGCTGCCCATTCCATGGGGGCAAAGCTGACAAATGTCAATTCACAACCAAACAAGAAACTTCTAATCTCACTGCAAATAAATAAATAAATTCCTCAGTGCAGCATGAACTGCACACCTAAACTGAATTTGAGCCAGTCTAGTCAATAGCTCTATACCAGGGTGGGAAACCTCCAGTCATCCAGGTTTCTCTATTGGACCCTTGGAACTCTCCACAGGCCATGCCTCTCATGGCCTCCTCAAGTGTCTCAGCCTGGCAGGAATGTTCCCTGAACTGTGATAATACATTTTGCTTGCCTGGCTGAAGGATAGAGACGTTTGTGTTGCCCGTTACAGAACGTAGCACTTGGGGTGAAAAAATGTTTCCCGCCTCTGATCTATCTATAGACTCTATGCAATCACACGTGTGAAAGAGATCAATGTGTATTCATTTACTAGGTTCTCATAGATAAACCTACACAATTCAAACAATAGATTACCAGAAGCAGAGAGCAACTATGGTACAATAACTACCTGCAGGGGAAATAAGATACTTCAGAGGAAGGATCCAGTGCTCCTCTGCTTCTCTACCAGAGAACTTTTAGGGACAGACGTGTTTAAAAATGAATTTTTGCCATGCATTTGCCATAAGCCTAAGGCAGCATACAAATACCAGCATAAAATACATCAGATTGATAATTAAAATGCAATTAACATATTAAGGGTGGGTTTGTTTGTTTGCATTTTAATAATTATTTTTATGGAGATCTCATCAAAAACCATTCATCACAGCAACACTCTCATAAACCATCACAAAAGCCTGCTCAAATAAAAAGGCCATGTTTGCTCCTTAAAAACAGATCTGGATTTAGTATGTTTCATTTTTTTTGGGGGGGGGGGGCTTAATTTGCTGGCTACAGAAGATGGCTCTGGTTCTTCCTCCTCCTTCTTGCATCTACTACCCTGAATAAAGAAGGGCTGCTGGTGGAATTGGGAAGAGAAGGTAGAGATTTGCTGGAGGTCGAAATCTGAGAGTTTTCCCACCTTGTAAAAAAACTCCAAACCACCAACCTGGTAATGCCAGGTCTTCTCATGCGCTTACCACATTCTTCTACATCCAGCACCTGGGGGCACTTAGAAGCAGGTTTTCCAAACAGTTTCTTGGCAGAGGCTGCCTGCTCTTTTTCCACCTGCAGGAAAAGGTTCCAACCATCAGTGAACAGAGAGGTGGGGGACTGTGCAAGTACTTGAGGCTTCTTCTAGAACTCCCATGTCCTCAGTCTTAACATCAAGCTATATGCCGACATTAGCCATGATTCCAAAGTTGAGACCAAACCCAAGGACAGAATAGGATGCACATCTGTGTTGTATATGCAACATTTTAAGAAAAGAGATGCAAGTGGGCCTGGTTATGTGAAAGGAACTAGGAAGGACCCACAATTTAGAATACGATTAACTGAAGACATTATAACGAAGCATCAATAGGTGGCTTTGTTAGACTGTATTTCTGCTTAGGAGGAAATCCAACCATATGAAATTGAACGAACTCCGAGGGAATTTATGTGCATGGCAGCATTCCTAAACACACTTACTAAGGAGTAAGCACAACTGAACAAAGTACTTCTGAGCAGACATGCAGAACCCCCATACAATGTCTGTGTGGTATGTGTACAAGGAGTGTTCAGGGAGCTTTGCAGGAAATGGCTCTTTTTTCCCAACAGAAAATAATAATCTGACTCCACAGCAAAACACCAGAGCATGCGGAACAGCAAAGGGTATAGAGGAGGAGCTCCCTTACTTTGTGGCGTGCTCTGCAGTGCTGCTTCACAGGACACTCCATGCACCGTGGGCCCTTGGGAGTGCACACAATTGCCCCCAATTCCATCATCGCTTGGTTAAAGTCACCGGGATAGGATGGGTCCACCAGAGCGTGTGCTAAAGCCCTAAGAACGACAGCAGCCTACATTAGCAAGCATAACAAATCTTTCTAAAGCAGCAGTCTCAAAAAACAACTCCTGAGCTTTCTTGACCTACAACCACATTGATGGGAGAGCTGAGAGTGAAAAAAAGAGACAGAGAGAGGTGCTAGTTTTGCACAAAAACTTCCCTGGGGCTGCCAGCTGTTGCTCTGTGCTGTAGGGAAGCATTTCTTAGAGAGGTGGCTACCTACTCCCTAATTTTAGAGTGGGCTTTAGAAACCAGCATTCTGTAAAAGCTCAGCAATCAGTAATGGGGAGTTTCCAAAGATGAAGAGCAGCATTTCTAAATTCTCTGCCCTCTGTCACTCTCCACAGTGCCTAGCTCTTCCTCTTGAGCCAACGAACATTTAGTTAGGACTACCATTGATTTGAATGGAATTTTCTTACATGTGAAGGACTGCATTATTCACCCCAACTTCTCTGGGTGTGTGTACAGCTCCTGGTTTGCTGATTGAACTGCTAATTCACTATATTTTTGACCTTAAGAGTTCAAACTTAGCAAGGGGAAACCAACTGCAAGTCCACTATATGCAATTAGGGACTGGCTGTGAACAGTTTAGATTTTGCCAGGATGTGTTGTCTCCAGTTTGGATATCTGATGGGGAAGAAGGAAAAAAATACTTTTATCTTCCAAAAGCTATTGTCCTTTCCTGACTCTCAGGTCCTAAAGCTATGCTTGCACCATCCCAACCCCATTCCTTCCCTTACCAGAGTCTGTCAGCAACAGATGCATTGGCGGGGTCAGCACCAATGGCTCGTGTACGGCACAAGACCCGAATTACGTTCCCATCCACCACACCGGTCACCTGGATGCATTGGACAAAACATCAACCCAGTCGTTACTGTACTTGTGACAACTTCTGCTCCAGCCTCCATTAAGGGCTGCTGACAGAGCTACTGAAGAGCCCAACTAGGCCACAGAGGGCCTTCTGCCTGCATCAAATTCAATCTGTGAATCCATGGAAAGTTGAGATTACATAGTGGTTAGGATATCAAGTATGGTTCAGGAAGTCTTTGGTTTGAAGCAGAGTGCACAGAGGTACAAGTCATTGTTTAGTGGCTTAGATAGTAATGTCTAGTGACCATATTAAATTCTGTATTAATATTTGTTTCTCTTGCCAGATACCACCTCTGTTTGGTTTGTGTTCATATTGTACAAAAGGAAGTTACTCTTTAGGACTGATGACCAAGACTAGCCACAATTTAGTCTTTCTTCCAGTCACAGGGTTAGAAAGGTACTGATACTCTTTCTTTACACTTATACAGATTATGAAGTCATGCCATACAGAGCAGAAATCTAAATTACACACCACTTCCTTGGCTGAGATCTTCCTATTTGTTCCTACTTGTTCTAGCGCTAACAGTGAGGGAATTAGTAGCCAATTCACTGTTTTTAGGGGCATCAAGGGAAACACAGGAGTGAACATCAGCTGCAAAGGGAAAGGAGAGAAGAAGAAGAAGAAGAAGAAGAAGAAGAAGAAGAAGAAGAAGAAGAAGAAGAAGGGGAGGAGTTTGGATTTGATATCCCGCCTTTCACTCCCCTTCAGGAGTCTCAAAGCGGTTAACATTCTCCTTTCCCTTTCTCCCCCACAACAAACACTCTGTGAGGTGAGTGGGGCTGAGAGACTTCAAAGAAGTGTGACTGGCCCAAGGTCACCCAGCAGCTGCATGTAGAGGAGCGGAGACGTGAACCCGGTTCCCCAGATTACGAGACTACCGCTCTTAACCACTACACCACACTGGCTCTCAGTGTCTAGCCCTCTAGCTTGACTAAGGACTTAGAATCCCAAAGCCAGGTTGGCTAATATTCCTTTGTGCAGATTCCTAAAGCAAATCTGCCCACTCAGACTGCAACCTCATTACCTGACCAAACGCTATGGATGCAATAGCTCCTGCAGTGTACTTTCCAACTCCCGGCAACTGCTTCTGCAGCTCTTCTGCTGTCCTGGGCATATGTCCTTCCATCTGTGACACCAACTGCAAAATAAACCAGTTGAAGCAACACAGGGACATTGTCACTCAAAAGCACCACCTCTGGTGGTTCTTAGGCACGCTGTTAAAACTTCCAACATCCCTTTAAGGTGTCATGATCCTGGAGTCAGATTCCCCTTCTTCAGGGGATGAGGTTGAGGACTCTGAAGCAGGAGGGGAAAAGGAATGCAGGGCCAGCCCTGGAAGTACTTCTATCTGATGAGCCTGTGGGGGCAGTGCTCCTCCAGGCCAAAGGATGTGGCACTGCTGTCCTTGGAAGAAGCTATTGCAGAACCTTCCTAGCCCTCTGCTCTACTGCAATAGAAGTAGGTTGGCTTTCACTGAAGAAGGACTTGCCATTGCAGATGGGGCTAACAATTGGGATGCCCTTGCTGCCACTATATAGGGTTCAGTGACTGAAGCAGTATCAGAGCTTTGTGTTTCTATAGCACAACCTGAGCAGCACATTAAGAAGAAGGTGGGCTTTCTGGTGATAAGATATCATGAGACTAAAATACTGCCCATTGCCTCTTGGAAGGAAGGGTGGGATACAAACATTAGGGGATTTGGGATATACATTTCCTACAAACTATACCCTCAGTTTTAGGAAGCTACTCATCTTAGGACCTCAAAAGTAAACTATTTGGGGTTCCCACCTTGCCATCTAATAACACTTTGCTATTCCTACCTGAACTCCCAATTAGACTAGTTAGTACAATAGCTACAGTAGCTAGTTATTTTGCACCTGGTTCTTTCCTAAGTGGCTATTAGAAAATCTTTCTTTCTGTAAGCACAGGACATAAAGGAAACTATCTTCTTGCAAAAATGCCTTGTGTCTTGACCCACTGTCTATAGAGTACCTTATGTGCACCTTCCTGGAGTCGCTTCCCTCGGGAATAGTAGCCAAGCCCTGCCCATAGCTCATTCACCTCCTATTTCCAAATAGAGTTAGAAAAAAATATTAGACCAGACCAATAATTTTTGCTTTTGCTTAGTTTATTAATTTTTTGCTATTTCATTTTTGTGGATTTTTGGGGGTATTTCAGTATTTTTTAAAAAACATGTATTTAAATCTTTTTTTAAAAGGGGGGGGGGGAGAGCAAAGCTGCATGTTCCATTCAAATATTCATGCATGAACACACACAAAATATTGCATTCTCATTCTTACCTCTAGCGAAGCCTGAGCCAGGTCCTGCAAGGTTGGCCATTTCTGTATCAAAAAGGAAAACGGGGATGTGTTTACAAGGTCTCCAAAGCACAATGGATACAAGATCCAGAATTCAGGAGCTAATGCACAACAAAGCATGCCACAGAGAGAAAAGGATCTCAGCATCACCTGCATCCAGCGATTGTAGTAGTTGATCACTGAAGCCACCTGGGTCTGCTGGAGCATTATCTCTGAGACCCACACTGCAGGCACAAAGAGAAAGCAGGTGCATCAGGGATTCTGAGACCTTCCTTGCTCTGCATGGCAAATGGGAGGGGATGTGCTGCTCAATATACTTTAAAGGCAATTGTAAGAGGTTAAGCAACCTTTTTGTATCCCAGGGGGAATGTTTAGCTAGAGATAACGAGTTCTGCATGCAGTTCTATTTTGCCCCTTAAATATTACATTGCTGCCAAAAGTCAAGTGCCATGATCTGACTAGGGGATCTCTAGCAATGCAGAACACCAATGTCCTTAATTGGACTAAGGAGCCACAATTCAAAGTATTTTTCTCAGCAGTTAAACTGATACCACCACGTTACAGCTACCACTAGCACAGTGTTGTGTGCAGCCTGCGGCATTTATCTCTAGAGCACCCCTGAATGCAGATAGATGGCAGGAATCCCCAGCAGAATTACTGAGAGTTCTTGCTCTCACCAGCATATGCTCGTCTGTCGGCATCATCTTCACCTGCAGCCTGTAGAAGAGTGAACAGGGGACTTTAGGGAACAGGACACAGCAAAGCAATTGTCTCTCTCTTCCAAGATATTTCTGTGCATCCTAGAAGCCCAGCACAATATGCCATACCAATTTCCTCCAAGGAAGATCTCGTTTGCATTTGTTGTACCAGGTGAGCAGCCTCTTCCGAAACTCTTTGATTTCAGCTGCATTGCTGAAGGTGTGGAATGAAGACTGTTGGCTGGGCACTCCTGCAACAAAGAGAGGCCAGTTACAATTTTTGCAGTGGCAATTTCTATTGGGTTGTACAAATGTACACGGCAGTGGATAAACCTGTGCTGGGCCAGAGGGGAATACGTATTTGATAGACAGTTGAAGAACAGCAGTCCTACTGGCATACCCCTCTACAAATATTCCCCAAAGATCTGCTCTTTCTGTTAACCTCAGAAACAGAAGTCCTCAGCAGATATCTCCTTTGTCCATGTCATTCTTCCAGGGCTGGGGAAACCTTTCTCAGCCCAAGGGCCGTATTCCCTTCTGTGTGACCTTCTTGGGGCCACATGCCAATGGTGGGCAGGGCTAGAGACAAATGTGAGTAGAGAACAATGAATGTGGATTTTTACTTTTGTGTAGTAGGCTGCTTTTTTTTACACACTCACACATTATTCTCTATGTTCCATCTAACTCAAGCAAGAAGCATTTTCAGAGTTCAAGGACACATTCTAGCTAGCAAAAACACTTAAGGAGGATGCAAAGCAGGGCTATGAGCAGCGGGGCTCAGGAGGTTGTGTGGCCTGGGGAGGGTCCTATGGGCTTGACAGAGATTCTTGGAGGATCATATTGGACCCCAGCCTGGAAGTTCCACATCCCTGTATCATACAAATTCAAAGCAGGAAGATAAGCTCCTATGATGGCAAACTAGACAACAAGCACCGTGTCTGCTTATGTCACACTATCCTAAAACAGAATACTTTTCTGACTCTACAAGTTTCAACTAAGTTTCTTTTTTTAAAAAAAAAGGTCACCAAATAAATTTGGTTCAAAGAATGCTACAAGAACGGAGGCAAGGAAGGTACAACTTTTCAGGTTTTGTGTTGTTGGCCAAGCAACGCTAAACATTTTCTAATTCCTTCATAAGGAAAACTCCATCTATCCCAAAGCCAGTTTGTGGAATCAGTGATGCATTAAATCTGAGATATTTGTAACTTCAGCTTCTGATTCAGCCTTTGAATGCATAGCCAGCTAAAAAGTTGAGGGGAGTTCAATAGCTGTTACCACAAAATAACTGATCCTGAAAACAGGTTCAAACAATTCCTTTCAATTTTCTTTCATCCTACGCTGACGAAAAAATCTTTTTGTAACCCAAGCACCTTTGTATAGTGTGGTATTTCCTTCACATTTCTTCAGCAATTTCTGTTGTTTCCCAGTGTTCCTTTGTATTCCTAGCTTGCTGCGTGTTGCCAACTGGAGTTTGCTCATTGCCAGCCTAGAAAAAAAATGTACCACTGTCAAATTATATTTCTCTTCACCATCTCCAGATCCAAAATTAGCAAAACGTGCAACACTCTACACAGTATACAGTACCCTGTATTCCACCAAGGTGGCAAGATGTGAATAAGAACTATGAATATAAATGCTGACAATATGGATATACAAAACTATAGGGCAACTGAAGAGTGATATAAGAGGCCTGCCTTTATTACTCCTTAATAGATGTATTCTACATATACAAGAATAGACAAATAAGGAATCCTGAGTTCCTGTAATAGATTGCATCACTTTAGATATATCTATCTATCTATCTATCTATCTATCTATCTATCTATCTATCTCCTATGCAAAACTCTTTGAAAGTACAAAATTTAACACATCAAAGAGAAAAGTTCTACACGGGTCACTCCCTTGTTGTGCTAGTTTTCTATCTGCAGGAAGCTTCCAGCTCCCCAATAGGGGAGCATTGCGGGGTCCTTCATCCGTAGCCTGAACTGGTATGGTCCATTCTACCACCTCAAGTTTCTGTAACCTCATCCGCTGCGTGTGTAGTAAAACCAAAGGGCTCGGCTCCTCATATCACATGCACGAAGGAATATGCACACTAGGGAGTGTTCTATGCACATTCATACTCAGAACGGTGCTATTAGAGAGGCCACGAGTAACATCCCTACCTTCGTCTCTTTGTTGATTTCTTTCCGCGCGTCCAACTCAGAACCTCCTTCCGACTAGCGTGGAACCAATCAAACCGAAGCACAACCTCAGCCCGGCAAGCGGAAGGCTCGCAAGGAAAGGGGCTGACAGCATCAAGCCAATCGGCGTCAAAGACGGAACAAAAACTGAGTCACAACGACCAACTTCCTGGTTTCTTTTGGCGCCATTTTCGTCCAGAGTTGAAATGAAATGTATCCGTAGGGACAATGCAGAAAAGCTAGGATTTTAGCGTTAACTGCGATTGGGCAGTAAAAACCCGCCCGTGCTGTTCCTAACATTTCGTGTAGAGAATGCACAGTTTCAACATCCATTCACAACATCCGTGCAGTGTAGCGCACCGCGGATGTTGCAAGTTAGAAGTGGGGCTGTGGTCAAAAGCGAGTGAGAGAATGAATACAGTAGGGAACAACAAGGGGGTAGTTTACAGCACATTGCAACTATGTCTACTCAGAAATAAGTCCTGCATAATTCAATGAGCCTCACTCCCAGATACGTAGGGTTAGGATTCCAGCCCTTAGTATTGCTATCCTTCTACCTTCCGGACGCCACATGCAAATCGTGGGCAGAGAGCAATGAATGCGAATTTTACTTTGGTGCAGTAGGCTAGTTTTTACACACTCACACATCCCACCCTATCCAAGCCCAGAAATCATTTTCAGAGTACATTTTCGCCATGCAAAGCTGGGCTGGTGAACAGCTGGGTGAGCTAAGGAGATTGTGGGCCTGGGGAGAATGAGTGGGTTTGGATCCGGCGAAAGGCACTTGCAAAGACAGCTAGGCCTACGCGCCACCCTTAGAGGAAGGACCCCAGAGAGCAGGACGCGCCGGAAGCTGGCGAGTTGAACGACAAGGGAGATGGCGGTTGTCTAAGTAACTCGCAGGTGTCACTTCTCGAAGGTAAGAGGTCTTTCGAAAGCACCTTCCGGGGGGGGTATTGTGCTCAGCGGTTTCTTGTGCAGACGATGTGCATTCTCCTAAACGAGTTAGTGGCCAGGGACCAGGAAATGGTGGTGGAGCGGAGGTTTAAACTTGATCTCACGTATAACGTGCACGTTATGGATCATGTACTGATGACTTTTTACTGTTCCCGTTCTAGTTCTGGTTTGAGCTTTAACGAGATGAAGCATTTACTATACTGGGGCTCTTGGGTTTTTTGCCATATAAAGCAGCGGATCCTGTTGTCTATTTTTTTCTGAGGTGTTGTTATTTGATATATGCATGGAGCAATCTGTGGGTTGGGGTTTTTTAAATTAGTCATTGGTATCCCCAAAGCAAAATTACCCATTGGATTCTAAAAGTTATGCATGTCTAATCTCTTGTGTCCCAACAGCTGCATAAGGATGACTTCCTTGAAAGTGCCAGTCATCGATGTCCAGAATGATAATTTCAAGGAGCTCTGGCCATCCATGCTCTTGGCCATCAAAACATCTAGCTTTATAGCTATTGACACGGTGGGTAGAGTTGCCCTTCTTTGTGATTTCTCAAAAAGGGTAGGGGCAGGGACTGTAACTTTGTTGGTAATTGGGTTGCTGTCTTTGCTAGGGAAAGCTGACACCATTTTCTTTAATTTTTCCATTGGTCTATCTACCTATTCTTTATACTGCTTTCCAGGGTTTCAGACAGGAGTTTTCCATCTTTGCATGGGAGACACCAGGGATTAAACCTTAAACCTTGTACATGAAAGACTGCAACACTGAGCTACAACTTACTGGTATTTTACATAACTTATTCTACCATGGAGTGGAAATCTAATTGTTATCTTTGTTCATAGGAGCTTAGTGGGCTTGGAACAAGGAAGAGTTTATTGAATCAGTAAGTAAAGTGCTGCTTCTGTGGGAGCACGATTTTCTCATTCTTGTTGTTCTGAATTATTAGGTCCTTGAGTATGGACAGCAGTGTGGAGTGTCTGCTGATACTTTGTTTCCCCTGACTCAATATCAGACACTAGTTGAATGGACCTATTGGGATTCACAGTGGAAGCAGTTCATTGACTCTGTGTGGGTGTGGATGGCTTAAGATGGGCTTGCCCATTTGGAGTAATCAGTTCTTTGAGGGCAGGAAATATGCAAGCTGTGGGGAACAGGCCCACATGCTATTAATATGCTTCGAAATTCAGGCTGGTCTTGATCTTGAATGGGAAGGTGAAATTTGTCATGTCAATAGGGGAGCTATGGTTCAGTGGTCTAAATTTCCTTCTAAGCTGCCTGAGGCTTCTCCCCACAGGTGTATTGAAGAACGATACAAATCTGTTTGCAGTGCTGCCAGAACACGCTCCATTTTGTCTTTAGGAATTGCTTGTTTCAAACATCTTCCTGATAAGGTATAGTGCTCATTGTCTGGCTTTCACCCTAATTCTACTGCTGAGTTAAGAATGTGTTGCTTATAAGAGGATGGTATTTTGAAGGTTCAGTCTTCAATGCATAAAGGGATGCACAAAGTGACCAGTATTGATTTTAGACAATAAAGGAAGTAGTTGTTGATTTCTACGATGTTACTGTTTGCACTTTTTCTGTGCTGCTCTCAATTTCTTTGAACTGGCCTGTATTTGCAGTCAGAGAACACGTATCTCTCCCAGATCTACAACCTGACCCTGCTCTGTATGGAGGATTATATCATTGAACCACAGTCAGTTCAGTTCCTGGTGCAACATGGCTTTGACTTCAACAAGCAGTATTCTCAGGGCATTCCTTATCACAGAGGCAATGACAAGGTATGGGGACTCTTTACTGTAAGGTATAAGTGAGGTGAGACCACAATGAGAAAGTAACTGGTTTCTTTCTTAATACCTGCTTCTTTTGCTAATCAAAATTATCCACATGTATTTAAAAAAAATACTTTTACTGTATTAACATCAATTAACAACCCATAATGCATTTCACACTTCAGTGCCATGGGGCTGAATTGATGCTGCACCAACATGGCCACCACCTAGTCAAAGTAGTTCTGTGAAGCTTCTGTGGACGAGTCAGTCTGCTAGCAGCCACAGAAAGGAAGCACCTGGGATTTGCCTGTTGCTAAAACAAGCTTTGGAGCCAGGCAGAGCTGGTTTCACCATTGAGCTGGAGGAGAACTGCCCTCACAGAAATAAGCCTGGGAACACATACCAGGGTCTGAGCTGAAGGGGTGGGAAATGTCCTGCACTTTCATCTGACAGTTCAGGTAGATGAATAAAGCACCATCTCTGCCTAGAGTACAGGAGAGAGTGGTGGTGGGCATCCTGCCTTTTCCAGGCTGTACCTCAGTGAAAACTAGGTGGTGGTGGTTCTGCCCTAGGACCTGGGTCATGAATCCATAAGCAGTGGCAGAATTTGGCTTGTAGACCTGTACCATCAAAACAGGTGAAGGAAACTCCAGGGGATCAATGCCACTCTCTTTTGCATTTACCTCTGCTGCCTTTGCCTACATTGACCGCCCAACACTTCTGAGGCTCATCTTCATCCAGGCTGTTCCCATATCAGAGAAACTAGTGCAGGCTTTGGAAATGAGGCCAGCTAACCTTATCCCCTCTTTGCTCTCTCACAGGGAAATGAAAACCACAGCCAGACTGTCCGTACTTTTTTCCTGGAACTGATCCGAGCCAAGAAGCCCCTCATTCTGCACAATGGCCTAATTGATTTGGTTTTCCTGTACCAGTGCTTTTATGCTCACCTTCCTGACAATTTGGGCACCTTCACTGCTGATCTTTCAGAGATGTTCCCAGCTGGAATCTATGACACCAAGTATGCTTCTGAGTTTGAGGCACGTTTTGTGGCTTCTTACCTGGAGTATGCCTACAAGAAATGGTAGGTATCTCTTGCCAGGTCAAGCTGTAAGCACCCTGACAAGGATTCTTGGGCTGAGATCCATCGTAGCACAAGTGGACATTTGCCTGATCACATAAGGCTTTTCCTCCCCCCCCTCCCCCCCTTCACCTCCCCATGTACTCCCAAAATCTACTCTGGAGATTTGAGGGACCAGGTTTTAGGAGCACATGGGTGTGGGAGGTAGAATAGAAATTGGAAGTTCCATTGCACAGGCTGATTTCTGTTGGGTAAGCAGGCATACATCATTGAATGCTGCTCCTGGGCTTGAGTAAGGAGAACACAACTGCTGGGTCCAAGGCTGCTGCTCTTCTATTTTTACCGGAAAAGGGTCTTATTTGGGTATGAATGTGTAGGGTGGAGGACAAGAAGTATGAATACCATATCAAGTTAGTGACTTTGTTATTTTCCATATAGGTTATTCTATTTATGTGCAATTTGGGCAAATACTGTGATTCAGCTAAATCTTAATTGTGATTCAATTAAACCCCAGGCTCCACTACAAACTCATAACTCCACATGCATGTACTTGCCTGCCATTTGTCTCAGGTTGTTCTCTTGCTACAGCTTTCAGCAGAAATTCTTTATAAGTTTAAATTATTATTACTAAATTTGTATTCTGCCCTATACCTGTAGATCTTAGAGTGGTTCACAACATAAAATTACAATATTAAAGACACAAAATACATGATAGAAATATGAACAAAAACAAACCAATAATTGCCCCTTCCACAACCCATTTTAAAGGGCATCGGGTGTCATTCGGCCAAAGGCCTGGTTGAAGAGAAAAGTTTTCAACTGGTGCCTAAAGATGTATAATGAAAATGAGTTGCATTTCTTTGTACAGCTTAGGAGACTGAAATCTCCTATTTGATACTAGAGCCTGGATTCTGAGTAAAGTATTTTACTTAATTCCAGTCCACAAAATTTTGACTGGCCTTGGCAGTTAGCCATAATTTATGGTCTCCACAAACTCTACTCCTTTGGCACATGCAGAGGACCCAAGAGATGAAGGGTCAGTCGCATTCCATGCTGTGCCTTTAAAACACTAAAATACAGCAAGAAGGATTCTCACTCAGTTTTCAGTATCTTCAAAATGTGGCACGAAGCAAAAGTTCTTTGAAAAAGAGACTGCAACAGTCTCGTCTGCCTAATGCAGTAGAAGATGGCTCCTGTCTTAAGTTCTCTGTGGCAGCAGAATGAAGGGGTAGGGTTTTTCATGTTGTCCTTGGCTACTAGCAGAAGAAACGTAGAAATGTGTGGAACTGACTAAACAACTCCTCAGGTTTTCTCTTCCCTTTTCTCCATTTCTCCACTCCCTGATTCTAATAATCAAATGAGATGTTTGCCTTCTGCTTAGAGAAAAGTACTAGTTTGGGAAGATGCTCATACCCTGTTAGGGTGTTCCAGGTATGTGGCAGTCAGGGGAACAAGCAGCTGTGCTGATAGCATTTTCATGTGTCTGTGCTTCTCTTCTATGTATCTTTTATATTCTTATTTCTGCTTTAGCTCATTTTTCTACATGCAGGGGGCTTTCCTGTGAGTACATAGAGGAGCCTGTGCTGAAGGGCAGTTGATCTCCTTGCTCTGACACAGCCTCTGTTCCAGGTTCTAATGCTATTCTTGCCTTCCAGCAAGCGAGAAAACTACAGGTTGAAGAATTCAGAAAAGCAGCACCTCAGCATAGAGTTCTGCAACTATCCAGACAGCATAGCTTCCTACATCGATTATCGCTTCTGTTCCCTATCAGATGCCAGCCAGTCTGGGCTTGACCCTGCAAACAAAGTCACCATCTGTCAGACGTTTTCTGTAAGTATTACGTCTCTCTACCTTCTATCTTGAAAGTTTGTCAAATAGTAAATTGTAACTGGTTCATTCAGTGTGGTGGATATTCTCAGATAGGGACTATGAGGGCAAGCTGTCTAGGATGAGAGACAGGCTCTTGGGCTGGATGTGTGTGTGGCAGTGGGAGGCAAATGCTTATGCTGTTATTATGGTCAATTTTAAAGCATGGTACCTCTTTCTGCAGCTTTCTGATAAAAATGGAGAGGTGCTAACTTTTAATAATGAGGGTATCTGGGAGCTTACTAGGGAACACAAGAGACCTGCTGGGTCAGGCTAAAGGTCCATTTAGTCCAGTATATTTTCCCAACAGTGGCTCAGCCCAGAAGCCTGCAAGTAATACATGAGGTTTGGATGATCCAGAATAGTCTTTTAATATTGCTATTTTCCGGTTAATCAGCATGGCACAATCTCACAAATGTGATAAATATCCAGAAGTGAATGTTGAAAGTTGCTCTAGGGCAGCGTTTCTCAAATTTGGGTCCCCAGCTGTTGGACTACAACTCCCATCATCCCTGACCACTGGTTGTGCTAGCTAGGGATGATGGGAGCTGTAGTCCAACAACAGCTGGCGACCCAAGTTTGAGAATCACTGCTGTAGGGTATCTAAGATCCAATGATATTTTCTCAAGTGTGCTAATGATTCTCACTCTCCCCTGCAGGCCTATGGCTGGTGCCCAGATGGATTGAAGTGTTCACAGTCTCACAACATTGACCTAATAATTAATGAAGATGAGAACCACAAAGAGGACAAGCGGAAGAAAAGGAAGCAGAAGTGGAAGCACCGGAAGAATTTTGTAGAGCCCTCAAAGGAACCTGTGTTGAGAAGCCCTGAGAAGGAAGGAGAGGCGGCTTGCAATATGGAAGACGGTCCCCCATCCAAGCAGTCCTGTTTAAGCAACATGGTTGCTCCTACTGTAGATTCTGCAGGCACAGAAACTGTATCCAGTAATGAGGAGAGTTCTATGGATGTAGAACGAGAACTAGGCTCTGACACGGCAACTGATACCAAGATGGATGAGGAACAAGCCAGTGCCACAGACAATGAGGGCATCACTTTATCACCATCCAAAGATGGGCCACAACAAAGGGCAGCAGGGACTGAAGGATCAGGACCAGAAGTCCAGATAGAGTGTGCTTCTGTAGTGACGGCTTTGTCTGGCACCCAGAACCCAGTGGCACCAGTGCCTGGCTGTTCAGAGGGTGGTATTCACCGGGCTGGCTTTGATGCCTTCATGACAGGTTACATTATTGCCTACGTCCATATGCTCAAAAACGATGAACACAAAGACTCAAGGGAAGGGCCTTGGTTGCCGGACTGCCATAACAAAGTGTACCTCAGTGGGAAGTCTGTCCCCCTTCAGATAGTGAAAAGTTTGTTTTCTAAATCCTCCAAAGCTCACAGCCAGAAGATGAAATTGGCTTGGGCTAGTAAGTAGAGTTGGGAACCCTCCTACTTGGGACTTTACATAAGAGCTGTTGAAAATAGCAGCAGCTTCCACCCACAGTCATCAAACAAAAGCAGCAGACTGTGACTTTATTTTTAAACATCTGCACAATTAAATTACTCTGTACAGTACTAGAATTTCCGTTTTTGTTTGTTAAAGGTAGAGCCTTTATGTACACAGGACCAGGCAACTGTCTTAAACATGGGAGAGCTATGAGGAGCCCTAATTTATAGAATATTAATTTAATCCACTCATTCAAACCAACAGCATGAGAACCAGAAGCTTATTTTTGTAACGACCATGGAGACCACTTCTTCTCTTGCATACAAAGACCAAACAGCTTCCATATATAAGTAACAATATTTATAGCAGTATAAAACCTTGTATCTATGCAGTATTTGTGCATTTTAAATTTCAGATCAGAGCCTGTTGGGGATTACAGTCATACCTCGTGCTAAATTTGCTTCACGTTGCGGCTTTTCAGGTTATGAACATGGCAAACCCAGAAGTGTTTACTTCCGGGTTCGCCACGTGCAGAAGCGCTTTGCACATGTGCAGTAGCGGCGCTCTACTTAGGGACTTTTCGGGGTGCGAAGAGCAGCCCGAAACGGATCGTGTTTGTAAGTAGAGGAACCACTGTATATTGGTAAGTATGCACCAGCATACTTACCAAACTAGATACAGTATTGTGTAAATTCCATTAAAGTGCATATTCAAAAAGATGCAAATTGCAGAGGGAGGAATGGGAGAAGGAACAACATTCAGACTCCAGGGTATGTGGCAGTGGGGGTGCTTTCATCCCACCCTGCTGCTTGTGCCCATCATTTGCATATTTTAAAATGCGCATGGTAAGTCATATAATTAAGCTCATTGTTTTGATGATTGAGTCTTTGGATGGGTTGGAAAAGTAGTTAACTAAAGTTCTATGGGCCTCATCAGTGCCTAGTACAAGGCATGTGCAGAAAACCTAGTAAAAGAGACTGCTCCTTAAAGTAACTTAAGACATTCTTGAGGTTCAGCAGGTCTGTTTTGAACAAGGCACCAACAGTACAACATACCTTTTGCAGACTTGCTGTTGCTCATATCACCTTTTATGAAATATTTCATTGTATCCAACTAAATAATTGTGTGCACTGAATGACTTCCACAAGTGCAACAGTGTTCCCTTTCTTCCCATTGCATGCCCCCCATGTGCTCTTGACATTTCTGCAACCTGGCAGTGTGTGCAATGATTTGGTTAGATACGGCCTATTCTTTTCTCTAACAATAATGGTGAAACACTTGCCGCAGGAGCTAGAAAACTGCAGCTATGTGTGAGACAGAGGATGGCACAAGAGCTTGAAGATGCAAGAGAATTTCAGAAATAGGTTTCATGCTTTTCTTCTACCCATACCACTTGCCTGTTTTTTGGTAAGTTTGCTGCAGAATAAATGAGTAAGAAGCTAGATGGGCTTCTGCGAACCTTAGTTTGCAAAGGGCAGAGGAAGGTATCTGCATCATATTCTGCATTCTGTTGTTCTCAATCTAAATCAAACTGCTCAAGCCTTGGAGTGTACTTTAGGTAAAACCTACTGGAAACAACAAAGGATAAAAAATCGATTCACAAATGCTACCTTTAAAGTCACATTTGGCATTAGTAGAGGGGAAATGTGCCCAGCCAACTAATGCAGTTACAGCTGAGGTTTAATCTCTTGCTGGCTGCCTTTACTTATACAGTGGTGCCTCGCAAGACGAAATTAATCCGTTCCGCGAGTCTCTTCGTCTAGCGGTTTTTTCGTCTTGCGAAGCAACCCTATTAGCGGCTTAGCAGCTATTAAAGGCTTAGTGGCTAAAAGGCTATTAGCGGCTTAGAAAAAGGGGGGGGGAGCGAAAAAAATCGCAAGACTTTTTCGTTTTGTGAAGTAAGCCCATAGGGAAATTCGTCTTGCAAAGCGCATCGAAAAACGGAAAACCCTTTCGTCTAGCGGGTTTTTCGTCTTGCGAGGAATTCGTCTTGCGGGGCACCACTGTAAAAGGCTTTTAATCTTACTCAACTTTGTCACCACTAGTTTTAGCAGGGAAAGAAAACAGTCTGTTTTGTTAATACTCTCTTTATCAGGCCAAATGATCCTTCCACCAATTAGTTGCAAAGACAGTGGCCTCCCCATGCTGTGGTAGTTTGGCCCTCTGACCAATCTAATCTCAGTAGAAGTATAGTATGCCCAAGTATCAGCTGTGCACAAACTTCCTTTTTGTGAACAAGCAAAAAGCCTTGGTTGATCATAGTGCTTGGTTATGCCCAAATGGCTTCCAAACAAGCCAAAGTATGGAGTTAAAGGTTTTAAGTTTGCTTATATATCTTAGCTTGTTTGGCAGCTATTAACCATTTGTTCATAGTGGGAACAGGGAACCATGCTTAACTAGGATTTCCTGGCTTGTTTCACAGCTCACACAAAGGGAGGAGCAAAGCTTCCATGTGTGGGTGCCTGACACTCCTGCATATTGCAGCTTAGAATTTATTGTCATAGCACAGTTATCAAGCAAACTTGGTATACAACTAAATCAGTACAGCAGGTGTGAGAAACCTGTCGTTCTCCAGATGTTACTGAACTACAACTCCCATCAGCCCCCACAAGTGTGGCCAGTGATGACAGTTCATCAACATCTGAAGAGCCAAAGGCTCCCCACATCTGCAGTACAGATCAGCCATAAGTTCTAAATCTATCCAGTATTTCTTACTGTTCCCCCCACCCAAATATATTTATACATTAAGCTTCTCTATCTTTTTCTTCCGCTTGAATTTATTTTGCTTTTGCTTTTCTAACTTCTGTTTTCTGCTTCTAACACTGATGGTACATTTTAATTCACTGGTTGCCACTTATTGCTAATATTCCTAATTGATGGTGATCTGTGGGTTTCAGCTACAAAAGAGTTGTACGGGGAAAAGAGCCGAACATATTAATCTACCACTTTTGCCTGAACTGGTGCCATAACGCCCACTGCCAGCACTGGTGTACTATAGCCTTTTGGACTAGCCCTGCATGTGTTACAAGAGGTTGTTATAGCTGCTGGTCCTCAGAAGTCCTGTTCACATAAGTAGCGGAGCCAAGCATTCAGGACAAGTTCATTCAGGACAATTATAAAAGTATTTAATATAACTTGATTTGTTGACATAAGATGTTGTGATGACTACTGGGTTAAATGACTAAAAAAAGATTATACCAAATACATGAAATAGGCCAGAAGCAGTATGCGCCTGAATACCTGTTGTGTTGGGGAGGATACTGTTTATGCATTGCTTCTTGATTTCATGGAAATGTGACTTGACCACTGTGGGAAACAGAATGATGACACTTTAGTTCAAAGCACAGCTTGGATGAAAGATCAGGACGAAAGTGGGGGGGGGGGTGTATTTTCTAAGCCGCATACTGTTGAGTACTTGGAAATAGAAACAGCTTCTTTAGGGGAGGGGATCTGAATTCCACACAACAAATAAATAGTAACTGTGTCTTTGTAGCATGAAATACTATAAAAGGAACCTCTGTGAAATCAGACATTTACCAAAGAAGCAGACTATCGCATCCCTTAAAAGTCGCACAAGCAACTGTTTCACTGGATTTCATACTGCTCAAGCATTATTCTCGCCCTTATGCTAGCGCAGCAGCTCTTGCTTTGGCGGTCAGAGGATGCTGAATCCAGGCTAGAGCTTTCTTCTTTAGCTCTGTCTTTTCAACCACAAAAGTAGATTTATTTGTTTTTATTCTGAAAGCAAATTGGGAAACAGTTTACAAAAACTGACAAAGAAAACATTCAAATACTTTAAACTAGATTCATCTTTGGTTACTTATTTCAGTTCCAGTAAAACATACTGCTGATGTAGTTCAGGAAAAAAGTCAGACCAAGTAAAACATAAAAACCAATATTTGCCTTCTTTACACATCCATAAATATCTGCAGTATTAGAAAAATGTTTCGTAAAGATTCTTTTCTGGCAGTGTTAAATTATACACAGGCTACAGACTTTTTTCCTAAGATTTAATGACAAAGTTTAGCTATTTACAGACTGCAAATATTAAGACATAAAATTCCTTCATAAATATGAAAATAGACCTTGCAAAGATCTTTAAACCTTAATCAAATATTTGGCTGCCCCCAAAGGTTATTTTTGCATAGAAATGTAGTGACATGCAGTATAAACAGCAGCATTAAGTGCAAAGAGGAATTATTCAAGTGTCTGTAGTTAAACTGGCAAGAAACACCAGTGTTCTTGGACAAGATACAGCAACCAAGAATAACCTATCATACTCCTGTCTTCTGCTGGGGTAGCAATTTGTTACATACAATTATACACAGTCATCTTTCACCAATCAGTCACAAGTATTGCTGCTATTACGTGTTTAATAAATGTAACATAGAAAGATTGAGTGAATTAAAAACAGATTGGGGATCTTAGATGGGTCTGCAGGTCGCTTGTAAGAAAGCAAGATGCATCTGTCAGCAAATCAAAAACATGATAAAAGCAAAATTCACTATTGTATTTGTATAAAGCACTGCCACTGTCTTGCCACAATCTGTATTCATTACAGCTAATAGCCAACAGCTGCTCTGCAATACTGGCTCTAGACTGCATACCCAGAAGGCCTTATGGCCAGGGGCTCTTACATGTTGTAAAAGTGGATAGCATACATTTAATTTTAGCCACACAATGACCAAGGAATTGGCTTCCACCAAGCTCCTTCAAAAAGAACTCCATTACAATGTGGGCTGGAGAAATGTCATGCTTTCTGTACCAGGATAAGAGACTAAAGCCTTGCACTAGCATTCTGCTAAGAATGCAGAGCAGCCATATAAGCAGCGACCCTCTCCCCCAGCTCAAGAAAGAATACCACATCTGATAGGTTGTTTGCAGAAAAACTGCATGAAAGCAGGAAAAACATAGATGAAGCAAAATTAGAGAGGCCACTTGTTTAAATCTTCACAAAACAGTAAGAGCACAAGTCAAACATCTAAAGGCTACAGGGTTCTAGGAGCTCACACATCAACCACAGACCAGAGTAGGCAGAAGTGTGGACTCCTTTCATGGCCTCTAAAGCAGACTCCAGTGCTCAGTTCTTTCAGTATCCATGCACTGATCAAGAGTAAATGCTTCTTCCTTGGAGGAACAAAATGTTACTATATCCTAAGTGTGCAGTGAGATGGTAACACATTTATTTTTCACTGTCTTTAAAAAAATGCATGCAAAAAAATAGCTGTGGGGAGTTCTCTGGAAGGAACTTGACAAGGGCTCCTATATAAATAAGCATAGATTGCAAAAAGATGTTACTGCTGTTAAGGTTGCAACAAGCAACTCTTGGGCAAAATATTGTTACCTGTTTTTCAAATATTTCTATATCTGTGATCCCCAAATTATTGCTTGATACTTTTTGTGGACTTTCACCGTTTTTATGGTTCCTTTTTGAGGGGTTAATAAGAGAGGACATCTACACACATCAGGAAGCAGCACTGCTTTTTTATTTCTTCCCCACAGGGGAGTTCTCATTAGCCTATTATATTAAAATAAGGGACTAGAGTCAAGACTTGGGACTCCAATCCCTCTTATTCAGCACATACTAACTTCTCTCTACTTTGAGCATTGTGCTGGACTTGATACTCAGAAAGAGAGACCAGTAAGGACTGGAAGTACTATTTCTGCAGCTACAGTCAGAGTCTAGTGAACAAGCATCCCTCTTCCAATGGAGGAATCTCAGGTGAGGTACTTTTAAGTTATACAAAATGCAAATACAGACCAAGTTTCCATATGTGCACACATCTGTTCAGAGTGTGTGACTGACCCACATGGAGAGGCTAATTGAAGAGTTGCACAAAGAGCTGGACAGAGCTGGATTTTAAGAGAATGCTGATGCGGAAGGGCTGTCTTATTTTTTAAGAGCTCTCATGTCAAACACTTGGATGGTTATATACTTAATTTCTTCTACAATATAGAATTGGAGATACTGAAGAGTTACAAACACACAGCTGTTCATCCTCTTTGTGCACTTCAAATTTACTGAATAGGCATTTGGTTGCACAGCACCTATTATTGCTTAAGGAAAATGGGATCGACCTCTTTCTTGGTCATGGTATTAAGGTGACCAAAGCAAGTAATAATTGGACAAGGAATGCTTGAAATAGGAATCTGAGCTGTTTGCTTCCAGTGTTTGAAACTGGATTGGAAGAGGTAGGAAATTTAGCTCCAGCAGTCAAGTCTGACTTTCTTCAGTGGAAGTTTGGGTTTCAGGCCAGCACTATGAACCTGTCATTATAACAGAGGTACAGGATGCTGCCACCTTATCTATCTATGTTGTCCCAGCATTGCCAGTTTCCATCTTGTTATACTCAATAAGAGGTCATTTATACCTGCTCAGCAGCTCTCAAGAATGGACACAAAAAGAGTTTTATAGATTTTTTTAAAGGATGCTGCCAAGTTTGGAAGAATTTCTTCAATGGGATCTAAACTGTGTACACTGACAGAAAATGGCTTCTAAGTAGAGGCAAGCCTAGGATCCCAAATTTATGGCCCTGCATTGATCCAGGCATTCCATGGAGATATTGTTCTCCCCTTCTGCCTGCAGTAGCTGCCTCCTGAGGTACGGTAAGGGATTACGATCTCTCACACACTGACATACATGCTGTCTCTCCAAATGGACTGGTCTGGTTGCTACACTTTGCTAGAGTATTCTGAAATAAAAAATTAAAAAAGCAAAGAAGTTGGGAGGAATATGCCACCATGGTATCATGGCTGAACTTTAAATGTCACATTTTGATTGCTCGCATACTGATGCTGGTGCATCTGAAGATGGCAGAGAAACAAGATTTGAGATGTCACTATCCACTGCCTCAAAAAGAGAGGCTTCTCTGCCAGACTGTGGGGGAGGGTTAACACTGAACAATAGTTTGGAAGACTCCGACCTAGTGGAAGGCATGTTCCTTTGAGTTTCATCTTCAACTTCCATATCTTCAGAGGAGATGCAGCTCATAAACATCTCTGAGGATCTACTATCTGAATGGTCTAAATTATGTGCCAGGATACCATCTACATTCTGGGCAACTTGCCCCCTGGGCTTTCCGAGTTCTACTTCCTTAGCAAAATTTACAGGGCAGTACCCATTTTCATCTTGGGGCTCCAGTCCATCAGAATAGTCCATTTCTTCCTCCTGCAGAAGAGGAGAAGGTGAGTCCTGCCTATGATGTTTGGCCTGAAAAGGAGGAATCTCAGACACTCCATATTGACTGCTGCTCAGTAGCTTCTGCCGCACTTCAGCCCCCAGCTGGCTGGGATCACATCTACTAATGGTTGAAGAGAGATCCCCAAATCTATTATCTTTATGCACAAATTCAAGAGATCCTGGAAGTGATCTGCTCCGTCTTACAGGAAGGAAAGAGGAGTCCAGCCAGTCAGTGTTAGAAGTCTGCCGGAATGGGGTCTGGTTCATCTTTAGACATCCTTCTGCCTCCGGGGAGTGCAAGTCAAATACAAGTGATATCACAGATTTGCTTGGCAAATCAAAAAATTTGACCTTTCCACCTTTCAAGTCTTCCCTAGAATTGAAAGGGTTGACTTTCCGGTTTGCCCCTTTGCTTGGTGTATAGTAGGGGTCCTGAACATTTATCTTGCGGCAAGGTTTGCGAGAGAATATGTCTGACTGACTGCGCGATAGCCAGATATTGCGCCGTGGACGGGGTGATTTAGGTGGAATCTTGTCATCCAGTGAACTTAGCCTTTTTACTCCTTGTCCCCTCTCCAGTAAACCTAGAATGGAGAGAAAAAGAAAATCAGACTTAAAGGATGTTGCTAGCGACAGGATTAGAATGATACAGAAAAAGATCACCAGTGTACATATGACATTCTGTTCAGTCTTCCACAAAACCCCACACCTTGGAAATGTATGGACTCACATGGAATTCTGTATCAATTGAGATCCAAATAATTTTTTATTCAGCTAAGTAGGAAGTAAAGGTCTAGTATAGAATATTAATACTAATAAATAGTGTTTAAAGTAAACTAAGGATTGATATGATCCCTAACTCCTCATGTTCATCCAAAATCTTTTCTCTAAGTCAACATTTTACTGCTTTGAGCTTCATTCTGCATAGACCATTAGAAGGGAATGAAGAACCAATTGTTAAAGACTGAAGACAGAATAACAAGTCTTATCTCTATTACATGTGGGCAAGTATTTTCAAAGGCCAACCATAACAGGAGATATATCCTTCCCATTCTATTATTGTGCTCTGTGCACTAGCAGATTGTTCCCAAGAACAAGAGTTGAGGAGGACAGCCACCATTTCATGAGACTATAAGACAAATTCATGCTACTAAAGGCTGATGTTTTCAACGTGAGGTTTCCTTAGAGCAAAGACACCCCTGTGCTTTGAAAGGTGAAGGCAAACAATAATACCTCCCTCTGGAAGTGAAGAGGTTATATTCCACATCAGCTTTGAAACAGCACATAGTCCAGTGCAGAAACTATGACACACAGCAGTTGGGCTTGGGGGTAAAATCTGTTAAATACATGTAAATAATGCATCACTAAATAGAGCAACTGCAAATATTAAGGTCAAGTGGAAAGTGGCTGTCTCAGCCATGTAACAGCTTCCTCTCAAAACTGAGAACAGGTACCCAAATTTTGGCTGCAATTTCTCTAAGCACACCAGGGGGCAGTGTGATGCTTTACAAGAAGGTACAATCCAATCCTAACACCAACACTTCCTATGTTTTATTATGTTAAACATACATATTTCTGGGTACATTAAAGGATTTGCAATTAACCAGCACTGATACAGAAACCTTTTGAACAAGTTTCAGGGTCCACATGTATCTCCCAGATATGAAAGCGCTTCCTCATTTGCACAATGCCAAGTACAGCTCTCCTCACATGTCTCCAGTGCCCTTAATATTGCAAAGAATGAAGAACCCAGTGTACTCTGGATCAAGCTGACAGCGGCTATCGCTGTTCAAATGAAGGCACTTTTCCATACAGTCCTCAATCCTTATTGTGTGGGGTAATGACACCTATGGCCCAAAACAATGTATCCAGTCCCTAGATTCATTTCACTCGCAGTTTCCACAAACCAACTTGCAGCAGTAGTCTTCAAAGCTGCAAGAATTCAAACTGATCTGATATAGTCTCTAGGAAATACTTTGCAATAAGTCAGCCTCTGGTTAAAGGTCAGACATCCCAAGCCAACAAGGAAGAGCTTAATTTGGATGAAGTTCCTGGAATCTGTTTCACAAGGGCACAGCAGACACCAGGAGCCTTGTTTGCTTCTAAAATTAGATATTTAAACTCCAAAAGTGCAAGCTACAGAAAAAGCTACTAACAGCTAGTAGTTACTTATGTAACAGTTTCCTTTTGAGGTCTATATAGTTAGAATTTGGGTACCTACGGAGCAGGGCTTTCGAAAAAGTGGGAAATAAGAATTAAAAAGATGAACGATAAAAGTTTACATCATATTCAAATAAAATGTTCCCTTTGAAAAATAAAATAAGAGGACTAATGTCAAGCAACAAAGCATTTGTGAGAACTGGTCTTCATCTGTCATAGCCTATGATGCATAAAAAATGGGTGTCTCAGAAATTATATTAGGGTATGGGGAAAAGTTTGTTCTCAAAGTGGCACCTCCTCTGATCCTGCAAGGATTTCTTAAACCAAACAAAGGATTATTTTACTCCACTAGTCAAGTTGACCCTTAATGACATTTAAGCAGAGCAATTCTAATTCACATTTACACATGGGGCGTGGCAGAGAGAAGACAAGACAACATCCTGGAGATCCACTTGCAGAGTGTCCATCATACCAACTGTCCTGCTACTGCCACTGCAAACAGAGCAGCTTCCTTTTCTCTCCCCAACCTGAACTGACAGGGCTGGGACAGAGTTGCACCTTTTCCATAGGCCTGTCTGGGGAAAAGGGGCTTTGGCACACACCTTGTTTCCCCAACGCAACATCAATATTGAATTTCGTGATAATGCACCTCAAGTCAAGTTTTCTTATTTAGAAATAAAAGTATTATTTCTGGTTTACATTCCCCATCAAAAATTCAAGAAAGGAACCCTCACTATAATACAATTTTTGTTATTCTTGCTTAGTAAATCAGAGCAGCTTTGTGCTCATTCCCCTTGATCCCTACCTTTGGAAACTGAGATGGGTTTTCGATCTGTGCTGTCCAGATTTAGGAGCTTTCTTTCTCTTTCAGCATCCTCACTTTTCAAATCCCCTAGAATTTCCTCCAGTGTCTTGGCAATGTCAGCAAATGAAGGACGTAATTTTGGGTCCATCTATTAACAAAATAAGTGACAAGATACATCAGAGCTTAGTCATGAAGAAAAATCTGTACACATAGCACTTTGTTACAAAAACATGATTTTATTGGTTTTTTATAAATTAATTCTCACAGGCACCATCTTTAACGCATGTATACCTACAGGCATATTGTTATGTTACATGGAAGAAAGATTAACTGATGTTTCATTTTGACAAAGCCATACATCTAAAGCAATGTGGAGCAGAGGAACTATAACTTTTAAAATATCCTCTTTGCTTTAAAATATCCTATTTGCATTCCAGAAATCTAACATTAGATTGTATAGATGCCCTCTCCTCCAAGTCCCTCATGAACCATTTATCCAAGTTACCAGAGGCCTCAGTGTACTGATGTTTTGTTTTAAGAAATATGCTCATTCCATTCTTTTCCTTTAAATATACTCACATTGCAGCAGTTGAAGGCCAACTGGAGGAAGTTAGGGGGACAATCTCCCACCATGTGCTGGAAAGCATCATAATCCAACCCAAAATTCTGCAAGTAGAGGTGGAAAAAGAAAAGGCAGGTAAAAGTTAACAATTGAGGCACAAGAGAGATATGGGGAGGAAACATGTGCTAGACGAGGAAATGAGGAAATAATGAAGACAGTGTTACAAGGCAAAGCATGAAAGGGAATTACAGATAATAATTCTCTACTTAAGCAATACAATGAATTACATATATAGGTTATTCCCCATACAAGCAACACACCAAATCACATTTATTAGTGCTCTAACACAAAAGCAAGGTTCCTATGTAGATATGAGCAATGGCAAGGGGAAAGGGTAATTTCTTCTTATCTCAGTTTGTGCCTTGATCTTGTATGGACACTGAGGTACACTTACTGTCTCCTAAACATTCTGCCATATGAGCTGAATTTATCAGCTCATATAACCTGACATTCCTAACTGTACAATGTTTAGCCATCTACAGCTTAAAATGCATAAACTGCATAACGTATCTGTGATGAAGTAGGAAAACTTTCAACTTGAATCATAATCCATCTAGTTTTGCAATAACTTTGGCATGGACTACTTTAAGAGTTGGTAATTTCATAAGTTCTCTCCAAGGCAAGATGACTGCCTCAAAAGTCCCCCCTTCTCTTGCAAAGAGAAGACATTTTCTACACTTTCAGTTTGAGAATATTTCATAGAAAGCTGCCTTAAGCCAGGTCAGGCTACTTGCAGTTTGGCCAAGCATCATCTACTTCAGCTAGCAGCAATTCTCAAGTGTCACCTGCAGAGGTCTATCACATCAGTGCCTACCAAGTCTTTTTAACTGGAGATGCTTGGGGTTGAACCTGGAACTTTCTGCATAGGTAAGATAGGGCATGACAACTTCTCTCTTATCCTGCTCACTGAGGTAGTGAGGCAACTCGCCAATACCAAAATGTATTTCTAATTTAGAAGAGAAGGATTCCTATGTAGATAGTCCTCTTTCAGTGAATAAGGTACCATCAATAACCTGCTTTGGGTTATACCAGTCAGATATTATAGAAGCTCATGACTAATTCCTGATATAGCACTCACCTGCAAAGTATAATTATGTGCTTTAAATGGGGAAGGAGTGGAGAGAAGGGGTTAGTGCCAGTCTCTGCATAATACTGTAGCAGAGGATGAATGCTTTCTTAGAAGACTTATACAGCGGTCATTCATCATGTGTTCAGCAACTCTGCAAACATTAATGACCCAGCGAAATTCTTGAGGATTCTTCCCTTTCCAGTCCTTGTTAATGCACTCTGCTTACCTCTGTGCGAGGGAGATAGTCTGGATCTGCCTGGATCCTTGCTATAATCTCACAAAGAATGATGCCATACGAGAATACATCCGCCTGAGGAGGGGTGGAGGGGGAGAAAGAAAACATGACCACAACTTTATTACAAGCACTCCTATGCTGCCTGATCTGGTAGGGTCTCCCGTCCCCATTCACATGACAAAAGTATCCTCTATGGTGTTCATGTTTTTTACTTTCCAACATTTGCCAAAGTTCTAGGTCAAGCAATTAAAACCTAGGCCTGCAGAGTGGCAGTCTCACTTTCTTCTCCTAAGGGATAATGCATAAAAGCACGTTCATTGAACAGGTATCTTAGAACCCAGAGATGTACCTGTAAACAGGGCTCCATGTGGACTTTTCAACTTTGAGGTGATCTCCGCTTCCCCATCTCTGCTGCTCAATGCATGTGTGCAAGCCCCAGATCAAGGTCCAATTGGCTGTTTCCCTTTCCCTTCCATGCTTCAGGTAGGCTGCCCAATTTGTATTGTTATATGATCAAGTGTATATTTACTACACTTTTTAAAAAAATGGCTAACCTTTATTGACTCTTAAAACTGCTCTGAGAAGATGTGACTGTGGTTGAGGCCAGCTATTTTTATTTTATTTTTTTTACCAACAACCAAAACACAGTGAAAACAAACAGTGAAACCCCCCAGGCGGCTGATACATTGGGTATAGATAATCAATAATAACATATTCAAATCAACTGTATTTACAATTCTAGATACCTTAACACTCCTCCCTCCACAAGGTCTATTTAACTTTTAACATTTTTTAAAAAAAATATTTATTGAGATTTTACACAAAACATACCAAACATAATTTTTTTTAAGAGTTAAAAATAATTAAACCAACCATTACACATACAAAAAAGAAAAAAAAGAAAAAAGAATGACAACTAACAGCTAATCAGTACTGTGCAAAACTGGCTTTTGTTGCAAACCAGAAGAACATATTTAAGCTCAGTCTGGGAGAGCCTGGACAAAAATGTGGTGTGCTAAAAAATAATGTACATCTAATGTACATGTATCCCACTGCCCACTCCAAACAAGGAAAATCAGAAAATGTTGCAGTATTAATTGGGAGAGAGAGCTCATCCAAACAATTACCAAATGTATTTAGAGCTATAGAAACTACTACTCACAGGAAAGAGAAAGTACATAACACATTGCTGTGCAATATTCAAAACAAAACAGCATGTGTATGACTAGAGAAAACAACCTCCCCTATAGCATATCATACCTATCATATGAGATAATTCAGCTAGGTACTTGCAGGCACAGGGTTTCATATGATTTATGCTGTGCTGCTTTTTACTTGCTTATCTAGAAGCATTTATTGCCATAATAAAACTGTAAAGGTTGAGAAACCCATTTTTTGCTACTCTGAAAATTAAGAAAAACAGAAACATTGGATATTTATTCCACTTAATGAAATAAAAAGTGCTGTTGTTCCATTCAAATGGGATCTATAGTAATCCACAGAACTCTGAAATCATGTTCAGGAAGGAGCAGGTTCCAATTGAATTTTCTACGTAGGACCCATTCAGCTAAACGTATTAATTACTATCATGTTAGAACAGCTTTAAAGCTACAGATGCTCACAAGTCCCCCACCCCCAACTATGCCAGGCAACCAGCAACCCAGTATCTATTAACTAATGTATAATTAAAGAAGACCAACCTTTTCATTATATGGCTCATCTCTCAGCACTTCAGGTGCCATCCAGTAAGGAGAGCCCACCACTGGTAGTTTCTCACTTTAAACATTTGAAGAGAGAGGTGGTTAGAAGCTGGCAAATTAAGCATTTCTTTGCAACTCCTTTCACTTTCAGCATGGGAACAAGTACAAGCTGTTCTCTTGCCATTCATATTGATTCTATTTGTCTGGACAACAGAAGGTGATGGAGAGAGCAGAGGTGAAGTGTGAAGCGGCCAGAGTACCACTGCAAGCCAAAAGAGCTTCTGTCCTTTCTTCTGAAAGGCCTCTTCATATTCTAGGCTCTTTAGAGCAAGTCTTCAGATATCATTAACAGGCAACAGTTGACACTTCAGAACACCATTCAATAGCAGATAATCATTATCTTGAACAAAATATCCCATGACAAATCAGACTATTCAGAAGTTTCTCCCTAGACAATTCAGAAAAGTATTCTACTTAGGAAGCATGATGGGACGCTTCCTGGAAATTGAAATAATTCATTTCCATATTTATAGAGCAGCTGTGTTGAGTCAGTACATTTTTTAATTTTGTTTCACCCAAACTGTTCTAGTTCAGTTCATTAATGGATCACTTATCCAATGGGAAGAATATGACAATACTGATTTGCATAACTGCTTGAAGCATGTTCAGGGTCAAAATAGTCACTAAAATAGTAATTTTACAGAACCCCACTCATTAGTATTCATGGTACCTTACACATCAGTTAAACCATTTTGATATCTTTTTTAAAAAAGAAAA
Source organism: Podarcis liolepis (assembly GCF_965112155.1). Taxonomy (NCBI): domain Eukaryota; kingdom Metazoa; phylum Chordata; class Lepidosauria; order Squamata; family Lacertidae; genus Podarcis; species Podarcis liolepis. The sequence goes on from NC_139559.1 coordinate 51,632,906, forward strand.
TGAAAAACAGGAAGGCAAGGAGAAAGGTTTCTAAGTGGCGTGAAAGAACTGTATGGAACTTTCAGGAACTGATTTCAGTGTGAGAACTCAAATGCGGATCGTGTAAAGGAAGATATACCTGAGCATGTGCAAAGTACTTATATTCATCACTGAGCAAACATATACTGCAGCAAACACTGAGGATCAAAAGGTGCATGTCAAGGTGAGCACCAACATCTATCTTTTTTAGGAGATCACCTCATTTAGCCACTATGCAAACTCCTGGTAAAAACTCCCAGAGCAACTTCAGTCTTAGTCTATTGCAGCTAAAACAAAGAGGCTTATAGCACCTTAAAGTCTAACCAATTTATTATGGCATAAGCTTTCATGGTCTGGAGTCCATTTCATAAGTTGCTGCTGGGACTGTTATCCTCACTTGACAGATACATATACACACTGGGGCATACAAGAGAGAAAATATAAATAGGTGGGCTAAAAAAAGCCAATAATTGCAAACAGGTGGAATACAGTCCTGTTCTTCTTCAGCTTTGGTTTTGCAGGTTGCTGCTGATTTGAAAGCTGCCACTCTCTATTAGAAGAAATTCAAAGGGAAATCTAGCATGAAATAGAAGAATTAGAACTAATAACTATATTTGATTTTGTTTGCCCTGTTTGGCAAGGTTAATTCTGTTTGAATATACAAAATGGTTCTCTCTCCCATTACAGGTATTAGCAATGAGAAGTTGATTCTGTTAAATAACTTATAACCAATACCTGCTGCTGTGAATGGTCACTACTTGCTTGACAGATTAAAAGCTTTACTGAATTTTCAGACTGTACCTTTAAATTTCTTTGCCACTTTATTCCCACGGCTGTAGGATTTCCCCCATATTTTATGTTTGCAGTAATATTCCTCATTTTGATTCATGCCGACAATGCTACTAACCTGAAGTCGGGGATTTTCTCTGCTAAGCCAAAGTCACCAACTATAGCAGAATATCCATTCTCATCATGCTTTATCAAACAGTTCTGAATGAAAAGAAGAGGGGAATTAGTGTGGTCCACATTTGAATCCCACCATTAAAAACTTAAAACTAGGAAGCAATGCAAGTAAGAGTGTGTGTTATATGGTATCCCACCCTTCATCAGAAGCGATCTCGAGACAGCTCACAAAATTAAATATACAATCAACTAACAAACCATTAATCATAGTAACTAATCCATCTGTCAGGTATTACAAGGAACACCTCTCATTGTAATGCAGGCACATGCACCACAAATTTAAGAGGCCTGGCTGAAGAGAAAAGTCATTAGCTGGTGCATAAATATAGACAAGTATGCACCAGGTGAAGTTCTGAGGGGAGCGAATGTACCACAAATGGAGTGCTCTTGCCAAGACCCTCTGGTGCGTCATCTTGTGACTTCAGTCAGCAATGGCACTGCCAGAGGAGCCTCCAACCACAAAGCCTGGCCAGAACAATATGGGGTGTTTCTTCAGATAATCAGGCCCCTATTATGCCATTTAGGGGTTTGTGTGTCAGAAATAAAACTCTGAAATTGGCCTGGTGGCCAATAGGCAGGAAAGTGTATGTATTTGAGGACTAGTTATACAGTCCTAGGCAAATATACCTACTAAAATTCTGGCTTCTGCAATCTCCAGATATGACTGATCTGAAGATCAGCCAAAGCTATTGCTCATTTTTTTTTTAGCAATCTGTTCTGGTTTACTATACAATTTGACTGGGAAAAAGAATGTCCATCCCAATTCTAAATATGCAACAGTTACCTGAATAATTACCCAATAGCACAGGAACATTTGGGAGGCTAGAGAAACTAGGAGTGCGATTCTATGCATCCTACAATAACGTAAGCCGCATTACATTCAGGAGGCTTACTCCCAGGTAAGTATGTATTGGATTGCAGCCTAAGGCTCCACTCTTAAACATGCTTATTAGGGAGCAATCCCCCTTGAACACAGTAGGAATTCTCAACAAGTATACAACCGCACCATAAGGCTGGAAATTCTATTCACAATTGGGAACAAATCATACTGAACCCAGCAAGATTTCTGAGCAAACACATCTAGGAATGAGTTCCAAGCAGAACAAGGAACAAATATGATACATTGGGCTCTTGTGCTGTTTGATATCTTTAAGCGAAATCATTGCTATATTCAGTTCATGGATTATTACTACTATGAATTATAATTTCTAGGTTTACACTGCATTTAGGCTGTAGTTTAAGCACAGTGTTAATTCCTTTCTCTCCCCCCCCCCCTTTTTACTGATTTTAAGATCTCAGGTAGAACATTAATTTGATATTTCAATTCAGAACATTTTTGGGATTTTGCTTTTTAAAATAGATCACTACATACATTTAATCTATTTTAAAATTAAAAAATAACTTGCTTCCAATGTCTGCAAGCCACTGTCAAGTCTCACTTAGCCAAAATCTTGTAGGTTAACTAGGACTGTGAACTGTAGTCTTTAATGGATTTGGAGAGCAATGACCACATCAGTACAATGATACTTAACTGTCAAAGACAAGGAGCAGATGGGGGAAATTAAGCATTCTGGTCTGTGTACTGGTCTCTCTAATGTACTGATGCCTCTGGCACTGGCCACTGTTAGCCTTTCATTATAAAATGAAAGTATAGTAAAGTTATGTTCTGTTTTAGTTTTGTCCAGTTTAATTTCTTGCACAACTGCATCGCCCACTGTGCGTAACACACACATCCATGTTAACAGCAGGCAGCAGTGACTTTATGGACTTCTCTTGAGTTGTAACCTGCAAAACCAGCAAATAAATTCATTGCCTGCTCATAAAAAGAGCAGATAGGAAAGTGGAGGGGGAGGAAGAGGAAGGGAGAGGTCTCAGATCTTCATTGTACTTCTCTCATGGACACACAGAGATTCCTGTTTGATTCCTAGGTCCCAATTAATATTTATTTTATTTTAACCTGGATCAGTTATAGCACACACAGCTCACTTTGAGTTTTAAAAAATTGCACAAGGTCAACTGAATCAGGCCAACCCAACACACACTAAAGCTTCTCAATTATGGCCTTTGTTATCTCTCGTCAAAGAATGCATTCATTCAGCTTGCTTGTGGTAAACTATTTGTTCACTGCAAAATGCAGCTAAATCCTAGAGGGATAACATTAATCATACAGCAATGTTAAAACCATGATGAAAATTCAGCAGTCGGTGTAGAAGTAACCATATGTTGGGCAGCAGCCATTTGATAATGCTAGGGGTTTTTTTGGTTCTTCATATGGCAAGTAATTTTTCTACCTACTTAAGAAGCTTTTAGTATAAAACAATGAAATCAAGCTTTCTCTTACAGTTTATGAACTTTCAAACTATATGCCCTGAATACAGAGTTGTATTTCTCAAAAAAAGTAAAAAAAAAAAATGTTGCTGATCAGTGAGTGGTTGCTATTCATTTGCTTTCCTGCATTAGCCTTCAATATTTTGTTCCTTAAATGTAAACAATGCATGGGAGGCATATCTTATTGTCCAAACTTTTACAAGTATTCCAATAAGAATAACTGCTTTGAATTTGTTTGAACATAACTTCATGTCAAACTCTGCTTGAGATACCCTTTTCAATCATTATGGCACCCACCCACAGTTTGTCTCCTAACCTCATTCCTATTCATTATCTTGCTCAAAACTTCCCTTTTCCTGTTCTCTCTAAATTTGCTGCCCCTTCACCCCAATAACTATACCTTACTGTAACTAAGTCAAAGTGTGTGTAATTGAAACCACCATGTTCTTCTCTGCCTGCATTTCCCTCCCACTTCCTCTGTTTTTCCTGTGTTTATTTTAGAATGCTATTTGTAAAGCATCGTGTTTTACCTGAACCAGTGGGTTCAAATTACAAGAAAGGAGATTCCAACTAATCATTAAGAAGAACTTTCTGACAGTAAGAGCTGTTCAACAGTGGAAAGGCACTACATTAGAAGGGAAAGGGACTCTCTTTCATTGGAAGTGTTTAAATCTACCTGTCAGCTATTTTTTAGCTGCAATTCCTGCATTTGCAGGACTAGGTATCCTTTGGGTCTCTTTCAACTCTACAGATCTATGATCTATGTGTACATAGGTAAGTCCCATATAGATTTTTTTTAAAAAAACCCAATTTTAAGCCATATTAATTGTGCTTTATTTAGTTTCTTCTCTAATCAAATTTCAGTTCAAATACTAATATGTATTGAGACCCGAATTAACACGGGCAATCTGCTAAATCAGATAACACTACAAGGACATCAGAAAATTATTCCAGAAAACCCACATCACTGATTAGCCAAGCTGTGCTCTACAAGGCAACTGTGGGTAATTCTTATAGATATGTCCCTGGATTGAGCTTCACAGAAGGTCTCTGGGAAACTTTTTAATGATATTTATTTTGATAAAGAGAACACAATCAGACTGGGAACCAATGGTGACATTCACTCAGAATACTCACTGTCAACTATAACATCCCTGAAAATAAGTATTTATAATGAATTTAATTCTTGGTTAGTAGTAAGGAGTGACAGTCTAGCAATAGGTTTTGGATGGAATTGTATTCCCCTTGAGGGGGAAAAAAATCAGGTTTGCTACCACACTGTTTTCAGGCAAAATTCAAAGTCATTGTCTTTAAAACCCTATATTTTTCAGTCCAGGATATTTAAAGGACTGCCACCTGCCCTACTTTAATCTTGCCTGTCCACTGAGGTCAATGAGAGAGGCGCTTTTTGTATGTCCAATCACCCATCACCATCTGAAACATGGTGGTTGGGACTAGCACTGCTCTATTTATCTAGCCCAGTACCCTCTACCCTGACTGGTCTTGCACAGAGGCTTTTCACAGGCTGGAGGTGCCAAGGATTGAACATGGAATATTCTGTATGCAAATATTGCACTCCACCACTGAGCTACGGCCCCTCGTTATGCAGATTCAAATTCTGTGGAATGTATTGCTACATTGCATGTATAAAAAAGTCAAATAATACATGATCAAATCTCTCTGTGGAGACTTCCCCAGAGATACAATTCTGGAAGTTTATACAACCTGAGTTATTCCTTAGGCTGAAATCTTCACTTAAAGAAGCTGAAACTGAGCTCCAAAGAGTTAACAAATGTTTATACATAAACAGATGTGAGTGAACATAAAGCTCCTTTTGTGTGTTGAGAGAGCTTAACATCTGCTTTGCACAGTGTAATCCTGCTAAGGAAGTTCAACATTTATTTTCTTCTCACATAAGAAAAGATATCCACTAGCAATAGCTTGTTCAGGCCCAATGCAGTTTCCATTAATTTTCTTTGTGCTGCTGAAAGCAAAGAAGGATTGCTTTATATTCAGGCATGTTACCACAGTTTCCTTCACATTAGCTAAAACAGCCAAATGGGACAATATGATCCTGCTACTGTCTTAATGGTTACATACAACTTTTACAGTATTGCTAAAGAAATCCATGTCTGCTAAATGAAGTCATTTAAGAGACTCAATTTATGCTGAAAAGTGTGATATAAACACACACTCTCTCTCTCTATACATATATATATAAACAAGAGAGAGTTCAGACAATTTTGCACTGTAAAAGTTTGTCTCAGACAAACAGATTTATCTAAAAACATTAACAGGTAAGAAATGCATCCTCACAATAACTCATTGTCTCCTGCTTCTCATCCTTTTTCAATATTCCTTTCTGCCAACTTGAAGGTTTTACAAGCAAATTATCTAAATCCAAATATAAAGTTCACTAGCTTAAATAGCAATTCCATAAATCAAAGGAAGGTAGGAAAAAGGCTAGCATAAAAAAAATATGAGTAGAATTGTTACCATTTAAGTAACATTGGTATTTCTATTTTAGGATTTTTAATTTTAGGATTGTGGAGCTTTTGTACTACTCTGGCTTGTCAAACTTGAAAATCTTGAAAACTTTTCAAGAAGCATAATGGCAACATGGAAATCTACTCCTCATTCTCCACAGTGTTCTCAGTATATTTTGCATTTAGACCAGGGTGCAGGGAAGAACCTTTGGTCGTTAGTCTGATAAGGATCCCAAAATGGTCCACAAGGATGTTTTCCTCAAAAAACCCTGAGCTGTCTGTCTCTCCTTGTAAGCTTCATGCATGTGCCTCTGGCTGGAAAGCATACAAGCAAAAATGCTACTATTTTTCAAATGAGGAAAAGAACTGGACCCTCAGCCAGAGCTTCTGTGCTTCACAGAATGCCTCTCAGGCTGTGTTTAAAAGCAAAGAAGAAATGGTGAGAAATGCAAATATTTTAGCTGTTCAACACAAGTCCTTTGTGATACTGATAAAGATGTTCAACCATTAGGGGCTTTGCTGGGCTTAAATATAAAACCTCTTAGGATCCTACCTAGAAAACACGAACAAGTCAGATAAATACTGGCAAAGGAGGTTTGCAGTGCAATCCTAACCACGCCTACCCAGAAGAAAATCCTATTGAATTAAATGGGGCTTTCTGCCAGGAAATAGAACTGCTAGTACATTTGCAAAGCTAAGCAGGTCTGCTTTGGTTTCAAAGTGGATGGGGGATTGCAAGGTGAGATTCCTGCCTCTCAGAGGGTTGGAACAGATTGCCCGCGGGGTCCCTTCCAACTCTACAATTCTATACCCCATACCTGTGATGTCAAGTATGCAGCAGGTAGACACACAGCAGCCAACAAATGATTTGGAGTGTGCTCCCAGTTGTTCCTTGGCAAGTGAGGATTGGTGCTGCTGAAAGAACCAATTACTTTGTATTCCCAGCTTGAATTCAAGCAGGTGATTCAAATGATTTTAATCTACTGGCATGGCTCAAGCCATGGCGACAAAGGAAAATAATTACTCTGCATCATCTGTTGAAGTCAGGTAATTTGGTAATTTGAGTGGACAGCTCCACCCAGCTGTCAAATTGGTCTGCAGGGGATGGGGGAGCTGCCAAAATGGCCCACCAGCTGCTAAAGCTTCCCTGCCCCTGATTTAAAGGGTTCAAAAAGGTTGCACATATGAATACATTATAGTGTTGTAATTCTAACTATCTATAAAGGTAGATATCATCATAGTACAAATGGGGAGAGGGGTCAACATTGAGAAGATGTAGCTTTTTTAAGGCTACCTAGTGAGTTCAGGGCTGATTCAAATGGGAGAATTCATCGTTTGTATCTCAATCACTTAAATAGTAAGATAAGAGTGAAACCACAGGCAACACTAACAGGAATTATGATTTGCTCACCAATATTGTAACACCAAACAATTTTACACTATTAAGTGATATCAATGCAGCCTAAGTGCTGTTGTACTAAAGCTTCTCATCTTAGTGTTTCAGGCATAACCTAATTACTTTCAAGGCTCACACAACTCTTCAGTCATAAGTATACCACCTGTTAATATTTGCCCTCCATTTGAATTAGTTTTAAAAAGACCACAGTTCAGTTACAAAAATCAGTATACTGAAGTCTGGAAATACTCATATAAACAGAAGATGTGGCATTTGGGATGCTTTGCTTCCCAAGAACAGAGACAGTAACTCTTTCTTCCATTTTGTCCCATCTCCCCAGAGTTGGCAGACTATTAAAGTGCATCCCAGCTGGTCATTTGCAGTTTTGGCATGAGAACCTTCATCGTAACTCGGCATTTTACCTATGGCACATTTAAAAAACCACTATCACTATTTTTTAATCATTAGCTGTTTATAATAGTGTTGTTTATGAATTAGTGCCAAAACAACAGATAATCGTCAAGGGGATAAATTTCTGATTGTTTTCCTCACCAGTTTGCAATTACAATGGGACATTTATAAGGAAAGAAATGATTTTCGTATTACTAGCTGCAATGTTAAATAGTCATAATGACACGGCATCTTGAAAAGCAAAGTTTATGCAATTATTTGTAGCCCTGTTTTATGCATCAGTTGAACAGTTGCTGGAGTAAAACTACTACCAGCTTAGTGTTGCTCTGTAGCAGTTTAGGTCACCTGTAGAACAATGTTGAATGTATCTGAAGTTATGGGGAACATTTAAATATACAGCAATAAACCTTTAAGAAAGTAGGGTGGGACACAGAGACAAGTCTGTATGTCTGCATCTTTTTGTAGTTTTATATTATAAAATGTGTAGCAGCTGGATCCCTAGGCTTTGGGAACTAAAAGTTTGAATAACTTGCTGCGAACAAATTAAAGAAGTTGTGCAACCACCTTCCCAGGAACATAATCCTAACTCATTTATTTGTGACCTCTACTTCAGGTTAGTTTCTTCTCAGACATCTACACAACACGAGTTGTTCTGGGAAAGTTTAATCCACTAAACTAGGTTTTCAGTGTTTTTTCACAATCTTTTAAAGTGACATTTTACGTAACAGTTTTACAGTTTGAGGCACTGAGTGGGGCTGGAGAAAAGTAAAACTACGCAAGATTGTTTGTAGTTCGCTAAGTAATACACATCCTATTGCCAAATGGTTTCATTTGATAGAGACGCATGGTACCTTGGATGTCAGATCCCGATGGAAAATGCCTTTATAGTGAAGGTAAGTGAGTCCCAGAGCAATGTCCAGTGCCAGCTTCACCCTTACTGTCCAAGGCAGGTGTTGATTACCATCCAACAGCTGTTCTAGGTTACCACAGTTGATATACTGAAAATATATTTAAAAAAATTAAAAAGAAAAGAAAAGAACCACAGTTAAACTTCAAAGTACAGACAGGTGAGGAATTTCTTCTTGGATTTAGTGGGGCAAATGTAAGTTCCTCCAACTGTATTAATGATATACTAACTCAAACCAAACAATCATAAAAGTAAATAATCTATTAACTTTAAGATTGGTAGGTGAATGCATCCCCAATAACTCCTGGACATCCTCCTTGTTGGCATCCATCTATCTCGAGAGACAATGGAGTGTGCGTCCAGGGGTGAAGACAAACTGCTGTGTTAGCAGTACAGAAGTAACTTTCCAGTGTGTATGGAGGTCCTGAGGGGCCCAGATGGACAAGACCCCCTCCCCCGGCCTCACTGATGTGGTCCAAAGGAAAGCAGAGCAATATGTTTGGCACAAGCTAGGCTGCCTCAGTTGCTAGTAGGAGGGCATACAAGGTGCCATCCAACAGTCTTAGGGACCCCATTTGGGATATGTTTAGAAACCACCTTCTTGACCCATTTTTCATGAATGCACAGGAAACTGTCAAGGCTGAGTCAGACCTTCGGTCCATCTAGCTCAGTATTGTTAACACTGACTGTCAGTGACTCTCCAGGGTTTCAGCCAAGGGACATTCTCTCTTTTCCCCCAAGTTTTTTTAATTAGTTTTCCACAAAATGTTTAAACACGCAAACAAATAAACAAACAATCATAAATCCTAACCTTATTAAAACTAATCTTATTAACATTGTTAAGTGACTTCCTCGTATCCCCTTGGTTGAATTTCAGTGTATATCATTTTAAAGGTTTTCCAAAACCTATATTCTCATAAAATTAACTTAGTCACTTAACATCTTTCTTTCTTTCCCAATCTAAATTTCAACATAGTAATTTATCACATTACATATTTAAGTCCTAAGCCTATCTGGTATTTGCAAGCCTTTCTAATTAATTTAACTTAACATATTTAACTAAATAGTCTTTAAATTTCGTCAATTCTTCCTGGTAATCCTCCTCCTTCTGGTCACGGACTCTTCCAGTCAGGTCGGCTAGCTCCGAAAAATCCATCATCTCAGCCAAGGGACATTCTCAGCCCTACTTAGACAAGCCAGGGATTGAACCTGGGCCCTTTAGAATGCAACACACGTGCTCTGCTACTGAGCTATGACCCTTCCCTAAAGCACAGCATACACCAAAAGAGGAGGAAATGACAACTGGAAAGAGGTAGTGCAGACAAAACAACTGATAACTGAGACTAGATTTCAATTAACATGGTTAGTTTTTGCCAGCAGGTGGTGGCATGAAGTAATTCAAGGTTCTCCTCTCTCCCTGTATTTCTACTATAAAAAGAGTTCTCATGTAGTAGATTTCTAACTGCTAAACACCACATACTGTAGTGCAATATTTCTGCAAGTCAGCCCAGACTTCAGGCATGTAGAGAAGTACTATCAAATAAGTCCCACTTGTTAAACTGCAAGAGCTGAAGAAATTCATGTGCACAAAGAATAAATATACAACATTCATTCTATATTTGCACCCCTCTTTAAATACAATGAGACCAAAAATTTATATCCAAGTGGGATTACTTTAACACAAACCAGTGACCCAGCAACTGTATCATCCACTGAGCTACAAATCAAAGAACTGTTAATTTCTAGCTGTCCAGAATACTTGAGGATCTAAAGAGGATCAAAACGAAGTGTTCCTTGGCTAGATGCCAAACTACTTGGCCCAGATTTTAGGAGCCAGCTCAAGTTTCTCAACGTATTATGCCAGGAGAGTTCATGGCCACCTCACAAAAAAGTGCAGTTGTTTACCACTTGTGGACCAGGACTAGTTTATGTAGCGATTTCCACTACAAGCAAATTAATTGTGCATATTAACGCAGATTGCCCTTTGGAAGCAACAGTTATCTGCCCCAGGCAAATACAAGTTTCTGATGCAGCAAAAATTAAGTCTTCCAGGATCCACTGTGCCTGCATGGTTACTGCCATAATTAAAAGAGAGATGCCCATGAACATACATGTAGGAAATATATTCCAATGGTATGTGATAACATTCTTGCACGCACTCTGCTGTATTCTGTTTGTCAAGTCATTATTTAAATTCTATTAATTTTATTCAATTTATGAGTCATCCAGTAATGCAGCAACTTGCTTAGGAACAAAGGAAGCCGCCTTTTATTGAGGGAGACCCATCAGCCCATCTAGAACATTTGCCAGTCAGATACTCTCATGGACAACCTTCTGTGGGCCACATGATAGTGGTGCATAGGGCCAGTGGCAAGAACTGGGTGCAGCAACGGATGTGAATCTTTACCTTCGTTCAACCACACAAACATCAGAAGTCAGTCAGTCAGTCAGTCAGTCAGTCAGTCTCGGTCTCTCTCTCTCTCTCTCTCTCTCTCTCTCTCTCACACACACACACACACACAGTCCATCTACCATTCAAGGAAACAAGAATCATTGTCATAGTTCAAGGATAGATTTGTGCCAGGCAAAAGCACTTGAGGCGGCTGTGGAGCACTACAGTGAGGGGTGTGACCTTGGGAAAATCTCAATGGCTGACTAGAAAAGGCACTGGAGGTTCAGATTCGGCCTCCAGGCCTGAGGTTCCCCACCGTGTTCTACACTGACTGGCAGTAGCACTCTAGGATTTCAGACAGGGGCATTCCCAGTCCTACCCGGAAATGCCAGGGATTGAACTTGGGACCTTCTGCATGCAAAGCAGATGCTCTGTCACTGAGCTATGGCTCTCCTGCTTGCTTCATCCAGCACTCTATGGAACCATGCAAATGTTTTGGGATGAAAATAGTGGCATACTTTTTTGATAGTTAAAACAACTGAGCTACAGTATCTACTTTGCAAATCACAGTTGTTCGCAGATTCCCTGGTGTGAGAATCTGCAGTTTTGGAGCAATACTGATGTCAGGTCTTCTTGCAATGCACCACACCTCTTTACATGGTACTAAGCTGCAGGAGATCACAGTCCTGCTACATAATGTCCAACCGTCATTCTCAAAGAGCCTCCTTTGCACAAGCAGTACTTCCTTCATATTTTTCTCAGAACATATTGTCCTTCACAGTTCAGTATTGTTTTGTCTCCTGCATATCATTGTTTGAAGGACTGAGAGGTGTCGTGGCAGATGTGCTGAACCAGTGCCTGGCCTTGATAATGGAATTGGTGAGCAACAACAAACTGAAGCTCAACTCAGACAAGAGATATGCAGAGTCAGTAGGTAGCCTTCCCCCGTCCAGGTGGGTCAGAATCCCATTGAAGAAACAGGTGTGCAAACCTGGGGGGTACTCCTGTATCCTCAATTGTCAATGAAGGAACAAGTGGGCTCCATGCCGCCAAGTGCCTTTTAACAGCTATGGCTGGTGGTCCAGCAGCCTTCCTATCTGGATACAGATAGCCTGGCTTGAGTGATGTGGTAATAGGATAGGTAATAGGATAGATTACTGCATTGTGTTTTATGTTGAAATACCTTTGAAGACTATTCAGTAACTGCAGCTAGTGCAGAATGTGGTAGTCAGACTGACCAGGACTAGCTGGCCATATAAATTCAGTTCTGGCTAGCTTGTGCTGACTGTCAATATTTTTTTCCTGCGCCCAATTCAAAGTGCTAATCTTGGGTGGCTATGAACGCCAGCACTTCAAGGACTGCTTTTCCTCACATGAAGGTGAAATCAATATCTGAGGTCCTTCTGTGTGCCCCCCTCCAACAGATATTCAGAGGGTGTCAACAAGAGAAGCTACCCACAAATAATGGATAGTCCTTCCCCGAGATGCTTCCTTGGCACTGACTTTGTCACCTTCACAGTTCCAGCCAAAAACATTTTTATTCTCACAAGCATTTGGAAAGAGTTCCAATAGTCTGAATTTTGGTTATTTATTTTTAGTGTTCATTCCTATGAATGTGGGCTGATTATTTTTATATTGCTGGGTGGTTTTTGTGAATTTACACTTTTCATATTTGTTTTGTTCCAATGGCCTTTTATTGTGTATAAACTGCATAGTGTTGTAAATCACTGTGGGACTTTTTCCTGCATGAAGCAATTCATAAATTGATTTGGAACAAACCACTGATTAGTTTGCTGTGTCTATACTGCAGACAATAATTAAACTGGGCTTACCAGGTATTTTAGTATTACCCATTTTTGAATTCAGCTTACAAGTATATTAGCACATTGCACTTTTAACACAATCACTCTTTTTTCTTCTGTATGGGCAATAGTCAACGTCACAGAATTGGACCTCCACTCATGCAACTGGACTTCCTCTTTCCAATCCCCTGCACCTGCCACAGCTCAGCCACCATAACAGAGTTGCAGCATGCACAGAGGGCTGCAATGGGAGCAGGAATCCATTCCACAAACTCTAACATGCCACTGATGGATCAGTGGATATCACCCTCTTGTTTATTGAATGCTATGTCGCCACAGCAAAATGAGCTCAGCATGTAAAGCATGGAGTTGTCCTGTATGCAGATACTGGAAATATCTGACTACAAATCATTAATGAAGGTTTAATTAAGAAAGACCTTTAATAGTGAAAGGGCTATAATAGTGCAAACGTGTCCAATTTCATGCTGATTGCCTGTTTGGCTTCAGATTACTTTGTCTATTGTAACTGTAACTTAATCTCATCTGTTGATGCAGTTAGCACATAAAAAAGGCAAGATCCAGTCTCCTCAAACATTTGGTACCATAGATCTGAATAAATCTTCCCCAGGAGGAATTATAACACTTTGCTCATTTCTCTTTACATAGTAGGACTACGGCTCATTTCACCAGCCCCACAGGCTCCCATAGTCAAGAATCTCAGGTGAAAGGATCTCTATGACCAAGCTATTCCACCTTCCACCTCCCAACAAGTTATCAGTCCCAATGCAAGTACTGGAAGATGTGGTCTTTGCAATTTCAAATATGCATGCTCTGAATGTCTGCCATTTCAGAGAAATTAACTATCCTATGGGGCCTTGCTCCAGCTGATGCTACAAGATAAGCACTGCTTTAACAGTTGGGCCTAAAAATTCATTGTGTGTACAAATGCAATTACAATTCTACAATACTTAAAACCAAATTAATCCAACTCTTCAAAATAGGGATAAGGCTCCACCTAATTATATATTTGGAATAGCCTTCTAAGCAAGGGGGGGGGAGTAAAGTAAAAAAGTGTAATGATGTGACAGCTTTTGCTCCCACTATGTACAAAACAAACTGTGGCTTTGCAAGTAACAGAGGACTTTTTTCCAACTGGAACAAGGGTTAAGTACATCAGGAGTGGCAGCTCAGGACTGAAGGCTGGGAATATTTGTACTCCAAGTATGCCAACAATTCAAATTCCATTAAAAATACAAGTCTGCCCTTGAAGAGCTAGATGGGAAGGAAAGGCCTACTGGGTGTGTTGTTGGAACTCAGCTGAATGTTGTTTCTTTTCTTCACAATCCTTGATAGAGTATACTTTAAGCAGCAATACAAATTCATGTAGATCTAAATTCTTGATTCTGATGTTTTTACTTCTGAGTGTTTGCAAAGTTGTTGTATGGTCCTATGAAACTGTGGGTTGTAGGAAAGTATTAGAAAATTCGGGATTAGAGAAATTTGTAGGTAACAGTAAAGTACCCCTGGGTGGTTAAGTCCAGTCAAAGGCGACTATGGGGTACAGCACTCATCTCGCTTTCAGGCCAAGGGAGCCAGAGTTTGCCCACAGACAGCCTTCCGGGTCATGTGGCCAGCATGACTAAATCGCTTCTGGTGCAACACCACCAGTGATGGAAGCCAGAGCCCACGGAAACGCCAGACAGGGACAAGAACAAGTGTTTGCACATATTCTGCAATTATTTTTGTCCTGAGCTTCACAAATTTCTTCCAACAATCTGATCTTAAGTTTGCGGGCAACTAACTATAGGCCTTTCCCCTGTACTGCAGAGAATCAGTACATGGAACTTATATTTAGTTGTAAAATAAAGCCTGTACAAACCTACTCATAGAAATGCTACAAAAGCTTGGCTGCATTCTTAAAGTGAATTCTACCATAAAATCTCTTTTAATATATATCTATTCAGGTAAGAGAAAGAAAGAAATAGAACAGATAATGAATTTATAAATCTGTATGCTGTATCCTTATGCAATAAGATGCAGCTCCAGTTGGAGAAACAGTTTTAGCACAGCAGGAAGTACAGCAACACTAAGGACTGTGAAGGACCTGGTCACTTAATTGTTTCCGCATGATCCCTCCTATGTATGTGGAAAAGCCTATGTGTGGATCTGGCTGTAAGCTTACAGAAATCAGAAGACATTTCCACAGATGAAGGAACACTTTTGCAACTACAAGAAATGGATGCTGGGCACCATGAGCTATATCCTCATACCATCCAATTTATACTGAGGTTATTCTATGCAATCTGATATTGGGGTACAGTGAGTTTAGTGACTAGTAATCAAGTCTGCAAAAGTGCAATATAATTTAGTTTCCTAGGCTGAGCAGTAACAACTGGATCAGTGAACTGGGGCTTAAGATTAGCACCTGATGACCATAAACTAAGAATTTCAGAAAATTAAACTAAAAGCACATGCCACAGTGGGGAAGACAAGTCACCCAAATGTTTGTATGCCTCCTCCGCCCCTCCTTCTCACATGCAACTTCCTCCTCCACTTCATATTCACTAGCCATAGTTTGCCATTATTTCTGTGACATAGGAATAGAAAGGGAAGCCTGCTGGGTGACTGGGTACTCCCAGTTACCAAACCACAACTTGTCTCAACTGAACTGAACCACTAGTGGAAGTGAAATGAACCTGAGGCTACCACACATAAATCCTGAGTGTAATCATTTCAGTTCCTCTACAAATTCTCATTATAAGGCTTAACAGCCGGAAAGTACCATCATCCCAGCTTTGAAAAGGAGGGTGGGGCAAACAGTACATGGCTATTTCTCACTGCAACAAAGTAATCACCCATCTTCATTAAGCATGGGATAAAATGAAGTATTCAACTGCCATGTGTGAAGGGAAGAAGGGGAAAGGAGGAAGCACACAAGCTCAAGGACTGTACTTAAAAACATTTAACTGGTTTGTCCTTGGCTTCCTGCACATGGTTTAAGGTAAACAAGTCATGAGCCCCTGACTCATGATAAGCCAGATTCTGCCTTGTTTCCTGATGGTGCAGTAGGAGCAGGGGAGGAGCAATAACTTTTAAACAGGATGCACTAGCACCCTGTACATTCACGTTAAACCACAGTTTCTTTTAAACCAGTTTAATGCAACATGTGAATTAAGCCATTTCAGTCTATTGTCTACCTGTGAAAATGCTGATGAAGCAGAGATGGCCTGAATTTTTAGAATCTCACTGAGAATTATGGTTCCTCAGCCAGATTAAGTTCCAAATATTTAATATGAGAAAATAATATTTTAACAGTGCTTTTTAAAAATGAAAATAGCTCCAATTTAATTTGTCATAATTAAAAACTAATGCATTTAAATTGGAGAGTATTATGAAATGTCAAGGAAAATTATTCTTTGTATAAAATACAAGGAAAAGTTATGCTTATAAAGTAACAAAATATCTTTTATTTGTGCAGTCTAAGTGCCAAACTCAGTTCAAGTTTCTCAAAGGCCTTGGCAGTTACTAAAAATAACTACATGAAATATGCATTAAGACCTCAAGAGAGTTTACAAGTGAATACTTCAATTGCTGAAGAACAGCTTCCAAGCCAAAGAGTTATTTCATGCCAAAGTACAGCCACATGGCTAACTGCAACATGACTTATTTGTATCAAAAAGTGCTTCCACACAACAATAAGCATTTTTTATTTACTTTTGCAGATACTATGCAAGCTCTAGCTAATTAAGCAATATGCCGTGCTAATTAAGCAATATGCAGCTGTCACAGAATAGACTTTATACAGAAGGGATAACTATGCTTAGGATAAACTTCATCTACACCTTTACTAAAGTAATTGCTGGTGAAATTTAAAGGAGCCAACCCTTCCATTGCAATGGGCACCTCTTGTTCCCAACTAGAGGAAGAGTCACTCTCCCCTTAACAAGAGTACCTACCCCTGTCTACAAGGATGTGAACCTCTGGCCTATGGTCCAAATTTGGCCCAGCATGGGTCACATTTGGTCTGTGAGGCTGTTTTCCCCAAATTACACCTATCTAATCCACTTCTGATGTTATGTGTGGAGCAGGTAGAGTCACAGTGGGGAACTCAACTGTGGAGCTTATCCTTGCAGAATGTAGCTTGAAATCACCACCCGTCAGTGGATCAATTTCACCACCCATACCCTACTCCTACAGATATAACTTTTCCTGCTCTACCCTTTCTTTACAAGAGCTCCTGAGCCACCGTTGTGGTGTTCTATGGAGAGCAAAAAAGTAAGAAATTTGACAAAAATTATCAACTTTGACTTTCTCTTTGGCCTTCAAACTATAGGAAGACAATCTCTAGGTGAAAAGCGAAGAGTCTCCTCAATTTCACCATTCCCCACAACTAACAAAAGCAAACTACAGCCAAAGAAATTCTATCAATTTTTCAAGCACATGAAAAAGACAATATTCCCCACTGGAGAATCTACATTGCTCCTCCCTGGACTTTTTAGCTTGGTGAGGCAGCTAAGACCTTAACCACAATCCTGGTTTGGATGCCAAGTAAAAGCTTGGCTTAGCTATTGTAGTGTGCTAAAAATCTCAGAAAAGCAAAGCAGGTGCAAACTTCTCTCCAGAAGCATGTACACTCTGTCCCAATAAGTTACACATTTGCTTCTAGTTTGTATATATGCATTAAGTGCCCTACCCTCCTTGCACAATGGTCTGCAAGGACTATAGACAGAAAACAACTGCTGGATTTGGAGGGCATAGGAAGCATTTCCTATTGAATATTCTCAAAGCGTAACATCTGTAAAGCATCATTAAGAACAAAAGATCAAATGGGAGAATGGTTAACCACAGGGGATGGAGTCCACTCAAACAATGCCACAGAATTCATTGCAATCACACTTCGATGCCTCCAGGTGCAATATAGCTTACAGAATCAGTGGGATGTGACTATCCTTACTGTCTTAGCACCCTTCTCTAATTTCTGATTTTGCAGAAGTTCTGTAACCACTGAGACAAGTGGGATTTTCAGCTCAATAGAGCATGCACTTAGGAAGTGGTATTGCTGGTTCAATGGTTCAAACATAGCTTTTGTAGTTTTCTTCTCTAGTGGTGCCAAACTAAGTGACAAACTAGACATGGTAACAGTAGATCAGTGTTTAATCCAGATTTGTCCCAATCATTTAGGAAGAGGGAGTGAGGGGAGGTGTATGATCCCACGAGCAGATGGCATGCATGCAAAAGCTGTTTGACCCTTCTTGCAATCTGAACTCAGCTGTTGAAAAGGCTTGGGAAGAAGGACAATATGGAAGTAAGTGGGAAAGGGGGAAGGGAGAGATCTATATTCTTCACCCACATACCCCTCTTCTGTTAAAACCAGTCTCTATTCACTGTCTAATAGTGTGGCTCCAGGTTTAAACAAGCAGCCTGGGAGGGTAGGTGTGTTCATATTGCTCAGAAAATAACAAAGAAATAGCCTCTCCCTCACCTGTCCTTCATTCAGGCTTTCATTCAACTAATTCCACATTAATGTTTTTGGAAACGTATTACTGCAGTTGCTCTACATCCAGCTGAGGATTTGGTGCTCTGTAGTAGTGCAGGATGGCAACATATGTGATTGGTTTGCTAGAAAACTAATTTCTAAAGCAAGCAATTCAAAATAAGGCTGACTGGTGTCAGTCCTCCCCCCTTTCCCTTAAAGAACCAGATGTGCTAACTTCCTTCAAACATAAGCACATAACCTCAAAATCTTTAATGTGTACAGACTCTCAAGCAGACATGTGAGAAAGAAGCCTGTAATACTTGATGTATAGCCATTCTGCACTTCTACAGAACACAAATCTGCAACAGTGCAAAGATGCATTATTCAGTTTCAGAATTCCTTTAGCAAGTTTGCTACACTTCCTTGATATCTTTGTTGCTTGAGTGAAGGGCATCAACAGAATCCACATATAATATTTTCCAGAAGACTCCAGCTCAAAGAACAGATATGAAATCTTGGACACTTGAAACTATGTTCATGTGCTAATCTTATGATAGATGCTAGATCTAACCCTTTTAGATCTCTAGTTCATTCAGAATGAATCTGTGTCTCACCTAAACAGGAATTGAAAGGAAGAAAAGATATAGCATTCCTTTAACTATCTTGGGTTGTATCCAACTAAATACTTGTGCACATGGGACAGCTTCAACTAGTTCATAAGAACTTCCTCTCCCTTTCCTCCTGCCGTACATACCCCATATCTGCTCCAAGGGTTTTCTCAACCCTCCAGTGCAACACTGGAGGTGATATGAGGGGGCAGGCAGAGGAGAGGGAGGGGAAGCTCTGTTGCATGCACAGAACTTCTATGAGCACATTTTTGTTGTTGAACAAAACCTGTTTTGAATCCAAGATGTTTCTTAACTAGCAACATAAAAACAACCAGTGCTAATGCAATAGAGTTTACATATGCTTATTAATAATATTCCTACTCTGAATTATTGAAGGCAAGTAGCTGAATTAATGACACTTGCTTTCATACGAATAACATTAGATGTGGCACAAGATGAACAAACTACAAGTGTGTTCTGACTTCTGGAGAATGTCCTTTTAGATTAAAAGCTGCAGTTTGTGACCAAGCCTGCCTTTTAGAAACCAATGTTGTTTTCCATCTCCCTATTAATTCCATTGTGCTCAGAAATGACATCCCACTCAAATTTATAAAGCAGCATAGGAATTAAA
Organism: Podarcis liolepis; assembly: GCF_965112155.1. Classification (NCBI taxonomy): domain Eukaryota; kingdom Metazoa; phylum Chordata; class Lepidosauria; order Squamata; family Lacertidae; genus Podarcis; species Podarcis liolepis. The sequence continues at coordinate 51,652,324 of NC_139559.1, forward strand.
TTACTTGAACACCGGAGGTGCTCTTAACACATCCTTTCTTATATTCTACTTTGGCAAGGAAGGGCTGTGAAATTTAAATATAAACTACAATAATATTAAAATGTGAACTAGAGTATATTAGAAGTTCTATAGGTGTGGTAGTAGCATAGTATGCAATGACTTAAGTAATGACTTGGTCTCCTACTTGATTCTAATAAGGAATGTGTCAGTGAAAATTAAGATGCCTGATTATAGAACCCTTACAATTAAAACCTGCATTCATTTATATTGGAATGTTTGGGTAAATATAGAATCACAGATTTGGAAGAGACCCCGAATGTCATCTAGTCCAACCCCCTGTAATGCAGGATTCTCAACTAGATTATACATGACAGGTGGCCTCCCAGCCTCTGCTTAAAAACCTCCAAGGAAACAATGTTTCTAGGGACAATTACAGATAACCCAACTAGTTCAAGGGAAGTACATATGATAAATACCGTATTTTTCGCTCTATAACACGCACCAGACCATAACACGCACATAGTTTTTAGAGGAGGAAAACAAGAAAAAAAATATTCTAAACGAAACAGTGGATGTATGATTTTTGTGGTTCATGCTGTGGCCACAGACATGTGATCTGACGGTGAGTTTGGAGTAGCCCAATGCAAAAATCCTGAGGATCCATGTGGATCCATGCTTTGTAACCACGTTTTTGCACCACTGCGACCCCAGGCAACAGTGGGTGCGTGATTTTTCTGGTGCAAGATGTAGCCATGGACATGCTATGTGATCTGATGGTGAATTTGGGGTGACCCAGTACACTCGTGTAAGCGGCTCCTCTCCTCTCCCGCTTTGCTCCTTTAAAGCAAGCAGGGTCTCTGTCCCTCTCTCCTCCCCACTCAGCAGCTCTTCTCCCGCTTTGCTGTTTCAAAGCGAGCCATGGAGGAGGGAAGGAAGGGGAACCATGGATCCTCTGCTCACGACTGCAGCAGATCCCCCCGCCATCCGTAGGCATTCCCTCCATAACACGCACAGACATTTCCCCTTACTTTCTAGGAGGAAAAAAGTGAGTGTTATGGTGCAAAAAATACGGTAGCTTGGTACTTTATACAGTCATACCTCAGTAAGGGCATGCAGTTGTCCTTGATGTACACAGACGCCCATAAACCTATAAAACAGGAAAAAACAGCTTCTTAAAATGGGAAACAAACAGTGCATTTTGTCAACTTTAAAACAAGTTACCAGTGCATCTGAATCATTATGTTAATAGCTGCTGCTTTAAAAATACAAATCACTAAGTATATTAGTTTCTGTCTAGCACTAGTATACTGAAGCAATGTAGTTGAAGATGGGGAGTAGATTTCTAAATTCTGCCTATTCCTAAACATTTGTAGGATTTGGGGTGAGGACAATACTAACAAACACAACCTTTTACATTCATACATACAGAAAAAGTTTGGTGTGGAGAAATCAATGCTGTGTCTTAAAGTAGAAATGGACATCTTAAAGTGTATCTTTGGCCTGGCCTTAGCAATTGTCTAGCTAGATTTTATATCTACCCGGACATTAGTATTGGTATACAAAATCTGGATTATGAGAACAGCAATGAAGATACCACCAAATGTGATCACACTGCCAGAAAAGACCAACAAATAAACTGCTAAGTTTTCTATTCAGTTAAAATATAGATTCCACATGCCATAAAGGCTTAGGAATCCAATTGTTTACAGTTCATCTCACAACTGTAAAATGTTATCAGTTTTAAATATGACTTTTATGAAAGTACCTTTGAGTTATGTCATGACATTGAGCTATGTCATAACTGAAAATGGAACAATAGTTTAATTTTTAGTATGGGGCAACTCTGGGACTTTATTTAGCATAAGAAGAAGTGAAAATGCACAATTTCAAAAATAAAGACCACAAGATGCCTGACAAAAGGAATACTGTAAAACTGACTTATGGAAAGTGTTCATTTATATATATATTTAAGTTCTGTATGATGCAAGAAACATGTGGTAGAATGTAAGCTGTTTTTGAGTAAACTTTCAGTACTCTTACCTATTAAGAGTGTGTGTGTGTGTGTGTGTGTGTGTGTGTGTGTGTACAGGGATAACTTCATAAAGAGTTGAAGGAAATCAAGCAAATAAGCCTTCAGCTATGAAAATCTGTTTGTGTTAATAGAACAAATAAATAGGCTCATTTCTATCTTATCCAATATACAACATTCTGCCTTCAAATGAAATAAAGCATAAAGAATGAAGCTACTTCGGACATTATAGCACAAGGAATCACACATGAAAACTAACCAGCAAACTGACTGTATGGCAACTATGCAGCTACCTGAAGGCATATCAGAGTATTTAAAAGGAAAGGAAGTTAAGTTACAGAACACAAATCTCAGAACCACTTAAAAAAAAAAAGCTTGACAACACATTTTTCACCTTCAAAACATAACTTGTGAAAAGAGCAAGTGCTGACCATGAGTGAAAGTTATGACATCTCAAACTTTACTTTTTCAGCATTCCTAAAGTAAAAAAATCCAGGATCCATTAAAACCCACTTTATTTCGCATAGTGGAGCAGAAACAAACTCTGAAAATAATCCAGTTCCTAGTTTAATGAAAATGTGTTAGCACCAGCACTCCTTGTTGCTTTTCACTGCTGTTGTCCCACTAATTTTTGTGCATTTCCTATGCATACATACTTCCTCTTCTTGGGGGAAAAAATCTTGCACCCTAAGAAAAAGCACCACTCCAACAGAGCACACCCCCATTTATTTATTTATTTATTTATTTTCTTGCATTTCTATCCTCCATTCTCCATGAAACTCAAGGTAGCATACGTGTGGTTTCCAGGCAGTCACCTATCCAAGTATTTACACTCATATACATACCTATGCAACAACGTGCCAAGTGGGGAGGGGGAGAATCTTGAGGCAGGAATATACAAATATGTTTATGTAAGATGGAAATTTATATTTACTCATTCCCCTCTGTAGATGCCTCTGTCCATTTGCATTAACAAACAAACATGGAACTGGAAACCCCATCTTGGCTTCAGTTCCACCCTAGCTCTTTTTGAGAAGAGCTGTGGTTCAGTTATAAGTACCTGCATGCAGAAGGGCCCAGGCTGAAATCCTGAAGAGCTGCTATCAGGTCTGACTCAGCGTTAAGGCAGTATCCTATGTTCCTAGTTCCCCAAAGTGCAGTGCTAAGCACTTGTGTAGCACTGCACAGAGTCAGCCATTGGAAATGAGGAAATTAGACATTGGAAATGAGGAAATTAGGGCCTGCAAGACAGAGCTGTTCCACCAGGCCTTTTGTCAGGGCGCAGTCTGACCCCCTCCTCTGGCAATCTGCCCAAAATTTTGCTTGATGGTTGCCATTAATTTGATTTTAATTTGATTTAATTAATTTTATAATGAATGTTTTAGAATGTTGGACTATTTTGGTTGTTGTTAGCCGCCCTGAGCCCAGCTTTGGCTGGGGAGGGCGGGTTATAAATAAAATTTATTATTATTATTATTATTATTAGACTGCACTTCATTCATATGAACAGTTTTAGTTAACAGAAGTCACAAAGCTCAAAGTATACAGATGCAATTGTAATCCCATTTTATAAACTCATTTGTACGAATATATTTCCCCCATTTTCTCATTTAAATACAGGTTTAAATGGAACTGCAAAACATTTCCTATGGAAATGATATAAGCAAGATAGATGTTTAGAGACTTCAGGAGCTTGTCACTATCAAAGCAGTTGTTTAATTATGCTAGAAAAAGAATACTGATTTAAAAGATGACAGTGGAGTCCTAATCATTTGCATGAGTATTTCTGCTCAAAATGCCACTCATCACCACAACACATGTAGTAATATTATGTTTTGCAATGCTCTATTTGTGCAAAATACTTGCATTGTACTGTAACAAATATTCCACAATAAGCACTACCTCAAATATCATTTCAGAGGGGTTTCATTTAATTTTACAACCACTTTGTAAAACTGCACACTGCCATGTCTCACTCACCTCAAAGTCTATGAGCTTTGTCCAATGCTCGAATCACTACTTCACACAGGCACAATGCAAATTAAGATTTAAACAACTAATATTTGTAAAAATAAATTACATTATTTGGTGGCATGCAATATAAATAAAAGTCTCCCTGCACAAGATTTAAATCCCATTACCCATTTTAACATAAAGAATATAAGCCAATCCTCTTGTGCTCCCCTATGCAAAAGTGATTTATACATTTATAGTACATAAACTTGCAGACACATCTGCTCAATTTGCATTTTACCAACTGCAGATGACAGGGCAGCTGTATTCAATTTTTACTCGGAGCAGTCCCACTGAAATTAATGGACCCATATTAGTTATGGTCATTAATTTCAAAAGGTCTACTCTGAGTAAAAGTTAGTGGAATACAACACATAATATTTAATGAAGAATGCAGAAGGCCAGAAGAAAGCTAGTCAAAATTATTGTATAGGCTAATAGAAATGTATTTGGAATCAAGATGAGTCTGGGAATAAAGGGATAAACAAGAGTAATCATTGATCCAAAAATTAGCTCCGAAGTTTTGAGAGACAGTACCTGAATATTCAACTTTACCTCTACAAACATGAAGGATCATAAGAGATGGTACATGAAACTTGATCTGCATTCCCACATATAAATATACACCCCACCTTTCTTACTTTAATATGTTTGGATGTGAAAGTCTATTCATGAGCTGGACTTCTTTCAGCATATTTGCTCTGTTGCTGCTTAGTGTGTTCATCTTCAAAGCCATAACCTGATCAGATACTTTGTGCCGCACCTAAAAGACAACCCCCGAAAAAGAAGCTATGAGTCACACAGTGAAAATGAATGGAAACAGTAATGGGCCTAGCACATCTCAATAAGTTAAAATTACATTCTCTAATATGAAATGTGGCACAATAGTAATTAATCACCTTCTACAGGTATTTAAAAGCATTTCTAAAACTTCAGAGATAGGCTTATGTAACAATGGATTCCTTGTTGGTTCTCTTCCACTTTCAAGTAGACTATGTTAATTTATAGTAAAGCTGAGTAAGGGGAGTCAGGGGCGGAGGAAGGGGGGCAGGCCGCCCCAGGTGTCACCACTGAGGGGGGTGACAAAATGCCAGGCGGCACTCACCGCAGAGCCTTCAGCGCGCCCAAGCCACACATCTCTCCTGGGAGACGTGGTGGCTTGGGCGCACGCAGGCTCCGCACTGCCCAAACAGTTCACCCGCTGCCTCCCCCCCAGCTGCAGGGTGACTGAGTGGGAGGATGCAGGCAGACTCCAGAGGCCCTGTGGCACCCAAGTGGCTTCCTCCGCAGTTGAGGGGAGTATTGCCAACACCCTAAGGCTCCACATAAATTGCGCTTTAAGTTAACTTACCCTTCTCTGTTCCAATTTTGCAAGTGGTCAGAAGTGTTTAAGGCAGCTCTAAAGTTGGGGTTGCATCCAAGTAAGTTTCACTCAATGAAATTAGTGGACCTAAATTGCCGGTAGTCATGCCCATTCATTTCGATGGTTCTAATTTGAGCTGCACTAACACTGGATAAAACCCTTAATCTTTAATCGCATGGAAGATGCTAGAAATGGTCTCTACATAATGAAGTTTTCACATCAGCACCATAACATGTAGCAAAAGCCACTACTTCATTCTTTTGCAGTTCTACAAATGAGGTCAGAAAAATTGGGGAAGTCAGAAAAACTTGGAGAAAGTTGTGTCCCTCTTTTCAGTTTTCCCCCTATTTGTTTCTGCAAAATTGGGGGAGGGCAGAAAGCAATGGGGGGGGGATCAGCCCCCACATCTGTGTCTTTTCCCCCAGGCTTTGATATCTCTATGCAATTCTTCCAAAAAGAATCACAGGTTGGCCAGTGCCACAGCAAAGAAAATAATCCACATGTAGAATACCTTGTCTGACCCAACTGCACTTACTTCCAAGTAGTTTCTGGGCTCAATTCAAGGTGTTAGTTTTATCCTATAAAGTCTTATACTGCTCAGGACTTCATACCTTACAGAATACATTTTTCCATACGAGCCCAACTATGCCCTGAGAAGAGAATCAAAGGCCTTTCTATGAGTGCCCTCTCCAACAGTTGTCTGAAGGGTGGAGATGAGGGAATGTTTCTCATCTTCAATATAATTTAGTGTTGTTGTTGTTTTATTTGCAGCAGTTTGTTGTGCCCTCTTCCCTCTTTGGGGGCTATTTGTGGTGGTTAGACTTATGTTAGGGGATAGAAGGATAGCTTTTATGGTTTGATTGCCTTTTATTGTGCTTCACTTTTAATTATTTTGTTTTTTATCCGTAGTATAGAGTATTTCACTACAATTTTTAGTCACTTTCAGACTCTTGAGCATAGCAACCAATAATAGTAAGTGGAAGAATTTCCAGTTTCTGTGACACACTGTAAATAAATAACAGACAGACTTGAATCAATCCTGCAAAGTCCAAAGTTCTCAAATCAGAGTTACCAAATTAAGTCATTTATAGGACTGAACAACAGAAATTGTCTGAGCAATAAAAGTAAAAAGTGCAATAAGCACATAGTAATCTAAAACTTAGCATTAAGTTATAACCAAATAAGATAAATCAAATCAAATTGGTTTTCAGCACTGCGATGCTGACCATATAGAGTGAAAGGGAAGGCTTCTTTGCATATTCTGTGTTATTGGCATTTACACTGAACAAGACCGTTTTAACCCACCCTGATTTATGTAGAGCCTTGAAAAACTTGCCCAATACCTATTCTTCTCTTGTTTCCTGGGTACGGGTTGTTTTCCCCCCACAAGCAAACTGATTATAAACAAACTTGGAAACAGTAATGTAATCAATTAACTAAACATTTGCTACTCTATTTCTGCAGTAAAATCCTTGATTGTTTCCATAGTGTGTACATACATTTATTTTGTCCTACCTATCTGGCCAAATATATTGTGCAGGTTTTTAAGTTCCTGTAGTTCTACACTATATTTCCCACTATACATACGTAGCTTTAAGCCAGTGAAGCACAATTTGTATATTGTCCTATATCAAGATCCGCATACCCAAGAAAAAAGTTAGCCTGCCAAATATTTTAGAAGCTTAACTTTTTAAAAGTAGCCTGAAGACATGCTTAACAGAAGATCAATTTTATGTGCATCTTCTTCTGCTGGAACTGAAGCTGAATTTATGTCATGCCTTGCCCCCCACCCCACCCCCCACAAAAATCTAAAGAGAAGATGGAGTGCAAGTCATTCATCAGTAGGATACTGGCAACTAGTGCTGGAGTAGACTAATGAAAAGCACATGCATATTAGCAAAAGCATTATTTGTGAAATGACTTCTTGAGAAGAAATTACTACATTGCTACTGCTCTGCATGCAGAGTGGGGTGAAGGGGATCTCTGCTTTTAACTTTGTGATAAATGTAAATGCTTTCTATAGCATGTACAGAAAGGAGCATGCTTTTATATTAGAAATACATTTGTCAGTATTTGTTAAGACATATCACATATAAAATGCTGAATATAATCCCTATGTTCTGCAATCATGGGAAAAGGAATTTAAGTTATTGACTTTGGTTTAATCTGCACAGTGTTCACTTTCCCCTCAATGTTTCTGGGTTATTTCAACAAATAACAGCACTGTCAAATGAAATGCTGAGGAGAAAAAACAGTACACAGACTATCCTCACTCCTTCAAAAGTTCATCAATATATAAAATAGCTCCTGCCAAACACATCTGCAGAAACTAGAAAAAACAAATAAGCATTATATCAACAACTTTTTTTTCTTTTTAGAAAACAGGAGAAAAATATTGGTCTCTAAAGCAGAAACCATTTATATACTGGTTATTTAAAAAAGGAAATTCAATTTACAATCATTTTAGTATATCTCATAGTTAAGCAATTTGAGAATTCTTGTTTATACTAAGTAATCAGATGAGCAAGGGAAGAATATTCACCTCCAATTTAGAACCCTTTCTTCTTAGTTATATGCCAGACATACTGAAAGGATAAATATAAAAAAGATACCCCATCAGACTGACAGGTAAAGGAAGGATGCCAAGGAAACCCAAAGAAAACTGTCTTTGAGCTACTTTACACCTCTCCAGCCTAAAGAATACAAAAACTTCACTAGAGTTTTTCTTCACAAGAATTAAAAAGAGGAAAGTATTTGAGCTGTACCAACTAGTGGTAGGGGTAGCTGGTTACAAATGCCTATTGCTGTGCATTAAGTATTACAAGGCAATTGCAACTTACATGAGGGTTATGTTACCAGGGGTTGGGCATAAAGGCAAAATCGCACAAAGTCAGAATGAGACTTGGAACAGCCCATACTGTACAAGATATGGCAAGGGAAAACCCTTCACAGAAACAGTTTTTAAACTTGCTTCTGAAGGTTGTAGACCTCTCAGGAAAAGGTTGGGCAACTTTGTACTGTACTAGCTTAGCGAGCTTCTGCTCACAAAACTTCGAATGCAGCTAGATCAGGGGTCTGCAACCTTTAAGACAAAAAGAGCCACTTGGACTCGTTTCCGAAGAAAAAAAACCTGGGAGCCGCAAAACCATTGCGACATTTAAAGCATGCGCGCCGCTGCCCTCCGATCTGACAGCGGGCAGGAAGGTGACGTCGGGACGGTGCGTGACTAACGCACGCACCGCCCCCATGCGACGTCACAGCCAGTACAGCGCCCGCCACAGTGGGGAGTGTCGGGGCGCACAATGCGCCTCCTCCCCTAGCTAGTATCCGCCCCGGAGCCGCGGCAAAGGTGTAAAAGAGCCACATGCGGCTCCGGAGCCGCGGGTTGCAGACCCCTGAGCTAGATAGAAATTATGTAGGACAGTTTGTATACCAGGCTACTAAAATTTCTTCCTTTTTCACAGTATTAGCATACTGTATTTTGTTTCCACAAACTCTGCTGTGAAGCATGACACATAAATGAACTGATGCATTGAACTAGGAAACTTACAGGCTGCATTATTAGATAAGGAATTTCAATTGGAAGCCTGCTAAATATTTAATTTCATTTTCCAGTGGATTTTAAGTGGTAAAATGGGACATTTAACTGTAATTGATGGTACACAACATAAACATGCAATTATGGAGCCATTCCCCTCAGGGAATTCCCGAGATCAATGCTTATTAAAGTAATCTATCCTGGTGACCACAGTAAAGCATCTCTATTATGGTCACAAAAGCCACAATTAAGCACTTGCTCATTTTTTTACACAAAACTAAGTTGATTTAGAAGATTTACACTTAGACAACTCAATAAGGATAAAAATATAAAATGTTCCTTGAGTTACCAGTCATTTAAAGGATTGCTTTATTTGCTTTTAAATGTTTTTATGTTGCTAGACCTGGTGATTTATGAGAGGGAGGTATAGACCTGGTGATTTATGAGAGGGAGGTATATAAATACTTTTATAACCAAAGATAAGCACATAACTTGTAAATCACACCAATAGAGGTTTCCACAGCAACAAAAGGGGAAATAACTTTCTTTTTAAAAATAAAAAATGCCTGAAAAGGAAAACAGAAAGCACACACCCACCCCAAATAGTCCTCAGAAGATTATCCCTTTTAGTTAGATTTAAGAGGAAAACTCTCCTCTTCAAATTCTGGAAACAATTCACATGAACTTGCACAAGCAAAAAGGAACAAACTGTGGCTGCAGGATGTTTACATCAGCAAACCTCGTTCCAACTGTCAATGTAACCACCTCTTCTTCCCAATCGGTATTAGCAACTCTTATCCAAAACATAACATGCAAACAAATTACAGGACTACCCACTCTGCTTTTCAAAATGTAAGCAAAATGTGGAGAATAGCAAACACAACAGATTCCACAATTATTAGGCCGAGTTCAAATAATAATTTTACCCTATTAAGCCTCACTGTATTCCAAGTTTTCAAAATAGTGCCTTTTCTTCTTAAAATCACATTGTATAAGAAAATACTTGGCATTTGCCCAGTCATTTTAAAATTGTACCACATTTCCTAAATAATACATGTACAATGTTCTTCACTGTGATTACAGCAAGACGCTTTTCTTTAAAGCAGTTACTAAAAAATGATACTTCTTTAAAGCAGTTAACTAAAAAATGATGCTCTGTCCTTGAGATGCATTTCCTGTAAATGGGAAATTGCAATGTAGCACCTTTCAACTACTGTATACCCAGGTGGGACAACCTCTATGGCCTTGAAAGATGCCTAAGATTTTATCTGCTTTTATATCATATTTTAAAAGTAACTTCCCAAGAGTAAAGTTAGAGAATCTCAGTCTAGCGCATAATACAAATCCTCAGTGTACTGATTCCCAAATGAAGTTGATTCCTTATAATATGTAATGTGCATATTATGCTGTATGCCATGTAGTCATTCAGCAGTTGCTGCTTTGTCATTTATTTTAATTTCTTCTCATATTTCTTCCCCTGCCTCATCTTTAGCTATCTCAGTTATTAATTCAGTGTTCCCCCTCCCCCATTCTCATGCACAGAAGACCAAACTATGGTTCATGAAAATCTGAAAATCTACAAGTGCTTCCCAAAGTTAATCTAAACACACACACACACACACATATGACTGGACAAGAAATGTATAAAGTCTACCATTTCAGAGTAGACTACACTAAAATCCAAAACTAGGCTGCTCAAACAATGATTCTTCTCCATGAGCTGTCAGGTCAGAATACAGAAGGAAAATACATAATTAAAATATAAAAGAAAAGACCCAGTAAAGAAGATTTTAAAAGGAGAGGAAACTGCACCACTATTCAAACCCTGCATAACATCTCCCACAACAACTGGTTATGCCAGCTGCAGCTGTTGAGAGTTCAGGTCCGATAACACGTGGAGGGCCACAAGTTATCTACCCCTGTTCTAGTAACTTTCCTCAATTATTTTGAGCAAGTAGGCAATGTTCAAATATGTTGTTTTTGTTCTTCAGTGGATTGGAATAGGTCATAAGTGGAAGTTCCTATTCAAATAGATGGTTTGGCAGTTTTTTAAAAAGAAAATAAATAGCTCCAAGATGTAGAAGCAGCTCGGACCTTCATTAAACAATGAAAACTCTGAAGATAACGTGGTTCTCTTCTCAGATATTGGTAGCAATTCCTTTGACCAATACATGAAGTAAAACAAATGCAAAATGCAACAGCAGGGATCCAAAATGACACATACAGTATTCTTGCACTCAGGAGATTTTTCTCTTCCCATCCCCACCACCCTCAAAACCTTTCAGGACTGAAGGACACTCTGGAACACCAACTCACGTATAAGACATGAGCAGCTGCTGCTGAAAAGCAGCATTTTCTTTCCCCAACATGCACAAGTGTGCTTTTCCAGACACATAGGGAGGTGGGAAGTTAAGTGCTTAGACCTGGCAAGTGTATGCAGTCATGTTTCTGTGTCATGAATTCTTACTATGGTTTGTTTTAACGAAAAAAGACATTGAAACAAAACCTGAAAGCAGAAGCAGCCTCCCATAGATGTATGTGTTGCTGGATAACATACTCAGCACAAACTGCACTTCCCAGATGGCCTACATTGTCATGGGTATGACCCAAAATATCCAGAATCAAAAACACATGGAAAAGCCTTGCTTGTTCTGAACATTTCTGTTTTTCTTTGAAAAAGGAACTGGGCATATGGCAGCTCTCTTTAAGCTCAAGCATTAAAGGCTTTTGTTGTGGAAGCTAAAAGCTCCACAGTAAGTTCTCCCCACATACCCATATTATCTACACCTCATCAACTGCAGTTTGCTTTAAATATTATTGCCATTACTAAATGCAACAAGATAACTGGAGTACACAATAAATTCTATATATGGGCAAAATCCAGTTGAGGATTATTCTGTTTTCTCTGGAAGAAGCATAGCATCACAATTTTGTATGACCAAGGACTGCATAGTACACAAGTCTAGGCCAGGGTTTTAGTTTTATGAAGTAATTTTCACAATAGGTACATACTATGTAAAGCTTCAACACAAACTGGAATGCAATTAGAACAATATATTCAGACATTAAATATAGAATGTCTGCTGTAAATCAAAATTTGAGTAGGTAAAATGGCCATGCAGAAAACTTGTTAAACTTCTTCACCTCAATTAACAGTGGACCATGTAGATAGAGAACTTAGCTTATGCCACTCCCACATCTGCTCTAAGTAATATGTATTGCTATGCCATTGGACAAGATAAGAAAAAGAGTGAGAGTTCAATGATATTAATGGGTTACTCATACCATAGACCAAGGTCCTGCAGCCTCAATCCTTGTAATTAAAAAGTGGCAAGGAGCACACTTCAAATAATTCTTCTTACTGACCAGAGGCTAAAGGTGCATAAGAAACTAATCCAGTCAGTAAAAAGGGAAGAATGCAAGATTGGCTTATTTCCTCAGGCAGTCTTATCATCTCCTCAGACTTGTAATGTTTTGTCTATAAAATGTAATATGGTCAGAAAGTGCGGTTTTTGTCTTGCAACTTAAACTTGCAAAGGAAATTTGAATTGTCTGTCTCATGGAGTGGTCCAGTAATGAGATATTACTAAACCATTCTTTGATGTAGGAAAAAGACTTGAAGATCATAATTCATTGGGCAAGATCTTGTGCTTATGCTTAGCTGCCAATTCATTCTGATCCCAAGTACTGAAGGAGAATATATGTCGTTCTTTTGGATTGCCAACTGATGAGGTTTTAATTTTAACATCTTTTCTCCCTCCTGTTTTTACAGTTTCATGACGTTTTAATTTTTGGCCTGCAAGTCACCTTGCTTCAGTCTGAAAAATAGAGCTAGATATTTAAATAAAACATACACATTTCTGCAAGCTTTCCAACTTAAAAAATCTAAATGTATTCATGTATTTAGTATAGATGTTACTCAGCTGCCAACCAGGTGTCTCATCTCACTGTACTTTAAGCTTTCCAGAAATATCATAGATGTTAAATATTCCAAGGCATTTAAAGTCCCTGTTACTCAGTGATCTTAGGCAAAGCAGTCAAAAGACCAACAGCAAGAGAATATTCATTCATAATTTGTTTAATTACTATATCAAAAATAGGGAAAGAGGAGAATTAAGGTCAGTCTACTCACCTTGAACACCTCAGAGAAGAAACCAGATCCTATTTTCTCACAAGAAAAGTCATCAAGTCGTGTAAGTCTTGAAAAGGCACTAATCAAGGCCTTGTATGAAGAAGTCCAAACTCTGCCCATCTGGGACACGTTTCCATCGCCTCCGCCACCCCCATCAAAATCTTCAACACGCTCCAAGCGTGGTGGAAATCCTGCTATTGAATTTCGCTTACTCCGATCCATCTTGCAAACAATATGGTTCCTTTAGGAAGAAGAGGAGCTTTCACATCCTAGGTGCTCAATTTGTTTTTCTTCTCTCTGGCCGTATACTAAAAATGAAGGAAAAAGAATTGAACCATTTTCTTGTCCCAAATCTATTGATAGAATGCTCAAGATGAAGCTATACAAGTGTAATTCTACTTGGGTGGATGTGAAGGGGAAAAGGTGCACAATGCTTGATCCCAGGGTTGCAATCAATCTGTGCTCAGAATTGACTCTAGGGGAGCAGAGACGTTAGCTTCGCAAAACTTGGGGTACCTTTTCTTTTAGTCTCAAAAAAATCAATAACATTAATATTGTGAACTACAGTCACACCTTGGGTTAAAGATGCTTCAGGTTGCGTCCCGTGGCAACCCGGAAGTAACGGAACAGGTTTCGCCACTCGCGCATTCACAGATGCTCAAAATGACGTCTCGCGCATGCGCAGAAGCGGTGAATCGCGACCCGCACACACGTAGGTTGCGCTCTGCTCAGGTTGCGAACGGGGCTCCAGAACAGATCCCGTTCGCAACCAGAGGTACCACTGTAATGGGATACTAAAGTGTTGCATATTTGCTTGCAAGGTTGAACACAAATGATTATTATTCTCTAAGTCACTTTGGGATTCCCCACAGGAAGAGATTCATAAATGAAAGAAAAAAATAATTTCTCCTTTCACATAAAGTGTTTAACTGAATTTAAAAAATGTATGTTTACCTTCAGATATTAACATTTTAAACTTCTAATATCAGAATGTGCTAAATCCCTGCACCCCATTCCAGCTAGAGCACGATGAGTAGTGATGCAATCCTCCACACACATATCTCAGCATGGTGAGGATGCAGTCAGTCCAACATAAAAAAGATAAAGGTAAAGGACCCCTAATGGTTAAGTCCAGTCAAAGGCGATTCTGGGGTGCAGCACTCATCTTACTTCAGGCTGAGGGAGCCAGCGTTTGTCCACAGACAGCTTTCTGGGTCATGTGGCCAACATGACTAAACCACATCTGGCACAACGGAACAGCGTGACGGAAGCACCATTTACCTTCCCATCGCAATTGGTACCTTTTTATCTACTTGCACTGGTATGTTTTTAAATTACTAGGTTGGCAGAAGTTGGGACAGAGCAATGGGAGCTCACCCCATCATGCAGATTCGAACTGCCGACCTTCTGATCAGCAAGCCCAAGAGGCTCAGTGGTTTAGACCGCAGTGCCACCTGCACCCTGCAGCTGTGCCTGTGCTGTGCTGAGATCTCTGCTTGCCCCAGAGATTCAAGGGAGAGCTCTCTCAAGAGCCAGCAGCAACGTGTTGCACTACTGATCCCTAGTTGATATTTTCACCTGAAGTTTACAGTTGGGAGTTTTTTAGTTTAGAGAAAAGACGGGGGGGGGGCATAACAGAGGGGTGTAAAATTATACATGGAGTGGAGAAAATGGATAAGGAAAAGGTTTTCTTCCTCTCTCATAGTATTAGAATTTGGGGGCATCCAATGATGCTGGTTATTAGAAGAGTCAATACAGACAAACGGAGCTATGGAATTTGTGATGGCCATGAATTTGGATGGCGTTGAAAAAAAGGTCAAACAAATTCATGGAAGATTGTTAGTATTTTTCAAGAGAGATTAAAGGGCACACTGGAACTTCAGGTTTGTGCAATTAAAATGAATTAAAGTCCTCTGACTAGCACTACAGATCCATTTTCTGTATATTACTAAGTGATGAGGGAAACACATTGAAAAGTGTAAGGTGAACAAATGATGACCAAGATGGGTAAGCACCCAACAAGCAAATCAGGATGACTGCAGAATGAAATCTCATTGAGATAAAACTACCCCATAAACAAATCAGAACAAGTGGTTCAGTAAATACCAGGCATAGTCTAAGCTTTGTGCAAGCAAATTAGGGGGAATGCCAAACAAGCAGGTGGACTATAGGAGCCTTAAGGCCATTAATGGCTACTAGCCATGATTGCTATGTTCTATCCCCACTGTCATAGACAGTACGCCTCTGAATAGCAGTTCCTGGGAATCACAAATGGCAAGAATGCTGTGGCCCTCATGTTCTGCTTGCAGGCTTTTCTTAGGCATCTGGTAGGCCATTTTGGCCTGACCCAGTAGGACTTTTATTATGTTGTTACCTAGAAGAATTGTAGCAATTGACTCACAAGGCCGCTCAACCACTAACCTAGCGGTCACTGCCATGATGCCCATGAAGGCCTTATCTGGTGCCTCAGAATTAAGAATGATCCTCAGATTCCCAGTTTTCATTTTAAATAGATTTTATAGCATTTTCAGAATAAGAAATATGAGGTAAATGCCCAGACACCATTATTTGCTTTTGTACCAAATCAGCCTGTTCAACCCTTTCCATGCTTTTCTACCCCCACCGTATTTTTTGGTCACCTTGTACATTTCGCTGGTACTGGGGAATGCTCCCTGTTGGCCATAGAAAGCAGCAGCAGCATTGTATTTGAGGGGGGAAATCAGTATTGTTTAATCTCCACAATCAGAATTTCTGGGGGTAAGGAGCAGCAATGACTATACCCACCCTATTTTGGGGTTTTGCCATGCTCACCTGCCCCCATGGCAGCCAAGCAGTATAGAAATGAAAATGATGATGGTGATGATGGTGGTGGTGTGCTATGCCTCTCTTCCTTATGGCAGCCAGAGGTATCACAACAATCAATCAACATAAATATTGTTAAATCTTGTGATTGATGACCACAAGACTTTCTCAAAATTTAAGATGTGAATGCTGGTCTAAAAAAGTTAGTGCCCATTGTATTAATCTATTAGATTGCCTTGGTATGTCATTTATAGGTAGTTTATCTTGCTTCCACCTTTCTCTGTAAGGCAAGGGAAATTTTTCACCCACAAATTATCACTTTTTACAATGCTTTGAAGATGTGGTATCAGCATCTTCTACATCTTACTTTTTGTGAAGTATTTTAAATGCATAGCCTCTGTCAGTGATTAACTGCTTCTCCAAAAAGAAAACTCCTGGTTTTAGCTAGCGCTATCATATTTCTCACTTCCCACAAATGGAATCAGTCCCAAGACGTGACCTTCTTTACCCTGTACTATTCTGGTTCAGGCAGAGCCTGTCACTACATAGTGTACTAGTTTGGTGGAAATTAATTCACATTATAAAAGGACGTCTCACATTAGCAAAGCAAAGTCTAAACCCAATAAAGTGACCAGGCATCAACTTTCTGAATGGAGCCAGGGAGTCTCAAATTTATACTTCACACCAGACAGACTGGTATTTTTAATGTTGGAATGTAGTTGTGGTGCAAAAACAAGCAAACAAAAAACCTCACACAGAATTCATTCCTTCAGTGCTTGTGCCAGTTAACATGTAGGGAACTTTCAACTACTATAACCATATTAAAGAACACAGTTACAATTGCCCATTCTAATTCTCTAATCTAGACCTAGCTTGCCTCCCCAAGAAGACTCCCCCCAAAAAACTGAATTTCACATCTCTCTAATGCAACTGAGGAAGGTGGAAGATGGATTAGTGTGTATACCATGAATTGCAGCTTGTGTTTTCCAAAAAGTGAGAGCATTACATGTTTCTCCCCAAACTATATGCACTATCCCCTTATTCACTTCTACCCACCCAAAAGTTTTCATACTTGCTCAGGCCCTGCACCCATGACACCTAAATGTATCTTTCGTGTTCAGAGGCAGTACATACCAAATGCTACAGAAGAACAGGGCTAACTGTGATACAGTACTCTCATGACCTACTTGAATTCCCAGAGACTTTTTATTGGTCACTGCTGGAAACAGGATGCTGAACTATATGGAATACAAAGCAGTGGTGGGGCCTGAACCCCAAATTTGCTCTTGCAACATTTTACGTAAGACAAGAGAATGTGTTTGACACAAGTGAATTGCCCAAGGCTATGAACAAAGTACTGTACAAGGCAAATGTGAGGTCTATGCTACAAACATTAAATTCCTCAAATCAATTTCCCTTTTAATTTACTCTTGAACATTTATTCCCTTCTGCTTTCTTTCAACCCATTTTTCTGTTACCACCTGCCTAACTCTCCTTATATGCAACCACTCTTCTCTTCCTACAACTTAAGAAAACAGGACAGCATAAAAGTCAAAGGGCATCAGCTGTCCAATCAACAGCTGTGCACCAGAATCCTGATCACCCTCCTGCCCCTACAATCACTACCTTCCACTGTATTTTAGTGGAGGCAGTCATACACTACTCAGTGCAAGACAATAGGGGCCTGTAAATCCTTTTAGCATTCCTGTACATGCCCTGATAACTCAGAGGCTGTAATTATTTTAAAATATTTTTTCCCTTCAATTTGACAGATTTTAAAGTGAACACATTTTCAGAAAGCTCCTCGCTAAATTTTATTTTATTTCAATTACATGACTGCATATCAATTTCCAATAATTTAAAAAAATAATATTTTTGAATGACAAACCTGCCAGCATATTGGATATACTGTAAAGTTGTAATTACCCAAATGTGAAACTCAATAGATGACTTACAGTCAGTTACAATTACAATCTCCCACTCTGCTTTGTAAGGTTATGGGATGAATGAAATAAAATAGTCCACATAAGCCACCCTGAGCACCCTTGAAGGAAGATAATGTACCAGGATAAAACAAGTAAAACCAGGTGTGTTTATTTTTTTATTCCTCTTCAATCTTGTGTTCCTGTTCAGATATGCCTACAGTTACAGCATATACTAATAGAAGCTAGCCATGTGGTTTACTCCAGAAGGGAGAGAGCAGACGTTCTCCAGAAACAGTTGTAGAGCACAGAAATACCGTATTTTTCGCCCTATAGGACGCACTTTTCCCCCTCCAAAAATGAAGGGGAAATCTGGG
Organism: Podarcis liolepis; assembly: GCF_965112155.1. Classification (NCBI taxonomy): domain Eukaryota; kingdom Metazoa; phylum Chordata; class Lepidosauria; order Squamata; family Lacertidae; genus Podarcis; species Podarcis liolepis. The sequence continues at coordinate 51,670,500 of NC_139559.1, forward strand.
TGCGTCCTATGGGGCGAGTGCAGGCTTTTGCTGAAGCTTGGAGAGCGAGAGGGGTCGGTGCGCACCGACCCCTCTCGCTCTCCAGGCTTCAGTAAGACATCTGCAGCCTAGGCAGCCCTGCGGGAGGTCCCACAGGGATGTCTAGGCTGCGGATAGCAGCTTGCTTCCCGGAGCGTCGGGCGCCCTGAAAGCAGAGTGCCCGGCACTTCGGGAACACATCCGCAGGCTAGGCAGCCCTACGGGAGGTCCCGCAGGGATGTCTAGGCTGCGGATAGCAGCCTGCTGCCCAGTGCGAGGGGCGCCCTGAAGCAGAGCGCCCCCCACACCAGGCAGACATCCGCAGCATGGGGAGCCTTGCAGGAGTTCCCCGCAGGGCTCCCCACGCTGCGGATAGCAGCCTGCCGCCCAGCGCGAGGGGCGCCCTGAAGCAGAGCGCCCCCCGCGCCAGGCAGACATCCAAAGCATGGGGAGCCTTGCAGGAGTTCCCCGCAAGGCTCCCCACGCTGCGGATAGCAGCCTGCCGCCCAGCGCGAGGGGCGCCCTGAAGCAGAGCGCCCCCCGCACCAGGCAGACATCCGCAGCGTGGGGAGCCTTGCAGGAGTTCCCCGCAAGGCTCCCCACGCTGCGGATAGCAGCCTGCCGCCCAGCGCGAGGGGCGCCCTGAAGCAGAGCGCCCCCCGCGCCAGGCAGACATCCGCAGCGTGGGGAGCCTTGCAGGAGTTCCCCGCAAGGCTCCCCACGCTGCGGATAGCAGCCTGCCACCCGGCGGGCGGGGCGCCCTGATGCAGAGCGCCCCTCACGCGGGGCAGACATCGGCCAGCCCCACAAGCTCGGGGCAGCGTCCTATGGGACGAAAAATACGGTACTTGGGAATGCTGGTTCTTAAATGGGAGGTGTATTTGTGTGTAACCTTCCTACCAAGATGCATGAAAAGAGCTGACATTTACAAAAGAGCATTCAAGACTTCAAAAAATATTTGATTGTGATCAAAGGACAAAGTAAGCCAACTTTTTATTTTCAGACCCCTGCAATAATCTGCCTTTGTTTTGTCTGGAGCTAATGGAAGGTGTAACCCAAAACACTTGGAGGGCAATAGCTAACACGGTAAACTACTGAACAGCTCAGTGGCCCATCTATCTCATTATCCTGACCTACACAAGATGCTTCAGGTAATTCCCATTCTGCCTGCCCAAAGTGCAGGCCAGCAGATATAATGCCCCAAGGATTTCCACCAGCTGTAACCTGTAGAAAACCCCATACTGGGTATTGCAGACAGGGAGAGATTGAGCATGTCCAGAATTTTCTAGTTCCCAATCTAGGCCTGACAGCCACACCAGAGCAGGTTTTACCTGGTCCCCACCTTCCATTGCAGACAGCAGGGGCAGCAGGGCTATGGATGCAACAGTGGTTCCATTCCTCAATCACACCCTGCTGCTGCTCAGCCAGGGTTAGAATAGCTCTGTCAATTTTAACAGGAATCCATGTCTGTAGGAGTATTACCAGCATAAGCAAATCTAAGGCAACAAAAGGATTCATTGCAGAACCAGAGGAAAGACAGACTTCCTGGAAAAATGAAAGTATGAGCAAAAGCCTAGCCCTGTGGTAAGGAAATTGGACAGATAGTGCTTTGTTATTCATCCACACAAGGAACAGTCATTGTCAGCTTTTATTTTTCAATTTACAGGATATCAGAACCTAACAAAAGCCACAATGGAAGCATGACAAAGTCAGTGGACATAGCTTATTCAAAATATTTTTGTTCTCTTGAATTATGGCTTACAACAATGCAGACTTGGGCACCTACAGAACACTTACAGAAGTGCAAACATAGCAATTTAAACACAGGGTTGTATCCAATGTTGTCTGTGAATAAGCAAAGCAGACTTCTGCTCACACAACAAGACTTCACTACCATCTCTCTCCCCTGCACCTCCAAAGCTGCTCTGGAGGGTTGGGAAAGAAGAGGACATTGCGCAAGCCAAAGCCCACTTGCACGACATTGCATTCCATCCATGTGCTACAGCTAAAGACATTATTAATAAGAGTTCTACACTTCAGTCATTTGAAAAAAGAATATTAATAATAAAAGTGAACAGGCAACTTGTTTGATCATTGGTGAGCAATCTTATCTAGGTCATGATTTATAGAGGAAAGGTGCAATCTATATGCATTTACGTCAGCATGTGTTCTGCTATCAAGATGCAAGTCCGCAAGAGCCTTTCCAGACTTATCCTTTCACTGACAAATAGTTGTTGCAAGATATCTTTCCCACAGTTAGCACTTCAACTGCAGGAAAGTCATATTCACACAGGAGTGATCCGTAACTTTATTACTCCAGCAGTCCACCTAATGGTTAGTGCCCACAACAACTCTCATGATGGAAATACTCTACATACACTGTACCATTTTTAAAAAATTAGACTGATTAAGTGGCTGAACCAGGCATAGACAAACCCGGCCCTCCAGATGTTTTGGGACTACAACTCCCATCATCCCTAGCTAACAGGACCAGTGGTTAGGGATGGTGGGAGTTGTAGTCCCAAAACATCTGCAGGGCCAAGTTTGCCTATGCCTGGAACAATACTTACTGCAGTGATCATTTAACTTGTTTAATATTACAAACTTGGAAACACAAGCAAGCTACCTCCCTACATATTTTTTGTATTATGTGTAATTTCCCCTATCTAGTATGCACTCTTTTTTAAAGGCAAAAGCAGTGAACAGGCAATCCCGCCAGAGCACAGCTTCCCTTATGGATCCTATGAGACATGAAATTGCATTGCTGGTGCTGGACTGAGACTGGAATATAACATCAAAACTGTTTTCCTTTTTTTTAATCACCAGGAAATGCCCTAAGTTACACAAAGAAAGGCTTAGCTACAAATAAGGACCTCACAAGTGACCAATCACAAGATACAGTTAGAGATCACATATCTCACCAATTACAAGAAACTGGTGACAGATAAGAGAATATGGCTGTTACCATTATGTCCTATGACTGTGTTAGACTAGATGTGTTGAATCAGATCCAGGGTCCAGGCCTTATGCTCTTAAATATGAGCGCATAGTCAGGATTGTTTAATGCACATTAGTTATGCTTTAACTGTGAAGAGGTCCCAAGTATATGGTCTCACTTTGTAAATTAAAAACATTTCAGTAGAACATAGATGCCCGAGAACAGTCGACTGCTGATTTACATTATCAATCCTCTACACAAAGCTGTTTCTTTTCTAAAGCATCAATTTGCAAAACAGTATATAAAATGCAAAGTTTCTGTGCGCATATGCAAGTAGTAATTCCAGACAGAAACCAAAATGCCAACAGAGAATGGCCCATTGTCCCCTTCCTATTCTATTGTTATTGCAAATGTTTCCTTGGTGGGATTTTTTTATTTTACTCTTGCCACAACCTATCATATATATTAGGAAACAAATTCAAATAGCCAAGTTTTCATAGAAAACCAGAGTACAGATTCTTAGATTAGGAAAAATATTTATACAGTATCTACACTTTTGCAACCAATATTGTCCTTTAGAACGCCCGTCTACTATCATATTCCCTATAACTATTCTATTCATTTTCTCCACATAATACTTATTTTACATCACTATCATGACCTCATTTACTTGCCTTTTTCTAAACTAAAAAAGTCCCAAAGAGTGTCATCTTTCATCATAAGGGAGTTGCTCTATTCCCTTTTCATGTAGTAGTTTGCCTCTAAATGGAAGTGAAGCAAACCATTATTATAAAAGAATGCTTAGATGAACAGTATACTTGCTCAGAAAAGTAATACATTTTACACTAAATATTGTGGAATATATATATACATATTTAATATAGCCATTATTCGTTAATATGCATTTCTTTAAACTCAAGAGAAATGGCAGAAAAAATGTTATTGAAATGGTGAGGCATGTGACACACACACTTCACCATTTTCACTCTTTCACACCAAGAACAAACAATGAAAGTATTTATGATGCATACACTAATGTAAAAGGCCTTTGAATGCCTTATCTCAGGTTTTAAATTGCAAAAGTCTTATTTACTTTGTAGATCTACAAAGCAAGGTAGGGCTGGAATTCAAGCGCAATTCAAAAAAATATTTTATTCAGAATTGCAGATACTGAATTCTATGTAGCTTTCTAACAAATAGAAAACTTCAACAACAAACTTTACAAAAACTATAGGAACAATGTCAAAGAAAAAGTGTGTCAACTTCAGAGGCAATTAATCAACAACCTAAATACGTGACAAAAAGTATATAGTCCTACTCTACATATGACAGTTTATTATACCTTCCATTAAAAGCCAACCCATGTGCAACATAAACAAAGACAAAAACGATAATTAAACCATCACAGTGAGCATTCAACTTTCCCATTCAAGTAAGAGCAGCTCTTTTCATGGAAACAACTACCCAGAAGCAACAGTAGCAGAGCTCTGGGATTAAGCAACGCTGGATATTTCCAATTGCATCTTTCAAAGCATCCCAGCAAAGATAAACCTTCTGAACCAAAATCAGTAAGATGATGAGATTCATTACTTGAAAAGTTCTGGGCATTAAACGGCATGGTGGAAGTTGGCAGAGAGAAAAAGAAAAAGGCAAGGAAGTCATCTCCCCCCTTCCCCTCCATCATCTTTACCTCACACCCTCAGCCAGGTGGCTAAACACTCCTCCATCTTTGACCAGTTCCTGCCATTGGGGACCAAAAGAAAGGCTTTACATTACTTTTTAGGACTTTTTTTTAAGGGAAAGGAGAGAGAATGGGAGTTCTCCAAAGTGCTGTCAAACTACAAAAGAATCTCCTCGCCCTCGTGTTCCTGCCCTCACACTTTTCCTTCACAATACTCCCACAAAATACACAACTCGGGACAGCCCCCCAACCTTCCTCTACCTAAGAGGGCCCCAGCCTCGCTCCTCAGGCTCCCGTCTTCAGGAACTCACTCTGTGACAGTCATGTTCCTCAACATCACCACAAAGGGGGTGGAAAGGGGAGGGCGGGGCGTTTTCCACGCTCTTTCCGCGCCTCAGAACTCGCTGCCGTCCGGGGCCCCGTCCGCTAATCCCATCCCCGCTTCCCGGCTCATTGTCACCCCCCTCAACAGCCCCCCCTTCCGCATCCCACGCGCGAACCAGCCTCTCCCGCCTCCGCCCCCACGAAGCGCCCGTCGCCCGCACCTCGCTCTACTTTACCTGCCTCAGAGAGGAGGGGCGGTGGGCTCCGCGCACCCAGAAACGGCTCATATTCACCCGCTCCTTGGGAGGCGACCAAGACTCCAGCAGCGCTTCAGCCGGGGAAGGAGGTCTAACGCCCCGCCGTGAACGTCCGGGCGGAGCGAGGGGGCGTAGAGACAGGGCGACCCGGGACTTCTTCCAGAGGGAACGGCAAGGCTGGGCCGCAGCGGCCTCCGGCCCTTCCCCACCCCCCCGCCCACCGTCCTCCGCAGCGCTGAGGAAATGAGACGGCGCACTTTCACACCAGTCCAGCGGCCGCTGCAGACCAACTGAGTCGCCTGTCTGGCTCGAAGCCACCACAAGACGGAGAAGGGCGGAGCTAACCTTCCTCCCCCTGCTATATCCGCCAATCCGCATGGACTGGAGTCTGATTGGCGGCTCACGCGGCTAATCATATCGAAGACTTAAGCACGGTCGAGGTGTGGGTCGCCTTTTGGTTAGTGAAAGAGCGCTTGAGTGACAGGCCAGCTTGACTGAAGCGCAACAACAGCTTCGGCCGAAGCCAGCGAAAGGACGGGGAAGAGCGAATGGCGGGGGGAGAGGAGGAGGAGAAGGCGGGTTGCTAGGGGAGCTTCAGAACTATTGGCCGTCAGTCGAAGGCGGATGATAAACAGGGCGTCAGGCCAATGAGAATGTGCTTACCAGAGACTGCAAAGCCTGGGAGCCAATTCTAAACTGTTTACCCGGGAGGAGGGATAATACAGCTGTCAACACGGGCTCAGACCTTAATTAGTGCTGAGAGACATTGAAGAGTCATGAACTGCCTGGGCGCTGGACGGGGATGGGGGATGGGGTGGGATCAAGATTTGCTGAGTGGGCGTTTGGATATGCAGCCGCGTTTCTAGTAATAAAAACACACACGTGCACGCATAATAATAATGGTTAATTTGTGTATTACTGTGTCATGAGATGCCCAAAATCTTCCTGACACAGCACATGTGGAAGGCGTTGAGGCATTGCTCCTGGTGTGTGCAAGTTGCCCAGGTCTCACTGCCATAAAACTGTGCGCTCAACACATAAACCTGGTAACCCTTCATCTTGGTATTGCCATAGTTGCCTTGCCCACATTCCCAGCATGTTTGCACTCCTGTCTCTGCAAGATCTACACTGGCTTGGTCATGTCCACAGAATGGAAAATGGCAGGTTCCCCAAGGACGTGCATTACAAAGGTGTATGCAAATGTGACAAGAAGGCTGGCAACATTAACTGTGCTGTGTGGTAATCCCTCGCAGACGACCCACAGTGCCTGGAGACAGGTCGTGTATCCACAGCAGTGATCAGTCAAGGAATGATCACTGGGAGGAGCACAGAAATAAGAAACACCATGGTACAGCTGCATCAGCACAACCAGATGCCTTCATCTGCCCCACCTGCACCAAAACATGTCTCTCTCATATCAGTCTCTACAGCTGCATCAGCACTGTAACCCTCCAATGATCTGACTTCGCCCCTGAAGGTGCACTCTTCCATTGTCTCCTGAGACAGAAGGACAGCAACCAACTACAGTGGTACCTCGGTTTATGAACTTAATCCGTTCTGGAAGTCTGTTATTAAACCGAAACTGTTTCCCTAATGAGGCCTCCCGCCGCCAGTGCCCTTCTACCATTTGGATTCCATTCTTAGACAGAGTTAAAGTTCGCAAACCGGGACACTACTTCTGGTTTTGCGGCGTTCGTAAACCAAATCATTCATAAACAGGGCTGTTCTTAAACGGAGGTACCACTGTATTAGCATATTAAGATACATAAATTAATGGCAGTTCTGTGTGTCCATTGCCTAGCAATGAAAGTTACACTTACAGTACGAGGCCAATTTGCCTCATTTGCACTGTGTATCTTGTGGGTAGTGCTCTTATTAAAATGCAATGTGCATTACTGTCCTCATTCATCTTTAAAATGTGGAAATTATTTTCATATGAGCATAAGACTTTAGTTTCTTGTTCAAGAAGATAATGAAGGGAATCTTTAGATGAAACGGCACTGTAACACAGGAGATCCATCCACACCACTCTGCCCAGTGAATCACACTGCCTCAGCAACAATGTCATCTGCTCCAAATATGTAAAGATAGAATTAAGACACATTATTGCTCCCTTACCTGTCCATGAAAGAGATCTTGCTTTGTGTTTTGAAATGTTGTGCTTCAGGTTTTTTTTAAATTCTTATTTAACATGGATAGCAATTATATTGAAAATGCACTGCAGATGTCAAGATCTCGTCTGACATATACTTGAGAGGCAGACTTACCTCTTATATACCCAGTATATAAGACACTAATTAAGCAACATCCAATCAAGTCAAACATTAAAAACTATCATGTGTTAACTATGTGCCTGTGTGTCTGCAGTTGGGGTGGGGGCTTCGGGGGGGGGCAGCTTTGTTCTCACCAGCCAGCAACCTAACTTTCAAGGTGCACAACCTAGGTCAGGGATTTATAAGAGTCATTCAGGGATTCACCTGAGTGACTATGCATAGGAGAAAACACTCCTCAAAGTAACCTGATCCTGGATCACTTAGGACTTGAGAAACCAGCATTTCTAATTATTTCCAGAAGAACTAGCAACCAATGAAGATATTTCTACACTTCCCATATCACCCCATGACCCCCAGTGGCTAGTGATAGACAGTAATTAGAAAGTCACATTTTTAAACAGCTGCAACTTCCAAATAGTCATCAAGTACTGGCCCATGCAAAATACATTACAATGGTTCAAATTTTAAGTCTGAACATCTCTTATTTTTGTCACAACCAAAAGTTATGACTGGTATATGCAGATAATTTAAGAAATTTATCATTTTTATTTATATGTCCTATTAAAACAGCTGGGCTTCATGATGCACATATGTAATATGACTACCCTTCACCTACAAAAGAAGAAGAAAACCTCATGCACCAATGTACCAACTATACTACTATGACTTTGAATCAATATTGGAGCAGTGGGCTGCATAAATTCAGTTCCTGATCACTGAGTACCCTTAGGTAAGTCACTAACTCCAATCCTAATTTGCTTCTCACTGTAGCAGTGAGGATGAACAGAATAAGAACTGCAAAGCACTTTGTACTCTGGTGTTACAAAAATATCAGTTACAGCTTTGAAACATGATAACTGCCCTTCTCTTCAGGTTTCCAACTCAAAATAGATACCCACAGCAGCAGAGACTTACCTGATTACGCACCTAGCATAATGCAAAACAGTTATCCCATAATACATCTTAGTATGCTCCTCTTGGTACGCATAACTGAGGTGGTGAATTAAAAGGATACATTCTGTCCACCTTTCAATTAATATTTATCAATAGGGTGGGTGAATTCTAAAGAGGGGAAAAATGTGATCTTGGGTGGGTATGTAGTGTGGTAGTTATAAAGAGGCATAGATCCCTTCTGTACAAAGCGTTGTTGCCATATAGTCTATCAGGGCTTCTCTATAAAAGTCAGATTTCTGTTTTCTGCTAGGTCCTTTGATATCCAGATTACAAATCAAATTTCTCAGGAATTTTATGCAGCTCTCTAGCAGCATTTGGGGTTGTTCATATGTTTTTGTTCTTGGTTCAAGTTTAAATATCCCTGTTAGTATCAGCAGATCAGTTAATAATAGCTCTGGCTGCAATCCCAACCTTACTTTCTTGGGAGTAAGCACCTCTGAATTCAACAGACTTTGTGCTTAGGCTTGTGGTGAGTACACTGAGGCTGCAGTCCTGTATCCACTAACCAGGGAGCAAGTCCCACCAAACTCAGTGAGACTTATTTCTGAAAAGAGATGTAAAAAGGTAAAGGGACCCCTGACCATTAGGTCCAGTCGCGGACAACTCTGCGGTTGCAGCGCTCATCTCGCTTTACTGGCCGAGGGAGTTGGCATACAGCTTCCGGGTCATGTGGCCAAAATGACTAAGCCACTTCTGGTGAACCAGAGCAGCGCACAGAAACACCATTTACCTTCCCGCTGGAGCAGTACCTATTTATCTACTTGCACTTTGACGTGCTTTCAAACTGCTAGGTTGGCAGGAACAGGGAGTGAGCAATGGGAGCTCACCCTGTTGTGGGGATTCGAACCGCCGACCTTCTGATTGGCAAGCCCTAGGCTCAGTGGTTTAGACCACACAGTACAGTATAGGGCAGTGCTATGAAACATTGAAGGATAGTGACATCTAGCGTTCAAAAGAGTGAACAATTCAAGTGTTTACAGGTACTATATCTGGAATTAAAATCCTTTGAGAATGGTGTAGTGATTCCACTTACGGTACTTAAAAATGGCCAGTTAGTTAATATTTAAATGAAAGAAAAGAAAACAACAACAAAGATAGAGGTGCACAGCCAATATATACCTGCTCTAAAAAAATACAAGAAAGCAGCTGTTCAAAGCATGATCTTGTCCCCCCTTCCATTTATGGACTACATCAGCCTTTACTAAAATCTGTTCTGAAACTCAGTTTATTTTAATGTATGAGTGGAAAATACTATAGATGTAAAATGCACACACATACACAGTTCTACTTTTTCCAGAGAGAGGAACTGATATTTTATCCCATCTAGCCACAGATTTGTATATTCTGTCAACATATTATTTACAATTAAACAACTAACATATAGAAAGTATGGTGCAGATTCGGACATTTGTGTTATTTATTATTTTTGTGGCACAGTCAATGTAAATGCTACTTTACAACCTGGGAAGCAAACCACATAATTGCTAAAAATGTACAATCTAAACAAAGGCAAATAATGGATAGGAACAGAAAAGAAAGATCAGAATCAAAATAAGAGCAAACACTTTACAAACTAAAGCAAGTAAAAACACATATGAGCTTCCTAAGTTTTAGTACAGTACCATCAGCAGAAATACTGCTGTGAGAAAGCACCCCTGCTTGCATTAAATAATGTACAGCTATCCGAGAATAGTGCTCTTTTGTGCAGGTAGATATAAATACATAATTTTAGACTAGTTAGTTCAAAACACTATCAGCGTTTACAACCATCAAACCCCTTTCCAATAGTAAAAGCTAATATTTAGTAATATTTAGTTCTGCAGACACACTAATAATTGCACTGTTGTAGCAGAACAAGATAAGGGAGGGAAGATCCATCTCAGAGGTAGAATTGTTTTCAAACATATTTAGCACTATTTCAAACATATTTAGCTGCCTAGTGATGGAAGAACTTTAAGGATTTTGGTAGCTTGTCGCATGAAGAGTATGTATTGCTATTCCTTAATCTCAAGCAAACTCAAGCACTGTTCTCTGTACAGTCTCCTTTGTCTTTTGCAATATACAAAGCAGCCATTTATCTATTTTTATTATAATGGTTTTTTTATTTGCTTTTTTCCAGGGTAAAAATACAACATCATTGACACTACAAAAGCAGTTTTTACAGAAAAGAAAAAGGATTATAAAAAGAAAAAAGAAAGAAGAAAAAAAAAGAAAGAAAAAAGATTCACTTTTCCAGATCAATTTTCATATTCAACCAGACTTCCCCACATCCCCCATCCCCTGCTTTCTTTACAATAAAATAAACAGCAAATTAATACCTTATTTCAGTTGTTTTTGTGTTTTCATTTAGTTATATTATCCATAATTTATACATTTCTAAATCTTAAACTTAAATTCTCTCATTTACCAATTTCAATACTGAGGCATATTTTTCCAAAGTACTTAGCAAACTGTCAACATTCAATTAACTTATAGTATTTTTGTAAATAGTCCTTAAATTTTTTCCAGTCCTCTTCCACTGCCTCTTCTCCCAGATCTCGAATTCTGCCCGTCATTTCAGCCAGTTCCATGTAGTCGATCAGCTGCGAATGCCATTCTTCCAGCGTGGGTAACTCCTGTGCCTTCCAGTATTTGGCTATAAGGATTCTTGCTGCTGTGGTTGCATATAAAAAGAAAGTTCTATCTTTCTTTGGCACTCTCTGGCCCACAATGCCCAGGAGGAAGGCCTCTGGTTTCTTGTGAAAGGTGTATTTCAACACCTTTTTCAATTCGTTATAAATCATTTCCCAAAAAGCCTTCACCCTCGGGCATGTCCACCAGAGGTGAAAGAAAGTTCCTTCAACCTCCTTACATTTCCAACATTTATTGTCAGACAGATGATATATCTTTGCAAGTTTGACTGGGGTCATGTACCACCTGTATACCATTTTCATAATGTTTTCCTTTAAGGCACTACATGCCGTGAATTTCATACTGGTGGTCCACAACCTTTCCCAGTCTTCAGACATAATGTTGTACCCTATGTCCTGTGCCCATTTTATCATTGCTGATTTGACTATCTCATCTTGGGTATTCCACTTAAGCAGCAGATTATACATTCTTGAAAGCACTTTCGTCTTAGGTTCAAGTAATTCTGTTTCTAGTTTTGATTTTTCCACCTGGAAACCAATTCTTTTATCTTTTTTAAAAGTCTCTAAGATTTGGGCATAGTGAAACCAGTCTCGCACCTTTCCTTTCAATTTTTCAAAACTCTGCAACCTCCAGTTATCACCATCTCTTTCAATTATCTCACAATATTTCAACCAGCCACTCTCCATGTTACGTAGTTTTATAGCCTTAGCCTCAACCGGTGATAACCACCTCGGGGTCTTACTTTCAAATAAGTCCTTGTATTTAGTCCAGACAATAAGTAGAGCTTTCCTGACAATATGGTTTTTAAACAGTTTATGAGACTTTGCCTTGTCATACCAAAGATATGCGTGCCATCCAAAAGCATTACTAAACCCTTCCAGATCTAGGACATCAGTGTTTTCTAACAGGAACCAATCTTTCATCCAGCAGAGAGACGCAGCTTCATAATACAGTCTTAAATCCGGCAGGGCAAACCCCCCTCTTTCTTTTGCATCTGTTAAAATCTTAAATTTTATTCGGGGCTTTTTGCCCTGCCAGACAAACTTCGTAATGTCTCTCTGCCACTTTCCAAAACATTCCACCCTGTCCACAATCTGAAGGGTTTGAAACAAAAACAGCATTCTTGGCAAAACATTCATTTTAACTGCAGCAATTCTTCCTGACAAGGCAAGTTTCAATCTTGACCAAACTTCCAAATCCTTTTTAATTTCTGACCAGCATTTTTCATAATTATCCTTAAACAAATTCAGATTTCTCCCAGTCAAGTTAACCCCCAGGTATTTCACTTTTGTAACCACATTTAATTCTGTTTCCTTCTGAAACCCATCTATTTCTGACGATGTCAGGTTTTTTGCTAAAACCTTAGTTTTTTGTTTGTTCAACTTGAATCCCGCCACCCGACCAAACTCAGAAATTAATTCTAGAGCTCTTTTTGTACTGGTTTCTGGCTCCTGTAATGTCAAAACCAAATCGTCTGCAAAAGCCTTAAGTTTGTATTGCTTTTCTCCGACCTGTATTCCTTCCACCAGCTGATCCCTCCTAATCAAGTTCAGCAACACCTCCAGGACAGAAATAAATAGCAAGGGTGATAAGGGACACCCCTGTCGTGTCCCCTTTTCAATTTTGAACTCCTCTGTCACCACGCTGTTTACTATCAATTTGGCCTTCTGTTCTGAATAGATTGCTTCAATACCGTTTTGGAACGCCCCTCCCACTCCCATCCCTTCCAGGTTTTTCTTCATAAATTTCCAAGATATATTATCAAAGGCCTTCTCCGCATCTATAAAGATCAAAACTGCTTTCGTATTCATATTTGTCTGTAGTAACTCCAAAACATCTATAATGTTCCTGGTGTTGTCAGACAAATGCCTACCAGGGAGAAAGCCTGCTTGGTCCTTATGAATTACTTCATTCAAAACTTTTTTCAGTCTATTTGCTAAAATGTCAGCAAAAATTTTATAATCCACGTTTAGGAGTGAGATGGGACGATAATTTTTAAGTTGGGTCTTTTCAGATTCCAATTTTGGTATCAGGGTGATGAATGCTTCTTTCCACGATTCTGGTGCCCCCTTCCCTTCCATAATCTGGTTGCAGACCTCCATTAATGGCTGTATCAAATACAGTGGCGTAGCGTGGGGGGTGCAGGGGGGGCCGGCCGCACCGGGCGCAACATCTGGGGGGGCGCGCGCTCCAACTTGCAGCTCTCTGCCCCCTGCTAAAATCCTCGGGTTAGGAGGCGCAAATTACTTGCCTTGCCCCGGGTGCTGACAACCCACGCTACGCCACTGATCAAATAATCCCTCAGTGTCTTATAGTATTTGGAGGTAAGCCCGTCTGGGCCTGGGGATTTGCCTATTTGCATATTCTGAATGGCTCTTTCAATTTCCTGTTGTGTTATTCTACAGTTCAGGGCTGTTCGTGTGTCTTGTGTTAACTTTTGCAGGCCATAGCTCTTTAAAAAGTTATTTATTTCCATCTCTGCTTGTGGTCCTTGAGTATATAGCTTTTTGAAATATCTCTGGAAACACTTTCTGATTTCTTCTGGTTTCTGAATACATTCTCCTTCAACCTCCAGATTGGTAACAAAGTTCAATTTTTGCCTCTTCTTCAGCTGCCATGCCAGCAGCTTCCCACATTTATTTGCCGATTCAAATGATCTTTGCTTCATCTGTTTAATTTTCCATTCAATTTCTTGATTTATCAATTTTGTATATTGTGCTTGGTAAAATTTTATTTCTCTTAAGACTTCTTTTGATTTTGGGTTTAGTCTCAGTCTTTTTTCTCCATCTCTTATTTTATCCAAAATCTTGTCCTTTTTACCATTCCAGAGTTTCTTCTTGATAGTGTTCTGTTGTATCAGAAACCCTCTCATGACGGCTTTGCTCGCGTCCCAGACTGTTTTCTTTTCCACTGAGGTGTTCAAGTTTATTTCAAAATAGTCCTTCAACGTTTTTTGGGCCTTCTTCACAATCTCCTGATCTCTGAGCAGATGGTCATTCATTCTCCATCTGAAGGATCCAGCTGGTGTAAGTCTCAAGTCCATTTTTAAAGCATTATGGTCGGAGCAGGTTTTAGGGCAGATCTCAGCCTTTTTTGTCTTGGGTGCCAGTCCTCTTGATATCCAAATTTGGTCTATTCTTGTCCATGATAGGTGGGCCTCAGAAAAGAAGGTTCCCTCCATGCCTAGAGGGTTCTTTGTTCTCCAGATGTCTATCAAGTCCATGTTGTCTGTGAGTTCAAAAAAAGTCTTTGGCAGTCTGCCATCCTTGTTCAGATTTTGGTTTTGTGACTTATCCATATGGGTAGAGACTACCCCGTTCATGTCTCCCATCAAAATGATATTTGTATAGTCAATATAGTCCAGCATTGTCTCATGCAGCCTCTTGAAAAATTCCGACTTCCCATCATTTGGTGCATATATTCCAACTATCAGAAATTTTTCTCCTTGTGATTGTATTTCGATCGCCAAAATTCTTCCTTGTTCATCTTTAAAAACCAATTTTGGTGACAGGCTCTCCTTTGCATAGATCACTACTCCTCTTTTTTTCACCTTGTCTGATGAAATAAACTCTTGGCCTAATCTCTTGTTAATTAGTACTCTCCTGTGGAGCCTGGTCACATGTGTTTCTTGAAGGCAGATAACATCCAATTGTTCTTTTCTTAATATATGAAAAATCTTCTTCCTCCTTTCAGGAGAATTTGCACCATTAATATTCCAACTAAGAAGCTGCAGAGACATCCTGGGTCAATTTATTTGTCAGCAGGGGGATCTTTTTTATCTTCTTCACCTGGAGGTGGAACCGGATTGAAGCCAAACGAAGGAGGTGGCCAGGGTCCTGCTACTCCTTTCCGAAGATCCTCCCCGTGGTCGTTTAGAAACTTTTCTTGCTCCTCTGCAAAGCAGCCATTTATCAACTCTCTGGGGACATCTTCTGGCAAGCACTTAAATCACTCCTTATTTATATGGAAGTATCCTGTATTAAGTTTCGCAGATCTGAAATCTGGTGCACTAGTTGAGATTGTAGTTAAGAGTCTACATGTTAAGAGTCTGAAATTTAGCCCACAATCCTGTGGCTATTTCAGAATCCCAAGTATTTAATCTTATATGTTTTTAATTGAACTTACTGCTACAAATAAAGCATGGTGAAAAATATGTCCTAGATCCTGCAGAGCAGAGGATTTGAGATGTGTTGCCAATTATCACATTTGCAGCTTGGGAATGCTGTGAGATCCTACCCTTATTTTGGAGGGTGAAGCATCTTCTGTGGCATGAAGCATGTTTTATCTGTTTCAGCTGCCCCCTCCTGGATAGATGTCGCTTCAGCTATCTATGTCTGGTATCATGCTGCAATAAATGCATTGCATGTGAGTCTGTCCTCGTAAACCTCAGCTGCTCCAGAAAACATCAGAAAGACAACTGACCCTAAATCAGCCTTTCCCAACCATGTGTCCTCAGTTTTTGCAAGACTACAACTTCCACCACCAATCTCCACTGGACATGATGGCTAGGGATGATGGGAGTTGTAGACCAACAACATCTGGGGACTGAATGTTGTGAAAGGCCACTTGGAACCTAACTCACCAGTATTAAACACATTTCCCCTGCTTTCAAAGCCTCCCCAGAAGACTCAAACTAAATTCTAAGGGCTGTTTCATATAAGCAGGGAAGCCAAGTGGTACCACCTTGTAAAAACTGCGTTGTTTCATATGATAGGATGGAGAATTATACATCTGAATATTCCCAAACTGCAAGGAACGCAGTAATCTCTACCTCAGGATAGAGTCTACTACATGCCGTTTCTACATGTTCGAACCGCTTCTCAATTATTATCTAAGGCAGGCAGAGATGGGGAACCTATGGTGCTTTACATGCTAATGGACTTCAACTCTTATCAGCTCCAGCCAGCATGGCCAGTGGTCAGAGATGATGGTTATTGTAGTTCAACATCATCTGGAGGACCACAAGCTCCCCATCTCTGTTCGAAGGAATGCTCTAAAAATTACTTTTCTCAGCACAGAGCTTGGCACATCTTCCCTGTCTGCAGTGTAGGAGGAAGCTGCTCAGGCGCCTGGGGCGTAGTGATCCGCCCATAGGGACGGGGCGAAGTGAGCCGCCCATGGGGCGAGAGCAGGGCGGGGCGAGCTGCTCATAGGGGTGGGGTGCACCACAGGGCCTCTGGAGTCTGCCTGCCTCCTCCCACTCAGCTGTCCTACAGCTGGAGGGGAGGCAGCAGGTGGACAGTCTGGGCAGTGCGGAACCTGCGTGCACACAAGCCACCGCGTATCTCCCAGGAGAGATTTGTAGCTCAGGTGCGCTGCAGGCCCCGTGGTGAGTGCCGCCCGGCATTTTGTCACCCCCATCAGTGGTGATACCCAGAGCAGCCTGCACCCACCGAACCCCCTTCCTCCGCCCCCGCCTGTCTGTATTTGCAGTGTGCATTCCACTTGTGTTGCCATTCACATGCACAGAAATGAATGTCTTTGCCCATTCCAGCAAAGAAATTAACTTCTAATCTCTGTGCCTTAAAAATGAATGACTGTTGCAAAACCTAAAATAGAGGACAAGAGCAAAAGCTAGAGGAAAAGGCAGGAGCTGCCCAAAGTGATGCAGTGAGGTAGGTAGGGAGGTGAACTGTTTGTAAAAGATGAGGGAGAAATTGTGGTTTTCAGGAGAAGGGGGTCTGGTGGGAGAAGGCTTGGGAAAGGGTATAAGGCTATTCCAGCAGCAATCACAGAGTGTGGCAGCAAGACAGACAACTCATTGAGTTTTCCATTACTTCCTGAAGAGTTTAAAAGCAGCACTGGAAGGAAAGGATCAAAGTTAATGTTTCACAAGGGCAACAATCCCAGTGTGGTGTAGTGGTTAAGAGCGGTAGTCACGTAATCTGGGAAACCGGGTTCGTGTCTCCGCTCCTCCACATGCAGCTGCTGGGTGACCTTGGGCCAGTCACACTTCTGTGAAGTCTCTCAGCCTCACTCACCTCACAGAGTGTTTGTTGTGGGGGAGGAAGGGAAAGGAAAGGAGAATGTTAGCCGCTTTGAGACTCCTGAAGGGGAGTGAAAGGCGGGATATCAAATCCAAACTCTTCTTCTTCTTCTTCTTCTTCTTATTTATCTTCCCCACACATACAGGAAGGCCAAGGAAGGCAGGCATCCTGAAAACCACACTCCAGGAAGCTCTGCTCATTTGCTGTGCATCCTGCCCTCCCCTCCATCCCTTCATCTAATTATACTCTAATATGCCTGCAGACAGATCTTCAGTCCTTGGATTATATGACACCAGATGGCTTTATTCCTCTAAAAGTGATACGCTGCTAAACTGGGATGGAAGGAGGGAACAAATAAATAACCGACCCCCTTTCTTAACATTCCAGATTGCTTTGTCTTGCATTTTGTTTGCAGGACATTTCCTTCTCTGGATACACTGCTGCTTTTATTTTTATCATGTGAATGCTCCTAAGCAACCTGTGAAATTATTCTCTCCAAACATATATTAAGTGTGGAAAAAAGTTTTTAAAATATGAGAATATTGTTTATGTGGCAACCTGCTTCCAAAGGCATCCCAGCCCACAGCTGAGAAATCTGGTCTATGTAATAGAAAGCACATTACAGAAGGGATCCACACTGCATCTCCTACACAGTCTGCAAGCTGTGAGGAATGAAAGTGCTGTGCTGCTTTATAGCAAAGATGCTACAAAAAAGATCCTGGGTTGTGCATCACTGCTTAATCAGAATCAGTACCTGTAACAAGAGGAAGTCCATCCCTCTGAAACCATATCCAGCTCTGACAGATAAGATTCGCAGAGATGCCACATCCTCTAGGAGCAAAATGCCTCATTATCCATTTTCAGTCGCACTGTGAATGACTAATTTGCACAGAGATAGGGTTGCTGCTTGCCAGCTTTTCCCCTGTGCTTTTTTGGTAGCTATGGGACCATCAGAAATGTAGCAAACACAGCTTTTATTGGCATGGAAATACAGTGACAGGGGCAAAAACCTCTCTGCCTGCTAAATTCTACTTATAAACACAGCTGCTAAAGGCAGAGAAGCTTGGGGCAGGGAGGGGGGTGCAACTTTAACCCAGAGCTATGCTTGCTATGCTTTTTGCAGAAGAATATGCATTTATCTATTTAAGAAAAAATGTTGAGTGCCTAGGAGAACCTATTAATTATTAGTTGTACATCCAACTTCCTCAAAGAATGCTGGTGAATTGTGGCTGCTGTTACACTTTATGTCAGGGGTCCCCAGTATGAACCCTGAGTCTCCCAATTTTATTTTATTTTTTTTAATTGAGAAGGGGGTTATTTTATTTTTTGGTTGTTTGTAGGCTGTTGCTTGCTCTTTTGTCTGTGCCTTCTTTGTTTTTGGGTATGCAGACATTTTGCCAGCTGAGGAGTGGGCTTCTGAGCATCTTCTTCAAAGATTTTCTTCTCCAAAATGAGTATTTTGTGGTGCCCACAACAGTTTTTTTAGTTTTTTTTTAGATTTTCAAATGTGTCCCCAGGCCCAAAAAGGCTAGGAACCCCTGTCTCATACACTAGAAGATTTTACCAAGGATCAAGATTCTACTAGTCTAAGTGCTGTATGGTATTGCATTAATTTCTTTCTATACCCAACCATGCATTTTTGGTATAAAGGCTGCCTCAAGGCATAAAGGTGTGTGTGCCTGTTGGCAGTGTCCTAGTGTGGTGTAGTGGTTAGTGTGTTGGACTAGGACCTGGGAGACCAGGGTTCAAATCCCCAAGTAGCCATGACTCTCAGTGGGTGCCCTTGGACCACTTAGTCACTCCTAGCCTAACCTCCCTCACCAGGTTGTTGTGAAAATAAAATGGGGAGGAAGAGAATGATGTAAGCCACCTTGAGCTCCTTCGGGAAAGGTGGGATGTAAATGTGATAAATAAACAGAGCAGGGTAACAAAATGCAGGACATCGCCCTCCATAATGCTGGTGCAGAAACCATCTTCTGAGTATTGTTGCAATCAATATATAGTATTGCTTATTATTATTCAAAGGAAAGACAAATAAAGGCTAGCCAGAGTATGAGGAAAGCCAGCACAGGTCACAAAAGGGAGTACACAAACGCAGGCATGCATTTTCCTAGCACAAGACCAAAGTAGTGAAGGTTGTCCCATGCCACTTCTAATAAAACTTTGTATTTGTTTTAGGTGTGGTGGATACAGAAGGCACACTTCCAAACTACAAAACATGCATTTATGTGCAAACTCCCTAAACACCATATGCTTCCTTAATCCTGGTTGCAGCTGGTCTATTAAGATCCTGCAGTTGATACAACATCAAACAACCTCTGTGCTTTCCCAACCAGCTATAAAGTAAAGGCAGTTACAAAGTTCATCAGGGATGGTCTGAGACACTTTTGCTGTCTCACATAGAATAGCAAACACCAATGCCAACCCTCAAATCAAGTGACATATTACTAAAGGCATGCCAAGGTTTTTTTGGCACCTCAGATGGAAAGTCCCACAAATATTTCTCCCTGAGAGTAGAAATGCAATAATAAAAAATTAAATAACTAATAATTTCACTACCCTTTTGTGACACTCAACTGAGGCTGCTGCTTCATTCTGCCTAATGGCAAGAGAATCTCTAGAAGTTGCTCTTAGCTATTCCCTGGTTCCTACCACATTGTTTGACATATAAGAACCCATTTATGGACTTACCCTGTGACAATGATGGCTGCAGAGTTAATATTTTGCCATCACTATTGCATCTGCTCATTGTCACCCAATGGAGCTCTTTAGGGTGATGAAGGGCCTCCAGGGAGTGAACGTCCTAGAGCATGGGTATGCAAACTCAGGTCCGGGGGCCAGATCCGGCCCAATTGCCTTCTCAATCCGGCCTGCGAATGGCCCAGGAATCATCGTGTTTTTACATGAGTAGAATATGTCCTTTTATTTAAAATGCATCTCTGGGTTATTTGTGGGGCCTGCCTAGTGTTTTTACATGAGTAGAATGTCCTTTTATTTAAAATACATCTCTGGGTTATTTGTGGGGTATAGGAATTTGTTCATTTGCCCCCCAAAAATATAGTCCAGCCCCCCACAAGGTCTGACCAGATTGCACTCCCTGTGAAGGACCAAGTACAATGACTTGGTGGTAATTGAGGATGCTCATGCAGCGATGGTGGCTAGAGGTGCTTTTTGCCAATTATTTTTATTGATATTCCATAATTTTTAACAAATTGTCACCAAATTAATACAAATTCAATATAAAATTAAAAGTTGACTCCCCCCCCCGATGTCTCCTCTATTTTCCTCCCTCCTTTGCTGCTCCCACTAAAATAACTTTTCCAGCTATCTTTTCAAAATACATTCATCCCTTTCTCCTTACACATCACCTGTTCAATTACCAATTGCTATAGCTTTTATACATTGTTATAACTTGTCCTCAAAATAGTTGAGTAGAGTAAATCCTCTTCTTTCTATCTATCCATCATAGTCGTTCATCAATTTTCAAACATTTCCTTCTGATACCTTTTGAGTAACCCTTTGCCTGAGAAAAACAGATCTTGCTTCCTCCCAGACAACATACACACATTCCTCCTTAACATGGTCTTGAACATTGCTGTCTGACATCTGGCCCCATTAACCAACGACTCAGCCTCACTGGTGAGGAGGGTGAAAATGAAACCTCTAGATTTTTTTGGTATAAATATATAATATACATTCCTCCCCTCTAATGCTGCCAATTTCCCAGCGTCACCCACACTTCGCATTTCGCCAAATTTAATCCTTAATTTTACATACAACCAGGTCATTAATAAATAAACACAATCCATATCTCTTCTTTTCTGTCTGAAAGTCTCAGAAGCCGTCAAGATGGTATACACTGTGGTCCATCCTGTCCCTTTCACTGTTCTTATTTCCAGCTTCAAGATCTACTTCCGCCTTGCTTAGTTACAGCCTACAACAACCATTACGTTGTTGGGCACACTCAACATTGCCTTTTTGCAGTTGGCACCACTGCTCTGAAATTCAATCCAACGTGAAATCAACCATGCTCCAACCCAATATTTTAGATGGTATATGATGAAAGCCACCATTTTGCCATTACCCCCAGTGGCTACAGTAATAGTAAACTGAGCCCCCCAAATGGTGCTGTGTTCTGGTTTTTCTGTGAATAAATTATGTTGGGCTTTTTGTTCTTTTGGAACTGGCTTTTAGTAATATACGGTGTTTTTAGTGGTGGTACAATAATATTTTATGGGTTATGTTTTGACGTGCATTTTGTAAGATGCTTGCTGGAGAAAGTCTCTTTAAAAAGCAAGTTGAAATTATTAATCAATCAATCAATCAATCAATCAATCAATCAATTCTTGTTAGCCTTGTTCCTGAGTTCTGTGAACATAGCAGAGGGCATGGAGGAGGGCACATGCCTGTCCACATGCCAGTATCACTTCAAGCTGGCACATACCCTGAACGCCTGAACTGGGCCATTGTTCCAGCTACAGCCAGAACAATTTTGTTGACCAACTATCAAAATAAGCTTGAAATATACATAGCGAAGTCCCGACTCACCCTCGCAGCATCCCATGATTTAACCTTGAATTGGATGGATGAGGATTTGTGTTAAATATAAGCGCTCAAGGGGTGGAAGGCGAAGGCCCCGTTTGGCCCTTCAGTGGGGTGGGAGCGCACTCGGGGGCGGACGCCGATGACTTTGCAGCGCCCACAAACTGAAATAGCACAGACTTTGCGCTAGGAAATACTGTAGACAAAACCCAACAGCCACAGGAGTTCCATCCAATAGAAGCCACTCCGGCCAGTCGGCGGGGGAGGATCCACACGTCTTGCTTCAACTCACGAGGCGGGTTGCGCCTGGTGGGGCTACGCCGAGAAGGCGGAAGAGATGAACCCAGGATCCCGCTGGCCTCGTAGGGAGCGAGGGCGGGGGGCGCATCTGACACGCCCAGGCCGCGCGTGGGCTTGTGAATGAACCACGTGGCACAGACTCATTTCCAGCTCTGGAGACGCGCCTGTGCCTTGGGACTCTTCAGAGAAATTTAGCGCTTTCTCCGCCGGTTCGCTCACCGCTGCCAGCCAGTCCATCCGGAATCAGCCCGGCATGGAGGCAACAACGCGCCGCTCCCCCTACAGCTTCTCCGCCGTTTGCTGCCTCCTCGCTGGAACCTTCCTGCCGCTGCCAGGTAAAAGAGCCTCCGACCGCTTCTTTTCGTCCTAGGTGGGACTCTGGAATCCAGCGCTCTTGCGGGAAAGTGTCCTGATCCTGAATGGGTTCTTGAGATCCCCTAGAGGGCGCGAGCTTGGGTGGCATCCTATAAGTCTTAACCCAGCTTTATTACCGCGTCTGATGATCTGGCTTTTTCATGTGATCGCCCTAGATTTTCCGCAGCCCAGGAGACAGTACTGCTCCCTGCGTGCTACTATCCTAAGGGGCTCTGTAGCTTCGTTCCCACCCTGGACACCAAGGTGGGTTTTCCCCGCCCCCTTAGAGCGCAAGAACTTTCTGTATCTGTCTGGAAACTCGTGAGCTTGAGGCGCAGTAGTGTCTGTGCAGATGGTGTCCTTCCTTGCGGCGGGGCCCCCATGTCCCGGAGTTCCGCCGTCGGTCCTTGCAAGCTGTTGTGATTGTTGGTTTATAACATGAGAATGTCCGGGGTTTAAGGCTTTCTAGAACCCTTATCCTCGACTGATCTGGAATTTCAAAGCCCTGAAGGAGGCGCTTGGCCGGGAGAGAGAGCAGTCAGGAAAATGCACTCTGCATAGGCTCGTAGTCTCGTCTTTTGTGATTAGTTCTGCTTCACATTTCGAAATTCGGCGTTCAGAAATATTACAGTGGTACCTCAAAGTAAGAACTTAATTCGTTCTGGAGGTCCACTCTTAACCTGAAACTGTTCTTAACCTGAGGTACCACTTTAGCTAATGGGGCCTCCCGCTGCCACCGCACCACCATCGCACGATTTCTGTTCTTATCCTGAAGCAAAGTTCTTAACCCAAGGTACTATTTCTGGGTTAGCGGAGTCTGTAACCTGAAGGTACCACTGTACTGGGTTTGTGCCCCGGCTCAAATGAAGTCCTTGCTTGGATGGATCTAGTTGTCACACCCTCTTTATGTTTGATGGAGGCTCCTTGTGCTTTGCTTTCCCCCTATCCTTGATTTCCTCTCAGTTTCTCCCTGACTAGTTATTTATTTAGTCGTTCAATTTATATCCCATCCTTCCTCCCCAAAGAGCCCAGGGTGGCAAACACATCAGACTTATACACACATACCGGACTAAAAACAGTTAAAAACTTTCTCGCAACCGGTAATCTCAAGGTTGCCAGGAACAGCGCATTTCAGCCATCAGATGCCTGGGTAAACAGAAATGCTAAATTCTGCCTGAAAGTCAATAACAGATTAGGCCTTTCTGTTGTTTGTTTGCTGGTTGCAGACAAGTCTGAAACTATGACGTTTCCTCACCTCCTGGTGGGTGGGACAGTGATGCTGTTAGGGCAGGATGCTGGGGCAGAAGTCCAGGACCACACTAAGACAATGATGTTTCAGAAGTTCTTAGATGGTGTTGGGGAAATCGTTTCTGCCCAGTGTGATTGATGTACCTTTTCAAGAAACTAGATCAAACTCCAGGATTCAGACATGCACTAGAAATAACTGGCAGAGCTGCTTGTTTTTACATCTGGGTTCGCCCCAATCAAAGCAGGGGTCTGATTTATAGAGCCTCCTGAAAAGTTTGTGGGGGAGGGGGTTGGTAAATGGGAAGATAATCAGCCATATTTTTCTTGCAGACTGTATGTACTGCAAATAACTGACATTGGCATGTGAGGGCAGGTGCGCCATGAACTGTTTTTGTGGATCAGTCAGTGTAGCAGACTTATTTGCAAGGCTGCTGTCTTCATTCTCACTCTGCTCCCAAACCTGAGAGAGGCTGCATTTGAATATAACACTAAACCATGGCTTGGCACTGTGGCACAACTGGAACAAGTTGCAGGGAGCCTCTGGCTTGTATACTTTCCACAACCTGCATAGTCAGGATGAGGATTTGGGCAGCATTTACTTTCAGTTTCCCAGAATCTCAGCTTGTCATTAAGAACTTAGGAAAATGCTTTAATATGCTTTGTTAGACCATAGGTCCATTTAGCTCAGTATTGGCTACAGTGCTTGAACAGCTCTCCAGGGTTTCCATCAGGGAGTCCTAGCCCTATCTGGAAATGCTGGGGATTAAAGCTGAGTCCTTCTGCCTGAAAAACATATGCTCTACCAATGAACTATGACTGTACACTGAGCTACAACCTAAGACAGCTGTTCTACCTGGCCTTTGGCTTGGAGTCAATTTGATTCCCTCCCCCTCTTTCTTTTTTCCTTTCTCCTCCTGTGATGAAGCTGCATTTTAATGTTTTAATGTTGTATTTTAATCTCATTTTTAAAATTGTATTCAATCAACTTGTTTTTATTATTGGTTGTTAGCCACCCTGACTGGGGAGGGCAGGGTATAAATAAAATTATTATTATTATTATTATTATTATTATTATTATTATTGTCACTGCATCTGAACTGGTGGTTGTGGACTATCATGAATTACCTCCCGTTTCAAAACAAGTTAGCTTCAAATGGTGGGCTATGAAGCTGGTTTGTTAAAACTGACCACAATTTAAACCACAGATCTAACACAATGGTGAGCAGAGACTCTGGGTAAATTGCGGTCAAATCATCATCCCAGCTGCATGGGATGAGGGAGCATGCAAGCCTGAGTGCTAAATTATGGTTTAAGGTTGCATCTAAATGCGGCCAAAGCTGCAACAAATTTTACCAGACAAATCCACTTTGGGAGCAATAAAGGCAACCAGTCATCAAGTTACCGTATTTGTTACAAGTCTCCTTCTTGTGCTAATTCTGGAAGGGAAAAATAAAAGCAAGTTGTGTGTTCTGCTGAAATTCTGCTTCCCTTGCGGAGCCGTCATGAGATAGCAGATCCAAGAGATGGTTCAGACAATCTCTGAGTCAGAACTAAGATAGGCCCAAGCAGCTTCTCTTTAAAAAAGTGACTGGGCTGAAGATGCTTAGATATTTTAAGTGTTTTTAAGTTCTGTTCCTGAGCCGTTGGAATGGCTGTCTCTGGAATTGCTTAGGACTCCCTGTGGCAGGAGTTCAAATTTGCCTGCCAGCTCAGTCTCAGCTAACCAATCAGGTACTCGTCTTGTTCAGAAGTGCCTTTCCCAGCTAAATGAAGAAACCCACTTCCTCCAAATGACTTTCAAAAATATAAAACTCCTCCTGAAAGTTTTTATTTTATTTTTTGGTCTGTGAATTTTGGCTTTGTCTCCTGAATGCCTCTGGCTGTGTCTGGGTAGCAGTTGTGTTTGCTTGTCTTCTGTACATGCACGTCTTCAGCGGAGCCCTGATTTGCAGAGAAGCATAAAGCTTAGTTTGTCACAGTTCCAGGCCCTGCTCTATTGCCCTGAGGTCACAGATACACTGGGAGCAGTGTGTAACACAGCCAACATGGGCAGTGTCTGTCTCCTCCTCTCTTCCCACTCCCACCCCAACGCTGCCTTAGTTGCTCTTGCAGCTTTGGAAATGAAATGGGACACGTTCAGTCCAAGGGGCCTTGTGCAACAGACGAAGAGACAATTGAATGTAGGGAAATGTGATGGGTGCCAGCCACTTCCAAAGCCTCAGGTGCAAGTAACTGGAGCAGGCTGCTGCTCTGTTGCTGTCGGAGAATTTGGGAAACAAAGTAAGGCTATCTCTTATTACAGTAGTTTTCAACCGGTGTGCCATGGCACCCGGGGTGCTGCAGACAACACTGGCCTCTGGCCCTCTTTCCTTCCTTTCCTTCCTCCTCTGATGCCCTCTTGCTTCTGTGCCTTCCAAGGGCTTGCACAGCTGTTTGTTGCAGCAGCCCTGGCTACAAACTCCTCAGACGAATGGTGATTATGGGGCTGGCCGGGGGTGCTTCCCAGGCCCCTGTGGGGCAGTGTGAGGAGGCACCTCTCTTTGGGGCAGAGTGGGCAGCTCAGAGGAGGGGTGGCAGGAAGGAGAGGAGAGAGGAGGTTGAGGGAACACTCCACAAGGGAGGGTGTTTGAAAAGGCTGCCGGCTCTGCAGGCAAGGGGTGACATAACTGGGCTCCTGAGCCCCACAGAGATGCCACAGAAAGAATGCAGTAGGTCAAGGGAGCCGTGGACCCAAAAACCTTGAAAACCCTGTCTTATTATACCACCCTTTTTGGTAAAGGTTCTTTCATGTTAAACAGAACATGTTCGTGGGGTGGCAGCTGAGAGTTGCTCCATTTTCGCAAAGCACTTCTGGGGCCAGTGTTCTGTGTTTGTGTCTGTGGATTAAATGTGTGTACAGCACAATCCTAAATCAGTTTCACTGAATTCAGTACGGCTTACTCTTGAGTGAGTGGTGGATTATTACAGGCCAAGTAGCAGTGAAGAGCTTCTAGTCAATAATCTCTGCACCTCTGGAGTGTTAATGCAAAGTGCTAGTGAGGATGTACATGGGGATTCAATTTTTATATAATTTAAAGAAACACACAAATGGCCCATGCTCTTGATAGAACCTGTAGACCGTTGCTGAAAAGGGACAGTTCAAGGCTGCAGTTTGCCAGAGTTTCATATTTCATATCCAGGTCACACATCTATGTTTAAGTGTCCTATCCCTACTTGCAGTAAATGAGTTGGATCCATGTACTCTGCCTTTGGATATAAACACATGCTGTGGAATGAATGAGAGCATTCAGCATTCTGACGCACCTTGGCAAGCAACCAAGCTATTTCCCCAAAGGTGTGGGATACAAAGCTCTGGTGTGTGTTAGATGTTTTTGCGTGGGGGTGGGGGTGGGGAATAGTCAATTAGTATTGGACCTTGTTATTGCAATACATCCTGTGTACAAAGAGTACAAAAAATTATTATTGCCTGCTGTAATGGGTTTAGGGGTTGCTCGTGCGTAAGTTGCCGCCACTCCTGGCTAGGTTACCTGGTTAACCCTTTCTGACTGAGCAGCCTCCAGCATCGTGACTGTCTCAGTCGCTGGCAGCATCCGTCAGTGGGCGTTTCTTAAACCTTTTCCAGCATAAAAGTTGTTTGACGCCAAGTCTCCTCCTACTCTCCCTGCGCGGAAGTCTTCTGTGCAGGGAGGGTGTGGGCAGCGGAGTACCTGTACTCTCTCCGCTGGTCTCCAGCAAAGAGTCTTGGAGCCTCCTCCCCGATTCCCCCCCTGCCCCCCCTTCTCCACTGGTGTTAGGCTGATTTCCTTCCCCAGCAGATGGGCTGCCTCTCTCCCTACTGGGACCCTCTGCTGCATCCCTTTGGAGCCTTCCCTCCGCCTCTAGCTCCGATGGCAGTTCCCTGACACCTGCCTTTGCTCATTTACCTAAACCAGGATGGAATTGTATGCAAATGTTCACTCCTCAGAGAAAAATTGGGATATAGATTTGATAGGCAGCATATTACTATTTACTATTGGTTAAAAGTCTAAGCTGGAAGACAGAAAGTGCCTTGTTCACCTTGGTAATTTAACCACTGTACAGTATCCTCCTTACACAAGCTACTGTATCTTGTTCTCAGATCCACCATCTGCTCTATAGGTATAGTCAAGTTTCCCCCCCCCCTAAAAAAAAATGTTTAGGGGTACTCTCATTTTGACTCAAGAAAAACAAAATGTTTAGGGGTATGCGTACCCCTCGTACCCCCAGAAAAAAGCACTGGGTATAGCAATACTGACCTACACAGTGCTATTATATGGATTAGTTATTTATTACACTTGTATCCCATCCTTCATATAAGCAGCTGAAGGAGGCATACACAATTATTCCCCAAGCTTTATCTTAAGAACATGAGAGGAGCTTGCTGGATCAGGCCAGTGGCCCATCTTGTTCTTGCAGTGGCCAATGAGCTGCTTCTGGGAAGCCCGCAAGTAGCACCTGAGAGCAACAGCCCTCTCCTCTCCTACCCTTTGAGATAGGCTAATATCTCTCATCTCTGGCCCATAGATTACTAAGATAATGTAAGACAAAGTGCTACATAATACCTAGGTATTAAAATTGTCCTCCATGGGAGGGTGGGCTATACAGTGGTACCTCGGGTTGCAGATGCTTCAGGTTACAGACTCCACTAACCCAGAAATAGTACCTCGGATTAAGAACTTTGCTTCAGGATGAGAACAGAAATTGTGCTCCAGTGGCGCAGCGGCAGCGGGAGGCCCCATTAGCTAAAGTGGTGCTTCAGGTTAAGAACGGTTTCAGGTTAAGAACGAACCTCCAGAACTAATTAAGTTCTTAACCCAAGGTACCACTGTATATTGTTAAGGTAGACAAAGTTATTTTCTATTATTCTGTGAGTCACAATTTCCTTTCTTTTTAAAAAAGAAGGTGCTTTCTAAAGCAGTGCCTTGTTGCCTATGCCCACTTAGAGTCCATGGCCAGAATATGCATTTCAGCTATGGCTTCCACTCTTTACATTTTTAGAGGGGTGGTTTTTTTAAGTAAACAAAATTTGTTTTGATCAATCAAGTAAACCAATATTATGAACTCTCCTTGGGTGTCGTGTGTGAGAGTGCGTATGCTTTTTAATCAAGTGGGTTTCAGCTTCAATTTTCAATCAATCAAATTTGCACAGGCATATATTTTTACAAGGCTGCAATTGTTTTCTGTTGATTTCCTTGGGCGAAAGCCCCATTGAAATAATAAAAGGCACTTACTGTTGAATAAGTTTACTCAGAAGTAGGTTCCAAGGAGGCCTGAGCCCAAGGAAATCGGCAGACAATTAGCCGTGCAGGCTTCTCAGAAGCCTCCTCCCACAAGAAGTAGGGATGACCAGCAACTTGGCTTTAAAAGAGGATTAGACAAATTCATTGAGGATAAGGCTATCACAGCTACTAGCCACATTGGCTATGTTCTACCTCTGCTGTTGAAGGCAGAATGCTTCTGAATACCACTTACAGGGAACTGCAGGAGCGGAGGGTGCTGTTGAGCTCAGTTCTGCTTGTATGCTTCCCAGAGGGCATCTGGTTGGCTACCGTGAAGACAGGATGGAGGGCTAGATCAGGGGTCGGCAATCTTTTTCAGCCATGGGCTGGTCCACCGTCCCTCAGACCATGTGGTGGGCCGGACTATATTTTGAAGAAGAAAAAATGAACGAATTCCTATGCCCCACAAATAACCCAGAGATGCATTTTAAATAAAAGCACACATTCTACCCATGTAAAAACATGCTGATTCCCGGACCGTCCGCTGGCCGGATTGAGAAGGCGATTGGGCCGCATCTGGCCCCTGGGCCTTAGGTTGCCTACCCCTGGGCTAGATGGACCATCCAGCAGGAACATCTTAAAACTTTCTCAAAATCCATCATCATCACTGCTTCCCCCCCTACAAAAATAGATGCCAGTATTTACCATGAAGTTTTTACAATAAGTGCCACACTTTTTAACAACAAAAAAGGTGCCAGCACTGCGTACCCCCTGAGTACCCCCTGGGGGGAAAAGCACTGATCATCATACCATTTATTAAACTTATTAGTCACTTGTCACACAAAAAATATAGAAGGGGTCAGATCTCCCTCACTAACCCTGGTTTCATCAGTGATGATGACTCCATTGCGAAAAGAAGGCCTTGCTTCTGCCGCAGAGCTACCCATTGCCACCCAGAGCTCTGTGGCCTTTCCAAGTGTCATTGTAGGAAAGGAAATCTAGCCCAAAAGGTCCTGGTTTGCTTTTCCAAACAGACTTAGAATGGCAGAAAGTTGGGTGAGCAACAAAGGTAGTAATAGCAGCAGAATGACTCTCAGCAGTGACAGAGGCAACAGATGCAGGATGGGGCATTATTGGCAGCAGGTATGGTGGTTACTTTAACTCAGAAAGAGATTGATGCTTGTCCAGGCTGCCTCGGCTTCCAAGGTGACTTCCACCTTGATGGCTTCAAACAGGAGGTTGTGGGCAGGCTGTACCAGTGATATAAGCTTTTCGGACTGCACAATAAGCAGCCAGCTAATCAGCTCATCTAGAATTGCACGTGTTTAAGTGGGGGTACCGCAAATAACAACACAAAAACAAATAACTTCTCACAGGTCTTGAATTTATTTCAGCTGGGCTTTGTGGCCCTAGTTTCAATCCCTAGGTCTACGTTCCTTGCTTGAGCAGCTTTCTGTCTGGGCCTTATAACAGAATAGAAGCTGATCTCCTGTATGTGCTTTGCAGTGTGTTCTATAACAGACTACTATGTGTAGAAACAGAGAAAAGGACAACCTCTTCCAATGACCAGAGTCTCTCAGGGAAATTTTGCGTGCAGTATGCTCATTATGGGAGAGATTAGATGAGTAATCTAACTGCACTGTTCTATAGTTGAAGAAAGGCCATGCTTGACCAGTAGCTCAAAGTAAGATTCTTCTGCATATTGATCAGTTGGGTGACAGTAGCCAGTAAACAGGAAGGAGATGTTTAGATTGAACATGATTACATTGCTGTGAAGGTAAATATGTCTTTTTAGGTCTGGTTCAGACATAACAGGAAGCCATGGTTTCCTGTTACAAGAACAAGTTGTGGTGACCTTTATGTACTTTCTCCTCCCAGCTTTTTTGTTTTGTTTTGTGGCAGTAAAGAAATTAGAAGCTTCTGCTTCTAATTTTAAACAAACCACAGTTCCCCATCATGTCTGAACTTGGAACTGTGGTTTGTATAAAAGTTGGAAGGGAAAGCTGCCAATTTTCTCCTCCCGTGAAAAGAGAGTGAGGAGCACATGAGCCTGAGACTTGTCTTGGTCCATTCATGTAATAAAGCATAGATTCCTATTACAGTGGTACCAAAACCATACTTAAACCAAGGCGCAGATTCCGTTCTTAGACCGAGGTAAAATTCACAAACCGGGACACTACGTCCGGTTTTGCGGAGTTTGTAAACCGAATAGTTCGTAAACAGGGCTGTTCTCAAACCGAGGTACCACTGTGTATCTTACATCTATGTAGATTAGCAGCAATAGGATGAACTATTACTCCCTTGGGCATGTACCTTGTGAGAGTGACAGGTGCTCTGATTTAGAGTATTGATCACTAGCCAGCCTATTTATGTGGAAGCACCATAATGACAATTGCAGTGATCTAGACCTTTGTGTTTATTGATTTGCATGAATGAATATTTTCTGTAATTAGCTTTCTTTCCTTTAGCCTTTGATTCTTGCATCTTTGTAAATGTCCCAATGGACCTTAATTAGACAGAAAGGGTAGGTTTTACAATGACTGGGGTGTTTGCAGGTTTTTTTCAGAAGTGTTTCAAATATACACAATTTCACTTAAATGTGTGGTTCCCCAGAACGTAAACCCCCCCCCCGCGTAAAGGGGGGGGGTTGCCTGTATGTTAAGATAAAATATCACATGTTGCAAGTTGGGTTTCAACACAGAGCTGCTGTTTTCAGAGATGTTTCTTGCAACAGGTAGTGCCACCCTTAGCCAGATTCTGTGGTTCGCTGGAAGCACTTAGAACACCCAGAATAGTAAACAAATGTTGGTCCCCTGGAACTGGAAGCTTCTGGGTGTGATGTGAACACATAAATAGTACAAATGAGGTTTACTGTCTGCAGTCTTTAAGGTTACCACTTTTCTATTATTATCTTTTTCATTACTAAAGGTTTAATTTATCACATAATGATTAGTTATGCTTGACAGGAAGAGGTAGCCTTTACCCAGAGCCTGGCTCTGCTTCCATCTGCTGCATATTGCATGAGTTGGCTGTACCCCAGTTTTAAGGCTCAAAATCAGCAAATTGTTTCTCAGTTCCCCAGGTTGGTGTGAGACCAGAAAGACTCAGGTAGGCAAAGGACTGTAGAAATGTAAGGTTGAATGTTTAATCTCTTTCACATCCTGCAGCTGCAATAAAAACGGGACTGTGTATGTGATATACTTACTATACAGTGGTGCCCCGCAAGACGAATGCCTCACAAGACGAAAAACTCGCTAGACGAAAGGGTTGAGCTGCTTCGCAAGACGAATTTCCCTATGGGCTTCCTTCGCAAGACGAAAACGTCTTGCAAGTTTGTTTCCTTTTTCTTAACACCGTTAATACAGTTGCGACTTGACTTCAAGGAGCAACTCATAGAACGCTGTGTGGTAGCCTTTTTTGAGGTTTTTGGTGATTTTTGAAGCTTTTCCAAAACTTTTCCGACACCGTGCTTCGCAAGAAGGAAAATTCGCTAGACGAAAAAACTCGCGGAACGAATTAATTTCGTCTTGCGAGGCACCACTGTACATGCTTGCTTTATTCTGGCATGCTACTTTGGTGTTACTTTTTATAACAGCCTATGCCAATCTGGTGTTTTGGACTACAACTTCTCCATTCCCCTTAACACTGCCCCCCAAAAGATAGTGTTGAGGGGAAGGTGGGATGTGGCATTTAGCTGCAGGAGCTGAAAAAGAAGCAGTCCAGAACAGAAGTGAGCATTTTGTGAGCGGTAGAATGCCCATCTCCAAGTATGTGAACATCCACTCAAAGCTCTGCAGGCTTCTAAGTCTTGTGGAACTTTCGCATCTTTGTCAGAGTTGTCTTTTCTGCCGCTGCAGCTTTTTTAAAAAAGTGAGTTGATATGAACTGAATGATGCAGAACCTACAGACAGAATACCATCGGTGCTTTTTCGGGGGGTACTCAAGGGAACACAGTACCATCACCTCTCTTTGTCGTTAAAAAGTGTGGCACTCACTATAACAAATTCATGGTGAGTACCAGCACCTATTTTCCTAAGGGGAAAAAAGCACTGAGACAAATTACCGTATTTTTCGCTCTATAACACGCACCAGACCATAACACGCACGTAGTTTTTAGAGGAGGAAAACAAGAAAAAAAATATTCTAAACGAAATAGTGGATATATGATTTTTGTGGTTCATGCTGTGGCCACAGACATGTGATCTGACAGTGAGTTTGGAGTAGCCCAATGCAAAAATCCTGAGGATCCATGTGGATCCATGCTTTTTAACCACGGAGGAGGGAAGGAAGGGGAACCATGGATTCTCTTCTCACGACTGCAGCAGATCCCCCCCGCCACCCGCAGGCATTCGCTCCATAACACGCACAGACATTTCCCCTTACTTTCTAGGAGGAAAAAAGTGAGTGTTATGGTGCAAAAAATACGGTATATCATATTGTGATGTGACTGCAAATGTGCACAGCTCAGGAGAAGAGAGGGTTGGCATCTTAATATTGTACCCTTGAGTGCTTGGAGAAAGAACTGCTTCTGCCTAGATTAATATTTCCACCTAAAAAATCCATGGCAACTATTGGCTTATGATAAAGTTTTATCAAGTGCTTGCTGCATGCTAATGCAAAGGAAGGAGTTCTTTGTTCTAACTGGAAAAAGTATGTATCCTTTTGTGACTCCTTTGTTTTCTGAGCTCAGGGTACCTGCAGTCTTTTCCTCCAAGCCAAATGCATGACATGGCAGTTATTGAAAGATGAAAATTGTCCTCATTAGGACTCTGTCAAATTGCCTACCGAGGGAGGCCAGGATGCAAAGTTCCATAGGACTGGTTTATAATATTTATTTTTATTTAATTAATTAATACAAATATAATTCAATGTGTATTGAATAAAGAAACAAAGAAACAACAAGTTTCATGAAAATGAAAACTGAACATACACATACACGAACAAAATGAATTTCCTCCACTTGGATGCCTTGCAGGTTCAAAATGAGCAAACTAGTTACTTGACACGTATTAAAAAGCACCTTCTCTCATACTAATCCAATGGGATTTGCTAAATGAGCCAGAGGTGGTATGTGTGTGATTATAAAGATGGTTAAAGGGCAGTATTCATTCTTCTTGGATGCCTTTTAGAAGGGTGCAACAGCTGGTTGTTAGAAGGGTAACAATCACAAAGCCCTTGACATCCACATGTTGCCTGGCCCACTGTGTAAAGCAGCACTGGCCAAGTACCTCAGTAACAGCAAGGCAACAAAGGACAAGACCAGCATCCTGTTGCTACTTCTGTGCTGTAGATCACCACCAAGCCCATGTCAGTGGCCAAAGACTATCACCAATCTTTCCCCTTCCTCGGGATGGAGGGTTTAGTCACAGTCAGGTGTATTATGTTTACTCTGATGACTGTAGGTAAAAGCTTAAATTCAAAAGGCATTGGGGGCTGCCTTATAATAGAAGCTATCTCATGCACACACCAAACTCTCCAAACATTTTGGCATGCTGCTGAGACTTGGCATGCTGTTTTCCCCATAAGTCATTATCCTGAGCCTGCTGTGTAGGTGTGTTGAGTTTGGGTGAAGAAGCCAGCCCAGTTGTGCTCCAGCATGAGGGTTCTTTCAGCAATGCAGAGGAACAGCTGTCTCAGCAGAGACCCAAGACTGGAATAAAATGAGTAAAGAGTTATTGAGAAGCTGTAATTCTGTGGTTTGTGGGTGGAGAGTGGGAGTCCAGTTTTAACTCCTGCTTTACTGTGTGAGCAAGTGGTGTGGGACTTCCTCCCATGCCACACTTAACTGTCTTGTTTGCAGTTGATTCTTCAACACTGTATGGGACGTACAAGATCCTTCATTCACGCTGAAATGATTCTTCTGCAGAGATAGCACTGGCTACCAAGCATACTTGGTTCTAATTGTTTGGGGTTGTTCCCCACCATCAGTTAAGTCCCTCCCCTTGATTTTTTTTGTACTTCTGAAAACTCGGGGGTTCATGGATGGTTGTGCATGGATGGTTCCATTGTGTGTACACCAGGATCAGTACTTAGACTGAGGTCACTATAAATATATATATGATTGATTGTTGCAAAAGGACATGAGATTCTCAAATTGACTTGAACTTTGAGATCATGAAAACTTGTTTTTCAGGGGTGTTAGATTTCAACCTTGGCCTACTGTGTTTTTTGTCTTTACTCCTTTTTCATACAGTGGTACCTCTGGTTAAGAACTTAATTTGTTCTGGAGGTCCGTTCTTAACCTGAAACTGTTCTTAAACTGAGGTACCACTTTAGATAATGGGGACTCCCACTGCCACTGTGCCACTGCTGCGCGATTTCTGTTCTTATCCTGAAGCAAAGTTCTTAACCCGAGGTACTATTACTGGGTTAGCGGAGTCTGTAACTTGAAGCATCTGTAACCTGAAGCGTCTGTAACCTGAGGTACCACTGTATTTTGCAAGGAAGCACCCTCACAAAATGTTTTGGTCTACATAGCTCCATTGTTATCTTTGGAGGTGGGGAAATAGTGCTTCTTCAAATCCTTGACTTCGTAACTCTGCTGATTTCTCTCTCTGATTCTTTACCCAACAATGATCATCAGTGGCCGTAGGTACCTTTCCTACTCCAGTATGAAGCTCCAATACATTGGTTTGTCATACTTTGTATGTTTGAGGAGCAGAGGGTGAGGTTTGGAGAAAATAATTTCCAGTCTGCAGAGAACTGGATGGCTGCAGTGCGACTAGAGGAGGAGGTTAATAGAAGAGGAGTTTCCTCCCCACCCTGTAATTGTAATTGATTTGTCCTGTGGGCTCTGTTCCTTCCCTTTCCCTCTTATTTTCCCCTTGCTGGAAGCAGCTGACCTTCTGGGCATGTGTCTGTGATTTTAGCTTTCCTCTGTTTGTTTTTCCTGCACTAGGAGATGGGCAGAATTTATCATCAGCTCAATCTGGCACTGTGTCACACTTCGTGCTCCCTCACACGGAGGCTGGCGGCCTTGGCAACTGGACAATTCCCCCTACTGCCATAAGTGTGGATGGCAACACCACCGTTGCTTTACAGTTAAATCTCAGTAGCTCAGTCACGCTTGAATCTCTGGGATCTACTGTACATGGCTCCTTAAGCACCACAGCAAGACTACAAAACACAACGCATGTTGCCAACAGTAGTCCTGACATCCATTCACTTACTGCTGCAACTACAAACTTGGTAGAAGTGAACCAGACCCGTCTGAATGATTCCGAACCCATCAGTACCACAGCCTGGGTTAATTCCAGTACAAATGTTACGGCTACAGAGCCCTCTCAGCCAAAGGACGTACAAGGTAAGACTTGGTAGTAGTCAACCACTTCCGATGGAATGTAGCTTAATTCTCAAGCAACTTGGGTTGTGTACACACAACATTTTGTTCTGCAATCAAAGGAGACTGAATGCTTGCATTGTTTTTTTTCTATATAGTCCTTGCACAATCTAGATCTACTGCATATTTTTATTTCCCTGAAAAGTATTTCTTGAGAAACTGGTTTCATTCCAAAAATAAAAGCTCATTGTGGATTGATTCTGCAATACCTCACAGTGTGTCCATTTGAAACAAGATGTAGGCAATCCTGGCAGTGGGGGTTGTATCCATACCTGCCCAATTATGTTATGGGTGTGCATACACCAAGACTGCAATCATTGCTTCCTTCTTCAATCACCTGGGGCATGTGTGGGGAGGAAAACATATAGATAGCCTAATCAAGGGGAGGGTTTTCACCTACCCCTGTAGATTGAAAGCCACATGTTGAGGACAAGCATAAATGATTCTCAACGGAGAAACACTACATATCTGTGCTACAAATGGGTTAGTGAGTGCACAGCCTTGGATAGACTTTTCAATTGACTTTATTAGGTGGAATACCTCAGAAAGTTTTTTGGCTCTAGTTGTTGTTGTTTAGTCGTTTAGCCGTGTCCGACTCTTCGTGACCCCATGGACCAGAGCACGCCAGGCTCTAGTACCTTATCCCATACCTGCCAAAATTGGAGTGGAGAGAATAGAACACAATCTGAGTAGAACTCCCAAGTGCCTGGAATCATAATTAGATGTTTCTATAACCTAGGCATAAATATTACCTCTTCGATGACAATTATAGTTCTGTTAGCACAGGATATTTATTCAATCCCTCATGTAAACTTCAATACACTTTGAAAACCTTGCAGTTTTTCATAAAATGGAAGGCAGGTAATTCTGGGTTGTTGTCAAGCGGTAAATGGAGAACAGAAAGTCAGACACCTGGGCAAATGCCTTGCTCCATATATATATAAAGTTATGGCATAACAAATTGGTATAATTTGGATATGCAGTAAATTAAAATATAAACAAGGAACCACAGAAAGAGGGAGAGAGGAGTCTAAATAAGTAAATGATTGTCTGCAAAGTAAATTTATATTTATTTTGTATATTGTAAAAGTTTATAAGTGTATTTTTTTTAAAGTTACGGCATTGTAACAAAAATAGGGAAAGTTATTTTCAACTTTCTTCAAAGGATGAGAAAATCACAGCAAGATGTGCTGCAGGGTTCTATATGATTAGCAGGAACCATTCCATACTGGGAGTCCAGGTGTTCATGAAGGCAGAATTCTTTCTCTGATTGTTCTTTGACTACTTTTTATTGGTTTTGGTGGCTTCAGGATAAAGAGCAGTTTCTCTCAGGGAACCATTGTTGACAGTGGGAGGAGGGGAAAGCTCTGTGTCTGATGCGTCAGAAACAAATGATGCAAAACACATATTGACATAGGCATTGATCTGTAGGCACCTATCTCTGATGTGTTTGGGCAGGCAATTGATTGCTGATGCTGTAACGCTCCAAGAGATTCCTCTATGCACCATGCAGTGGGGCTTGCCTTTGAACTTCCTTTTCCTGTATAGGGTACGCTATGCTAATTTACCTTCCCCCGCCCCCTTGGGCCACATGATAAAAGAAAAGCTGGCTGTGTACATGCCATATATTTAAAGCACATCTCCACCACTCAAGAATCCTGTGAACTGCATTTTGTTGAGGGTGCTGGGAATTGTAGCTCTGTGGGGGCAAACTACAGTTCCCATGATTCTTTGAGGCGGGGATGATCTCTGACTCCTGGCTTGTCTCATAGAATTGAAGTATGTTTGGAACTAAAGATTTGGTTTCTAGGATTTCAGTCAGAACCCTCTTCTAATTATTTTGTGTAGATCAGTTTAGCTGTCTCAGTTTGCACCCTAAGATTTCCAGGCTCTACAGCTGAAAAACCCAGATTCTGCCAACTGACTAATCTAAGAACGGATATTTTCTGCACAACACATCTCAGAAAGCTTGCTATTGTAAGACAAACTATGGCAAAGGGCTATGAGTATCCACTAGTGTGTTTCAGCCATTGATCTAAATCTCTTTGCCAGTTTGGTATACTTTGTTCTGGACTCTGGATCTGCTCCACCCATGTGCTAGAATTGTAGTAATAGAGAGGAAATGATCATGCGGGATTATTTTCATTTGTTCTTGCACATCAAAGACCCAGGATCCTCGCTTGATTCACTTGTGGGTGTCTCTCTTGTCTCTGCCTCCAGGGCCGACATCTCCTTCCCAGCCAACAGCTTCCACACTCATCACCTCGGGGCCTACAGAAGGGAGGCCAGGAACTATGTCGGTGGCAAACCCTGATGCTATCACAGAGGGGAGCAGTGCCGAGTCCACCTTGGCTCCAAATGCAACTGATACGGATGGAAGAGTCCTCACAGCGAGTGCCTCTAGCACTACCATATTAACACCAGGCATTGTCTCCTCCACACTCACATCTCCCAGAGTCCCACCAGTGGAAACAGAGCAACCAGCTAACCATGTGCAAAAGAAGGCCTCTACCACAGACGTGGGAGATGGCGAAGGTACTCACTAGGAGCTCTTATTCCATGCAGGTAGAAACAAGGATAGAGAGCATTTTGGGAACTAGATATATAGTGGAGACGAAGGTATATAAAAATGTATTTGCAACAGAACAAGTTTTGACTTTTGAAGTGCTTAGTAGTTGTATGGAATTGCCATTCTGGGCCAGGAACAATAATCCATGTTTGGCTGTCTGACTTTTTTTCCCTTCCTGCAGACCTACCTAGTATACCAGAAGCCAGCCCAATAGGTGAGGACCCTCTGGTGATTGCAGTCATCTTCATCTTCATCGTGACAGTGGGGATCCTGGCTCTTATGGGGTTCTTGCGGTACCGACAGCGCAGTGGCCAGCTGCAGTTCCGGCGGCTCCAGGATTTGCCTATGGTTTGTGCCCTCGATTAATCCTCCTCGGTTAGACCTCTAACCTGGACTTCACAGGCTCTTATTAAAAGATAGGAAGCTAACCATTGATCTGACTTGGCAGAAGGCAGTCTAGCTCAACCCTAACTGGCAGTGGCTTTCCAGGGTTTCAGACTTTGGTTTCTCCCAGCCCAACAGGAGGTGGCAGGGATTGAACATGAGGTCTTCTGCATTCAAAACAGATGCCCTACCATGGAGTTATGGCCCTTTCCCTTCCTCTGCCTTGAGTGCCCTGCTCTGAAACGAAGGTTTTTTTTTTAAATATACTTTTCAAATATCATTATCAGAATGCATTTGAAAAGGATATAGGCTCCATAAGTGTTTGTCAACCCTAACTAGGGTAGCATTCAAGTGTAACCTTTTGTGAAGGATTCAATTGGACTTGGGAGGAGAACATCTCTAGTGTCTTCTACTCCATCATTAAGGGTGATTGGATGAAGTGCCTCCAGACCACATGGAGGTACCATTTCAGAGAGAGGGGGGGGGCTTGAAAATGGCACCATAGATTCCCCCCACAGTAAGAGTGACAAAGGTTAGACCCCCCCCCCAATTTAAGTTGAATGAGCTCTCCAGTTGTGGGCCTTCACATTAGGGCATCTCACCTGGAACATGGCCTAGATGCCAGTACACAATAAATCTTATCCGTCTGCCTCTCCTGAGGCTGCCCATCTCTTTCAAATACAGCAGTAGTCTGATAACAGCAAGAAGGTTACTTCAGGGTGTCTGTGGAATGGGGCAAGTCATAGAGTGCATACTTGTATACCTGAAGAAGTGTCTCCACCCCCATCGTTCAGCCCAGACACAGAGAGCCAGCTCTGAGGGCCTTCTAGTGGTTCCCTCAAATCGAGAAGTGAGCTTGCAGGGAACCAGGCAGAGGGTCTTCTCAGTAGTGGCGCCGACCATGTGGAATGCCCTCCCTTCAGATGTCAAGGAAATAAATAACTCTTTGACTTTTAGAAGACTTCAGGGAAGTTTTTAATGTTTGATGTTACTTTGTGTTTTTAATATTTTGTTGGGAGCCGACCAGAGTGGCTGGGGCAACCCAGTTGGATGGGCAACATATAAATAAAATTACTGCTAGTGCTACTACTCCTTGAGGCATGGGCTGAGGGCCTGTGTGCACTGCTTGCTTTTATGCCCTTCACCTACTCCTGCTCCTTCAGGACTGTGCAAAATTAACAAGGTCTCCCTTTCCCCCCTTTTTGCTTACAGGATGACATGATGGAGGACACACCTCTTTCCCTCTACAGCTACTAAGCAGTTGGAAGACAATTTTCCTATTCAGATTCTGACCAGCCAAGGGAGGCGTAAAGGCTTCTGACCGGGAAGAGCATCCTCTGCAAGATGCTGCCCTGATTTCCCATGACTATAAAGTTGTGAGTCAGCTGACTTAGTCTACAAAGAGACTTGTTTTTTCTTTCCTTTTTGGGAATTGGCACCAGCCTGACCTAGCCCTTTCCCTTGTCCCTTTGTGCTCCTTGTGCCTTGTGTTCAGAGCCATACAGCTCTTGGGGAAGTGGACTTTCGTTCAGTGACCGCACTAACTCTTGTTCACATTGCCAAGGGAGGCCTTGCTTGGACTTTGAAGAGCTGCACTGTGGGATTCTTGCACAAGAAGTGAAGCAGCTGTGGAGGCGAGTCAGCCCAGCGCAAAACCGCCGAGTATGTTACATGTGAAAGGAGATGCAACCCAACTGTGATTTGGAGGCCTAGTTGGCTCCTTCCTTGAGTTTTACATATATACTTTTAAATTGCACTTCTATTTACACTTTTTATCAATCGGATCCAAAGGTGTTCCAGAGGGTCTAGCAGGAAAACAGGGAGCAGTGACCCCATATTTGCCATAAGAGCCTTGATCCACCAGACCAAAAATCCATTCAGCCCATCATTCTGCTTCCCATATTGATCAGTCACAAGCCTCCAGGAACCTTGCAAACGGGGTTTGAAGACAGTAACCCTGAGCCAAAGTTGTTCCCTAGCAAATGGTCTTCAAAGATATTGCATAGCCTTATTGCTGTGGAAGATGTGCTCCGGCCCCCCAATTATTGCTGTATTTCAGGGGGAATAAAAGTAGTTTTGATTCAGACAACACTGTTTGGGGGAAGCAGTTTATTTTTGGAGTTTCTCCAGAAAATTCTGCCACTGTTCTTGCTACCAAGGTGTGGCACAGGAGATGCCCAGCAATTATACCAGCCCAGTTGTGCCCAGACACTTGTCCAACAACAGCTCAGATCAATGGGACTCATATGTGTACTCAATGCTGCCACTGGAAGTTGTATCTAACTGTTGTATCGCTTGCTTGTTTGTTAGATTCATATTTAAATAGTCCTGGCAACCGTCTTCATGTGGCCTCTTGGCAGTTACCTCCTGCTGTTTGCACAGAGCGTTCATTCCCCACCTTGTCCTCTCCTGTTACTTCTTTACCTGCTAATCGTAGAGGAATTGCTTGTGCCTTGTTTGGATGAAGAAATCTAGAACCAAAGATTGGGCAGACCAATTAAGCTGCAGTGTCCCTTTTATGTCTGCATAGGAGTGTACTTTTTACTTCATTTAAAATTCTCTTTATTCCACCCTGTATCCTCTTTTCTCCAGCTGTTTTCTGTTTCTCCCGTTCTGTTTCCCCTCACTTCTTCCACCTGACATCTCTCATTTACATCTTTAGCCTTCTGAAGGCTTTTCCAGAACATAACACCTTTGTGTTTGGACTGTTGATTGTGGGTCTACAAATAAATTGGTTTTCCTCTAAATAGGCTTATTTCCTTTCTTGCTTGAAGCTTCTCAAGTTGTTAGTTGGATGAGATAGGAGCCTTTGCTCGGGTTTTCTGCAACACCCCCAATTTGCATCCCAGCAAACTGGAGGAATTATGTTGCTGCTTCCCCTTCACATGCCTGTATAAAATAAGGAACAGCGTAGATTATTCAAAGAGGAGCTAGAGAGAGCATGCCAGGAACAAAGCTCTAAAGGTTACTCTTTAAATCCTTACACACACCATCTGATTTGTAAAAGGGAGCTTTTATTCAGTGGGCAATCATGCAGGGGAATCTCACTC
Source organism: Podarcis liolepis (assembly GCF_965112155.1). Classification (NCBI taxonomy): domain Eukaryota; kingdom Metazoa; phylum Chordata; class Lepidosauria; order Squamata; family Lacertidae; genus Podarcis; species Podarcis liolepis. The sequence continues at coordinate 51,712,586 of NC_139559.1, forward strand.
TGACTAAAGGGACTAGTTCTAAGAACTTGGGTTTTTCTTGATCCATCATTCCAAGATAGGGGTACCCCAAACATTTATCTAGTTAGGAAAGCTACCTCTGATGGAAATTTGAGAACCTCCGCAGTTAAAACTCAAGGTGTCACACTCTTGGGCTTTTCAAAGGCCTGCAGAAAGTTGAGTATTCCATGTGATGCCCCTAAGAAAGGGTTTGCACAAATGCTCCCCCTGAAGTCTGCAGAACTGCTGTAGAAGTGAGTAGGACTTGTAGCCACAACTGATGGACTAATCCAGATAAAACCCAAACAAACCTGAAAGATGCTGATAGTGTGGCCCTATTCAGGTTTGTTTTGTCTGAAGTCTGTGCCACTGAGATTAATAGGGCTCACTCTAATCAAGGACTGCAGCCCTGCTTGCTAGATAACTGTTAGGCAGGAAGCACATTCATAGAATTGTAGAGTTGGAAGGGACCCCAAGGGTCACCTAGCCCAACCCCCTGCAATGCAGGAATCTCTGCTAAAACATCCATGACACGGGGAGACAACATTTGCTTACTGATCGATGCAGGCTCAGTACACAACCCAAAGTCCTTGCACTAACCCTAACAGAACGTCCACTAAAACAAAACTATTTTCAAAGCCTGCCTTATAGCAGGCAAGGGGGATGCAGAGACATACGAGTCTGCAGGGAGGCTATTTCATACTCTGTCATGCTAAATGTGTGTGTGTGTGAGAGAGAGTCTCATCCCCTCCCTCTGTTTTCAGAGGGCCTCAAAGAAAGAGTGAAGTTTCTGGGCAGGCTTGCCTCAGAGACTTCTGCCCCTGCAAAGCTGCACCCTTCTGCTTTGTAGCTCAGTGAATGTTAACACTGCAGTTCCCCAGGGGCTATCCCCCAAAAGATATTTGAGGTTTCGTTGCACAAGCAAGGAGTCTGTTTGACAGAGCCACAATGGGCAGTGTGCCAGATCCTTATAGGTCCCTTTGAAGGCAGCACAAGCCTTTGATAGCTCCTCTGGGTTGTTGCTTTTTTCACCATTCCAGGCTGCATAATTATGTTCATTACGAAGAGGCTAGAAATCAATCTCAGTGGCTTACCTTTGAAGCTAGAAAATGGGTGGGGCACAAACCCAGATAAAAAGAAATCTAAGCCAAGCCACTTCCTTGTGGGAGTGTGCGTTCATGTGTCTGTGGTGAAACAATAAAATAGTGGCCATATTTATATGCTGTATGGTGCCTATAAAGCCAGCCAGAGCTGAAGCTATTTTTTTCTGAAAGGTCCCAGACTCTTAATGGACAATGGAAAAGTTTGTCAGCAAAGCGAGTTCCATGCTATGTAATGAGTGAGGGTGGGGGAAACTAACAATGTACAAGGCAGCAATCCTACCCCCAATTTTCTGGACACAAGGCACATTGAACTCAACAGAACTCGCTTTTGCATAGGCACACACATAGGAGTGTGCTGCAATGTATTACATTAGTGTGAGTCAACTACAGTGCAGGTGAACTTGGACTTCAGGTATATCTTGAGCAGGGGTTGCCAGTCTTTATGGGTACAAATGCAAACTGGTGAAACTTTTCTTGCCCATCTTGAAGGGGAGATGTTTAAGAACCATGTGCTTTGCCCTGGGCTCTTTAAAGGAAGGGATGGCATAAAAGCAGAACAACACAACACACATAGGGCTGAACAGCCCATTCCATTTTACATTATTCATGCATTACAGATGCAGGGAGTCAGGAGCAACTGTGACTTCCTATTGTATGTACACATGGCAGCAAAATGTTCATCACTATATAATGTGTGAAGCAGGCCTTAGCTATTGCTCTGGGGGGAAAATGTAGTTTGGGCTTAAAGTAACATTACCACACTGTTAGTTTACAGGCAGCGCTGGCCAGACATATTTTGTCAAGCCAAGTGACTGCCCTGAACAAGCCCATCTTTGTATCCTACCAGCCCTGCATCATAGTGCAAGGGATTGTGGATCACCCCTTTTTACACACTACCTCTTTAGCATCCCTGCAACTCTCACCATTCCAACTATGCCATTTGCTTGTGTGATCAGGCTGTATTCACTGCCAAAATGAAGAGGTGTCATTTGGGAGCTGCTTAAGTACTTTGGTCTCTAGAAGCATTGATTTGAGATTCAATTTGCAGAGAGAGAGATGCAGTTGAGAAAGTTGTTTATAATAATAATAATTAATAATAATAAATATTTATACCCCGCCCTTCCCGGTTCAGGGCGGCTAACAATAAATTTAAAACACTTAATTGATGCAACAAAAAATAGAATAAATACAGTATAAAACGTGAACAATAAATTCAAATTTATAAGAGTCTTAAAAGGTAATTTAAAGAGGACAACATACTATTGTCCCTGAAGGAACCTGAGAGAATGCTCTTTATTGTTATATAGTTGAATGGATAACTTAACATGAATGTAAATGCCCTTGATACTTCATGGTTCAGTCAGTGGTTCCCTGAAAGCCCAGATTCTATTTTTCTGTAGTTCACCTTTAAAGCACAGCAAGCCAAAGCACTGGAATCTAGGTTAGCTAGCCTTATAGTGTTACATAATAACAAGGCTATTATTATGACATCACTTAGTAAAAGCAACCACAGGGGGTTTTTTTATTTCAAGCCAATACGCATACGCAGATTTAAGTTTTATTTTTAAAGATGCTTAAAAGGTCACTAGCCTCATGAAAAGCTCCATTTTTTCCCTAACAGCGGCTTAGCAGCCAAGTTTTAAATGAGAAATATGCCTGCTGCATCCATTAACCTTATCAGCTCTCATCTTTAGATTTTGCTTTCACTAAAGCAAAAAACAAAAACACAACCTATATGTTTCAAACTTTCCTGGACAGGCCTCTTTTACAGTTAAACTGTTCTAAAATGTTAATATTGTCTGCCCCATTGGCATCAAGAGTCATTTTGCTTCTAGTCAAATTCCCTTACAAAGCTGAGTTTGCCCTTCATTAGCAACAATGAGCTTGTTTTGACACTGTTATAAGTCAGCGGCCCCAGATGGCATCTTCTTGTGTTTCTCTCTTCATATTAACAGAGTACTGCAGTACAGGCAACAAAGAAGTTTGGGGCAGAGGCAAGACAGCCCATAAGGAGCCATCTTTCCTTAAGTACATTCCCCATATGCCAGTGCTGCTTCCTCCATATCCAGAACGTGTCCTAATACATGCAAAGATAGGGTTAGGGTCTAAAGAGCTAATATTTTGTTCTACAATAAGTAGTAAAATTTATAAAAATTTATAATATTTAAAAATTTATAATATAATGTAAGTTCTACATGAGCACTATCCTACAATTGTATGCATATTCTCTACAATAGCTGATTACAATGCAAAGACAGACTAAATCAGAACAGAATGAAAAGTAATTTGGTTACCACAATTTTTTATTCCTTTCCATTTATAAAAAGTTCAAGTTCCAGCAAAACCCAGTGTTCCATCAGCTGAGCAGCATCAAATTTGTTGGCGAATACACACGATTTGGTCCCACAAATACAGTTAGTTACATGCTTTGTGACAAACTGTGCTGTCTAGAGGTCATTAATTAAAGACTTCTCGGCCTATATTTCTCCAGCCCTAAAAACAAACCAGTGTGTTATGAGCAGCCCAGAACTAATAAGCTCTAGGAGCAATCACTGCTTGCCAGCACTCTTTGAACTATAATGGAGCATCTGTTGATTTAATCCCCTGTGGGCTAATTCCCCTCCCCTTGCCTTTAATCGTTTTTCCTTCTGAAGTGTTTTTACCCTGAAATTGGACATGCTGTCTACTGCATATGGCCCTTTGAGGGATTCCTCTTAACACAGGCTTCCCTAGTTGGTTTTGTATTTTGGGGTGGGGTAGTAGGAGATACACTTTACTTAATGTTCTAACGTGTTATACACACAAGCTCCAGCTGCTACACTATATTGTCTGAATAAGATGGGGAACTTTATCAGTTGTAACAGGTTTTAATTCAGGCATTGACAAGGGAGGAAGCAGCAGCCATTGATGCAATTCCAGATCAGTAAACTGGCACCCAATCTTCTGAAAGTCCAGACCAGGAGTTCAAGAATAACCATACTGTACAGGAAAGCTTTTAACGCTTACTCATCCAGGTCCGTCATATAATTCCAGTTTTTACAAGAGTTACCAGGTCCAGACCTGAATATCTTCTCCATAACTTTAAGAATTTTAGGATGTTGAGGTAGACAGGATCACTTTTGCTCAATACAGTGGGTGAACAGGCTGCCCTTTTCACTGGTATGGAGTACAACTTTCTACCAAGGCAAGAAAAAGCAAGCCAACAGTAGGGAAGAATGTGCCAACTGCTGCACATTCTCATTATCTTAATTGTGCTGAAGAGCAGCAGGTAGCACCCAAGTAGTGAGTGATTCCCCACCAATAAAGCTATGGCAGAAGGTATATTTTGTGCAACAAATTAATGCAATGAAGCCCCTTTTATTTATTTTTAATGTGGAGGCTGCAAGTGTGAGGAGAGGAGTAATGGGAGCTACTTAACATTTTCCTTGCATGAGTTGTTTCCACTAAGTATTGCCCTCCACAGGTTTTCTGCATCTGGAGCTATGCAAGTAAGTGTGTGTGTGTGTAGAATAGTTAGGGGGCATTTTTTAAACAAATAGCTGGCAGTCACATGGCCCCTGTCCCAATACTCCTCTGCTCAAAATGGCAGCATTCCACAGCTGCCTTTCAAATAAAATAAAAAACCCAGGATTTTACTATATGCATTTCCTATATGTCTTGGCTAGCAAGTGGTTGATGGATCTCATTCTATGTGAGCTTCTTACTTAGTTTGAAAGTCTTTTTTAAGCTCAGTTGTGTAATTTTGTTTCAATAAAGTTCTGAAAACTGAGAAGGCAACCAAGACTCTTTGGTTCTGCTCCTACCGGTCTTATTCCCAGAAAGGACCTGATATATGAAGGATATTTAACTAATGCGTTGAACTATATTATGCTTTGCCACCTGATCCAAAATTCAGAAACACTAATGCCTCTACTACTCAGACCACTTTAGGTCACTGGAAATCATAGCTCACCAGCAGTTCAACCAGCAAGAAGGGAAAAAAAGTTAGCTGCACAAAGTATTTCCCAGATAAGAGGATGCTCCCCACAGGTTAATTATCACACAGCCAGCCTATCCTAGTCAACTGCTAATGTGGCACATCAGTGACTTGCCAAAGTTGTTTAACATACTATATGCTCCCTTCTTCAGTGGACTGTTCCCATCACTGCTGGTTTTGTCTTAGTGCTTGCTGAATCAGGAGCTGTTGTGCGGCAAACACCGTGACACAGATTAACACAGGCTTCCTCAACCTTGGCCCTCCAGATGTTTTGAGACTACAATTCCCATCATCCCTGACCACTGGTCCTGCTAGCTAGGGATCATGGGAGTTGTAGGCCCAAAACATCTGAAGGGCTGAGGTTGAGGAAGCCTGGATTAACAGAATCTGGGGTAAAGTGGATTGCTTACCAGAATATTTTCTCTTGCGGCTCAGTCTCAATATTTCATTTCAATATTTCAACATTGCAAATTATGAGTGCTGAGATTAATCAGTTCCTTGAAGCTGGCCTATACGATCCATATCACACCCACAGGGACCAGCAATGCAATTGTTCCTTTTCCAGAAAGGGACACTGGGAAATCTCTGAACAGAACATATATATATACACAACACACCCTTCTCAGCCCCCTGCATCATACTTGCATGTGCTAATATCACCAGGTCATAGGTTGAGGTTAATACTGTCCTTCTACCTCAATGTTGCATCTGTACAAAAGGCAGCGGAGTGTGTGTGAGAACAGTACGTATGTTTCTCTGCTCTTTAATTTGTTTTCTCATTAGAAAGAATGAGGCAATCCTTAGGTGAAGTTTTAAAGGTTACTCAAGTTGAGCTCAGGAGGAGTGTCAGTCAGCTCACTGCTGAGATCTTCTGTGTCCAGCGTGCCACCAGCTGCCCCTCCAGGGGTCTTCTTTTCCAGCTTCAAGCCTGGTATGGAAATCTTGTCATCTACAAGTACAATACAAAGCAATTAGCTGACTATTTTGTGGTTATTGTTATAACATTTTGCAATTCAACAGTATAGAATTAATAAGCTAGAAAGAAGTGCTTTCAAAAAAAGAGGGGAAGTTTAAAAAAATGAAAAGATTGAAAGAAAACTGGTAGACCACTTTTCTGAGCTACTATGCAACAGCATATTTTTCCATACGTTAAAATTTTAATAGACAAAGTGTTGTCTTCCAGGACAAACACATGTACAGATGTTAAGTCTTGTATGCGATCATCCACAAGCATCACCATTGAGCCAGCAGTGAGTATATCTATAAGCTTCCCTTTCATATTTATTACAAGTAGTGTCAAACCCATTTGTCAAGAGCTTCAGAAGAGTCTTCAAGCACCCAGCTATGATGGAGTGATTGGTTTTCCTTTACAAAACCCAAAGGATTACAGTGGTACCTCAGGTTACAGACTCCGCTAACCCAGAAATAGTACCTTGGGTTAAGAACTTTGCTTCAGCATGAGAACAGAAATCGTGTTCTGGTGGTGCAGTAGCAGTGGGAGGCCTCATTAGCCAAAGTGGTGCTTCAGGTTACGCACAGTTTCAGTTTAAGAACAGACCTTCGGAAAGAATTAAGTACTTAACCCGAGGTACCACTGTATTTGGCTCATCCCCTAGGCATGAGCTTGGATGTGCAAAATCTTCTGGCAAAAGAAGACTCTACAGAGGGAAACAACTCTAGTAAAGATCCTTGAAAACACTTTGAGGGCACCAGAACAGAACACAGTAGAAATGTAGCAGCTTCCTTCAGAAAGACTGAGTCACTAGGATTAGGGTAGAGAAAAAGCAAAATGCAAAGAGGTTTAAAGAGAATCTGTGCGCAAGAATCTTAAGCATCTTAATGAAATAGGGTAAGAATTCCCCTGATGAGAATGTTAATCCCTTTATTCTCAAAACTGAGGGTTCCTCTATGTGGTGCAATATGGGCTTTGCTATTTCAGAAACAGAAGAAAAGTAAACACAGCAAGTAGTATTTTCAGTATCAATCCGTTCCTCTTCCAGGGTACTCTGGCAATGCTGCAATTCAAAATAAAAACTTGTAGAGATAAACTTCACAGCCCCAGAGCAATCACTAGGTAATGGTTTCAGTAAATATTTCAGCATTACACCCAGGCTCACCAGCAAATTGTGCAATCTCTGGTTCACTAAAGAGTTCATCTGAGCTGACATCTGTGAGACTGAACTCAGAGGCTGAATCGTCACTGAGAAGGGATGACAAGGTAGCATCATGCAGCAAAACTGTCTTTTTTCCTAGGGGACAAAGTTCAAGGCAGATTAGGGAGACTAGCAGCTCACTTAAAAACCTGAGCTTTGTCTCAAAGCAATGTTTACAATTTAGTAAATAACTGAGCTTGCCCTTACTGTCCAAAGTCCCAACGATTCAAGACAAGACCATGTATGCAATGCCAGTATACTTTTTTTCTAATTAAGAGCTTTATTATTTCCATTTAAAATATGGCTGGCACCTGGGTTTATCTGTGGAAAGTGTCATGCATACATAGGGCAGGATTCACCTTACAAGTCCTGTCAGTGGAAGCCTGTGCAAGGGGGCTTATCTTTCCCCCAGCACTCCTGAAATTGGTTTCAGCAGCGTTGGGAGAAGCCCCAGGTCAGGGCATGGGGGAAGGAGAGAGGGAATCGTTCCACCTGGTAAGCTGACATAGTGTGACACTGAATTCCTCCCAAAATGAGTAAAACTGAGAAAAGCAAACTGCTTCTCTGACCATGTATATATTTTACAGGAGCAGAATATTTCACAGCTGAAGATGAGAGTCTAATGGGTTGTGCTGAAGCAACACTGGTACAATGAGGGCCATTTTACACAATGTTATATTTTCCTTCAAAAAGTTAATATATCCATAGCAAAAAGCAAATACTCTTTCATGCATCTGAGTGCTTACTTTGCAACAAGACTGACAAATGGATGTGCAGCAGTTGCCCAGTCCACAAACTTGCAGCAAAATGAGCCCTCATGCCACACTTCCCATGTGCACCCATTTTCCTAATCAGAGATGCTCTCAGTGTCAGGTGTTCTAAGAACAAGCACTTACTTAGACGGAGGTTTTTGTCTCTTAGTGGACCAGTGCAGAGTTCATCCTCCAAGTGCAGACCTTTCACCTGTTCTTTTAGGTCAGTAACTGTACTTCTGATTAAAACAAATTCAAAAGCCCACAGAAATTATTAGTGCAGATGGAAGAAACGTATTTATAAGAGATGAGGCACTCTTGCACCTCATAAATCTGAGCGATGCAGTCAAGTAAGCTCATAACAGCTCTGTGTGATTCACTTAATGTCCGAAAGTATCCGTAGGCACTGAAATAATCAAGCCCTCAGTTAAAATGGAAATGCTTGATGAGCTAATGAAAAGCAAGCCATGACTCACTTCAGTGACAGAGCAGCTAAGTTTATTTCAATGATATATTCAATGGCTTCTCTGGTGTTGCTTACTTAGAATCATTCATAGGTTTGGGAGGAAGACAGGGAAATAAGAGGAACTAGAGAGAAAAGAGTTTGATCCTCTGAATTCAAACCACTATTATATGACACAGTCACTACAGGTTCTGCGAACCTGGGTGATAATTGCTGGAGAATGTTCCTTCATTCCCAAGAGATGAATACTAGGAAATGGACATGCACTGTGCCACTCAGTACATCCCCTCTCTTAAGATCCAAGCAGTTCATGGATAAGATTATCAATGTCTACTAAGTCATGATGCCTATGTACTACCTCCAGTCCCAGATCACATGCAGAAAAGTGCTATTGAACTCATGTCCTATACTTGTGGATTTCCCATAGCCATCTGGATGATAGGGCTGGGGAAGAAATTCAATTCACTTTGCATTCAAAGGCAACCTTATCTAATTCAGATTTTCCAAAAAAATATGAGAACTGAAATCCAACCATATTTCCCAATTTGTGCTCCTCCAATTTTTGCAATGAAGTTCCCCTGGCCAGTAATGTGTACAAAAATGCACATACTAAGGTAAAGTGTGCATACAAATGCATATGTTATGGAAAATAACATACAAAAATGTGTATATTATGCAACATTGCATATAAAATGTACATATTACTTAATAAATAAAATCATACTAACACTCTGATTAATTTTCATGAGGGTTTTTTTGGCGGGGGGAGATGAAAACTGACGTAGAAATGTGAAGAACTGAACTTAAGTATGGAAAAACAGGAAACTGAAATTGACATGTCTGTCCATCCCTACTGGTTGATCACTGCAAAAACAGAATGCTGGACCAGTCAGACCTCTAATCTGAACCAGGAGGGCTCTTAGGTTCTTACAGTTCAAGGCAAAAGCTATAAAATGCAGCAAGGCAAAAAAGCAAACACTTAATCTCAGTGAAAGGGGACAGAAACAGGAATTACAGTGGTGCCTCGCAAGACGAAAATAATCCGTTCTGCGAGTCTCTTCGTCTAGCGTTTTTTTCGTCTTGCAAAGCAACCCTATTAGCGGCTTAGCGCTATTAGCGGTTTAGCGGCTATTAAAGGCTTAGCTGCTAAAAGGCTATTAGCAGCTTAGCGGCTTAGAAAAAGGGGGGGGAGCGGAAAAAAACCGGAACACTCGCAAGACGTTTTCATCTTGCGAAGCAAGCCCATAGGGAAATTCGTCTTGCGAAGCAGCTCAAAAACGGAAAACCCTTTTGTCTAGCGGGTTTTCCGTCTTGCGAGGCATTCATCTTGCGGGGCACCACTGTAGTGGAAAGAGGTAGCTGATGTTTGAAGTGGCATGTTTGTGAGCTCTCTTGATAGAAACCCCTCTCTAAACAGCACCAAGTGTATCATCAGATTCACTGGGCTCGTTCCCAAGTTAACTTAAGGAAGTTCACAGAAGGAAAGTTTCCTGCCTTCTCCAGCCACTTGTGCTCCCTGAAAAGTCAGTCTGGGAGGTCAGGAGCCCTCTTGAGCAATGTGGGATGGGTGAATCACCCCAAACCAGGATTGATCTCAATGGGCTCAATGTAAAGTTAACAGAAGGAACACTTCCCTTTCTCTTTTCCCCAGCAGTCTCATTTCACATTGCTCATGAAGAACTGACCCTACACAGAAGTTGTTTGGGCCTGGGCTGGGGTGTCAAGTGGCTATAGGGAGAAGGGGATGGGAAACATCCAAACCATTGGGTGACTAGGGCACCCTTTCTCAACCTGCTACCATCCTGTCTGGTCAGGAATTAGTCCAAAACCTCTGGAAGGCCCCAGATTAGGGAAGTCTGGTTTGGGAAGAAAGCAAACTGCTAGCCTTCTGCAGCACCTTCAAAGATTCCTGTCTCATCATTGCCTTTTTGGAGGCTAATGCAGTGAATAGGAGGCCCTCTGGTGGACAATTGTCTACTAGCAACCATCTACAACACCATTTTTGAATGAGAGAAACAGTGGTAATAATTTAGCAACCATGCACGTCTCAATCCCGCATTGAACCACGGGCAGCTATCAAGTGAAGCACATACAGCATAACACGTGTTTCCCTACTTGACATGACTAAGTTCCTTCTGAGTGCTCTGGGTCTCAATCCTAGCTTTGTCCAAATCCTTAGTCTGAGCTTTATGACTGTCCTTCAGATCTTCCAGCATCTGGGAATAAGAAGACAGATAACTATGGTTTTAACCTAAGCTTTTAGGGTTAATTTTGTTTTTAAAAGAAATTCCCCCCACAAAAAAACATAAGCAGGGAGTTAAGAGTGTTTTGGGTATTTGCTTGTTTTTTAGTTTTTAAGTATATCCATAGTTTCCCAGTCATGTATTCTGCTGCAGAGATTAGCATATACCCACAGACAGAAGCAGAATGGCAAACACATGTGACCATATTCCTAATACCACTGCACTGGTTTTTCCAGGCTAGGGAAGCACAGCACAGTGGTATAATGGCCTTAAGAGGTGCCCACAAGTTTCCACAATGTTTGGAAGCAGTACTAAGTCATTAACTATGTTTTAAGCGAATTAGGCTGTGAACAAGCTAAGCATCTGGCTATACAGCTGTAACCCTCCCACTTGACTCCTCCCTCCATGAACAAAACAAACAATGAAATCATTTTGCATTCAAACCAGCACTTCTGGTTTCTCTCCAAATAAAACCTCACAATTTGAAGCCAAGGTTAAATCATTACTTCCCAATAGTGGTTTGTTTGCTCTAAGCCCACACTCTATTTTAATGTGAAAGCTGGAAAGGCAGGACATACATCAAGACTGATGGTGGTGGCTACAGTTCAGGAATCTTTCCATAGCTTAAGAAACCATCATTAGGGAAGGAAGAGTATTTAAACAAGTGGCATCAAAGGTGAATGACTACTTCTTGAACTGAGTATTTGCTAGAGCAGCAGGTGGGGCAAATCTTGGCCAACCAGGCTATTTTCCACAAACCATGCCCACCAGTCAATCTGCTGACAAATCCAAGTCGCATCAGCTGATTGTCAGGTGGGCAGGGTTCAATTCTGCCTTGCCTGCGCAAACAGGTACTTGCAACCCTTTACTTCTCAGCTGATAAGCAAAGCTTAACTCCTTCTCATGTTGGCTGTATGAGCAGGCACCACAGTCAAGGCAAGCCAAAAGGAAGCTGCTTTTTATGAGCATTGAAAGAAATGAAGAGAGTTTTCACAAGCCAAGGCAGAGTGCATGAGGGAAAAGGCCTTTGCTTGCAAAATGGCCCTTTCTTCATTTCCTCCTGGACGCAAGGATTTTTGCAAGTGGGCAGGACACTCACCTGTCAATCATGTAACATGTCATAGAATTGACGGGTAGGTTGTTGACCTGCGAGGAGGTGCCAGATAAAGCAAAAAAAGGTTCCTCACCCCTGTGCTAGAGTCATCTAGCTTGTAGGTATAGTGTAATCTTGTTCTAATCTTTCAGTCATCTCTGTCTTGTCTGTCCAATATATTTTAGATATCTGGGGTAGGGACTGCATCCCCCCTTCATGTTCCATGCTGGGCCTAGGACTACTAGCACAAAGTGAATGGGTAGCAGCAGGGAACCTTCTTAACAACGTACCTGACAGTATCTTCTTTGAGTCTTCTTTATCTCATCAGTTGCAGACACTTGGTGGAACAGATCATCCTCTTGTTGATCTAAAGGGTGCAATAAGCCATGTCATTTTCTCAATTCTGTACATATTTCTCTCTTCCCAATGAGGCCCACAGGGCACATAGCCTTTATCCCAATAGTTATTACAGGACAGAGACCAGGGGAGCAGGAGCATCAAGTAGTACTTGCCTAGTTTGTGCTTCAGGTGTTCCATCTCTCTTCTGATGCACTTATATTCTTGCCACAAGATTTTCTTACTAGAGTAAGAAGGAAATCAGGAACAGAATTAAGACAACAGGGATCACTTTTCTGGATTTACTGCAAAGTGCATTCCAAATTCAGCTGTTTTAAAACATTAAGTTTTGAAATTTATGGAATTGGCCCCATGCCATTCTGATTCCCAGAGAAATGGTAAGATAGAGCTCAAGCATGCTTGCATTGTTGGCTTTCTATAGGCTAGAAATCAGTGAAAATTATATTGCTAACCTACAGGGGTACACTCAGGTAACACAATTCACTACAAGCAAGTGGTTATTAGAACAGCAACTGTTCTTCTTCCCAGCACAGCAGCAACCCCATTCAAGAAAACTTGGCAGAGGCCACAGTTCATTCAAGTCTTTGAAGACATTCTCAAATTGCAAATGACATGCCAACTTTCTTCCAGCAATTAATGATCTGCAGTTGACACTTGGAAAAGTACTGTTCTTTGTCCATCACCACACTATCCCACTCATCTCGAACATCCCTATACATAAAGCAGTTACTTTCACTAGATAGCTCAATTGCTGACCTCTCCCGCATATCTTGCATGATGCCAGGGTTGGAAAAAGGATCAGGAGTACAGTCACCATCTGACTGCTGAAACACTTGCTGCCGAAGGCTACGGAACTCAGTCTTCAGCCCTTCCATCTTGACTCCCAGCACTGAGTCTAAGCTGCCATGAGAATTGTGCTGCAGTCGATCCACCTCCTCTGCAACATGAAGTAGGACAGGACGAAATTAGCCAATAGTATTCCCCTTGGCTGTTGTGGAGATACAGTGACATCGATGCCCATTCACCGTTGGTGCACGGCAGTCTGTTAACCACATTCAAGAGAGGTTTGTCCCCATCAGAATACCATGGAGCTGGCAAGAGTGCTGACAGACATAAATGAAGTGTGGATTCAAGTATGAGGAAGGAGGGAGGAGGAGAAGTGGCTGGATTCTTAGGTACCATGACATATTTCTCATAACAGGGTTATCAGCTAAGCAAGAGAAGAATCTTCCAACAGTTTCATTGGATTTTTGTTCATTTCTGGGTCCAATTCAAAAATGCTAATTATTATCACTCACTAAAATCTGCTGGAGGGGCTCTCCTTCATGTCTCAGTGATGAATTATTTTAGGCTGGACTACAGCACAAACCCTCTCTGCAGTTGCACCAGCTATGGGGAACTTTTTTTATGTCCACCCTGCTCCATCCCATCAGCTTCTAAAGATGACTCTTTTGGGAGTTGTTGATGTTTGAAACCTCCTGAACTGAGGCATTTTCTCTGCATGCACGCTCTCTCCCATATTGTGCTTTTACCATGTATATTTCTCAAACTGTAATTGTAAGCTGCTTTGAACATTTTAATACAAAAAGCAAAAATAGAAAAATACACATTTTAAGTAAAATAAATAAAACTTGTGCTCTTTTAGGTTTAGAGATGAAACGTTTCAACAGATCAGTAGTGGGAGAAAGGGCAGTCTGGGAGAGGCAATGCCAAACTGGACAAATCTCTCATACCCTCTAGGTGACTGATACTCTGCTGCTGCAGTTCCTTCTCCTGTTTCAGCCGATGAACTGCCTGGGTGAGGGATTCTATGACCTAAGAGAAAGAAAGGAGAACCAGAGTCATGGGAACAGCAAATACCATCTAAGCAAGGAGCCCTCAAAACCTTAGGCTGGAACATAATATACTAGAAAAACTAATCCTAACCAAATTGTTGGTTTGAGAACGTGTATTATTTCCTGTTACATGATTTAAATCTCACATTTCCTCCAAGGAGCAGGGGCTGGGATTCATGGAATTCCCCACTACAGTGGTGCCTCGCAAGACGAAATTAATTCGTTCCGCAAGTCTCTTCGTCTTGCGGTTTTTTCGTCTTGCGATGCACGGTTTCCCATAGGAATGCATTGAAAATCAATTAATGCGTTCCTAGGGAAACCGCCTTCAGACCAGGTCCGGGGACAGTCTGTCCCCGGACCTCTTCTGAAGGCTGGGGGGAGGGGACAAGGGCTTTTCTTCCCACCCCCAGCATTTTAAAAAACCCCGGGACAGCGGAGGACTTCTCCGCTGTCCGGGCGATCTTAAAATGCTGGCGGGCGGCATTTTAAAATCGCCCCGGACAGCGGAGGACTTCTCCGCTGTCCGGGGCGATTTAAAAGCCCCTGGGAACGCAGGCAGGGGGGACAAAGACCTTTGCCCCCCGCCAGCCTTCAGAAGAGGTCCTGGACCTCTTCTGAAGGCGGGGGGGGGGGCGAAAGTCTTTGCTCCCCCCCGCCTGCCTTCAAAAGGTGTCCCCGCGGCGGCGGGAGGTGTCCCCTGCCCCCTGCCCGGCTTCGGAGCACCGGGAGAAGCGATCTCCCCGCAGCCCCTTGCTTCAAAAGAGGTCCGGGGGCAGCGGGGAAGAAGCGCGTCGCTTCCCGCTGCCCCCGGACCTCTTTTGAAGCAAGGGGCTTCGGGGAGATAGCGATCTCGCCGCAGCCCCTTGCTGCAAAAGAGGTCCGGGGGCAGCGGGGAAGAAGCGCTTCGCTTCCCGCTGCCCCCGGACCTCTTTTGAAGCAAGGGGCTGCGGGGAGATAGCGATCTCGCCGCAGCCCCTTGCTGCAAAAGACGTCCGGGGGAAGCGGGGAAGAAGCGCTTCGCTTCCCGCTGCCCCCGGACCTCTTTTGAAGGGGCGGTGGGGAGAAGCGATCTCCCCGCAGCCCCTTGCTTCAAAAGAGAAGACCCGCTGTCCCCGGGGCAAGCTTCGTTTTGCGAAGCAAGCCCATAGGGAAATTCGTCTTGCGAGGCAACTCGAAAACGAAAAAACCTTTCGTTTTACGAGTTTTTCGTCTCGCGAGGCGTTCGTCTTGCGGGGTACCACTGTATTCTAACTTCACGACAATCCAGTGATGCAGACTAAATTGAGGCACAATGGCTAGCCAAGGTCTCACAGCGAGTTTTATGCCTGAACAGCAATTTACAACCCAGGTCTGTCTGCTTTAAGTTCAACCATCTACTGTATGGCACTATCTTCTCATGTGGAAGACTTTGCATGTGGTTTTGCTGGTGTATGCACCTAGATGTATTAGCAAAGCTTTTCTCTACACCATAGCATAGTAGCTTGTGCATCATTTCAGCATCACTTACCTGGGCTTGGGAATGCAATTGCTTGCTGATGGCAGAAAGCTCCTCAGCAGCCATTCTACAGCATGAGTGAGCTCCACATGTGAAATGCAGGGGTGGTGGTCCAGTCTGTTGCTCAGTCAGAGCAGCACTCTCAGTATTTATTCTGTCTAGCAAGAGATCAGCTGTTGGGATGGAAAGGAACAAACCTGACTGGTCCACCTAGTATGGAAACTGTCAAAAGTATCTACCTACATTGCTTGCTCTCTAAATCACCTCAATTGCACCCTTCAGCCTACTCCGCTGTGCTATTTCTTGTCCATGTGTGCTCTTGGACATATAGCCCCTGGGTATGGAATTCTTTCCTTTTAAGTATTCAGCTTGTTACCTCTTTCTCTCACTTTTAAGAAATTAAATTATTCTCTTGGGAGTCTATGGGATTCCAACCCTCTCCCTACTCAAAAGTTAATTATTGTAGGCTTTTAACTCTTTCCCCTTTTATACTACCTCCCTGTGATTTGGGCAGGAATTTGCTATACTTTCCTGCTTCACCTCATGCATATTAGGTGCTTTTATAAATAACAACCAATGGTGTAGAAGTGAGTTTACTACCATTTTTTAAAAAGCAAAGCCAGAGTTGGAAAAGGGAGAAAACAGAGGTGGGGGTGGATGTGTAGGTTCAAAGAATCACCTCGCTGGACTAGACCCAGCTCCATCTAGCCTTTCATTTAGTTTGCAAGAGCAGCCAGTTAGTTAGATGCCTCTAGGTGCTTATAAGCAATACATGAAGGCAATTGCCTTCTCTCACTGTTTGCTCCCAGGATTTATATACACTAGAATCAGTAAAGAGCTCTCTAATCTCAAAACTTCAGAAATTTAAAGTATTAAAGAGATGTTTCTTTCTGCAAAAAGTGCTTTAGAGTTATACAATGCAGATCATTCTTACCTTTGGAAGAGATGCTGGCAGTGTTCAGACGTTGCTGGAACAAAAACAGAAGATGGGACAGAAAGTTATAACGCTGTTTTGAATAAACAGTGGAAAGATTAACACTTGAGTGTATGAATGCACATTGCTTCCACCGAGGGATGCTACATGAAATTTAAGTTAGAAAGTACTGCATAAACACTTGGAGAGGCACTGGCAAGACAAAATGTTCTCATTCATCATTATAGTGCCTTCAATGGACATGACAGTAAAACACAGAGCAAGGTAAATCTGCACAATGTCTTAATGCCACATTTTCCAGGCAACGACAGCAACTGTCATTTGCTAACTTGGCCAAAGATCAAAGAAGCATTCCCATACCTTTATTTATAAGATTTCAAAGCTGCTTTTTAGCTGCCATACCCAAACTGGTGTACAAAATAGTCAATGTCTCTTAAATTCACAGGCTAAAAATAGCAAAACTATGATAGCAATACAAGCCCAGAACTGAACAGTTTAACAGCAAGAACCCAGGTAGTAAGGGTGATTTCTAAAAGCAGAAGAAAATTAATAAAAACCCACAAAAATGGTTTTACCTGTATCCAGAATGTCATGGAACAGAGTCAAATGAACAGCTCTTAGAAGTTAGCTCCAAAGCTCAGAAAAACCCTGCAGATCCACATGGATCCTCAGGATTTTTGCATTGGGTCACCCCAAATTCACCATCAGATCACATAGCATGTCCATGGCTACAGCCTGCACCAAAAACACACACACATCCACTGTTTCGTGGGGCCGCAATGGCACAAAAACATAGTTACAAAGCATGGATCCACATGGATTCTCAGGATTTTTGCATTGGGCTACCCCAAACTCACCGTCAAAACACATGTTTGTGGCTACAGTATGAACCACAAAAATCATACATCCACTGTTTTGTTCAGAATATTTTTTTTCTTGTTTTCCTCCTCTAAAAACTAGGTGCGGCTTACGGTCAGGTGCGTCTTATGGAGCGAAAAATACAGTAATAGCCACCTTTAACAATCAGCAGCAAAACACTCAGCAGATTTTATTAAAGACTAGTTCTTGGAAACTATCATCAACACATTTCCCCCTTGCAGAACACAACTTTGGTGTGATCAACTTTTAAATATTTAGCAGCATACACACCTCTTGTTCAATTACACTAGACACTTTTCTTCAACCAGTATGTTGCTCCAAACAAAACTTGCCTTAATTTTTGCCATGTTGCTGTCTGCTGCAGTCAAGAGAGAGCTGAGCTGTGTGTCCCAATCCATGCTGTTAGCAAAAAGATGTTTTAACAACTCACTGGCTGCCCAACTGTAACCTGGGAAGAGTCCTTGGCTAGAAAGAAATTCCAGCAGGAGAGACGAACGCCTGCAAAAGCAGCAGGAGACGGTTTATTTTTCTCCCATGAGCAACGCTGAATCTCATCATAGCAAAGGAGGGGTGGGGTGGGGAAGGTACAGACTTGGAAATGCAGACACTTTTGCAGAAAGACTGCCTAACAAATTTCCTTCACACCACACACAAAAATGCCTCTTAAGGGAATGCAACATCAGCCACCCAACATCTTTGGGACAGATTCACAAGCACATTTTAACTACTGTGCAGCATCTGCACTAACAGTTTAAAGAGCACAGCTCTAAAGCACAACGCTCCGGAGGCCCATAAACTCTTTCAAGGATAGACCACGGCTCTCTAGGGGCAGAGATAACCAAGCAGTTCCTCAGCAGAGGGGAAATGAAAGCGGAGGCGCCCTCTTCCCACCCCCGTCCTTAGAGACTGCGGCCAAGAGCAGCCCCTCCAGGGAGGTCGCTTCCTGGTGCCCGGGACACATTCTGGAGCGCTGGGCGAGAGGGTCTCCCTCGGCCGGTCCCACAAGGGAGCGAGGAACTCCCCGCCCGCTTCAACCCAGCCACGGCCGGTGGTGGCTCGAGTCTGGAGGGCTGGCTCAGGACCCACGTCAGCCTCCCCGCTATGAGGACACCCAAGCTAGGCCCCACTCACTAGCGCTCCCGGCTGCCCCGGCTGCAGGGCGCCGACCAAACGGGGGCCAAGGGAATCGAGGGCCGGGGGCGAAAAGCCGCGCCGGCCTTGCCTGGACCCGCAGCCAGACCCCCTCTCCGAAGGCAAAGGATTCGAACACGCACGTCCGAAACCGCTAAAAACCCCGAGGCAGGTTCCGCCTTCCGCTCCGCCGCGGAGGTTTCTGGAGAGGAAAGTCCGTAAGGCCCAGCGGCTACTGTGAGGGGGGAAGTCACCGGGACTGCATTTCCCGAAAGGCTCTTCGCGCCCCAAAGCGGGGGGTGTCGGGAAAAAGCGTCCCCGTTCCTTATTGGGAGAGGCGCGCGGCCCGTCGCCGCGGCAGCGAAACGAGCTGCCAGCGGGAGGGAGGGAGGACTCGGCTCTCGTGTCCGGCGCGTGGTGTCCGTCCGCCTTACCTCATGGGAAACTACATTTCCCACAGTGCTCCGCGCTTATGCTATGATGGAGCTACGCGTGGTTGAGCTGGAGAAAAGGATCCGAGATCACTTGGAGAAGCTGGGTTTTGAAATCCACCCGCTTAAGGTACTGCAGGAGGGGTGCAGAGTTGGGGGAAGCGAGTCGAAGCGAGGAGGGGGAAATCATCGGTTTCTTAATTGCATGTGCTTATTCAGACATATGGTTGACATGCTGGTAGGGCAGAGCGGCGTTGCATAAGTGTTAACACTGACCCCTGTGGACCCAGAATGAATATAGGTGCTATGCTGTAGCTCCACACGGATTCATGTGGTTCACTGTGCCTACTTTGGTTCGTGATTCTGCCATTCTGGTCATATTGCTCCGCTGTTGCATTGTAGTTGCTGCTCCTTGTATAGTATCACTTTTTCGTGTGTGGCTGCTACCATTTTTTGGTGCCATTTGACGTTCTGCTGTTTAAATATGCATTTTTTAATAATGTGTGGAATGTTCTTAAAATAAATACGGTATGTGGGCTGCACTTTTCATTTTTATTGCATAATCTGTTATATTTACAACATGGACATCTGAAAGGCTACAAGTAAGCTTGTTAGTGTTGTTTGTGAGCGAACATTATAGGCTGCAAGCCATTAACAATCTCAGACATCAGGCACCATCTGATATACTAGCAGATCTTTTTATGGAAAAACAACCTGTTTCTCTGGTTATGTGCCAAATCATTTTTTACCCATTGTTTCCAGAAGTGTTCCATTTCTTTTACCGCCCTGCGGGTTGCATTCCAGAATACCATTTTATATTTACCCCTAAGTTTAAAGAATAATTGTATTTCTGAAATCCAGGTACGTAGTATATCAGAGTAGATACAAATGAGATTAGATACAGAGAAGGAATAAAGCACAATAATGTAGAAAGTGGGGTATAGCTGGGAATGTGGCCAACAGTAGCTGGTTATAAAGATGAATGTCAAGTTCTGTTGTCTAGGAAGTTAAAGATTGACATTGAATAGATTCAACTAGTGTGAAGTTGGGGCATGTCCTACCTGTGAGTTAAATATTAATCAAGGTAGAGGAAGAAGAAAAATGCAATTTTCTCTTTTAGGCCCATCAAATCCTGACATTCCTGCAAAAACGTATTCCTGGTTTTCTGTGGTTTAACTATACACAGTTGCAGCTGTCCTCAAACATAACCTTTGCATGAGACAGAGAAGTCATATGACTGAAATGAATACATTGTGATTTGCCAAAGAGGCAATCAGTGCTAGAGGCTATAAAACAAATCTCCATTTGGCTTGCTAATTAATAAGGCCTAGAGGCTCTAGAGAAGAAATTAAATCCATCTGTATGACTGTGTTCTCATAGGAGGCACAAATGCTAATAAACTCACTGGACAGCACAGTGTGATGGGAAACAGGAGATGTGGGTTCAAGACCTGCCAGGGCACTGATCCTCATAAGGCTTGGTTTCCAGACCCTTGATCTTCTGGATCTCTCTTCTCTTGATCTGGACACTACAGTCCTGTTAATGCAGCCTAGAACAGCATTAGTTTCTTTTTGCTGCTGCATCACACTGTTGACTGATGTTAAGCTTGTGGTCTACTAAGACCCCTAGATCCTTTTCACATGTACTGCTGACAAGTCTGGTATCCCCCATTATCTATTGGTGCAGCTGGTTCTTCCTGCTTAAGTTTAGAGCCTTACATTTGTCCCTATTGCAATTCATTTTGTTAGTTTTGTCCCAGTTCTGTTAAGGTCGTCTTGAATCCTGATTCTGTCTTCTGTGGCATTGGCTATCCCTCCCGGTTTGGTGTTATCTGCAAATTTGATAAGGATCTCCTCAATTCCTTCATCCAAGTTGTTTATAAAGATGTTGAATGACAGTGGGCCCAGGACAGAACCCTGCAGCACGTCACTTTTATCCAAGATGATGAGGAACCACGAATGGGCTCTCTTTAGGTTCAGTTTGTCAACCAGCTACACCATCAACTATTGGAAGTTGAGTGAAAGGTGAAAAATGCTTAGGGAGAGGGACTGTAGAGAAAGGTCTATGACAAATGTAGGAAGGACTCGGGACCACCCATACTTTGGGTGTTGACATCGTTCTTTAGACATAATCAGAGCAGGTTTATGGTGAAATGCACTTGGAGGCAGTAATGCTTCTGAATATCAGTTGCTGGAAACCACAGGAGGGGACAGTGCTATTGTGCTTGAATCCAGCTTGCTGGCTTCCCACAAACATCTGGTTGGCCTCTATGAGAACAGGATGTTGGATTAAATGGGCAATTGACCTGATCCTGTAGGCTCTTATGCATAAAATTGCCACCTGAACAGTTAGTTGTTGCTGGTGTTATTAAATTTATTACCCTCCCTTCACCAACAGGTCTCAGAGTGGGTTACAAATATTTAAAATTAAACATTAAAAATACTGAAAACAGATTACAACCACAGGAATAGGGTGGCTTCTTAAACCTATATCTCAAGTGTCAAAGATAAAGATCAAGAGTTGTGTTGATCCCTCAATTCTAAGTATTTGTTTTTTAATTTTTCAGCAACATTTATATGCTGCTTGCAGTAAAACCTCTAAACAGCTTAAGCATCTTACAAGAAATGTTAACATTATCAATAAAAACAGTTAAATATAATTAATGCTAACAGTAAAAAGATAAAACGCATCAATACCTACCTATCTGGATAGGCTTGCCTAAGGAAAAATGCTTTAAGTGGATGCCAAAAAGAGTACAGTGAAGATGCCTGCCCGGAAAAGGTCAAGTGGGCACAAATGGGGTAAAATGATTCCACAAATAAACCAGCTGTTAAGGACTTTATATACCAATAGTAACACCTTGAACTTGGCCTAGTAACAAATTGGCAATCAGTGCAAATCTCTCAGTGTTTTATGCTGACAGCACCTCACTCTTGTGAGCAACCATGCTGCAGCATTCTACACCAACTGGAGTTTCTGGGTTTATGCACAAGGGAAGCCCCCCATAGCATGCATTGCAGTAATCTAATCTTGAAGTCACCAGTACCTGAACTACCATGGTCAAGCTCTCGCAGTAGAGAAATGGTCATAGCTGTTGAACCAGACACAGATAATTAAAGGCACTTCATGCCACTCAGGTTACCTGGGCCTTCAGTGACAAAGCTGGATTCAGAAGCACACCCCGCCCCCCAGCCTGCGTACCTGCTCCTTCAGAAGGGAGTGCAACCCTGTCCAAGCCTGGCAAATGACCAATTTGTCAGACCCGGGAACAGCTTCCTCACAGTGCCTGCCATCTTGCCAGGATTCAAGCTCAACTTATTTTTCTCATCCATCCCACCACTGCATCTAGGCAACTACAAGCTCCATCGTTCATTTTGCTCTTACTTATTTCCAGGTAGTACTTCCAAAACCCTTTTTGTGGTCTCCTGCTGCTCATGACCCCTGCTGCTTGTTCTGCCTTCTAGTTGCTGATCTTTGGGCATGAATCACATGGTTAAACTGCAGGCCCTAGGCTTCTTGTTTGCTGCTGCTCACAACCCTTGTGACATCACAAGGAGCAGTGATGCTGTGTGATTTTAGCCTATGTCAGAGGTTGGACTGTGAACTCTAAATTAATTGAGCTCAGTTATTGCAGTCTTAATTTCTCTACAGCAATTTGATGGATGGTAGAAATCAGAATTTAGCTGAAGTTTCCATTTTATTTTATAATAGTTATATTTTATTGGTTTTGTAAGTAACAGTAGGCCGAAGCCTTGCCCATTGGTATCACATGACATCATATCACTTTAGGTGCCAAGCAGGTAAAGCTGCAGTGCCAGATTGAAAAGGAAAAATTAGAAGGACACTCTAAAGTGTGCTCATTCTTCTTCCTTTGCAACCACAGATTTAAGGTTGAATTACCTGCTTCTTGCATCCCCCCGCCTTTGGAAAAACAACAGCAAGTTCTCAATACTTTGAAAATCTGAAACCTTGAGAAACGCAGTGAAGCACAATTATGCAACTCTTTGTACGGTAATTTGTGTTGCTTTCTATGTGGTGTTGTTGAGTTTCCTTGAAAGACTCACAGAGTTCCAGGTAGGGAGGTAAAGACATGTGAAGATTGATTGATTGATTGATTGATTTGCTTCTAAAAGCTGTATCTTAAAATCTACATTGCTCAGAGTTTACTCCTATCAGTTTCCAGAATCCAGGCTAACTAATTATATTTTCTCTGTTCTGAAGGTAGGGTGGTACAATGCGGTCCTTTCTCCAGCTTTTCACTTGCCCTACTTGGATGACACTCTGGCATTCGTGGTGCTCAGCACTCCTGCTATGTTTGACAAAGCCTTCAAACCTTTCTTGAGGAATGGGCCACTGAAAAAGATTCGTGACCCTGTGGACCAGTGCATTTCTCATCACCTCACATTGCTTAGGGAGGTAAGAGATTTTGATGCATACAGACAAGTCATGGGGAGAGTAGCTATATTCGCTTTCCTAAAGTCAGCCCCATTGAACTCATTGGGGCTTACTTCTAAGGAGGCATGTCTAGAAATGTACTGCCAGTTCCCTATACCTTGGGAAAAGACAAAATATTTGGGTGGTCATCCTTTTTCCTTTTTAACCAAACAATAAATAGAGTATAATCCATATTGTGTTTTGGGGATGGAGTTACTTTTTAACTGGGATTAGTAGACACAGTGGCTAAAAGCCGTTCTACACATTACACTGAAAGAGATGGTAGACTTTTATAGATTGCATATTTAATCCTGCACTGTATAAAAAATGAAACAACAAACCAAAGCCCTGTATGCTGGGAGCTTTCTACTTACACAAGCATTCTGAAACTTGACACACACACCCCCTCCTGCAATCTGAAGCAATTCAATCCAGAATTCTACCATTGCCACCTCCTTCTTTGTGATGTGTAGAATGGTTTTTGGTAACCAATATTGGAGATAACTCCAATAAGTGTCAGTCCTAGCAAGTACTGTTTGGAAAAAATGTTTTGTTTGGTAAAGGGGTCACTGAAAACTTGCTTTATTATATTGCAATAATCCCACCTCACACTGGTCTGAGCTAAGCTTTCCCTGGGATTTATATGGGATGATTTTTTTCAAAATAAGCAAGCAGTAAATGATGTACTGTTGTTACGATGGTGGCTTTGTGTCATGTAACATGGTTTCCCTTTGTATGGCTTCAGTTTCCTGTCTGCAGAATAAAAATGCTGAGCGGTGACATTGCAGGGGCGTTATAAGGAGACAGGTGTGCAAACACAATGCCATTTGTTGTGATAATGTCCTTGCACCTGGGCCCAGGAAACACTATTGAGTAGTGGCATGGCTATGCACAAAGCCAGTGGTGGCTTCTGTGTCTCTAGCATGAGACGATCGATCTTTGTTTTCTCCATTTCACCTCCCCTGCAGTCACCCAGCTTCACTATACAGTGGTACCTTGTGTAACGGATGGGGTCCATTCCGAAGGCCTGTCCGTAATGTGAAAAGCCCGCAACTCGAAGCGCCGCGTCTGCGCAGGCCTGCGGCACAATTTGGTATTCTGCAGATGCACAATTTAGCCCTTCTGCGCATGCACGAGCGGCGAAACCTGGAAGTAACCCATTCCGGTACTTCTGGGTTGCCGCGGGACACAAGATGAAAACACGCAACCTGAAGCAGACGTAACATGAGGTATGACTGTATTTGAATAAATGTTGTAAAGGCTTGAAGGTCATTCAGAGTGGTTTTTCTTGTTCTGCCACTTTGAATATTAATTCAAATCTTTATCAGCAATTTTATTTTATGTATGGAGACTTTTAAAAAAGAAGCCATTGTGACAAGCCCAGGGAACTGGAAGAATTTGCTTTTGGGTTAAGAGCTGTTTGTAGACTACATTGGCGGTCATGCTTCACCTGTATGTGAGAAGATTTGTGAACTCCTTAATGGAACTGGGTGGAATAATTCTGGAAATCCTGAGAAAGAATTCCCAATATAGGACAGATTTTCTAAGGCAGGTCAGCAAAGTGACACATGCCTCAGAGTTTCATAATACACAAGGCTGTAGCTCTTTTATCAAGAGGTCGCATTGCTCGTTCAACAAGACTAGAGGCCCAGCTTGGAGCAGGGGACAGAGTGAGGCTGGGGAATGTAGACTGACTTGCTACATCATCCCATATTACCTGTAGCCAATCATCTTCAAATGTGAGTTTGATCTAATAAAAATTCCTCTTTCCAGAGTCTTGCTGACCAGCAGGTAGACATCATGTATGACTATGAGTTGCTGCCAAACCGGAAGCCCAAGTTTCTGGCCCAGACAGCGGCACATATAGCTGGTGCTGCTTACTACTACCAGAGGAAAGATGTGCAACAAGATCCCTGGGGAGAGAAGGTGAGATTTAAATTGGAGCAGGAGAAGCAGCAGAGGGGTGCTTGTTTCTTGGAGAGCCATTTATAAACTGTGACTTTCTCTGTTTCAGAAGATTTAGTGTGTTTTCTAAATGTTTTATTGGGTGACTTCTTTCTGTCTGTGATGTACGATGATCAGGAATGCACCCTCTTCTTGCATTGACCCAATACAGATCCATGTTTTCCATCAAGAAAATGCACATTCTTCTCTTAGATAAATTATGAAGTTAAGGGGTTTGTTTTACTTTATTATAGTGTTCATATTATTTCCCCCCCATTATACTTTGTCAAGGACTTGGATGGCAGAAGACATAAGAATAGTCTTCTCTAGCATTGGTTGAAGCTACAGGAAGGCAGCCATTAGTGTGTCATGTTTTGCTTGCTAAGGTTTGAGATTTCAGCAAATGTTTCCTCCACGGTTTGAAAACATTCTCCCACATGTTTAAGCTTCATAGCTGTGTTTTTTTAAAGTTGCTTTTAAAAGTAATTTTAGGTAGGCTGTCCAATGTTAGCTATTTTCAGAGTAGATCCACTGAAATGAACGTACTGGTACATTACTAATTAATTTCAGGGCGGCCTACTTTGAGTAGTAAATTATTCCCTGGCATTTCAGTGACAGTGTCAGTTGTCTGCAATAATTAGTGAGATGCCCTAAAGCAGGGCTGAGAAACCTGTGACCCTTCAGATATTGCCAGTCTGCAACCAGTAATTCCTGCCCATTGGCTGTGATGGCTCAGGCTGGCCAGAATTAGAGTTGAACAACATCTGCAGGGCCACAAGTTTTCCATCCTAAAGGATTTTCTACCAAGGATACTTTCCCCTTTCTAGTATTATAAAGCACAGTAGCAAAACATTTTGGAAGGGCTGTAGTTTGATGGTAAAGTACATGCTTTTTGTACAGAAAGTCAACAAAACAGTTCATTCAGTGGGCTGCCTTCCAAGTAAACATGCGTAGGGCTGGGCGGCCTGCAAGTTAACAAGTCACTCTTTGTTTACTTATCTAACTGGCTATGCAATCAGGTCCTAGAATGGAAACTAAGGCTGAAATCTTATGAGCTCAATGGGACTGTATGGGACATGTACTGTATGGGATTGCACTTAGATGCTTTGTTACACACACACACACACACACACACACACACACACACTGGATGGCCATCTGTCATGGATGCTTTAGTTGAGATTCCTGCATTGCAGGGGGTTGAACCTCAGGGCCCCTTCCAACTGTACAGTTCTATGATTCTACGAAGATAGTATGTTGGTTGTGATGTTTTCACCTCTGGTTTACTCTTTTTTTACATTATTACAAAAACCTGCAAACCCCACTGGATGTTGTTGGCATCCATCTATCTTGAGAAACAATGGAGTGCACCTCTGGGGGTGAAGTCAAACTGTTGCATTAGCAGCACCAAAGTGACTTCCCTGGGGCACAAGCCTGGGCAGTGTATATGGAGGTCCTGGGCTGACCAGACAACAAGACCTCCCTCTCAGTCCTGCTCATGTGGTCCAAAAGAAAGCAGAGCAATACATTTGGCACCAGCTTGGCTGCAGGAGTTTCCAGAAGCAACTTGGAGACTCCACTCTGGATTTGTGTAGGGTTTACTCTTTAGCCTTTTCTTCTCCAGAAGGTATCCCACAAGGCAGCAGAGGTTTAGGACCAGAGTTTTCTTTCTCCTAGATGAACTACCTTTTCAGGTTGACAAGGCCCTCACTTCCCTCTACAGTACATGCAGAAACTGCCTTCTTGACCATTGGCCCCACTATTGGTCTCATCCACTCAATCTACTGGAGCCTGTCTTTGCATGCAAGGAAAGTCCCTAACTCACCAAGGTTTTGAGTCCTACCAGCTACCCTCACCTGGTTTAGCCAGCCAGTTGAAGCCGTTTTCCAGGGTGCAGGAAAAATGTGTCTGTGCACCATGAGAATATCTGTTTCTCTCAAATCACTTCAAATTCCCTTCTAAACTATCTCCAGCCTACCTGAAGGTTGTGCCTCCATGATCACAAGAGCCTGAGGTGTAGCAGGAATGGAACCAGCCCAGTTCCTATTAAGTGATGGCAACATCTCTCCCCCCCCCATTAATTTATTTGCTTCTCTGTTACACATTCTCCACTAATACATAAACTACATACATAATACGTAATACCAACTACATAAACTCATACAGTCCAAACAAAACAAATACATCCTTTCATGTACTTCCCTTCCACTTCTTCCATGTTTCTTATCTCTTTATCTCTTGCTATATAACTTACACTCACATCCTGCTAGGTGCCAACCTTACACCTTGAAGAGAAGCTTTCTTAAATCTTTTGGTTATATTTGTCTATTACAATATCTTTCCTTTTTCCCTGTGAGATGTAAAGATTGGCAGGCCTTTTAAGTCACTCAGCCTTTTTTCTTTCTCCAGAAGATCTATGGCGTCTGCATCCACCCACGTTACGGAGGCTGGTTTGCTATCCGGGCTCTCCTGCTTTTTCCGGGTGTTGAGGTGCCTTCCTTGCTGCAGAAAACTCCTGTTGATTGTGTGACAACAGAGGAAAAGAGAATAGAACTTCTGGAGAAGTTCAATTTCCACTGGCGGGACTGGAGCTATCGGGACATTACTGAAGTGAAGGAGAAGTACTCGGAGGAGCAGAAAACGTACTTTGCAACTCCTCCAGCTGAACGGTTAAAATTGCTGACTCTGCAAGGAGGATTGCAAAGGAAAGCAATACACTGAGTTGCTGTTCTCCTGGCCCAAGGGGGACTCATAGCCTATTCTACTGTGTCCACTTCCGTGGAGGGAGAAATGGGTGGTTTACTTGGGGACCCAAGCTGTAGTCCTGGACACACTTGCTAGGAAGTAAGACCCATTGAACACAGTGGGGCTTTGTTACAAGTAAATATGTCTGGGGTTGCACTGTACACCAAAAGCCTGTGAATCCAGGTGTAGGAACACTAGTCGTCCGTCCCCCCATTATTATTTTTTAGAGGAATGTAATTTTTAAAACATGCTGCTGTATTTAATTTGAGGGTATTTAAAAATGCTTTTTGTGTGAGAGAGACTCTGGTAGGTGGTGTAATTATTTTTCTTCGGTTATGAATTCAGGAGAGATATTTTTGTAAATGGCACTTTTGCTGTCCTGTGTGAGAGATGCCCCACAAAGCAGTTGTTTTTGAAGGATGGTGTTGTCTAGTCCTTATCATAGTCTAAAGTCATTTCAGCTTCTCAACATTGCTTCTGAGGCTTTGAAATCATTTTGTTCCAGTGGTTTCTTTTTCACTTTCCACTCCTGTTCAAAGGACTAGAGCTGTTGTCTAACTCATGTTGTGAAGGGGAGGTGATAGTAAAACTGAAGGAAGCAAAACTGTCTGGCTCTTTCTGTTACGAGTCTTTTGTGGCATTCATGCTATGTTGCAAGGCTTTTTGGAGAAAGTACATAGCCTTGAATTAGAATATTAGACTAGGAATGCAAGTGTCACCCAGTCCATTCCTGCCAGGACCTACAATATTACTGTTGGCATGGGTGAAGTGCTAGGTATTTCTGTAAGGGTTATTGACAAGAACTTGCCTTGCTGTTCACATATTTTAAGAATTGGCACATGCTAATAATTCATAATGTGCCTGACATTTTCAATACCCTCAGCAAAGGTTAAAGACCGTATCCAATGCTGCACATGCAGTGTTTTTCTCATGCAATGGAAAATTCACTTCCTTTCCCAGCACACACCCCAGATTCTGTTCTGGAGGGTATCCCAACTCTCTGGAGCAGATTTTAAGGGTTTTCAGGGGGTTGCACAGGAGAGGAGGGGGAAATTTAATTGTACAAGTGGAAGTCTGTTAACACAGTGAAACAACAACATGGATGCAACCCCAAGAAAACAATCCAGTCTCTACCTGTAAGCTTACTATACAAAAGGTAGAATGGGATAAAGAGAGTACATTGAGGTATTCTGCATAGGTTACAAAAATGTTTCATGACCTGGCATAATGGCTGCTGAGGCAGTTCTGGGAGAAGAGTCTGTAGTCCTGAGTTGAGCACAGGTTGGGGAATCTCCAGTTCAACATATGGCCCCAAGTCATGCTGCCTGAATTCTGGTATTTTGAATTTTGGGTGCTGAAATTGCCCGATGTGTGGTATAAAATCACTGGTGCCCTACTCAGAATCTCCCAACTGCAAATGGAGTCTCGCTCCTTATTCTGTGCTTGAGCAGCTGAGGAATAGGCTGGCTGCCCTGTTTAGTGAAGGCCGACCACACTTTCCTCCTCCTCCTCCTCCTCCTCCTCCTCCTCCTCCTCCTCCTTTCTCTTTGTCTCTCTCCCTCCCTCACACACAGCAGGTCATGTTACATTGGGAGCTTATGCATGGCATGCAAGGCTCACAAAAAAATTAACATGGGAGCAATCTGAAGTTGTACTCTGCTGGTGAGTTTGGGCTCATCGTGTCTGTGTGTGTCAGCTGTTTGCCTCCATGGGGCTCAAATCCGTCTGCATTAAGCAGCAAATTGGGTGTTTAATCCCTGCTTGCTGGCACCATAAGCAGTTGGGATTGGAAGGCCACAACTGAAAGATTTGTGTCTGCAGTCTGCCAGGCTATGGCTAATTTCTAAATCCCTCACAGCCTCCTCTCCACATGTCTTCCCTTTGCCATTCAGCAGCTAAGGCTGAGTGGCTGTTGTGGAGTCTGGAGAGCACCGTTGTGCACAGTACTACCTCTGTATGCAGCTTGCATAGTCAAGCATTTGATGAGCAAGAGAGATTCTGTAGGGAGCACACCAGCTTCCACATCCCAATGATGGAAGGTAGCTGCCATCCAAACAATTAGTGCTCTTATTTGAATCGGTTTCTGATGTACAGCATGGGGCCATGTCCTGATTTTACTCTAGAAGTGGATAGGTTGTGGCTACACTTGGGCAGTATTTAATTTAAAATTGGGCCTGGGGCAAAACTGCAGGCTATTGCTACCCAACTTTGTTAAATGTTTTGTAAAGTGAAATTATACCAGGTTATGTGGATATTATCTAAACATCCTAGGGCAACCTTCCCCATCTTGACCCCACGCTCTGGCTGATGTTTTTGGACTTCAACTCCCATCTGTCCCAGCTAGCACAGCCAATGGTTAGGGATGATGGGAGCCGTAGTTCAATACCTGGAGGGCACCAGTTTGGCGAAGACTAGCTGGCTGGGTGTCAAAGGAGCTTTCCTGTCCACCTTTTCTCTGCTCTACACTGAAATTTTCCAAGCCCAGTAAGGCGAACAAATAACTTCCCCACGCTTGTCAGCAAAGGCCACCTGTACTGCAACGTGGGGAAACTATGATAAAATATTTTATATGTTTGTAATTATTATTACTCCAGGTTATAACTAGAAAATGGAGCATTGAACAGGCTCAGAATCAGAAGAATAAAATGTAATTGTAAAACCGCACTATTTAAAAAACACAAAAATGCCATTAAGAAGACAATAATAATCAGCTGAGTAGTATTAAATGTCCTGTTCCAAGAATGGATAACATAAATTATGTCCCCTTCTTTCTTTTTCCCTTCCCCCATCCCACAACAGCTGTGGGGTACCCAGCATTAAGCTGGAGAATTGCCAAGTCAGATTGCTTTGGAAATATCTCCCTAGTGGCAGCAGCTGAGCTCAAGAAAATGGGCAAGTGGAAATGAACAGAGCAGTAAAACTATAGGCCTGAATTTCCCCATATTAAATGCTTTCCCCCACCCTCAGGACTGGCCTCTGCGTGAGGCAAGATGAGCCTCAAAACTCTGGTGGTGAACCCAGAAGGGAGGGCAGCAGAATGAGCACATGCCCCCACCATCCAGCCCACCACTGTGGCCACTACTGCTGGGTGGCCACCATTGGTGCCTACTATCTATGCCACTCCCAGCACGCATCCTGCTGCTGTTATCCCCCTGCAAGCATGGGCCAGTCCCGAGAAAGCAGATGTCAATTAAACATCAGGATGAACTTTTTGACAGTGGAATGGAAACTATTACACTTTAAGCAGTGCTTGCCATGGCAAATCAGAAGCACGGACAACATTCCTATAGCATGCCTTTCCAGGGCCCACTTGCCCCGCAATGCCTCACTCTGAATAAGGACCCTGAATATGGACCATTCCTGAGAGAAAAGCATTGTGCAGTAAGTGATAGCAGCCACAGAGGATGGTGGAGGAGGGGACAAGGAGGCAATCAGCTTGGTGAGCACGATTTGCTGCTCCACCTCAGACAGCTAAATGTCTTGAACCAGCCCTGCTTCCCCACACTTAGCTGCAATGTATGGGAGTTTGGAACTAAAGAGAAATTCAAGAATGTATGTTTTCCTCCCTTTTAGTACAGGCACAACACTATACAGTGAATTGTCCTTTCCTTGCAAGGTTCCTACAGTTGTGTAATATGTGTAGTTCAGCTTACCTGAATTGCAGAATCCGCCATGCCTGCTCACCTGGATGCTTCTGCTCTTAAAGAGTTTTCTCTTCTTTATTGCAAAATTTGGGGTTTCAAGGTAAAGAGCCCTTGGGGGGGGGGGGGGCTAGGGAAAAGGCCATGTTGATCATTTACCACCATGCTGTACACTGAAACTAGCTTGAATTGATGAAGGAACTATTCTGGAAAGCTAATTTGAAGTGTCCTGTTTACTCATAGTTTTTGCTTGATTTATTCATGCTCTTTCAGTCTGGCAAAATGTTTCCCATGTTATTTTAGTATTTCTAATTAACTAGAGTGAACATGAATGATTAGGGGATGTGTGGTTGGGTTTTTTTTTTTTGCTGAACTCAGCATTGCTTTCAGCCAAGGCCAGCTGGGCCAGAAGCCTGCTCTCTTGGGTCAATGAGTAACATTTTGGATCTCAACCCCCTTATTAGCATTTCCTCCAGAGGAGAGGAAAAGGCAGTAATTCTTTCTGCAGTAACCCAGGCTTCACATGCCAGTATCTTGATATTTGTCAGGACATAAAATTGTTGGCATTCAGAGCAAATGTATTTGTAACAGAAATATGAAGTAATGTGTTGGATGGTTGGTCCTTTGCTTTCCATGTGGGTACCAGGTTTGAAAGGAAGTCTAGTCCTTTACAGTTCTGACTGAAGCTGTTCTGGCTGAAGATTCAAAGACAGAACAATTACTTATAGTTCTTTGTAGGCCGAAGAAGTTGTGCCACGATGTGGCAGGGAAAAGACACCTTCACGGAAGATTGAAAACTAAAAAGAAAGCAGAAACCTGGGGGGCAAGTGGCAGCTCATTTGTGCATCATTTGCCAGCTTTTCAGTTAATACAAATATAGAGAAGTCTCATCAAACTATGGTTGGCGTAAAGCTTACACTGTAAACCATGGTTTCCCATTAGATCTGAATCCAAAATGTGGACCTCACAGCCTCTTCACAATGTGACCCTGGCTTCTCACACAAAGGCCTGCCTGTCCAGTTATGTGCTGCTGTCAAACTGTACAAAGTTAGGAACTTTATATCTATCTACCCATCAGGCTGCCACTCACAAAGGTTAGATAATATATGGGAGGCGATTATTATGTACAAACCTTTTGAAATTTGTTTAAGGTATAAATATTGCCTATACGCAACATGGTTACATTTTGGGTTTTAAAGGGAAGTTCAATAAACTTGGTTATTTTGCCATCTCGGATTCAGTAGTGTGGAGTACCACTTATTTCACTGCAAGAAAAGGATGTCCTCTCCTTAGGCACTACTTGCCAGCCCTTTGCATCTACTATATATTTTGGAAAGTGATTTGTCCATCTATCTGTCCCTCTGTTCTTCATAGGTTCAGCTGCCTCATGAGATACCATTGCCATACTTGGCATGAGGGTTCCTGAGCTGCGGGGGGAGAGGGGGACAGTTGTTGTTGGAGTTTGGATTCTGATTGCCATTTTGAATCAAGGTGGAGAGCCCAAATGTTACTAGGGAATGACTTTGCCCATTTTTTTGTGTAGGTTCAGCTACCTCTCAAGGTATTACCACCAAACTCAGCATGAAGGGTGGCAGACTTTGTCACTGTTTGGATGCTGGGTGCCATCTTGATTCAAACCAAAACGTGACTTTGGCGTGACTTTTTTGGCATAGTTTTGGCTGCCTCCAGATATCGCTGCCAAACTTGGCATGAGGTTTCCTCAAGTGGGGACAGCAGTCTTCATTGACATTTAGATGCCGGACACCATTTTGATTCAGACCAAACCCTAGAAGAGTGTGTGTGTGTGTGTGGTGCCATTGGTCTCCACCATGCAAGCAAGTCTCGCTTGCTGAGATTTGGTTAATAAGACATTTTGCAATTGGAAAAGGTTCTCTGTATACTTGGGCTGCTCCTTGTCAGACAGCTTTTCTCTTCAGTCAAGGACACTATGCATATATATACTGAAGCTCCTGTTTCCTACAGGGAAGGAGAAAAGCTGAGAATGTTCATTACACTTTACAATCCTTGCTTAAACTGCCTGCTTTCTGAACAAAAAGAAAGTCTTGTCTCTTTTAAAATAATAATAATTAAGTACTGAATATAACATGTGCAAAAAGGAGCAGGGAATCAGGGTGGGGGGACAGAACCCAATTCAGTTTTTACCTGCAGCATCTCATGGTGTTCAGCGTCAAATGGCTGAGAAATCTACCAGCCTAGATAGCTTGATCCTTTGCAATAGACATCTATCTCCACAGCTACTGCAGCTTTCAGGAACTGAATGAAAGGCTTGAGATGTACGGTACAGTATCTTCCACGTTCCTCTTGAAACGGACTTTTAACATTGCTTTCCTCGTTTCTACCACAAGAGGGACCTGGAATATAAAACAGCATTAATTAAAATCAAGCCTATTTCATTTCACTGCAGGAAAGAAAACAAAGCCTCCACCTGGAACACCCGAGAGGCCATGGCTTGGTTAGCCTTTTGTCCTTTCCAACTTGACATCAGCCAGTCATGGAGAACAGAAAATGCGGAAGTGTTCAGAGTGGATCAGAGGGTGGGGGGTATTAAATTCAAGGCAAAAGAGTTCACTTGGGCACTTTGCCACTCTTAAAAGGATTGATTTGTAAAATTAGTATAGTTGTGGACCAAGTTTGGAATTGATTGCTGTTATTTTACTACCAAATGAACAAGATATTCTTTTTAAAAAGGATATGAACCAGGGTGTCACCTGTGAATGTTTTCCATGTTTCCAACATAGGAAGAATCCTCTTTCTCTTTTATTACATGGAACTAGGAGCTCAAGTTTATTTAATTCCTCATGTAAACCTTTGGGCAAGGTTCTAGACATTCTAGATGCCCAAATATAAAGTGATTTGTTAGGTCAACATCTACAGAGGTAGTAAGCGCTCTTTATTCTTTCCTGCCACATGGGACCTGTTTATGAGCAGCTCCCGTACAGCTGGGAAAACATTTAAATAGTGCAATCACAAGGGCGAAAGACAATTGCAAATGACCAACAACTGGAAGGTTGGATAATTTAAATGTTCTCCCAGCTTCATGTTGTGGATAAACTATTTCCATGTGGCTGGAAGAATGTCTAATAGAATGCAGTAACTTGTGCTTTTAACCTTGATCGAAATACGTATGATACCTGTTTCAAACTAACAGACAATAATAGATGTTTCTTGGATAGAAAGAGTGACCTGAATAAAGTAATTTTGGACGCACTGTTCTCAAACCTCATAATTTAGCACTTGCATGTTTCCTTCAGTGATGCAATGAGCAAGCGGAGAGGTGGAATGTGTGTGTGAGAGAGAGACTTCAGACCAGGAAACTAGCCAGGTGGAATAGGGCTGAATTCTCGCTATGCCACAGCCCTGATGAGATCAAATCATGGATTTCACTCATCTTTTCAAGTTTGACCTTTATAACCAGAGGCTAACCAGGACTTTAGATGTTTGGATGGTTGCAATTAGCAAACTCTCATTAAATGTTTTGTGCAGGTGGACCAGAGAAGTTAACTTTTCAGAGTGTGAACGTATATTTCTGTGGTCATGAGGGAAATGCCTACAAATGTGAGGGGTAGAATCTACGAAAGGCACAGGATTTGCTCTGTTCAATTCGTAAGTGTGAAATTAAATCAGTATCTGTAAATATTCCTAATTTTCATAATTTATTTTAGTAACCCAAATTAAAGAATATGAAGTATTTGTGCCAAAATGGCACCACTAGCATGACTGCTTATCCCTTTGTAAAACTGTTCATGTACAATGAGGGCATAAATAATTGTAATACTAATTAAACTATTAATATAAAATGTAGCAGCCACATTATCCATATGGAGAAAGTGCTTGTTTGCCTAAGGGTCTGCCTTACTTCATATTCTATTCAGTGATCTTATGTCAGCTTCCTCTTTTTCCTAAACCCAAATCTACACTCAATTTTTTGCCCTAGTTGTCCTAGTAAGCTCCCATGTTCACAGTTGGGAGTAAGCCCCATTGAATTAAATGCGAGTTGTTTCTGAAGAAACATGCATAGGATTGCACTGTTTGGTTCTGGGTGTTGCTACACTGTGGCACTGCGTAAGAATTCTGTAAGCACTGTTACTTGGTCATTAGCTTTATGGTTCACAATCATTAAGCATTTAGTGATCTGTAAAAACGTGGGACGCGATCCAACCCAAAGCTTTAAAGCCCATTGATTTGGAAGGGAGAGTTAAGTTTTCTCATTAATATCAATGGGGTTTTAAAAACTACTTAACGAAAGCATTCTCATAATTAGAGCGAGCACCAGCATCTGGCATCCTAGGTGCAGTTTTCAGGGCCCACCACAGGTAATGCCGTCCACCAGCCACACACAAATACATGACTGATTTAGGGGAACTACCATTTTAAATTTCTTTAAATGTCACAGAGTGATGCTACATAGAATGCTCCAAGGCCCCATGGGAAATTCAAAATGGTGGCTTCCCAGCTACTTTCTGCTGCCTCCAGGAATACCACCAACTGAGATGCCCTCCATTGTAAGAAGCTCACCAGACAGCACTTTGTCAAGGTCCTGTTCAAACCTGGAGGCAGCCCTCCCCATCATCAGTTATTCAAATAGTCGCAGTTATTGGCTGGCAACAGTCACAGTGGTCACTAAATAAAGAGATTGTAGGTGAGAACTGTAACAGGCACCTTATTTTTATATGTGTTTCATGTCTTTACTTCTTGTATCAGAACAGCATATAACAGGGATATATATTCTGAGAACTCTTTTGTCTGCTGTCAGCTAATAACCAGATTACATATTGCATTTGTACACCTATGCATCTTATATCGAACAGCCAGGTACATCTGGTAGTGTTTAATTTATTGATTAATTAATTAATTAAAAGCATTAAAAAATTTATCACAACAAATGTAACATCTGTAGAAAAAACTTTACAACCTGAAAAAAGAGGCAATGCATGTATTTTTGTAAACCAAGAAAATCTTTAATAAAAATTATTTTTATAAATTAAAAGCATAAAAAAACAGACACACACACACATTTTAAAAATCTGAACTGGCTCTCATAGAAGACAGTACTGTGAAAGCAGGATAATTAGAAGGAACTAAATTTTGTATCAGGACCTCAAGTGCTTTATTTCTGCTAAGTTCTCATTATTTAACCAGCGTTCCCAACTGTGACAGATGTCCTATATTTGCATTGGAGCTGTTTCCGCTCCTTTTGCAAAATCCCACCTGCTCCTTCCTCACCTGCTCAGTTTTCAACACTTGAGCTTGAGAAGGCATGCCAAATGTGAGACAGCTTTTGTAAGGTCTGGTCAATATCACTTGCTCTGATGTAACAAAACTAAACCCTGGAACTTGTTAAATTTCCATACACATTGAGTTAACTTTCTGAGCAGGACAAGGATTCTTTATGGGTTTTAATGAGGAAGAACAATCATAGAATAATTATAATATTGACTTTTGACTGTTTTAGCTTGCAAGTCCACTGGCTGAAGGAGTGCAGGATTTGGTGGAAGCTTCATTATGCTGGCGGAAGTCAAGATACAGAGGCATATAGGAAGTTGTCTTCCACCAAGTCAGATACCATTGGGCCATGTAACCTAGTATTGTCTTCACTGTGTGGCAGCAACTTTCTCAGCCCTACCTGCAGAAGTTGGGTATTGAAACTGGGAAACTATACAAAACAGATGCTTTACTTCTGAGCTATAGACTTTCCCTATATGCTGCTGGGGTGACAAATTCACCAGTGGAACACCTGCGATACACAAGTGGTTGTGTTCTAGTTGCAAAGGCATGTCCAATGATCCAGTTAAAAGACAGAACCTGATCTGATGCCATGTCTCAATGCATGGAGCCAACACGGAAAAACTGGAGACACTAATGAACTATAAAGGATAAAGCAAACCAGTTGCTCTAGGGGTGTTAAACCTCTCCTCAGCAGCTGCTACTTGGGTCACAGTGCTTCCTTTCTTTTTAAAAGAGCTCATCTGCAAAAAGCAGAGAATGCAACTTTTATACATGCAGAAGTCTAGCTGAAACTGTATATGGAGAAGGAAGTCAGCTACTGTGGTACAGGATAAAAACATGGCCAGCTGATCTAGGATTGCAACTCAAAATTAAGGGTTGCATTCAACTATGTTTTACTCTGAGTAGATCTGTTTCAATTATTGGCAATGCTTAACTTAGGTGCACTAATTTCAATGGGTTTACTTGGAGTAAAAGTTAGTTGCCTGCAGTTCTAAACTTGAAACATTGACTTGTTAAAGTTTTTGCCAATGTTTGTGCTCACAGCTGCCTCAGCAAAGGCAGATCTAGTAACCCAACAACTGTGATACGGTGTTTTGTGGCATGATCTCTTATGTATATCATCATTGATCCAATATTAGAACTTGTGAGATATCAGGCACTGCAGTGTTGCTTCTCCTTTTTGCCTGCTGATGCATAGAAGTTACTTTCACATACATTTACAATGCAATGCGGTGTCTCTCTTGATAATTTGTGAATACAGGGGCTTCTCTGTATCTCAGAAATATTTCCATTGAATTCACACTGAATGTCAAAGTAAATAGCATTTAAATTCTATATTGCCCTCTGAGGTTAATTTTAGTTATCAAAATTAGGTAGAAAGCCGTTTACTTTTGGAAACATTGGCACCCATGTTACAGAGCTACAAAATCCAGGTTTTCACCTGTTCCACAAAGTAGAACTCTCCCTCTCTCCCTCTCTCTATTCAAGTGATGTTGGTCTCTCTGCCTGCCTGTTTATTGTCTGAGGCTATGGATAACATCTGTATGTGTGTGTATGTGCTTTGATGAAAAGAAAACTACTGAGATTGCACAGCATGTGGCAGGAGTTCCTTTCAGCCACTAACTGAACCAGTCACTCCCAACACAGATTTTGAAGTGAGGAGGAGTGATGCAAGGACTTGCCTAGGATTCTATGGAGTGAGTGGTATAGGATGTTAGAATGTCTTTGTACACATTACTTTGCTTACAGAAGGATACTTTGACTTAGGCATGTTGTGCCTGGAAGATCAATTGTGCTATGCAACCAGATTCTAAACAGAATTAGGAATGTCTAAACCAGTTTGTTGTGGTAGTCTCAGGCCTGTCTATCTTTGCATAAGAGCCAGCTGCAAGCACTAATGCATGCATACTCAAAATAGTGCTCAGATGATAGCATGGCTACACACTGTTCTATATAGTAAGATAAAAACAATGCACTTTCCCTTGTATTCATCTTTGTGCAAATGAAGGTTGTTGTGTTTTTCCCCAAAGGCACAACTAGTTTCTTACAGAATCCAGGGGTGCCAGGGGCCTTTCTTGCGCAATGCCAGGTGTCTGCGATGGGAGCTTGATGGATCCAGAGGTAGCATCATAGAAGATCTATGGAACTGGGTTTAGTCTGTGGGGTACCATACAGCAGATGTTACAGCTGATCGTTTTATATTAGCTTATACTGAATGGCCCAGTTGCTGCCTTGTAAGATAGGAGGAGTACAGATTTCTACCCTCTCAGGTGCCAGTCTCTAGGTTTTTCTGAATTAAGTGTTGGCTTGGCTGTACATTCATATTTTTTCTAGGGCTTTGTGAGAAGCTGCGAGGCGCATTCCAGGGGGCACTCAAGGCATGCCAGTGGCAGTGGGTGACGTTGCAGACTGCAGGTCAAGAGGAGCAATGAATGCTTTTGAGGGTTTGCCTTTCTAAAAGGAGAGATCCTTGCCTAGCAGCCGCCCTCTGCCATCTGCCCTTGAAGCCCTGCCTAATCCTAGGTAGGCGGGGAGGGACAAGCCGCCTTGCTTATTACTCAGCGGCCAGATAAAGACCTTCTACTCGTCCTGAGAGGCGCTTCTCCGTCTGATCACTTCTATTTCCAGCAGGACTCAGCCCCTTGGGAAGGAGAACGGAGAGCAGATTCCGAAGCTGAGCCTCCTGGCGCAAAGGAATCCCACCCACCCCCAGACCCCATGCGAAAGGTTGCTAAGTGGGCAAGCCCCGTCGACGAAGCCCCCACCCCGCGCAAACAAAAGCATTCTTCGCCCTTCACGAAACGTATCTCTGCGCTTCTTTCCAGAGGAAAAGAGCACTTAGAACGCTACTCAAAGTCAACCTCCTACTCTTGAAGAGATTTGCTTTTATTAAAAGGACGTGAAACGGTGGCCGGGGAGGGGGGAGACGATCGGGGAATGTCTAGAGGGAGTCCCCATCTCTCACCTACGCAGGTTGAAGTCATGAGAAAGAGCAATTGTTGGGGGGGGGAGTGTCAAATGTTCCGAATGAGATTCCTTCCACAGGGAGGGGCCACGTGACACCTACCCCCCTCTCCGGTCTCTGGGGCGGCCGCCCACGCCGTGGTCCCCGTCCGCCCCCTCCCTCCGTCACCCCCCTTCTCCGCCGCAGTCTCCTCCCTCCACCGCCCCCCCCCCGTCGCGCTCGCAGGCAGGCAGGCAGGCAGGCACGGGCTGGGGCTCAGTGGGTCGGACGCAGCCATGGCGGAGGGAGGCGAGGGAGAGGAACTGCTCCGGCCGCCGCTGCCCGCCGCGGGCTCGCCGGGCCCCAAGCGCCTGTGCTCCCGGGGGGTGGGCGCGGCGGTGGCGGCGGCTCCCCGCGCGGGGGGCTGCCCGGGGGGTCCCGGCGGCGCGGCCGGGGCGGGCGGCGGCGCGGCCAACACCGTGGCGGTGGGGCCGCGGGGG
The DNA here is from genome assembly GCF_965112155.1 of Podarcis liolepis. NCBI lineage: Eukaryota > Metazoa > Chordata > Lepidosauria > Squamata > Lacertidae > Podarcis > Podarcis liolepis. The sequence goes on from NC_139559.1 coordinate 51,752,883, forward strand.
TGCTGCCCCTCCTCGGGTGGGCCCGGCCCGGGGCCTGTCTGCGGGCCGGCCGGGCCGCTGCTGCCGCTCCAGCAGCCCGAGTCTCTGCTGGACGCGGCGGCCAAGCGAGTGGCGGGCAGCTGGGCCTTCGAGCGAGTGGAGGGCCGCTTCCAGCGCATCCCCGAGCCCGTGCAGCGCCGCATCGTCTACTGGAGCTTCCCCCGCAGCGAGCGCCAGATCTGCATGTACTCCAGCTTCCAGCCCGGGCGCCCCGGAGGAGGCGGCGCAGCCGGACCCGGCAACAGCGCGTCGGCGGGCGCCACGGGCAGCGGGACGGGCGTCGGCGCTGCCGAGGACAGTCCGGCGGCCCCGGCAGCCGCCACCGGCGCAGCCCTTCCCCCCGGCGCGCCCCCCCTACCGGCCTCGGGCGTCCCGGCCAGCGCCGCCGTCACCGAGGGGCTCCCCTTCCGCAGAGGCATCCGCCTGCTGGAGACGGGCGCCGTGGACAACGTGCTGCAAGTGGGTGAGTGAGGCACTTCGGCGGCGGCGGCAGCGAGAGACCGCCCCTTCTGCCCTCCGCCGGCGCGTCCGGCCGCTGCTCCGCTCGAGGATCCTTGGTTCCCCCTCTTCCTTGGCCGCCTCGCATTTCTCTCGCTCTCCTTCCCAGGCTTCGCCTCCGCTTCCTTCCCCGCTGCCTCTTTGCCTTCTCACGGGCTGCCCTTTCATTCCCCTCCCTCCTGTCAAATGCCATTCCTCTTTCCCCTCCCCCCATACTTTATCCTTTTCTTCGATCCCCTTCTCTCTCTCTCTCTCTCTCCACCCCCAACCTGCCTTTGCCCCTATTCTCTCGCTTCGCCCCTTATCTCTGCTGCTGCTTCTGTGCTTTAAGACCCTGAAGATTTCCCTCCTCCAACAATCGCAGCCTTTTGTCTGGTCTGTTTGCTGCTTGACAGTATCCCCACCACCACCACCACCCCGGAGGGCGGAGGTTGGAGGTTGGAAGGGAGAATGAGAGGGTGTCCCCCACACCCCATGGCGGGCTTGAGAAGGAGCCGTCTTTGGTCTCTTTTCCTTTTCCTGAAGTAGGGGTGTTGCTTTGAAGGAGATGTTGGGGGGAAGTTTTCCAAAGGACGTAGGCAGCTGCCAGCATCATAGAGACCTGAACTTGCTTTGGGAAAGGGTTCGAACTCTTTTGTCAAAACGCCTCCCCCTAACGTTGCCTGTTTCCAAAACCCTTCTCTCCCACCCGTGGGTTAGAGAAGGACCAAACCCCACCGCCCAAACATCAGAAGATGATGTCTGTAGGGAAAGCTGGGTTAGGACACCTTGCAACGCATTATTACTCCTTGCCTTTAGAAAACTCTTATTTGCTTTTAAAATGAAATAATAAATAGCCTTTTATGCAAATACTTGAGAATCTCATTGAACATAACAAATAGGGTTATTTTAGGAAGAGTGGGGGAACCAAAGTAATGTATAATGTATAACTTTTGCTAGTGCCTGAATGTTTGGAATTTTGTCATCATGGCATTCCATTTCTCGTGTGAGTATATGCGTGATATAGATTCCATTGGAAACTGAAAATGGAAATGAAGTCCTTGACTTTATTGACATTCAACACAAGGGTTATTATTACGAGCCTTGTCAGGGGATTCGTAAGTCTGAGTGAGTGACAAAGGTTGTTTTCCTCCCATCCTATTTCCCTCCTGAAATCTGCTTTTGTGAAACACTAGAAATAATCTGTTTCACGTTGTTAGTGGAGGTGAATGAAATGAGTGTTCCCATTAAACTGATATTCTGTTATAATTTTGTTTTGCACATTTGAAATGTAAATTCATTTTATGCCGATGCCCATTGCCATGTATAAACGTCTTGTTAGGTCCCCCCAGATGTTTTAAGAAATGTTTTACTCTTATAGACAGTATGTGTGGCTATTCCACCCTCCTCTTGTAGAAAAATAGGAGTTAGTCAAATTTATTTGCAAAAAAATTAGTCATCACAAAAATACAGGCATAATCAAGCTGAAAGATGCAGTGCTCAGCACAATTTAAGTGGTTGTACAGATTTTTATATATCTACACATTCCCTTAAAAAAGTCTCCTCTGGAATGCTTACACCTTTTAACAATACATAATTAAATTAAATTTTTTTTTCATACAAAGGGCTCAGTTATCCACTATGACTAAAATAATAGGTGGTTGTAGGAGTAAAGAGCTGAAATGGCAACATGAAACAATGTTGTGAGAAGAGAAGTAAGTCTATGAAGAATCTCTGAATATGATTTGACTGTAGAGTTTGCAATCCTTGGATTACAGAACATTTACATCTGATATGTACTTCAACAAGAACACAAATGGTTTATTAAACTTCATATCAAAATAGGTATGAAATCAACTGTAAATTTTATAATGGATGACACATTGACATGTGAATGTGAGGACTATAGATTTTTGGACTGATTTGGTATGGCAAATTAAGAAACACTGTTGTTTTTTAAAGAATTTATGATAATTATGTGAGCAACCGAGTGCAAAATTCTGAATAAATAATTCTTAGTATTTATTGAATTAGAAATATAGAAGCCTTTGTAACTTATTTTGTACTGTATTATCAATATTTACTGCAGCAGCTGGAGTGTTTCCTTCAAAGATGACTTTTCTTAAAATACTTGGGGCAGGTAGGAAAGTCAAGGATTTTGTGAACGACACAGGGAAATGGTGAAGGAAAGTACACACAAAGCTGCAGATGGAATGCAACAATTTTTAGACTGAGAGCAGACCAGTTTATCTAGGCCCTCTTCCATTGATATGTCTTTGCCGTATCATGGTTCCATGACTAGATTAAGTAGCCTCTTGCAGCTTGTAGTTCGCAACAGGGCACCTGATTTTGTCAGGTACCATGCTGCATAAATGCAAAATTTAGCTGCAAACAGAATACCTATCCAATGTAAATATAATGTTTTTCTAATACACCACTAGTATCAGGAGGGTGGGAAAGGGAGTTTTTTCTTATTGAACATATGGAAATATTCCATAATATAGGAATGGCAACCTCTGCTGCAGTTACCAACAATAAGAAGTTGTCAGCTTCCATTGATGTTCTCCCCCTCTCTTTTTAAAGTTTACAAGCCATAGATAAATTTATAACAGGGCTGGAGAATGAGATGAAAGACGGCTGATTTAATAGGGAAAGGAGTTGGTGCACATTTGCATAATACTGTAAGCCCTTTCCTAGAGAGGAGCTGAAAGAGAATTTAAATAAAACAAAATGCTCTGAAGTGATGAATGTTTATCTCATGCAGATGGTGAGCATAATAGTTTCCATATCTGTACTGGTAACCACATCTACTAATGTGTAAGATAGGGTAAGCCTTACCAACAAAGAGGTTTGTTGGTCTTGGAAGCATTTGCATTGAAATTGGAACTTTTGATGCTGTGATGTATGAGAGCCTTTATGTTTTAAGGGAAAATATATACTGGCCACGAAATAAATAAAAAAAATGTTAAGACCATCTGTAGCTCTACTTTTTTGTATGTTCATAATATGATCCCATCCATTCATTGCATTCTTTGATGTCTGTGCATACTTGTTAAAATTGTATGGATGCAGTTAATATTGTTTCAGGACATCCAATGGATATTTCAAATAAAGACAAGCAAATATTTGTTTTATAAGTGATCAGAACAGTAGTGGTGGTCTAGATAAAATATTTTTCATATATATTTAACCTTTTGGTGCCTGGTATTCTAGAGATCTGAGCAATGTTTACGGTGTATGGTCAATTAATAATTCCTTCATGCTTAGTAAAACTTAAACACAGCTTAAGCTTGATCTCACTAGAGTCATTAAATTGATTTTTCAGTGTTAGAAGGCTGCTGGACACAAGCATCTTTGTCTTTTGTTTACATAAGACATCCTTAGCTTTGTGTGGCAGTTATAGTAGGGTTGTTTAGAAATTAGTAGATGGATAAAGGAAAGCTTAAAGGAATGGGGAATATTGAGCCTTAACATGAAGCACACTGTTTGTTGGGATCCCTAAAGGAGGGAGTCGATTTTTAACAAGTTAATTCAAGTGCAATACATTTTCAATAACTATAAATAAATAAAAATATTATATAAATAAATAGCTATAAAATGTACGTGGAAGGTATTTTCTTTGGAGAAAATATTGTTTATGGATATTGATCATAAACTTGTATCCAACATGTTGTCCAACACAAAAAGTTCCACTTCTAGTTTGCACTTTTAATTTAATATTGTTTGTCCTTGAGTCGATGCTTGCATACTCATAAGCAGATGTCTCATTTTTAGATGGGGTGTGTGTATTTGTGGCTCTTTATAACTACAGTACATTCTCAGACCAAGGAAAGATACATTTACACACTGTCAGCCATAACTATCAAGCTTTTTAATATAGAAAATACATCCAGAAACCTGAAATTCACTGTGTTTTATATCCTGCAATACTGGAATGCTTACAGAGAAGTGTATGTGCGCTTCTAGATACATGAGGGGAATTCACTTTTTAAAAACTTACTGTGGAGCCATCAGAAAAGTTTTTAAAAATATATAATCAACAGGGCAATCTTGTGCATGCTTACCTGTAAGTCCCATTGAACACAGTGTGGCTTTGAATAAACATGCTTAGGATTTTGCTGTAAACTTGCTTTCACTTTCTTCCTTAGACTTTCACAATTCTTCTGATGTTGTGCCTTAGGCAGTTTTGTTCACATCTGGGCTAAACATTATTCACCAATTGGGAATCAACATATCTACAGGTGTGGAGAAGAAGTCTGAGTGTTGGACTAGGACCTGGAAGACCAGGGTTCAGATCATTGCTCAGCCATGAAGCTCACTGGGAGACCTTGGGCCAGTCATTGTCTCTCAGCCAGATGTACCTTACAGGGTTGTAGTGAGGATGAAATGGGCAGGGGAGAACCTTGAGCTCTTTGGGGAAAACACAAGAGAGGAAGGCAATACAAAATAATTCAATTAATATAGCTCTTTTATGTCAAAACGGAAGACTTTGAAAATTGTTCAGAGGAAAAACAAACAAGCGTTTCCACCCCTGATGCCTTGTTAAATTGATAGAAATGGATTTGAAGTATCAGTTAAAAAGAGCAAAGTGTTTAACTTTGGGTTTGGGATGATTTTTGTTGCTGTGTTGTCCCAATGACATCACTAGGAGGTACTGCTATTGCTCCTGAAACAGTATTGTGAATGGCTCCTAAATTTTTAATCTACAAAGTCTTTGATGACTATGCTATTTATAAATGTTTAGGACTGTAGCTTGCATTCTGCACTATTTTACTTTGTTCATCTAAAGTGCCCAGTTAAGCATGCTAACGTCAGAACAGTTTCAGTGAGAGTAACGTGTGCCTAATTATGTTCTCAATTTCTTCCCAAGATCTAAATTTAGTAGTGTAAGGAAACATTGTTGCAACTTTCACTTTTAGACATAAACTTGACCCAGATTTGTTGCCAATCTCTGAGAACAGTGTTGTTAAGAAATTAGCAATAGTGCATAAATAAAATGCATGTTTCGCCATTGTTTTATGTATATGGAATAGCATGTACCATACTTTGATTCAGTAATTATTTATATTTTAATAGTTGGGCAGTTGTACCCAAACCAGCATTGCCACAAAAGAAAAAGGATTTATTTTAACCAGTTAGTAAATAGAACAATTGATGCAAAACCTATAAAATGTAGCTATACTTTGTGTTAGCAAAAATTCTATTCTACTTTTTAACAACTTGCTCCCATAATTTAAATTGATGTTACAGCGCAAATGTTACAGCATAGGTTTATCCCAGGAGGCACAGATACTTCTCAAAGCATATTTGTGGATAATATAAAAAGAACATTGAGGGCCACATCACAGGGCAGCAGAGGTGTTGATTACTGGCAGAGAGATCAAGGCAAACAATAACTGGAAGCAGGATTGTTTTAGGGTCTGTACAGATGTAAATAGTTTGCATGGTTAGCCTTCTCTGGATCTCCAGCTTACCATTTTTTTGGTCAGACGTCTAGCCTTAGTCAGAGTAGTGAGCTCAGAAGCAATACTGTAATTTATTTCTCTTTTCATAGGAAGTAAGCTTTGAAAGTGCTTATTTGCTGGCCTTTGTGATAAAGAAGCCATGGAGTAAGCTTGGATTGTTGGCTATGGTTGCCACCAGAATTTTCAGGACTGGGGTTTTGCCTGACATGGAAAAGTTTACACATGTTTTTTAGGAAACCAGGTTAAGAGCCAATACGGGCTTAGAATTCCCTGTGAAGTGGCACAGAAAGGTTGGATGAGTTCCATGTTGCATGGCCGAGTGAACAACACCCACATGATGACTTCTGCATACAGTGGCTTTAACATTTAGTGGCACTTGCTTTGTTGATCCTCACACCAGCGGCTTTCAGCAATGTGCAGTTCAGCTGTAGAGTGTTAAGGCTGTTACGTGGAGAAGCTGTCACACAGATGCTGCCCACATTGGCTGTGACATTTAAGTTGGTCCTGAATTCAGCATTTGGGAGGCCTTTCAAGATGACCACTAGAAAAAGTGCTCTGACTCAAAATTCTAGTCCTGTTGGAATCAGCACTTCAGATAGCCTGATGCCAGACATGCTATCGTCACATATTAGCTAGTCGGATGTGTTTCAAGAGATTGTCAGGGCACATGTTATAAAGAAGTTTTGTTTTACATCTCTTAATTGGTTCTGCTTCAGCTGTACTGCAAGGTTTCTCCGGTAACGATGTGAGGCAGAGGACCAAATGTCATGTTACATGCATGTAAAGTAAGCCTATTTTAATTTTGCTAGTTGTAGGGAGTAGAATTGAGAGGGGGCATTTTGATTAACTTTGTGGGGAGGGAGCTATTAGGGGTAAAGGGTGCCACTCTTCCAGCAGATAATAAATCTCTTGCTAGCTACCAACTGGTAGATTCCATTTCCCTTTTCCATAACACCCCCTCCCCAAACAACAGTATGTGATCATGTAGCAACACTTTGACAAAGACTTGTAGGTTAAAAAGTATGGCTAACAGAGCAGAGTGTGATTCTTTTACGCTGCCACCGGAGCAAACCATGTCACTGTCATTATATGATCATTTCCCCCCCAAAAAAATTCCAAAGCTTTATTATTAACACAAGCAACCTTTCAATAACCTGTGATTGAAATGCACCCATTAGAACCCTTTCAGCGTTCTTTCTAGTTCTAGAAATGTGCTGCTGAAATCTTAAATGTCGACTGCATTTAGAATAGATCTCTCTGTTCTGCCTATAGAGAGTGGTCTATTTCAGATCTGCTTCACACAGCAACCTTCTTTTTGCCCTCCCTGGTCCCTGGCTCTAAAGTTTTGCCAGTCCCTACCAATAGGATCTGCTCTTTTCACTATGCCAAGTATTATTCAGCCTTTCTTCCCCCTTGAGTGTTCCCTTTAAGTCCACTCCCCTATTCTTCCAGGCACTGCCTACCCACTTTTCTCTTTAAGTCCCACTTCTCACCTTTACTGTCTTCTGTGCCTGCCTTTGACCGTCTCCTTGCCCCTTTACTCCCCTGCATTCTAGGCTCTCTTTCCATAACTATGCTCAGCCTCCCTGAATGCCCAGTATTGCTGCAATTTGCCCTTTTTTCCTGCAAGCCGCAAACTGCAACACCTGCCTTGAGGCCTGGTGTGAGATTTTGCTCTCAGCTAAGCCAACAGTTTTCTAAGGGGCCGTGGCCAAAAATTATGCATAGCATGGGGGAAAGTTGGTTGAGAGAAGTTTCTCTCTCTTTCTCTTAATACTAGAAACCAGGGCCATCCCATGAAAGTGAATATTGGAAGATTCAGGACAGACAAAAGAAAGAACACCCTCACAAAGTGCAGAGTTAAGCTGTGGAATTTGCTATCACAAGAGGTCGTGGTGGCCACCAACTTGGATAGCTTTTTCAAAGAGGATTAGACAGATTCATGGAGAACAAGGCTATTAAGAACTGTAGCCGTAGCAGCAATGTTCTCTGGATGCCAGTCACTGGGTATCACAAATGGGGCGCTCAGATTCTGCTTGCTGGTTTCCCAAGGGGTGGCCACTGTGAGAAGCGGATGCTGGACTAGATGTGCCTTTGGACTAAGAAAGTTAATATGACGGGGTTGGGTGACATATGAGAAGTTAATGTGTAATGGAAAATGAGATCATTTGAAGAAGTTAAGGACTATGTGAATGACTGGCTGCATTATTTTAAAATTAATGAGATGTTTAGAAAAGATTTAAATCAGAGGGGTTTTGCTGACAAAGAATCAAAATTTCAGACAGAAATATTGAATAATGATTATAAGAATTTAGCAAAAATGTATAAGATATTACTGGAATGGTGTACGAAGGATGAGGAGGTAAAATCAGTTATGATCGACTGGGCCAAAGATATAGGGCATAATATTCAAATGGAGGATTGGGAAAGACTTTGGAAAGATGGTTTAAGATTTACTGCATGCACAGTTATAAAAGAAAATGTTATGAAAGTGATGTACCGATGGTATGTAACACCTGTGAAGTTAGCAAAAATGTATAAAATAAGTAACAAATGTTGGAAATGTAAAGAAAAAGAAGGTACCTTTTTTCATATGTGGTGGGAATGTAAGAAGGTAAAATGCTTTTGGGAAATGATTTATAATGAATTGAAGAAAATGTTGAAATATACATTTGTTAAGAAACCAGAAGCATTTTTATTAGGCATTACAGGTAATGAGATAAATAAGAAAGAAAAGAAGTTATTTTTATATGCAGTGACAGCAGCAAGAATATTGATGGCCCAGAAATGGAAACAGGAGGAATTACCTACGATAGAAGAATGGAGAACTAAAATGATGGATTATGCAGAACTGGACAGAATGACAGGAAGGATCCGGAGTCGACGAGATCAAAGATTTACAGAAGATTGGGAAAAGTTTATCCAATATATGCAAAAACTGAGTGATAATAAAATTACGTTTGTAAGCTTTAAGGAAGCTCTGTGAGGGGAAAGGGTTAAAAGGGCAGAAATGTGTAAAAAGTAACAATAGGAAGGAATGGCAGACAAATTGAGGGAAGTCAAAAAAGAGAAGTAAGATGTCATTAAGATGTATGAAATGTATAAATTTGTTTTTGTATTTGAAAACTAATAAAAATATAATATATAAAAAAAGATGTGCCTTTGGACTGATCCACTGTGGCTCTTCTTATACCTTTCCCAAAAGCAGTTAGAATACAGGGGTACCTTGGTTTATGAACTTAATCCATTCCGGAAGTCCGTTCTTAAACCGAAACCATTCTTAAAACGAGGTGCACTTTTCCTAATGAGGCCTCCCGCTGCCAGTGACCTTCCACTGTTCGGATTCCGTTCTTAGACCGAGGTAAAGTTCGCAAACCGGGACACTACTTCTGGTTTTGCGTAATTAGTTCTTAAACAGGGCTGTTATTAAACCGAGGTACCACTGTACTATGAAACTTATGTCATGGAAGCTCCAGTAATAGCTGTGGGCCTTCATAGGTGGCAGCTGAATTTCGAGAGAGCAAGAGAGAATGAGTGTGGTTTAGCATTACACGGCTGGTCTTTGATCAGTCCCAAAATAAAAGCTTCCTGCTTCTACACCTTTACAATGGGGAAAGGTTAGTGTGCTTTATTATGTGCATATGAAATGAGCATCGACACACCTAATTTATTTAATAGGGATAAGCATTCATAATTTCCTTTCTGAAGCCAGATGCCATAAATGCATTTGGAAATGCATCAGATCCCTTGACAGTGATGAACACTGAATTAAGAGGAGTTGCATCATGCAAAGCAGGCTTTTAAAATAAAACCATTTATGGTGCTAAGCACAAGAACTACACAAATATATCCAGAGGTTGTGAAACCATCAATAGGCTTTGTCTTGCATCTACTAGTTTTGTTTTAAGGGTACAAATTTATTCAACTACATTTCAGTAGCAATTGATGCTGAAGCCTGTCTGAGAGAAAGCTGCAACAATCATTTACTTTTGTGTGTGTGCTCATCATTGTGGGGAGCATACTATTTTAATATGTCAGAATATGGTACAGTATTTGCTAGCATTTCCCCTGCTGCTTTGATTGCAAACGAGAAATCAAAGGTAAATATATTGTATCCAATTATACTTAGGTCCTGTCCCCCACCTCAGTGGCGTCTGAGCAGCTATGTTAATCCACACACAGCTGATGACATCCGCAGATCAAGTTTCTGGCTACTAAAGGGAATAAAATGCCCCAATGTGCTTGAACAGGAGAGGTTGGGTGGAACTCTGCAGACTATTGGCTCATTTAGAAGGGATGTTGTTTCCTCCTGTGCTTTGCCTGTTTTGCTTTGGTCAAATGGCTAGGCAATGAATGTTGTGCCACTGCAGGAAGGAACTGGTAGTGTGAGTACCTCTTTCTGGTTGTGCATTTCTATGTTTTGAAGGCGCTTTAAAAGGAGCTATAGGAGGGATTGCTCCCTCCCAATCATTTTTACAGACCAAGCCGAGGCTCCTTTAAGCTACACAAAAATAAGAATTTCTCACAATAATAAATATATCTGCAGCAAATTAGTTTCTCCCTTGCCCCCATCTCTGAAAAAAATAAGAGATGTAGTGAGAAATGTATTGCAAACAAGCTGTGGTTCCTTTTTCTTCCCTTCATGGAAAGGAATTCTTTCTTTCCACTTCACATCGTCTGACCAGGCATAACATACCCTGGAGTATGTTGCATAAAAACATGATGTTTTCTGCCCATTAAACTTCACATGTACAGGAAAGTGCAATCCATGGGTTTCTTTTATAATCTAGTGTTGTTGGTACACGTTGCTAGGTCTCCCAAGAGGACATGCTAAAATCGCTTATTCAAGGCTGTCTCTGTGTATTAAGTGAAATTTGCACTGTAAAGAACTATGAAACTGTGACCTTTTTCTTTTCAAAGCATTTTCTTATTTTCTTTTAACTGTATTTGTTTTGCATTACTTTATGCTATCAAGGGTTCTATAAAATAAATTTCTCTATGACCTTTCATCTTGCAGGAAAAAATAGGTTAACCCATTTAAAAAAGGTAATGTTGTAGTAGTCAGCAAAGCTGTTCAAGGTTCTTCTTTTGCATGGCTGATAGGCTGAGAGAATGTTCAATGGACTTTGGTTTAGGAGACAATATCTACTTAAATTAATCTTTGTCAGATACATGACAGAACAGACAATTCAAATGTTATCCCTATCAGCACCCCCGCCGCACAAACACACACACACATAAAACACATTAACATTACACTGGTTCGTTTAATAAATTAATTTTTTTGTGATGGAAGGGTACCATTCAATATTATAAGGGGTTAGGTTTCTTTTAAAGCAACCTTTCCTTTCTGAATACGGACTTCTCCTCTCTCAAAGTGTCAGAAATGGTTGGTTTGTTCTCTTTAAACACACACATCTGCTATTTTGCTGGCAACTATAGCCATTTTGAATTATTCCTATACAGAGGGCCTGATACTACAGTGGCAAGGAAGCAGAACGTACCCTTTTCCTTGTAGAACCAAGGCCAGGTATATGTCATTATTTTTAAGGCTCTTTACATTACATGTCCTTTTCTCCCAGACATCTATAGAGGTGGGAAAGTCTGGTTTTCTATTCTTATCTTATCATACTAATAGCAGGATTCTTAGTTTTCTGAAATCCACGTGATTCATTTTTTGCGATTCCATGCATGCAGTGCTTGTTTGGTATGTTCTAAGATTCAGATGACTGAGAATGTCAGCTTTCATTGTTTAAAAATAAATAAAGTTTCTAGCCCCTGGCAATTTATTTGAAAGCACATTGGCAATGTCTGGAAAAAGGATCTGGGAAGTAGAGTTACCTGACCCTCTTTCATAGCACCTTTTCTATGACATAAAAGGACGTGGGTGGTGCTCTGGTCTAAACCACTGAGCCTCTTGGGTTTGCCGATCAGAAGGTCGGTGGTTCGAATCTATGACATGCTTCTTTCTTTTTATTTTTTGCAAGTTCTCAAAATTCTACAGTAGTTCTCATTGGAGTTCAGAATCAGGTATGCAAACTGTCGGATTGGCTCATTTCAGTCTACAGTGGTTCTTTTGTCCCTTGGGGTATGCACATTCAGTGTACTTTATCATTACTGAGAACTGTGGGTCTAGGTCAGGCATAGGCAAACTCGGCCCTCCAAATGTTTTGGGACTACAACTCCCATGATCCCTAGCTAACAGGACCAGTGGTCAGGTATGATGGGAATTGTAGTCCCAAAACATCTGGAGGGCTGAGTTTGCCTATGCCTGCTCTAGGTGCACCTCCCACACCTCTGCTCTGCTCTCCCTCCTTCGCTCGGTGAAAGAAGGTGAACACCAAGCTGATGTTCCTTGACTAAGCAGAGCAAGCAGGCTGGAGTGGGTATGGGAGGTGTAAATATGCTTCTCATTTCCCACAAAAGCCAGGAAGAATACATATGTGCCCATGCACTTGAGCTGCAACATGAAGTGGGAAAAATAGAACATAAACATGCATGCATGGGGAAATCTGTTGCTACTCAGTTTATAAAGCCTGAGGAAATGCAGGAATAAAAAGTCATTATTTCGTAAGTTACCGTATGTTAGCTGACTGACTGTGCTGCCTTCTTTGAACATAGCTGAACTGTAAGATGGTGAAAGCTGGAGTGTGCTTGTTTTTAGCTCTGCAGTCCTAGGGCAACCCTTACACCCTTTTTCGTTGTTAAAATTCCCATGGCCGCGTAGGAATCACATAATATCACATACTGAATGAAACATCATGGTCTTCAGTACCAAGAATTGTCCAAGAGCTCCATATGTGACTCCATCTCTAAAGCTAAGCAGATCTGGCATGTCATCTTAAAAAGTTAAGTTAGTTTGTCCCTGGAAGGGGGATCACCTGGGAATTCCATGTTTCCAAGACAAAAGGGGCAGGATAAAAATGGAGCCGCATTCTAGATAGCAACAGCATGGTGATGCTACCAAAAAGCTGCTCATGGGGAGAATAAATGCTTCCTCTAGATCAGCCTTCCCTAATCTGGTGACCTCCAGATGTTTTGGACTACAAAGCACCGGGCTGGTGGCAGTTGTCGTCTGCAACATGTGGAACCACTATTGGCCACCCCTGGATATCTCTAGGAACTATTCTTACAGGGCATTTCTATGCATGACTACTCAAAAGTAGTTCTTATTTAGTTCAATGGATTTACTCTCAGGGCAAGTAAGCATTGTAGTCTAACTAACACTGGGTTTTGTTTTGCAACTGAATAACAAAAGTCAAAGAAGCACTGAGATAGGACAAAGGTCAGGGGACATACATTAAATAAGCATTCACCTGGAGCTAAGATTGAATAGACAGTGTGGAACATTTTACTTGTAATTATGGTGACAGGCTCTTTTGATGGCAAATGGAAAAGCCAAGCACTACATCTTTCTTGTGCAGACAGTATTGTTTCTGCCCTAAAGTCTCTGCTGGCTGGCATCTGAGCGAATTCAAAAGCATGATGGATTTAGTAGAGATAATGGTTTTCCACATGGAAATTCAGTATTGTGCTGAATGTTCTGAAGATGCGAAATAGTCCCTGGGTTGAGTTGTTGCTCAATGGAATGTCTACCCCCCCTGTCACCACATACCCCCTGTACTCTTCCAAATCAGCTGTAGAGGGTTGGGGAAAACCCATGAACAGATTTGTGGGGGGGCACAGGAAGGAAGGGAAGGGAGGGAAATTCCATTATGTGAGTGGAAGTCATTCTGCTTGTGCAGTCATTTAGTTGGATACAAGCCCCTGAAATTGTGTGTGATCATTTCACCCACACATAGGAGACATGTCATATCTAAAATTCAAAGGACTCTGGCTAGCTCATTTTGCAAATAATACTATTTACATGGAAGTTGATATCATATTACAAAATATTGTTAAAAAGGATAGGTGAAAGGACTGTATACAAATACAGCATCTTTTCATTTTCCAGTACAATTGCCAACTTTTTAAAGGACATTTATCCTTTGATTAACTATTTTTCAATTAAGTATGTTAAGATATGTTTCTCCTTAATAGCTTACTTCCTCTCCTTTAAATAGAATAGAAGTCATTTGTATGGCAAATCAATTTTTTAAAATACCGCTTGAATTAAGAGACAGAAATAAATTGTTTGCAACATTTACAACCGGTAACAAGATTGTTTTACACGCAGTAGTGCCAATTAAATTAAATCCAAGATTTTCACCTGCAGTTAATAGTTCAGTCATTGCTAAGTCACTGTTTTTAGTAACTGGGTGCTCTGCTGCTTTGAGGACTTTTTAGATCCGTTTCGGGCTGCAATCCTGCACAACTCTAGTCTGCTTAAATGCCATTGACTTGGGCTTTGTTTCAGCCAGCCCAGCTGCCTATGACTTTACTTTTTTTTAATAATCTGGTAGGAAAAAGGAGCCATGCAAAGGAAACTTCCTTCTCATGAGCAAAATCAGCGTAGTAGTTTTTATACCATTGGTATTGCTTATTTCAAATTCAGTCCATGTCCCCCTGTATACCCCATAGTTCCTGACAGCCACATAGTGTGACCAGATGCGTAAGAGGAGATGGGTCCTACACCTTTAGTAATTGTGTAGAAGAGGAATTTAGGTGTAACTTACATGACACACGGCTTGCATAGAGTAACTGAGGTTTTGAATAGTTCAGAATATAACAAACTTAACAGAACAGCTATTTTTTAAATAAAAAACCCCATCAAAGTTATATGAATGAGGTGAGCATATATTTACAGAGAAAGTTAACGTTTTCTCAGTCAAAGTATAATCATCACCACTATGCTGGCTGCTTCTCACAGGATTATTTTGTGTTTGGTGTGTGGACAGCAGCCTACAAAATATATACCCCACTCCTCAAGTATGAATGCTACTCACATCTGATTTCCTCACCAATGTTCCACTTTAAATACATGTGAATAAATTACATAAACCCTTCATCCCTAGCAGGTAGAATATATTTATTTAGTTGCATCTCTATACTTCCCTTTCTTTAAAGGGAGTTTAGGACAATACCTTGAATATTAAAATGGTAATATAATGTACAACCACTCCAGGTAGCCATTCAAGAATGCAAAAGCTCAGCTCTTACAACTTTTTGTTTTGTTGGCATATTGTAATGCTTCTTAGGAGAGCCTTATTCCCCTCACAGAGCTACAATTCCCAGAGCTCCCTGGGAAGAGGAGTAAGTACTGTACCTCATTCCATCAGTGCAAGGATTTCAGTTTGTGCAGTGGGACTCCCCTGTACATGTATGTGCCCTGTACCCTCTCCTAATCTGCTTCAGAGGATTGAGTGAACCACTGGAATGGATTTAGGGGACAACAGGGGGAGAACATTCCATTGTGTCAGCAGAAATCCTCTTGCTGACGGAACAAGGGGTGCAGCACTACATCGAATATTGATGTTTCACAGGGATGATTACTTCAGATAACTTTTGAGAGTCGCTTTTATGTTTTTATTCATTCAAGAGATCAGCACTGCTATGTTAGTGCTGGAAAAGCGTTTTGTCACACTTCTACACTCTGATAAACCCTCTTTCCTTTCTGCTGTGTCCTCCTATCCCCATTGTGCTCTCTGCAGCAGCAGCAGCACCTCTTAGATACCCCACCTTGCTTTCTTTACTAATTATTACTAATTAGTTATTATTACTAATTACTAGTTTTGTTTTTTTTAAATCTATCTTGCTTTTCTTGGGTAATTCAAAGTGGTTCATGGCACACAGTTAAAACAATAAACAATGAGTTGCTGTGCAGTAAGTCAGAAGATGAAAGGAATAAGGGAGAATACAGTGGTACCTCGCAAGACGAATGCCTCGCAAGACGAAAAAGTTTTCCGTTTTTTTAGTCGTTCCGCAAGACAAATTTCCCTATGGGCTTGCTTCGCAAGACGAAGTTGCGAGTTCTTGAGAGTTTGTTTCCTTTTTCTTAAAGCCGCTAAGCCGTTAATAGCTGCTAAGCCGTTAATAGCCGCTAAGCCGCTAATAGTCACTAAGACGCTAATAGCCGTGCTTCGCAAGACAAAGAGACTTGCGGAACGGATTAATTTCGTCTTGCGAGGCACCACTGTATTATATACTCTTTCCTTTCCACTTCAGAGGTCTTGCTTCATGTATTCCCACCAAATGAACGTCAGTTGGTGTCCATTAGAACATTTTCACAATAGCTGAGTCAGTTTTATGGAACTATTCAGGTCCCAAGTTGAGATAACTCTGAACTGCCATCTCTAGTACACCATCTCTCATATGTCCCTTTTCTTCTGTTACAGTTCAGTCCTATGCATTTCTACTTCCAGGTAAATATATATAGGATTATATGGTCAGATGCTTGTTATACTCTACTTCTGTCCTGCAGTAAAGGTATTTCCATGTATAATGAGTGCTCCTGACAGGAATTAGTAGCCGATCCTGGCTTCTAAAGGGTGTCCTAGTATGTTAGATAGGTTTTGAAACATGCTTATCTCATCTAAAGATGGGGAAATCGAAGGCATTTTAAGACGGTGTTAGATTTTAAAAATATATTTTAATGTCCCATTTTCTGTGGATTGTTTTTATGTACATTTATGCTTAGAAATAAGATTAATTTAATGCTAAGTGTAATGGGTATGGGGTTGCTCGTGTGTAAGTTGCCGCCTCTCCTGGCTATGTTGCCTTGTTAAACCTTTCTGCCTGGACAGCCCTTCAATTCGTGGCTGCCTCAGTCGCTAGCAGAATCCGTCAGTGGGCGTTTCTTAAACCTCTTCCAACATAAAAGTTGTTTGACTCCCAGTCTCCTCCTACTCTCTCTGCGTGGAAGTCTTCTGCGCAGGGAGGGCGCAGGTAGCGGAGGACCCGTGCTCTCCCCGCTGGTGTCCAGTGAAGAGTCCTGGAGCCCTCTCGCCGATTCCCCCTTCTCCCCCCCTTTATCCCTGGTGTAACGTTGATTTGCTTCCCCCTCTGCTGAACTGCTTCTCTCCCTGCTTGGCCCTTCTCCAGCATCATTTGAGAGCCTTCCCTCCGCCTCAGGCTCCGATGTCAGTTCCCTGACAGTATGTAAATATACTAAATAAATAAAAATTTTAGATGCACACTAAAAAAAACAACAGAGGTTACTATACACCTAAGAAATGTAGTGTGTCAGTCAACTCAGATGAGACAGGTTTTATAGCATAGCTTTCTGGCTTGAGCAGTTGGGGAAAAATCAGAACAAACTCCGAATGCCTCTATAACACCAGGGAGGAGGAGAACAATATCCCATCTTCATCCCCACAGCTGATGGGCCTGTGTGGCC
The DNA here is from genome assembly GCF_965112155.1 of Podarcis liolepis. Lineage (NCBI taxonomy): Eukaryota > Metazoa > Chordata > Lepidosauria > Squamata > Lacertidae > Podarcis > Podarcis liolepis. The sequence goes on from NC_139559.1 coordinate 51,770,139, forward strand.
TCAGAGGCTCCCATAAAAAGATGGGTACAGGCTACAAACAATAGGAATTATATAGGGAGAAGGGGATACCTGGGCCTCATGCTGTGCAGACCCGGTGTTATGTTACCATGTCTGAATACTTTTATACAAAGCATTTACTTCTGTTTGACAAGTGAGTGGAAGTGTGTAGTCTAGGAGACAAAAATAGAGCCTTTTTCTCAGTGTTCTTTCCCATCACTTCCTGTACTGGGAAAGTACTGCTGACCTTGTGGGATCTGTCAGGCTCGTAGCCAGAGAGAGAATGGCAGTGTGCACCATCAGTGCTGCTAGCAATAATGAAGCACTGTTTGGCCTTCAGTGACATTATGCAGCTATGTAAATCAAAGAGCAAGGGTCAGGGAAAAGGATAAGCGTATGTCAAAATATGTGACAATGGGTAATAGTGCATATTATACGACAAGAGTTCTGTGGCTCAAGCCTAGGATGGTGGCCATGGTACCGTTTTTTGCCCTTTAAAAAATGTTTCAGCCTTGGCATGTTGAAGATTAACCATTTCTGTCATAATGATGGGTCACAGTGACACTTCGTATGTGTGAATGGATTAGTGGTTGTCTTGGCCATGAGTGCAGCTTCTGAAGCAGGCACCGTAAATTTATTGCTGTCTGGAGACACAAGGGCTGGATCTACACAAATATAAAAATGCTATGGGGAAAAAACAGCTATAAAAATATATGTGCAATTTGCTATTGAGCTCTACAGCAGCACTTGGTGTCACATTTTTATAACACACTTACAACGTTATAATTGTAGCTGTGTAGCTGAGTCCAAAGTTTGCCCTTGGTGTTCATGAAGCCTGTAGTAATCATAAATGGAATACATTTTGTAGGGTTTATTACGTTTGGAAGGGAAGGAACTTTTTCAGGAATTTACACTGTTAAGCTTTCAAGGGACAACTCACAGTGTGCTACTATTGCCCTAGCTAGACTGAAAATGAGGAGAGATTGCATGGTATCAGTACTTGGTGGTGACAGGAAAGTGTGTGGTGCTTAAAACAGTGAACTTTGAAAAAAAATATCTTTATTTTATCATTGATTTTTTTAAAAATATATATCTCCATTTGTATCAGCTTCCTGTGCTGCATCAAAAGGGAATGTCGTTAGCTACAAACTTGAATATATCCAAGGTCCCCTTATCTGTGTAAGATAAATTACCATTGTTTAGGAAAGACACTCCAGGGACTGAAGAATTTAATTAAATACATGGGGGTTATGAATATGCATATAAATTAGACAGGCTTGATCTGAAATGGCTTCAATACAACTGAAGGGAATTTTTCTGACTTCAAACAGATATTTTTTTTTTTGTAGGAAATCTGAAGACAAGTAAGCACCCTTACACATTTTGCCAGGTAGTCCTGATGATTTGAAAGGTTTCAGGTAATTGAACAGTGGAAATTATCCATTGCAATACAATTGTTGTCAGACAGCCTGCACAAATGCCACACATTACCCCCCCCTTTTTTTTGTTATCCTGGCCTTAACAAACCTTGACAACAACCAATAGGGCAGGGATTGTGGTTATGCTGACCCAGATAAAAGGCTAGGAAAGCAATGAGGATGTATGTTTATTGTGCTTGAAAAAGGGGGAAGATGACATAGATCTGATGAAAGGCTGGAAAGCTTTGTGTCTGGTTATTGCATTATTAGGTTATATGCAGACAGCATACATGTTATTGCTAAATAATTATTGTGGAATTTGTATTGCTTTTGCTGTTGCCATCTTATTAAATGGGTGCTGGTAAATAATAATAATAATAATAATAATAATACCTTTATTGTCACTTCACCACCTGTGTGCAGTGAAATTAAACATTCTAGTAAACATTCTAATAGCAACATCTTATTGCTGCCATAATATTCCCAGTACTTGGTATACATTGATAATTTTTCTTATTTAATTTCCAGTACAGTAGTGCATTTTGTAGGTTTTTTTCCACCCTTCACTTTTCACAAAAATAAAATCACATCAGGTTTGTATGAGGAATGCTATTGAAACTTAGCTTTTGGAAATAGTTTCATATGCACAGTTCAAATACATGTATTTATTAGCACTGTGTGGAATTTGGGGATTAGAAAAGATAAGAAAAGATTGACAGAACAATGCAGCTACCATGTTTGTAAGAGGCTGTCACAGTATTACGCCCAGGAGTGAGCTTTGTGGCTTGCTACCTCTAGAAGCATGAGTTGATTCTGACATAACACCAAGCAGGGCATTTTTTGTGATAGAGCTCAGTGGAATGGAGTAGTTTTTCATTTGGTTGCCTCCAGCTTGTGGCGGTGCTTGTATTGCACGATGGGAGGCTATTGGCACACAATGTGTTGCGACCTGCTATGTCACTGGAGAAGGTAGCACTTTGTTCTTTGTTCCCATTGCCAGCAGTCAAATAAATAGATAGCATTATCACACTGTGTTTCTAGCTTGAGGCAAGCTAATTCTGATTTGGGGCCAGGGAATCAAAACATTGCTGAAAGTATATGAAGCTGGACTAAACATACCTGCTAACCTTTTGGCAAATTGTTCTGCCCTTCACATACAATAGCATTCAAACATGGGTTTTATGTAAAAAAAAAAGGTATTCCCCCCCCCCCCCTTTGTGATATCTTTTTACTCCTGGCTTCAAGTAATTTAATATTATTCAAACAAAAATGATAATTTTTAATAATCCAAGTGTTTTTGGTAAAACTTAGGTAATAGAAATAGATGGTTCCCCTCTCTCTGTACTTGCAGATTTTTAATGCATCTGTGTTTACATTTACAAACCAGGAGAGAGCAGCTGAGAATAAACTTTAAGACTTCTTGGCCTAAAAAGATATGCACAGCAATAGAAAGACAAATAGTGTGAAATTTCACAGTCATGCAAATCTTTTCCTTTTCCTTTTTAAGTGATATTCTCAAAGGAAAATAATCACACTCATTTTGAATTTCTTACAGATCAGCTCTGGATTATTTTGTGTGTGTTTTGACAGTGTATTGCTCTGTATAAATCAGGCTTCCTCAACCTCGGCCCTCTAGATGTTTTTGGCCTACAACTCCCATGATCCCTAGCTAGCAGGACCAGTGGTCAGGGATGATGGGAATCATAGTCTCAAAACATCTGGAGGGCCGAGGTTGAGGAAGCCTGGTATAAATGTGCCCTTTTCTGCCAATATTACGTGTTTCCAGGGTTTCCAAATTAAGCAGTGCCAAAGGAAAACAGCTACTTAAGGTAAAATCTTGACAGGCAGTTACATTTTTGCAGGATGGGGCAAGTACTTTTAAAATGTTATGGGACTTCTGAGAACAAAACAGAGAAGTAGCAACACTTTACACATACTGTACTGTATTATGTATGTACCCTGGATGGTGGGCAGAGCTATCCAAACCCAAGCCCTCACACTGCAGGGGTTTTAGATGAGGCAAAGGTGTGCTGGTTTGGGTCTCTGCCATTGCAGAACTCCTAACTGTGGCCACCTAAACTTCAGGCAGTTAGAAACTACTGCTGGCATATATCCCTGAAAGGGGGAAGGTCACTGAGAGGCCAGAACTATGCCAGCCAAGGATCCACTGGATCCTAAGTTGGTCTGACTGCTAGCAATGGACAGCAAAAATGCAATATTTCCCTATCTTCCCCACCTTTTGTCCTGGCTGGCATGAGTAAGGGGGCTGCAGATACAAAAGTAGCTCTGCATGACCCATTGCTTTTTAAAGTGTAGTATGCACAAATGCATGAAAACACTCCAAATGTGGGACTCGGCATCCTGGGAGGTATATTTTGCCCAATCTTGCCAACTGAAGTGTCTGTTTAAGCAAGTTTTTGGCTTGTCTGCTGTTTCAATGGGAATTTGTTATTGATACTCCATAGTTTTGACTTTTTTATTTGTTTCTTTTATATCTTGTTATATTGCATTACAGTTTCATTATTAATGTTTAGCGGTTTTATTGTTGATGTTAGCTGTCTTCAGCCATCGTTTGGAATTGAAAAGGTGCAACAGACATCCCTTAACAAGTTAATAAACTTTTGGCTAACCACTTCTGTCTGCCTCAGCTCCATCTGCTGTACCAGGATAAAATATATGGACCCATCTTACGGGGCTGTTGCAATAGTTATTGAGAGAAATGTATGCAAAGTGCTTTGAATATCTGAAATGTTCAAAGACGATATTTGTCTTTTAACACGTAAATTAATAAGCAAGCTCTGAATGTATGCGATTGAATAAACTGTAGGTGATCGTGAACAGGTAAGCACAAAAGTCTAATCTGACTTCTGAACTTTTGGTGGAAATTCCTTACTCTATAAATTTTGCACAGAACCATAATTTTAAAGGTGGCTTGAAAGTCTTCTAACTCTTCTTCACTAGGCCAAGGTCCTCGCATAATCTGTGGTCATGCACATTATAGTGGAATTGAGGGCAAGGAGCTTGCTTTGGTGGGGAACAAAGCCAGGCTTCTTGGGAATCAGAATTCTGAGCTATATTGTGCATTGCACACGCACAATGCATGGCCCCAATGTTTTATTCAGTCTTTCTGCTCATGGAACAAAGCTGTAGGAGGTCACATGAGCTGGTTTTTAAAAGTTGCTTAGCAGCCTGCAAAATGTAAACAACTTTGACCTCTCGCAAAGGGTAGAGATTTAAGAATGGCATCCAGTAGTGTTGTGTGTGAACATGCACCTCATGTGGCGAAGTAGCTGATGGACCAAACTTACCATTGCCCTCTGGGCATGTACTTTGATAAGAATTAGAGGCTGATCTCTCACTGCTTAGAACTGACTCTGTTATTTTCATTTTGCTGCTGAAGAGCTATTGGATAACTGAGACCAAGAAAAGAGATCGAATCTGTCCTGCGTAAAGTGAGGGTGACACATGTATAATCTGGTAGCACAGCATTAGTTGAGGTTCAGATTGATGTCAGGCTTAAAGCAAAGTCAAGGCAATCAGATAAAAGCTTTTTAGTCTATTGGATGAATGCACAAGATCTGGCTGGGAGCAGATTTTTTCAGCAAATGTCAGTCTAGGAATGATCCATCATCACTGATTAAAATTTGTGTTTGGCTGCAGAAACAAATTGCCAAGGCACATGGATGGCCTTTGTCATTTGGAGATTCTTTGGGAAATACACATTCATCTTGTAATTGAACCTAGAAGGCTAATGCTAGAAACACCAGATGGAGGTTCGCTGGCTGTGTTGAGCAAGTATTAAGACAGCAAATAGTCCTTTCCCATCTTAAACAAAAAACGAAGCTGTACATTCAGAAACAGCACGTGGTGCGGTCTTTGTTGGACTACATTGCTTCAGACTAGAGGGAAACGGTTTCATTTGAATGCTCCTCTGTAACAAAAATTCTTATATTTGGGAAGCCATCATGGGGAGGCATTACCTTGCCTTCTCTGTAATGTCTTATGTTTTCTCTGCAGAGGTAGCTATTTATGTAACAAGACTACTCAAACATGTGATTTGCCCCTGCATTTTGAAGTGACGTCATTTTGGAAGGACTATGCCATACAATACTGTATTTCTGAACACATAATTCAGCGTTGCACATTTGAGAGTTTGATAGGGAATCTCTTTGGTTTGAAGCAAGCATTTTTTATTTGTTTCTGTTACCTCTGCAATTGATGCTGGAATTATATATTCTGTGGATAATTTGTACTTGAAACTGGCAACTGCTTCTTGCTGTCAAGCAACATTGAGTAGATAGGAGGAGCAATCTGGATGTGAGAAGCAGGGAAGGAGGGGTGTTTATCTTTCTCCCCTGAGCTTCCCCGCATTTCCCCTACAGCTGGCCCTCCAAACAGTGTTTGCAGCAGGAATCAGTTTTGCCTGATTGATTGCTGGAAAATGTGAAGATAAACCCAAACTTCTGCAGAAACCATATCTGACTGTCTTCAAGTTGTAAACCAAAGTGACAATTTGATGCCTTAGCAGCACACTTAATCAGCAGCAAACGCAGCTGACATTTTGCCCCTCTAGAGCTAAGTAATAGGCCAGCAAGCTCCACTGGATCCATTTGTCAAATTGTTGTGATTACTTCAGCACACAGAAATCTCACAGCATAGTTGGAAGTCTCCATTTTGTTTTGCGCGTAAAACTTGTTAAATCTTTGCAGAGGCTTAGAAAACCAGCCGCTGTGCACCAAATATATCCACTCTCTATTTGTTTAGATAAGAGGTTTTCAACCTTTTTGAGTCCATGGCTCCTTTGACCAACTACGTTCTTTCTGCGGCACCCCTGTGGGGCTCAGGAGCCCAGTTATGTCACCCCTTGCCTGCAGAGCTGGCAGCCTCGCACCCTTTTTTGAACACCCTCTCTTGTGGAGTGTGTCCTCAGTCTCCTTTCCTTGGAAGTCCTCTGGGCAGCCGCTGCTGCCATCCATGGTCTCTGAGCTCCCCACCCCAAAGAGAGGTGCCTCCCAGAGGTACCATTCACCTGCGGAGCTTGTAGCCAGGGCTGCTGCAATAAACAGCTGTGCAAGCCTTTGGGAGGCAGAGACACTAGAGGGCATCAGAGGAGGGAGGGAAGGAAAGAGAGACAGAGACCAGTGTTGCCTGCGGCACCCCTGACCATCATTCAAGACACCCCAGGATGCCACAGCACACTGGTTGAAAACCACTGGTTTAGATGTTCCAACCTTGGAACATTAGTGTTCCAACATTAGGGTCCATACAATTTTTTAAGGTGTACGCTTAAGGGCTCCGCACCCCCAAGCCTTCTAAAATCCTAGTATGTGAATGAGACAAATACATGCGCTATATACTGATATGTTCATCAGAGAGTCTGGATACATTGCAACTCCCTGTGAAGTGTGCACTTGGTTGTAAACCTGTGTTTGCTGCTATATGATATGTGGGGAAGCCCTTAGCCGTTGCAGTAAACTTAGGCAGATGAACTATTTGTGTGGGATTTCAAAATAATATTTGTTAATAGTTTAATTACAGTGTTGCGTGAGTTGCTTGTTGTGGTTGTTATTAATAAAATGAGAAGTTACTGCTTATAGTAACATCTGAAGAGTCCATAAAATGCAGGTTTCATCCTGTGCTAATATTGGCTTAGGATACAGCTGAATATATTTATTAGAATAACTAGGAGCTGCTGGTGGGTATGCTGAATGCTGCACTCCTAAATTAGTACAGTATATTGCTTACATGAAGATTAATTGCCACCAAGTGACAAAACAGTTTGATTACTTGTATCCTAACTAGTATTTCTCTGCATCAGGCACGTTCCTAGGGATCTTTAATTGATGGGTGTCTAACCATAGAATTAGTTCTGTGGTGTTGAACAAGTAAACGGGGTAGGCATATTTGTTAAGCAAAATAGTTGACTTCTGCTGCTTGTGGAGATTTCCTATACGGTAATTGTTCGTAACTGCCATGGTGTGTTAAGTCCCCACCCTTTCTGCAAAGAACCTAGTGGGGAAAATAGAGATCAAAATGCCACAGGCACACATTTTGCGTTTTTCCTTGATCACCTCCCCTGCCCACGCTATATTCAGAGGGTCTGCTATGCTTTTCATTGCAGATGCCATTATGTCTCCTATCTCCAATTTACTCTGGGACAAACTAGATGTGACACGGGAGATGTCATCAGGCCTTCCAATAAATATTTCTTTGTTTAAAAGCAGCATGGTGGGGGGAGTTGGGTCAGCTCTGTAGCACAGGGAGAAATAATTTGCCTTTAGCTGAAGAGAGGAGAAAAGACACTTGTTTTGGAGGAAGAATTTAAGTCATTAAAATGTTGCATGTGTTAAACCCCCTCTCCCCTAGTGCCTGATCCAGATCAGGGTGTGTGTGTGCATGCACTGTGGCTGCATTTAACAAAAATAAATATTTTGGAGGATTTCTCATTTCACAGCTAGTTTGGCTCTCACTTTGCCTACTTCCTTAGTTTCTACTTACTTGGTGTGTGTGTGTGTGTGTGTGTGTGTGTGTGTGTGTGTGTGTAACTCCTTTTAACTTATTTTCACATGAATGTCAGTTGGTTTTACATCACATGCACCCTACAGCTGGCCATCTTATTTGCCTGCCGCCTTTCTACTTTAATTCTAGTTTCCCTTTTAATTATCAATGCAGTCTAAAAAGGTATTTGTCTCTTAGTGATGCTGGTCCTTGACAGGCAGAAGAGGCAGTACTGACAGTTCAAACAAGTGTAGGGCAGGTTGAGTCTGAGCAAAGGACAGCGGCTTTAGGTGAGGGTGCACTACAAACCCAGGCTAAGCAAGGGTAACAAAGTCTGGTGGTTTTCCTGTATTTGAAAGCTGGGTTTTAGCAAGAACCTTGTCTCTCAGTTCCTCTTTTTGCATAATAGGATAAGAATATTAATGTTTGTATACGACTGTAATTGAGTATCAGTGGTCATGATGGGGAAAATGTGCACACCTTCATCTGCAGAGGGCAGAGTAACTGCTTCACAGGTATTGTGGACATTTCTCTGCAGAAGTGTCTTCAAAATAATTTGTGACTTTGCAAATGCTAAAAGAACAAGATGTGTAAATTACACTTGTGGCTAGACCCATCTTGCACTGGTAAGCCTTTTAAAATATACAGTGTAATCATATTTAAACTGAAATCAATTTTCCTTTCCTGTGGGATTTCATGAATATCTTTCATTTTTGGAAGAGCTGCTGTCACCTCTCTCACATCTGTGATTAAACTAGGAATTTTTGAAATGTAAAACCCATCTCTTTCGCTTGAGACTGAAGAGTTGATCTGTGATATTCATGGCAGCTCATTTATTAAGAAGAAAGAATTGCTATAGTGTCTGACTGGCACAGAATTGCATGGTAATCTTGCTTGTGAGAAAGCAGGAAGAAAAAAAATGTTCTTATGAAGCAAATTCAAAAGAGCACAAGTTTTGCAGTGATGCTTTTTCTGAATTATGTCAAGCCTGTTTACATGTTCATCAGGATTTCCTGATAATAGTTGAAGGGATTTTATTTTACCCCTTTCTACTACGTAAAATAACATAGAAAAGTTCAAAGATTTTAGAGTCTGTAGAAAATGCATTTACAGTACTGTTAACAATAAGTGGGAAAGGTCTTAAAAGCAGCAGCTTGAGTAAGCATTTTAAAAGCTGTTTGTAGGCCTCATTTTTTAAAAAAGTCTTGATCTTCTCCACTGGGCCTGTGCAAACAATCTGGGTTGGCACTCTCCTACCCAAAACAAATGGAAGGTGGCAGAAGTTTCAGCCAAGTAAATGTATTGTTCAGAGGGTCAGTTGACACTGCAGATGTTATCAGTTGAGCAATCAATTGACTACAGTCAAATATTGCCAAAGATTTCTTGAAACAAAGAATGCCTATGTGCAGCTGGTGAGGCCAAGGCATTAGGGTGTTATGTGATAATCAATGGAGGAATGAGACGCTATAATTGGCAGTCATATGGGAGTCAGGTCTACCAATACAGAGACCTGGTTTGTATATCACTTTAACCCATAGTTGTATTTAACTATGGTTTAAAGCTGAACATGTACCATACTGGGGCATGGGGCTAAAATCATGGAGGCTTTGCTCCTCTTCCACAGGAACTTCCACCTGCTTCTGCACTGCTGAGAGCTAAGTCATGGTTTGGCTTAGCACTGGGTTTGTGGTTTGGCTTACCTTGCATGACTTGTTTGCGGGGGCATAACACTACACAAATAGTATAGTTTTTAGCATTGTGGTGGCAGCAGGAGCAGGGAAGGAGCAAAGAGTCTGCAATTTTTGACCTGTGCACCAGTATATTGTGCATTTACCTTTAAACTACAGGCGTACCTCGCAAGTCGAACAGAATCCGTTCTGGAAGTCCATTCGACTTCCAAAACATTTGGAAACCAAGGTGCATCTTCTGATTGACTGCAGGAAGCTTCAGCAGCCAATTAGAAGCCGCATAAGCTGCATCAGACGTTCGTGTTCCAAAGAATGTTTGCAAACCAGAATACTCACTTCCAGGTTTGCGGTGTTCGGGAGTCAAAACGTTTGACTTGCAAGGCGTTCGGAATCCAATTCTGTATAGCTACCGTATTTTTCATCCCATAGGACGCTCCGTCCCATAGGACGCACCTAGTTTTTTGGGGGGGAAATAAAGGGGGGCAAATTCCCTTTATTTCCCCCCCAAAAGCAGGTCGGGGAAACAGAACCAGGTCGAGGAACAGCGGGATGGCGGCGCTGCGCCTCCCTGCTGTCCCCTGAGCTTGTGGGGCTGGCCGATGTCTGCCCCGCGGGAGGGGCGCTCTGCATCAGGGCGCCCCGTCCGCCGGGCGGCAGGCTGCTATCCGCAGCGTGGGGAGCCCTGCAGGGAACTCCTGCAAGGCTCCCCACGCTGCGGATGTCTGCCTGGCGCGGGGGGCGCTCTGCTTCAGGGCGCCCCTTGGGCTGGGCAGCAGGCTGCTATCCGCAGCGTGGGGAGCCTTGCGGGGAACTCCTGCAAGGCTCCCCACGCTGCGGATGTCTGCCTGGCGTGGGGGGCGCTCTGCTTCAGGGCGCCCCTCGCGCCGGGCAGCAGGCTGCTATCCGCAGCGTGGGGAGCCTTGCGGGGAACTCCTGCAAGGCTCCCCACGCTGCGGATGTCTGCCTGGCGCGGGGGGCGCTCTGCTTCAGGGTGCCCCTCGCGCTGTGCGGGAGGCTGCTACCCGCAGCCTAGACATCCCTGCGGGACTTCCCGCAGGGCTGCCTAGGCTGCGGATGTCTTCCTGAAGCCTGGAGAGCAAGAGGGGTCGGTGCACACCGACCCCTCTCGCTCTCCAAGCTTCAGCAAAAGCCTGCATTCGCCCCATAGGACGCACCCAGATTTCCTCTTCATTTTTGGAGGGGGAAAAGTGCATCCTATAGGGCGAAAAATACGGTAAGTTTCACTGGTTTAAAGTGACATGCAAGCATGGCCACGTACTCTTTATCTAGTAACAGGAACATTCCCTCCAACCACTAGGAAAAGCTTACCACTAGAGAAATTTGGCTTCTATTGTCTTTATTTTAACCTAGTACACCAGTAAAAAATAATCCCTGGCTCTGTCAATATAAAAATTGCTGTGTTTCTTTTCATTACTGTTCTCTACTACAATGAATCTGTGTTTTGCTTAAGGCTGGAGGCACTTCTACAGAATTGCTTAATTTATATTTTCAAAAATGGGGAATTGGCCATTGTTCATGCATTCTTCATCCTAGTACCTCAGAAGTGGCACAAATATAAATCCTTCCCTCGTGATGGGTTCTATCACAAGAGTGACTTACTGGGGCACTTCCATAAATTAGAACTGTAATGTAAAAAGCAGCACTGATGTAGATTTGTCTCCACGCCTAATTAGCTTTTTTGCGGATGGTGGCTTCTGTAAATTTAGCAGTCCTGCTTTGCATTCTGGCATAAAAGAGTGAGTTAAAGATCTGGGTACAGGCCCAATTGCAGTGCAGAACTCATGCACTACATGCGAAGGTCCCATGTGTCTGGCATCTAATGGAGTTGGGAAAGGTTGCTGCCAATCAGTGTTGACAACACTAAGCTAGATAAACCCATGATGTGGCAGGATGCTTTCTATCTGTGGGTGCTTCAGACATGGAAAGGAATCATCAAGTCATTCCATCTCAAAAACTGTAAAGTTGTCTGTAATGTCAAGAATCCCAAAACTGACTTTCACATAGTATGAGGATAAAGTCCTTTTAACATTCTAATTTTCATCTTGCAAGAGTTTATTGATTTTTTAAATTGAACTATTAACAGGAAGATTCAGCATACTGTACAAATGTTCTCTTTCTCTCCCCCGCTCCCCAATTCTAGTTACGGTGTATTTGCATTGTCATTTGATTCCTTTCTTGTTTGTTTGCATGGTATTGTTGGCTGATTTCCAGTGGCTTGGTTTTGAACGAGAGAGAGAGATGTTCCTCACCTGCCAGTTTCTTGTGTTTAAAAACAATAACCACACACAGACACAACAAAATCCAATTTGCTTAGTCACTTGTGAATAGTAGTTTTTAAAGAAGAGAGTAAATATATGAAAATAAAATGTCTTAGGTCATAATTTTTCAGTTGGGTAACTGAGTAGGTTTGTGTCTCAAGTAAAATCTGAAGCCTACTCAGATGTTTAAAAAGTTGTGGTAATTTTAGTATGTTTTAGCGTTTTAACTTTTATATGATTTTAAATATGGTTGTAGATTTTTATTTATTTTCTTGTTTTACTGTTTTGTAAAGTGCTTTGAGGATTTTTATAATCAAGCAGTGTATAAATTTTATGAAAGAAATAAATATGAGCAAAGTGTTCTCAAGTTATCACTCTTTCTTTCTGTTCCCCTGCAGTCTTTTACTAGGTCAGTTTTGCAGGCCTGAGTGAGGCAACTGCCTTGGGTGGCAAATCTGAGTCATGTTTTCAGTCAAGATTGTCCATTACTCATTTCCCCCATCATTTGGATTTTCTATTTTAGGTGCCAATATATTTGGGTCAGATCTGTATACCGTCATACCTCAGGTTGCGAACACTGCGGGTTGCGTGTTTTCCGGTTACGGACTGCGCCAAACCTGGAAGTACCGGAACGGGTTACTTTCGGCGCTTGCGCATGCGCAGAAACACCAAATTGCATCATGCGCGTGCGCAGATGCTGTGCTGTGGGTTGCGAACGTGCCTCCCTCACGGATCACATTCGCAGCCCGAGGTATGACTGTATAATTGTGAATCGTGTTAATTATGGTGGTTAGAGCCAAAGATTTCAGAATGAGACACATGAAAAATGTCGGAGTGAGTTCACCACCATTCACTTTAAGCTTTTCTGGACAGTTCTAGGGCTGGTAAGGTTTGTTTTTTAAGTTCATCAGTCCTTAGGGATAACCTCACATTTCTCTAAATACGTGGAAGTTGAGTAGTGTGAGTAAAGAACTCTGTGAATAGAGACAAACATGTGGCTTTAAGGAGTCACTAAGGGCAATGTAAAAAGGTAGCAGAGATCCCCTGAAACTGAAAGCACTGAGATGCCCAAATATTGTAGAGTATTTTCCTGGTTAGCCTGTGATTTCTAAGGCATAAATTCAAACTGTTTCTTTAGAATCTCGTTGGTGAAACTGAACTAAATGCCAACTAATATCTTGCATTTTTTTTTTGTAACCTAGTTCATATTTTGATTCCCTTAAAATGAAAAGGTTGTTTCCCTTCAACTGTTTTTGATTATTTGTTTAGTAATTTGTCTCTTGACTTTGTAAACATTATTCACAAGGCCAGGGTCTGTTATGGATACTATTTGAATGGATGTATAATAATCCTCAGAGGTGATATTCATTATTATCTTGAGAAGAATAATTGACTAATTTGAAGGCACAGGGAAAACTGAGGATAAACCATGGCTTTGCTTGCTATATTTGGATTCCTAGTGAGTTGTGAAGAGAGTCACGCACAGAGGGAAAAATTAAATACAAACAGCAACATGATAGACAGGACAGGATCCTGCCCTGTTAATAACCCCGCTGGTTTGGATTAACCAAATGGGTTTCTCATCTCAATATGTGGCGAGGCCTACTCTTTTGCTGAAGCCTGCTGTGCATTCTCACGCTTTGCCCCTCAATCCCCTTGCTTTGGAAGTTCAGCTTCAGTTGCTTCAGGGTGTGAATGTTGTGCATCTCAGCTTCCCTTTGCCCATTTGGCCTGAACTCAATTTTTAGACGCTCAAGCAGATGCTATCTTAATTTTGATTTAATAAAAGGTGGAACGGTTTCTAAACCCATAGTTTTGTCCAGTAAAGCTTATCTGAAACTGTAATTAAGTGTGCAGTGAAAGAGCTTTTCTTTTTCTTTTTTTTAAAAAAGAAGACTGTCAGATTACTTCAGACCCTCAGAAAAAAAATATTAAGTTGCTAGCTTCATTAGTAATTAAATGTCCAATTACTGTATTTAATGTTTCTGCTTTGCTGAACTCTACAACTGCATTCATAAACAGCCCTAAGGAGGGCGTCTAATCTGTGCCATTGTTCTTCAAGTGGTTTGCACATGCAGAAAAAGAAAAGCGAAATCAACTCGACATATATAATATGGAAAGAAAGGGTGGGCAGGAGGGGCTGGGAAGGAAAGAGGAAATCAAACCAGTGTTCCTCCCTCACCAAGCTTAGGATTCTTGCCAAAACCCACAGAGAGCCCCTCAGGCCCCTCTCAAGCATCCAAATGTAATTTTCCACCCAGACAACACTCTCTCTTCTTTGTGTTCATTTTTCTTTTAAATTGAATGAATAGCAGAAACAAGAGGGAATGTTATAAAAAAAGAGTAAAGTAACAACAAACAACCTTGGTGTGAGTGGTGGTGGGATGACCATGTATACAGCTCAGAATTTAAGCAGATATACAAGATAAATGAAGGTAAGGGGAATTGTAATCAAAATTGTTGGGGCCCACTGTGTGTGTTTGCTGGCGAATGTTTTCTGCGAAGTAGAGCAGGAGTAATTTATGAATATTCACTTGAGCTGAAATTAAATTCATTAAAGGGAGGGGCCCTGTTGAGGCCCAATTCACCCTCTGTCTTTTGTTTAGTTATGGCAACAGAAAGAGCTTCTTTGTGAATGTGTGAGCATGAGGGAGCATGTGCACGCATGTGAGTTGTGGCAGGGAAACATACTCTGGATGATTTGGAGACTGTGACAGAGAGGTTCACCCTGATGACCAAGCGCAAAAAGTGAGGCCAGTTCAATTTCTAGAGGAAGATAGTCCCTCACACTAAGTTCTCTTTTATTGATTTTGCCAGCTTTATTTTGTGTTGGCAAAAGCAAAGCTTCTTCTTTGAGTTGGGTATGTGTTTGTGTGTTTTCAAGATTTATTCAGTTTATGGTGGGCAGGTGATTTACCTTCTCAGTAACCTGGGACTACAGAGATGGAGTGGAAAGAAAGCTCTTGGCCATCTGGTGAAAAGGGCAAATAAGGCTCTGGTGCATTAGCAGGTCTGCCTTTTGCCCCTTTATGTCTCAGAGACCTTGGAAGGCTCTCTCCTACCTCTCAAAACTGAGAACGATACAATTGCATGAGAGGCAACCCTGCACAGTGGAAGAAGATAAAGGAACTGGCAACTGTCTAAATAAATATGTCTTTAATTTGAAGCAAAAGTCTATTGAGTCAGAAATAGCTACATACCAGTTTGGCCGAAATAATTACCACATTCTATATTTCAGTTTTGGCTGATGAATACAACTCCTCTTGCTCAAGGATAAAAATTGGGCCTGCTCTGCAGATGGCAGCCCCCCTGTAGAGGGATAGTTTCCTTAATATCAAGCCAATCAAAGAAGCATTCAAGCCCTTTGTCATATGAGCATGGGTGGCTTCGAGTAAGGAGATCAGAGTCTTTACTGACTGCTTTCCCCCTTAGCATATTACCAAGTTCCTGTGAGCATGCTAGACAAAGGCTTCCCAGACAATGGACTGGTGATAGCTTCTCCTGCTTGTCTGGTGTGAACAATATCACAATATCAATCTTTCGTTTCCCAGAAAGACAGACATTCTATCGGGTAGGCAACCTAAGGCCTGGGGGCCTGATGCAGCCCAATTACCTTCTCAATCTGGCCCGCAGATGATCGGGAATCAGCGTGTTTTTACATGAGTAGAATGTGTCCTTTTATTTAAAATGCATCTCTGGGTTATTTGTGTGGCCTGCCTGGTGTTTTTACATGAGCAGAATGTGTGCTTTTATTAAAAATGCCTCTCTGGGTTATTTGTGGGGCATAGGAATTCATTCATTTCTCCCCCCCAAAATATAGTCCGGCCCACCACATGGTCTGAGGGATGGTGGACTAGCCCATGGCTGAAAAAGGTTGCTGATCCCAGCATTATATGAATGTGTCAAGTACCGAAGTGTTACCATTCACCAATTTCTCTCTCTCCCCCCACCCTCTCTCTCTCACACACACACTCAGTTTCTGTAACTGGATCCCACAAAAGTATTTGCCTGAGTCTACTTAGAGGAATAACAAAATAAGACTTTGAAACAAAATGTTTGCTGAAATATTTTATTCTGTGTCAAACCATAGGCAAAGCATGTGTAGGTTGTTTAATTAAGTACATATTTAAAGCATAAAAAGTGCATGTTGCGTTCAAATTAATTTAAGTTCTCATCCTTTATATTTCTGTTCAGCAATATTTTATGCCTTAGGGAGTAATCCTCCCCCACCCCCATGTTGATGTGGGTTGTGGGGTCTAGAGCTGGCGCAGGGGGAAAACAAGATAGCTGCCCACCCAGGTAGGGCTTCAGATGTGGTGATGGCTCTCCCAGCAAATTCTCTGGGCGGGATCAGGATTGCTCTGCCATCCATTTTAACATTCAATTACAGCTCCTTTCTTTAAGGAGGTGAAAACAGCAAATCTGCCTACACCCAGGATTTTTTTTCTGTTTGGTGAAAAATACAATTAAAAACAAAAAAGTCGGGGAGGACAGATGCACTCTTAATTTGGAGGTCCACAATTATTAGACACAGTCCTTCCCATGTTGTATATGCACATTGGTTAGTCTAACTCTCACTGTTTAAAATGAATATTGTAACCTCATTCAAATTTTAGTTTCTGTATCTTAAAAAAAATCAATTTGTTAATCAGCTTTAATCAAGATTGGAGGGACTACATCCCCTTGGAGTTGGTTTAGAATGTACATGTTCAAAGCAGAAGCTTTATTGAAAAAGAAGAAGAAGAATAGCAGTCTCTCCCTGGCTGATGGCTTCCATCACCTAAGGGTGATGGGAATTGTAGTACAAAACAACTGGTGGGCACTAGGTTGGAGCCAGAGGAGACTGCTGTAGATAAATGCTTGACACTGCATCAACAGTGTTTGCTAATGCTTAGAAGCCAGTGAGAGTCTTGGGGCCTTCTTTCTTTGTCTGCATACACACCATATATTTAAAGTACATTGCTTTTCCACCCCCACCCTAAAGGATTCTGGGAACTGTAGTTTGTTAAGGGTAGCAAGAACTGTAGCTCTCAGAATCCTTTTGGGGAAGCAGTGTGCTTTAAATGTTAGCCATTTGGACATTAGCCACATTGTGGCAAGAAAGTTTGAGTTGGCTTGAATTGCTTTGTATAAGTCATCATTCCACTAATTTTTCATGGAAATAATAGTGATGTGTTTTAATAAAGTTGCTAGGGCTGCAGGAAAAAATACATAAGGGATGCAATGCTCTTTACATCAAAGGCATGATAAAACTGCAGACCAATTCAATTGGTGCATGCAATTGTATTTGTACCCTTTGATATTCTCTAGCAAGAAAGATTTATGATGGTATGCCATCAACACAGTCAACTCCTCTCACTCGATCACTGCTGCCTGATGTAGTTTCTACCAGAGCATATATGTGAATACATTAATTCCAGAGGTTTTCAATTAACACCAACGTTGTGGGGCTTACTTGGGTAAATGAACTTTTACTTATTCCCTTTATGTAGTTTCTAATGTTGTTTTATTGTGGGTTGTAAACTTTTAAGAGTGGGTGCTTGTTCCTTTTTATTTTGGCTTCAAAATGTCATGCAGTGATTTTAAATAACTTGTGTGTTATATATATTGTATAGTGGGGTTGTGAAAGACTCCTGCCCCAAAGCCTGGGAAACCATGGCTTGTCAGTGTAGACAATACTGAGCTAGATGGACTAGCGGTCTGACTCAGCACATGGCAACTTCCCCAGTCTGATGTCTGCTGTGATTAATGTGAGGGATGAAGCCAGCTTGAGAAGTCTGCTGCTATTATTAGTTCCTCATTTCCATACAGTGGTGCCTCGCAAGACGAAATTAATCCGTTCCGTGAGTCTCTTCATCTAGCGTTTTTTTCGTCTTGCGAAGCAACCCTATTAGCGGCTTAGCGGATTAGCGCTATTAGCGGTTTAGCGGCTATTAAAGGCTTAGCGGCTTAGCGGCTAAAAGGCTATTAGCGGCTTAGCGGCTTAGAAAAGGGGGGGAGGGGAAAAATTGCAAGATTCGCAAGACTTTTTCGTTTTGCGAAGCAAGCCCATAGGGAAATTCGTCTTACGAAGCGCATCGAAAAACGGAAAACCCTTTCGTCTAACGGGTTTTTCGTCTTGCGAGGCATTCGTCTTGCGGGGCACCACTGTATTGTGGATTGGATTGAAGGATGGGTTCCATTTTCAGGAAGGAGGCTAGATTTCCCCTCCCCATTTCTGGATTCAGGTGTCTTACTTTGCGTTGTGGTATACTGAAAAAGATGCAGTGCACTAGAAAGCAGAGCAAGCTCTGGACAAAAGTATATATTGCTTTGCAGTGCTTTGTGTGACTAAATTGTAGCATCACAGAGGAAAATAGAGAAGCTGTCATTGCTGGCTTACCGTGGGAGGATGGGAGGTTCAGCTTCCAAAGCTGTAAAAGGCACATCTCAAGCAAGTTTAACCAAGCAACCTATTACAGTTTACTACAAGGTATGGCAGCATGGAAGGAATGATCTCAGAGCCTGTTGATAACTTTTGCAGTCCATGCAACAGTATGTAACAAGTCTGGTGATAAAACATTAGCTGGTTTACAAAATGGCCAGTGTCTCAGAAGAACAAAATGTAGGAGCAAAAGTGTTCTTTGCACTGAAAGTGGAGAAACACCCTGCTCTCAGCATTTCACAAATGAGGGCAGGGTGAGAGCCAACTCAGAGTTATGTAGGTGCAGTGGTGAAACTAACCCAGTGCTTCTGCTGGTTTTCTCACATGGCCCCAACTTCATCACTGCCCTGTTCCATCCTTGTCCTTCCCTGGTTAATATCAACAAGACTGTTGCTGTTGAGAGGGTGGTGGCTCACCACTATCTTGGTCAGCCCTGCTGAATTCATAGCAGAAGTGAGCTTTGAGCTAGGCACATGCTGCATTACTTCTCACAAGCAGCATCAAATAGCCGTTCTGGAGGCTACATGCTCCAGATAATCGACTTGAAACTTGGCTCCTATCTTTCAACTTTGCAATTCAGTACCTAAAACTATTTCCTTGGAAGTCTTAGTAAAAAACCGTTTAGAAGCCCAAGTGTATAATGTCTAGTGGATCACACTTATCTACATTCTTGTTGACACTCTCAAAGAGTGCCAAGAGCAGGATTTTCATATGCAGAAGCCATAATTGATTCTTCTATCTAAAGCAAGACTTACTTTCCTGTGTAATTAATAATTCTGGCTTTATATTGTTTTCCACCAGTTTTTATTGTCACTCTTATTTTATATTGATTGATTGAATTTATATACTGCCCTATACCCACAGGTCTCAGAACCGTTCACAGCTGGCTTGGGTGCTACATGTAGAAAGGCACGATCAATGGATGAATGAATGAATGTGACCATGTTGGACTGCCTGGGAAACTTTCCACTTGCTGATCTTGGTAGTTCCACTGCCTAGAGAAGTTTGGGGTGCTGGTGGCGCAGGTGGAGGCATTATTTGCATCATCTCCTAGATTGTGAAATTTCCTCCTCCACAGAGTGGCATTTTCTTTGTGTATTTCTCATGCTGAAAATGCATTTATTTACACTGACCTTTAACACCTGAGATACATGCTTTCATGATCCACTCTATTACTAAAATTGTAATTTATTTTGAACTGTTTTTAATATGGAATTTTAAATTGTTGTAACCCATCCTGAGACCTTAAAGTAGAGGGCGGAGAAGAAATCAAAATAACAGCAATAATACTGTAGCCACTGATTCGAACCAACTTGGAAATGTACACCTATATCATACACCTAATCTTTGGCCCTACTCACAATTGCAACCAGGGTTGCCTCCCCAGTGGTTGGTTCTCTGGCCAGGTGTTCCAAGGTATAGCTAGATGGCTAGTCATCAAGGGGAGATTGTTTGTTTTTTTCCCTTGAAGGCTGCATCTCTTCTCATAACTTTTTCCTCTTCTGCCTTCTAGCCATTGGTGAGGACAGGAACTGTCTTCAAATTTGCACATTCTACTTAGCAGCGACTAATGTACTTGCACCTGCCTTTTGCATTTTGCAGTCAACAAATTTGCTAGGTAGGAAGTAAAAATAAGATGTGTGCAGTGCCTCAAGCAAAGCCCTGCCCTTCCTAGCACACTCTTGAGAGAGAAATAATGTATTTGGAGGAAAGAAGGAAATAGGAAGAGTTGTGCTTATGTGTACCTGGATGCTTAATATTTTGTTGTTGTTGTTTTAAAAATATAATTGAGG
This sequence comes from Podarcis liolepis, assembly GCF_965112155.1. Taxonomy (NCBI): domain Eukaryota; kingdom Metazoa; phylum Chordata; class Lepidosauria; order Squamata; family Lacertidae; genus Podarcis; species Podarcis liolepis. The sequence goes on from NC_139559.1 coordinate 51,790,236, forward strand.
AGAAAACCAGGATTTTACTTTGGCAATGATTCACCTGGGACAGGAGACAGAAAATTGGAACTGCAGTAGGTGAATGGTGACAGTTGGAGAGTATGTGATAAGACATGCCAATAAATCCCTCTGCCTGCTACAGCAGATAGCGTAAGCTGGTGAATGGTGACAGTTAAGGTCAAAGAGCCCCAAATTAATATTAAAGTGTTAGTGCAAACAATTATTTTGTGTTGTACATTTGTCACCTGGAGAAGAGAGATATAACCTAAGATTTGCAACAACCTTCAGAACTTTATTTTGAATCCTAGGTTAGGAGTTCACCCTGGTTAGTGATAATAGTGGTAAATATCCATGGTTCAGGGTAGGGAACCATAGCCATGGTTGAGGATGAAGAAACCCATGTGTGAGAAGGGAGGGGCTGAGAGGGAGTTCATAATCCTAAAATCTCATACTTCATTCCAGTCATCTCTCTTAATTTGTTTAACAAGTTGGCAACTTCTGTAGTCTTGCTCTCTATTTTGTGGTATGCACACTGCTAGTGCTATCTGGGGGAAACTGAGCTGAATGTTTACAAAATACTATTTTGTTGGGGCCATCATTTTATTCTCTTTAGAGTTTAAATACTACTCAGATGTGCTTCATAAGTAACATGGATGCTGCTAACATGGATGCTGCTTCATAAGTAGGTGCCAGAGGGGTAGTTGTGTTAGTCTGTTGCAGCAAAAAAACAACGAAGAGTCTTGTGGGACTTTAAAGACTAACAAATTTATTCTAGCACAAACTGTCGTGAATTATAGTCTGCTGCACTGGATGCATGAAGTGTTACCCTGAGTTACAGGAAGATATACAAATGGTTGGTGAGTGGGGAGGATTCTCAGCAGTGGGGTCAGAAGGAAAATGCAGAAAGCACAAGCAGTGATAACCGTGTAATTAACAGTCCTATTCACACACACACAAAACAGTTGCTATTGATAATATAGATACCCTGGCTTTGGTAATCCAATTAACACATTTAATGTGATTTTTAAAACACATTTTGTCCAGAATCATTCCGCAAGTTATAGCATCTAACCTCTTGATGAATTGTAATTCAGGAATTCCATGTTGTTGTCTTCCTGTGTTCAATGCAGTGCAGTTCCTTTGTCCAAGGATGAGGACTCTAAGGTCAGTTGCAGAGATAACTTCAGATCAGTCGCTCTGCCATGGGCATTTGCAAGGCCCCACAACTTGCCAACATCTTTATAGCACACTTGGAACACCACTTTCTCAACACCTGTCCTCAAAAGCTTTTCCTGTACTTGAGATACACCAATAGCATCTTTCTCATGTGAACTCATGAACATGTGAACAATTCAGCCAAGACTTCAGTAATGCACCCCACCATAGGAGCCAACTCCTAGGGGCCAAGGTGGCTCCAGCCCCCCCATAAAATATTTGAGGGGGCCAAACTCCCACAAAGTTGATAAGATTGCCATTCAAATGGTGTGTGTGCACTGTGTCATGTGATTGATTATGTGGGGCAGGGCTTACCTGGACCCCCAATATTTTATTCAAGTTGGCACCTCTGCACCCCACTATCAATCTGGCGCCTAGACCAGCCCACTGAAGAGGTTCATTTTCATGAACAATTATTGACACTACAGCATGTATACGTGCAACTTAACTACATGGGTGTATGCAGTAATGACACATGTGTTGCATATTGGTTCCTACATGGAAAATGTGTGGCATGCAGGAATTAGTTACATCTGAATTGGCCTTGAGAAGGTGCAAGGATCCATGTGTTTGCCCAGTTTTTTGTCTGAAAAGCTAACCACAGGTTTATTAAATGCTTTTAAAAGCAAATATCAGATGTGTCTGGCCCTTCCTTTAATCCTCCTTCTTAAGCCAACATGCATAAAAGTGCCAGTCATATGTTCCTGTGCACTAGCCAGCATAGTAAATGGTTTTATTTATGCCTGGGGAAGTTCAGCCAAAAGATATAAATCCCATAAAAAGTACTGTATAAACTGAACCATGGAAATAATAAACTTCAAATTCATGGAATTTCTAATGTTCCGCTAATGGGTAAAAAATATGTTTAATGGCTGCTGAGTGATACTTGGCTGAAAACATAAGACTTAAAGTTTTCTTAACTTGCCAATGATATTTCAGAGACTTTCTCTGTTCCCCTGGCGTGTGAATTCCCTGCTGTTGAATGTTGGAAATACGCTTCTTATCTCCATTAGTACAATGAGCAGATAGGATTTCAAGATGTAGCTTTGTTCCATTTCCTTTGGCATTTTGTACTTTCACCTGTCCTATTATTTGTTATGCTTTGCACAGCATGGCCTTTAAGAATAATTAGGTTTGGGTTACAAATCCTGCTGGAAAAATTGCTTTGAAAGTTATGAGGTGAGAAAATGATAATAGAGTTGGAGCTCATGCAATCCAAGAACCCCTTAAAAGAATGATACATATGGATAGTTTGTGTAATGCACATAGGGTATGTGGCTCTGCCTCTGCAGTTTGCAGTTATTGCAAAATGTGGCTTTGTAATAGCTCAGCAGGGGCAACTGAAGGGAGGGCTGTAGTTCAGTTTTTCATGCAGGTTTCCATGTTCAATCCCTGATTTCATTAGATAGGGCTGAGGATGACTCCTGGTTGAAACCTTGAAGAGCTGCTTTCAGTCCTAGACAAATACAGTGGTACCTCGGGTTACATACGCTTCAGGTTACAGACTCTGCTAACCCAGAAAGATTACCTTGGGTTAAGAACTTTGCTTCAGGATGAGAACAGAAATCGTGCAGTGGCGGCGCAGCGGCAGCAGGAGGCCCCATTAGCTAAAATGGTGCTTCAGGTTAAGAACAGTTTCAGGTTAAGAACAGACCTACAGAATGAATTAAGTTCTTAACCCGAGGTACCACTGTACTGAGATGAACCAGCGGTTTGACTCACTATAAGGGAGTTTCTTATGTTAACCATTATAGTCTGACTCTTACTGAAGCATGAGTAATCTAGGCATATCTCTTATTAATTCCTCTAATAATGGCATGTCTTCTCTTTTTGTTGGGAATCTGAATGAGCATGGTTGTACCATGACATTTGTTGCTTGGTTCTACTAAGCATTTATTTAGCGTCAGCTATGTGCTGCAGACACTGCTGGGATTTTGAGCTAAGAGAGTCTCAAGAACCTGGCAGCAGATAATGCCCATTGTGTCTAAGGCTGCCTTTGGCCTGACCTAGACTTAAAACCTTATTGTTTTCATTTTTATGCTGCCTTTTATAAAAACAATCTCAAGGTGCTTCATCATAAAAAAGATAAAAACACAATAACTATAACAGTGATGCAGTCAGGACAAACTCAACATGCTGGCATTAATGGCCAAGATTTTAGCAAGTGCCAACAACCAAGAACTGTAGATCAGGAAGGCTTGGAAGTCGACTGATGTTTGCACAAATCTTTGGGAGAGCCAGACTTTAACCTTTTAGTTGGATTTCTTGCACAGAGACAGAATCTACATTTGTCTTTGTAATAGTGGCCCTCTGCAAACCATGTGATATGAAATTTTGTAAGGAAAATGGAGACTGGAGGAATCATAGAAGGAACTTTCTCTTTAATGTATGGGGCTCTGAAAGATTACTAGGCTTTGCTTTATGATTTCTGGATTTTCTCGAATAAGCTGCACCTTTCAGCCAACATATTGGGTAAAAAAAAAGCTGTATTTTTAAAAGTAAGCTGTTTGCTAGTGCATAAGTAAATTCCTATATAATCAATACACCTCACAGACTATACTTAACCCCATCATCTGTATCCCTTTTATATCACATTTGTGCTAAGCAAATGTGCAGTTTCTTCTAAACTAATGCTTATGGCTATCACTTTATAACTTTTTGCTAGCACGATTATGCTTGGGAAATGCATCGATCATTGCTTGTGCTGCTTTACCCTCTTGCTGTTCTTGGGTATAAAAGGCTTATTCTTGGTCTTTTCCTTGTCTGGATTCTGGCAATTTGTTGAGCCTTGCTGACCCTAATAGCTTGCGCCTTGCCTTCTCTCCAACCCAAGCAAAGATGCAGCGATTTGCTTAATTTTTGTGTTGTGCTGTTATTTCGCAAATTGGTCAGCCTATAAGCAAAGATAATAATAAAGGTATTATTGTCAACTTGGTCTGTTCTGTTGCTGGCATACTAATGCCATTTGTGATTTTGCTTTGCTGTATGAGTAACAATATGGGTCTGGGTATTGGCTTTTCTTGCTGCAACTTTAAAAATTTGAATATTTTAAAATAATGCTAAAAAGTAATTTTGTGGCATTTGACTGTTTACTTTCCACCCTCATTTTATACCTGGAGCTTTATGTTCTGGTGACTTTGCATCAAAGTGAATAACAGCTGGAGGCCCATTTTGACCAGGTGTTTGTGAGGTGGAGGGTGCAGGGTAGGTCCCAAAAGAAGATAAAAATACCGTTGGCTGGACATCTTAATAAAACTTAGAAAACCAGGGTGACTGTTTAATATTTAATCAGAGAAAGGTGTTCATAGTCTGGTACTGAGCAAGCCTATTGGCTTAAGTGGGAGCATGATACTTTGCACAACTCAAGGTTTTTTGAGATTTCCAGGGCCCCTAAAAGCATATTATTTTACATTTTGAATTTTAAAATTCTGTTAAACTTACAGTGTAAAAATGGAAAAGTACAGGGTAAGCTAGCAAACTTACGATATCCAACTCCCATAGATGGTGACACTATGTGTAAATGTACCTACTTATAGTTGAGCTCAGCTATTAGATATGTTTTCAGTAAATTATAATAATGTGTAGATTTGTAATAAAACCTCAAAGAAGTTGACAAAAATATTCAATAAATCAATAAAAGACAATAAAAGACAGGTATTTTAAAAAACAAATAAAAATCAACAACAAACAGATTAAAACACATGTAACTTCTTATGTCTGAATAGGCTTGCCTAAACAAAAATATTTTAGTAGGTGCTGGAAAGAGTACAGTGAACATGCCTTCCTGATGTCAATAGCCAGGGAGTTCCAAAGTTTAGGTGCTGCTCAAAGAATAATTTCTTAAAACTGCAGGGCGAGTATTATGTGGCACCTCTACCAGTGCCAGTTCTGCAGATTTAAGTGATTGAATGGGCAAATATGGGATGAGGTGATCCCAAAAGTAAACTGGTCCCAAGTTATTAAGGGCTTTATATATACTAACAGTAACACCTTGAACTTGGCCAGGCAGGAAATTGGCAGCCAGTGCAGAGCTCTGAGTGGAAGTATCATGTGCTGTCAAGGCCTCACTGCTGGCAGAAGCCATTCTGCAGCAATCGGAACTGCTTCTGCTTCTGCATCAAGTGTACATTAATCCAACCTGGGCAATGTTCTCTACGTTGCAGTACATGGAGACCTAGGTATGTGCTTCCACTGAAGACATGATCACCATCTTGCTCAGCAGCCATTCAGTATGTACTGGCATTGCCAACCATCTGTTTAGTGGGTTTGGACCAGGAGGAGCAGGTTTAAATCCCCACTCAGCCTTGAAACTCACTGGGTGACCTTGGGCCAGTCATCATCTCTTAGCCTCCCCTACCTCACAGGGTTGTTGTGAGGATGAAATGGGGAGGAAAACCACAAAAGCCACCTTGAGCTCCTTGGAAGATAAAGGTGGTATATAAATGTAATAAATAAGAAATAAGAAATAAATAGAGATTGATATAGATGTAGATTTTTAACGTAATCTGCAAAGGCCCAAACAATAATAATATTTTCTGCAATTTAGTAACAGAAAAAGACAGGGCAATCTAAACTGGCCACCTTATATAGAGTCACTTTGCCTATAGAACAACCATGTTCATTTTTGTTCCTGATAGTAAAACCACGTTGGCCCCTGCGGCCAGGGATCAGACAGGGCTCTGCTGTGTCCCTGATCCAATTTTAAAGGTTGTTGTGATTTAAGTTTGGCATGGCCCTGGAAGCTTAGCTTAATTTTTAAAGCGCCCAATGTGAATAATTCCCCTTTGAATACAGATAGAAAGAAGGGATATTGATTTAAAGCTTTAAAGCGGGTGGTTATGGATTTAAAGAAAGGAAAGAAAGGCAGGGGGAGCTTTAATGTTGGAAGAGCTGGCAGCCTAAGTATTTGTCTTTTGCAAAGAGGTTTTTTGCTGAGCACTGTGTAAGGGTGAGGGAAATTGCAATTGTGTTTGAAGTCTGGTTGGCTGGCAGCTGGAAGCCAGCTGTGGGGGCACTCCCTGAATTGTGGTTTTCCCATTCACATAGAAATGTTTGATATAAACTCACAGGCTTCCATGTAAGTGAAGTTAAGTGAATTATGTTGGCTTCCTGCAGGGAGACTATAGAGTTGCTCCAGGTTTCTGAACCCTTCTTGTTAGCCTAATCCAAAGAGTCTGAATGAAATGAAGCATAGGAGTAAGGGAGTGGGAGAAATTAGATTTGTTTTCAGGCCTGTCCTGGCTGCACCTTTGTGCTCAAAGTGGTATTAGTGGAAAAGGCATTAGAGCAGCAGGCTTAGTTCAGGGCAACTGGAAGGACAGTTCAGAGGTTAGTAAAGTCCTGCCCAGTAGCTTGTGGGAAAGCTGCAGCATTTTTCAGCGTAGGAGTTGGTCTGTCAGCAAACTGGTGAGATGACTCTGTAACCCCAGCTTTCTGAATTACAGAGGTGCTTGTATTAACTCCTTGTTCTGGTAAAGCTGTGGTCATATATACTTGATGCGAAAAGAAGAGGCAGCACCTTTGCAGTACATTCTGTTGCAAGAAATAAATCCTATTGAACTCAGTGGAGCTTACTCCTGGATTAGGATTGCTGCCCTGGATATGATGTCTTCCCTTGTAAATATTCCAGACTGATTCCATTGCACAGCAAATTGTGAGGGGGAAATAAGTCCATGTTCATTCCTACTTCTGGATCAATGGCCATGATCCAATGAACTGTGAAAAGATGTTTGATGGTCTCAAGGGGTTTTACAGCTGAATTCTATGAATGCCTATTGAAAAAGAAGGCTTACGCCTCCTTGGTAAGTACGCATAGGATTGCACCTTTGCCTTATTTTGTGAAACAGCAGTTCCCCAGCTGTATGCTACATTGCAGACTGACAACAATAAATCAGAAACATTGTGACAAGGCAAAGATGCTGTTTTAAAAAAGTCAAATTCTACTAGGGTAACAGAAGGCATTTATTTCAGCCTAGGTAAAAGCCTCTGCCATTGTTGATCAATACTGCAGTGATCATTGTGGAACGCTGAAGATAATGTTTTGCAGTATACATATTTTTAAACATACCTAAAAGCTATCAAACACATTGGATTTTCAGTCCTGTTTTCAGATTTCTTTTTACTACAGTACTTGTTTATGGATTACAATACTGTAAGTCCTGCTTTGGTTGCAATACTGTGTTGTCATTTTTTTGTAGCAGTAACTGAACTGTGGCCATCCTGTAAAAAAACATTATTCTACTTGGACCTTTCTGAGAAGGTTCATCCCTTTCCTGTCATTCAGATTTTGCAAATTGCCTGCGATGTATTGTCTTCCCAGCTGAATTTATGGGTTGGAAGCATAAAAAGCTAGTGTTTCAGATTGTCAATTTTGCGATTTAAAACAAAAGTTTAATGGTTTTGAGGACTAGGAGCTTCTCATCTCAATAGGTCTAATGCCAGAGCCGGTTTTAATACAGAGTTCCCACTTGGCCTTGAGGAAGAGCCATAGCTCAGTGGTACAGCATTTGCTTTGCATGCAGAAGGGCTCAGGTTTATCCCTGATATTTCCAGACAGAATCATAGATTTAAAGAGTTTGAAGGGATCCTGAGAGTCATCTAGTTCAGCTCCCTACAATTGAGGCATAAGACTGGGAAAGTCTTATTTCTGAACGAATAAGAGCTATTTCTCGTCAGTGTAAACCAGCTTTCCTCAAACTGGTACCCTCTAGATGTTTTGGACTTTAGCTCCCATCATCAAACCATGATGGCTGGCGCTGATGGGAATTGTAGTCCAAAACATGTGGAGGGCACCTGTTTGGGGAAGGCTAGTGTGGGCAATAGCTTACTGTTTCAATAGCTTAATGTTGAGCCAGCTGGGCAGGAACTGCAATATTCTCTTCTACTTCTTGGTAGGATGCGGAAATGCTTGTTGCTTCTATCACCCAGTGGTGGAAGAGTACGTAGCCTCCCCCTTCTGAGTGATGAGGTTCTATTCTTTATTTGCTACTGGAGTAAATAGTGAATAGAGCTTCCCATTTTACAGCAAAATGCTTAAATAAACTTCCTTTGTATGAAATGAATGCTAGATAAAGCTTCCCATTAGTTTAAGCCAGAGATTTTCAACCTTTTTGGGTCCACGGCTCCCTTGACCAACTACATGCTTTCCATGGCACCACTGTGGGGCTCAGGAGCCCAGTTATGTCACCCCTTGCCTTCAACAAACAGCTGTACAAACCTTTGGGAGACAGAGATGGGAGAGGGCCTCAGAGGAGGGAGAGAAGGAAAGAGAGACAGAGGCCAGTGTTGCCCATGGCACCCTGACCATCATTCAAAGCACCCCAGGATGCTGCGGCACAATTGTTGAAAACCACTGGTTTAAGACTTAAAATTTAAGGAAATTAGTCAGCAAGAACAAGGAAAATATTGTCACAGGATAGCACATCGTTAATAAAACAATATTTACTGCTGGGAAAACTATTCCGGGGGTTGCCAGCAAGGTGCCTAGGGTTGCATATGTGCCCACAGAAGCCTTCCCTGGTGCACGTGAGGCCACCTCTCCTTCAATTAAAGTAGACTTGAAGGAAGCATTCTATTGTAACCCATAGAATAGGTTGCAGGGAAGGGAGAGAGAGAGAGAGGCCCACAACACTTTGTTCGGTTTGCTAATCAGCTCATGAGCCCAAAAAAGTTGGTGGTCTGTTCTTCAATCTCTTATCATACATTTGTGTAAATGGTGACACCACGTGTATATTATGCCCATGGGGTTGGAAAATAAGACCAGAAAGACCCTCATACAAATAACAGCAGCAGCATGGCTCAAACCTAATAAGATTAACAAAATCTATTTCCCTGCTGGACTGAATTAGGGTACCATATGCTTAAATATATCTAATTGCCCAACCTGATGCATATGTGATGGATGTATAGAAAACATATTCTAAGCCTGCTGTCGCTTCTGAAATGCATCAATAGTGTGGTTTTCCAAAAGTGAACATCTCACATTTTTTATTTTTTTAAAATATGAAGTTGGAAACTAAGAGTTAGAAATGGCAAATCTCTCATTCCTCTCCTAAAAATTTGTGCTGACATATTACCTTAAAACACCAGAGTTAACATCCCTGCAGTGTTGGAGTAACCTAATGCTTTTGACGTAGCACTCTGTATGCTTCTTCCTAACACTTATTTGCTGGTGCAGCAAGTTCTAGGATTCCGCTTAAGACAACTTTTCTGTTATAGAACCTTATGAGTTCTGGACCATGCTGAGTGAAATCTGAGTTCAGGCAAAATCCGACTGTCTTGAGATTTCCTGCCTTCATTTCAAAAGAATTTGCAGACTATACTAGACATAACCTCAGGCCACCTACCCCATTTGTTCCGAACAAGGAAAGTACAGGCTGAGGAAGATTGAGAAAAGAAAGAAGGTTTTCAGCCAGGGTATACAGTAGTCCTGTTCTGTATTTCCCCGCTCCCCAATTCTGCACAATGCCATCTCTTTCAACGAGTCTTTTTGTTGTTATAGTCATTGGTGTTGAAAACCACTCTCTTAGACTGCAATCCTACATTCAGTTTCTTGGGCTTAAGTGACATTGAACTCAATGGACTGGCTTTTGAGCAGACATGTGTAGGATTCATTTATACTTCAAGTGAGGTCAAATTGTGCGGACACACTGATGTGAATGCTGTATTGGCTCCAGCAGTGTGTCTGTGCTTCACTGCCAATCTGCTTTTTACCTCACCATCCAGGTAAACTATAGTACAGCTGGGGTGGGGTGGCAGCTCTGCCCCACCACACTGGCCGCTACTGAAAACAGTTCCTGAAAAACAAAGATTGCAATTTGTTTTAATTTGCATAATACATAATTGTGAAGGTTTTTAGTTCTGCTTACAGACATGTGAATGAAGCCTGTAGCAAAGGAATTGTTAATTTCAAATCAGTATGTCAAATTCAGCTCCTTTATGCCTTCTTAGGGTTATCAGGTCACAGTGGTGCAGCAACAATGGTAGCCGTAACTGACAAAACTTTCCCTTTTGAGGCAAAGGAAGGGAATATCTGTCTAAATTCTAGTTCAAACTGCCTCATGATCCATTGCCTCCTTGTCTCTCAGCCCTTAGCCTTCCAGCCTTCTCAGTTTGGCCATCTTGTGCTACCAGGCCCAATGTGAAATTTGGCCTCTGCCCAGTGCCTCTATTTTTTCAGCTCCATTTGTCTAGTACCCAAACTTTCCCCAGATTCCTTCTTTTAGCCCATTGTGTATTTTGTCTCCCTTTCTTGAGCTACTCTGCCTCTTCCCAATACTTCCTAGAAGTCTCTTCGAACATACAGCTTCTAATATTATGTTGTTTCTCTCCTTCCCTTTCTTTCTTGCCGCTGTCTTCCATGCAAATTTAACAACATTGCTCTCAGACCAATTGCAATGTTCACACCACCATAGCCAATCAGTGTCCAGGGCTTTGCTGCTGAAAGCACAATACAACATATGGGTAGGGTGGGGAGTCACACACACATAAAATTTCCTAAGATCCAAAAACTATTGGGTTAAAAGAATTGAGGCACGTACAGAGTGAGCTTGCTTACAACTGATGCGCCATGCAACCATTCTGTCGCTTAATCTTTCAGCCCCAGTCCTCTTCCTCTGCATGTTCAAAGTAATACTGAAACTTGAAGACAGCAGTGAGTATCTAGCTGCCTGCTGCTTTCTTGTTATGCTTCAATTTGGGTGGGCAAGTGTGGGATGGCACAGAAAGGTTGATAGGTGGAGAATGTGGAGAGGGAGAGGACAAGTAGACTCTCCACATCCTGAATTGAATTTTTGTGGTTTTAACAGAGTACCCCACACTTTAATGATAGAACCACTTGTGTGTGTGTCTCTGTGATGTACAGAGTTCTTAAGGCCACACTTGGTTGTGTATTAGTAGTTCATAATTTTCGGTCTATTTGAAAGTAACATTAATTATTAACCTGGAATAAGTGACTTCAAATTATGCTGTACATGATCAGGAGGTACAGCTTTCTGATTAGTGCCTTACCATGAGTGCCTTACTACAAGGGCTAGCCAACCTGGTGCCTCCCAGATGTTTTGCACTACAACTCACATCAGCCCCAACCCTGGTCAGGGATGATGGGAATTGTGGTCCACAATATATGGAGGGCATCACATTGCCTAGCTGTTTCTTACTAGTTAACCTCAGTTATAGCACCTGACCAACAGTCTCTATTGGAAAATCTTAGGCTTTAAGAGAAGAAAGAAAGACTTGGTCCTATTTTGTTCTGTGTTTCTGGTCAGTGGTTTGGGGTTGGCTTTCCTTCTGAATCCATGTTAACAGGGCAAAATATAATGCTTGATGGTATTTGCAGTTTGAATGTTTGTTAATGAGGGTGAGACTTACAGTGGTACCTTGGTTCTCAAACTTAATCCATTCTGGATGTCCATTCCAAAACCAAAGCGTTTCAAAACCAAGGTGTACTTTCCCATAGAAAGTAATGCAGAATGGATTAATCCATTACAGACTTTTAAAAACAACCCCTAAAAGAGCAATTTAACATGAATTTTACTATCTAACGAGACCATTGATCCATAAAATGAAAGCAGTCTGCAGTCACAAAATCGATCAATCAATCAATCAATCAATCAATCAGTAGCTGAACTGGGTTCCACACAGTCACAAAAACAAAACAAAAAAGAGTAGCAAAAACAAAAATGCATAATAAATAGCAAAAACAGACAGACCTCAGCGTAACACTCAAAATGGAAGTGTGACACTCAAAACGGAGCATGTTCGACTTCCAAAAAAAGTTCGCAAACCGGAACACTTACTTCTGGGTTTGCAGTATTTGGGTTCCAAGTTGTTTGAGTACCAAGGTGTTTGATGTAACAAACATCCTCAAATCATTGTTATCTTGTGTTATAGATAAAACGTTGGGAGCTGATTAAAACCATTGGAATGCTAATAGGGAAGAAACTTTATGGAGCAAGACCAGAATAAGTATCTCCTCCCTCTGCCCCACTTTGACAACATTCAGATTTGGAACAGGCACCTAATACTTGTTCAGTGGTTTCATATTGCCCTCTGTATCTACCTGAGACAGACAGATCTGGAGATGTGGAAAATTAATCAGAAAATCCCAATAACCTATAAATCATCTGAGTGTGATTAATGGTTCTAGGAAGTGAAAGGTGGTGAGATGGTAGCTTGGGTTGTCTTGCAAGGCTAGCAGTTTTTCCATGAGAGCAATTAGTTTCAGACATTGATCCAATAGATTATGTAAGCCAAAAAATTGATGCTTGCTTGCATTATAAGGTTTTTACCACTGTACTAAATTAGGTTTGCAGGCAGAGTGGTGCTGAAAGGCAGTAGATTACATATGCAACCAATTTTCTCCTGGAGATGCAACAGAGGGGAGAGGCCATGAGAGGAAGCCAAGATTTATCAGTAGGCCTATCATAGGTTAGAAGTATTAGTGCTGTGGGCCCTTGCCTTCTGATTTCTTACATCAATAACTGGAAAGTGCCTCTGCTGAGTAATGCAGATTTGTAGCCATCTATGTGTATAAAAAATATTGCAAAAGTCTTAACTGGCATAGAAATATTTTTGGAATCTTTTAGAAGTTTTTTTGCACTAATTGCATATGGAAGTTTATATGACATCTGTAACTTACATTTAAATTCACAAGTTCTCCTTTTCCTCTTGTGGTCAGTGACCAAGTTGTCAGCTGCCATCATGGGAGAGGCCAACACCTGGAAACATTTTGTAAGTGGTTTGTGAAAAACTCTTATTTGTATAGCTTCACCACTGACCATGTATGGCATTTTTGAAGCATTCGTTTTCTTTAAAGGGTTTTTAATTGTGGCTCCTAAGCATGAAAATGAACTTTTGTAAAACCTAAGATCAGAGGGCAAGGGGAGAGATGCAGGCAGGATCCCCCATACTTTTTGGTTGGAATTTAAGGAGAATTGGGAGCAGGGGTTGGAATCTTCTTTGCACGACTCTAGGTGAAACTAATTGAATCAAGTATACAGGCAATTCCCCACTTACATGGGGGTTACATTCTGGCACACATAAGTGAAAATCGGGTAAGTGGAGAGCACCCTCTAAACACCCTTTAAATGCCCTCTCTGCAGCTTTCTCTGCAATCCAGATAAAAAAGACCATGGCAAAAATATCCACAACTGAAGTTGAAGCTCTGGGGCCAGCCGGAGGCTGGAGGACGCAAAGAAAAGTGGCTGCTGCACCACAGCGCACATCAGCTGTTAGGTGGGGAGACTGACCAGCCTAAACAAAGCACCGCTGCACCTCCAGTCTCTTCTCTGCCCTCAGTGAAGTCCTCTGGGCTCCGGGAGGGTCTTCATGTGAGCCACAAAGATTCTCCATCTCTCACCCTCTCATTTCCTGGTACAAATTAAATTATTTAATTATACCCCATAAGCTTCTGAAGGAAGGAAACATTGATTCTAATGGAAGGAAAGTATATTGAGAGCGTGTGCTGCAGATTGCTTACACTTAGGTACTCCTAAGTCCAGTTTGTAGATCTGCTCCTGTGCCTTAGACAGGGCTTTGTGATGATGTGCTAACCTCCTTGTTGTAACAATAACGCCTCCTGTGGGGAGGAATTCTCAAAGGGATTTAGTTCTCTTCTATTTATTCTCAAAGGGATTTAGTTCTCTTCTATTTATTAATGATAACCAGTGGTGGTTATTGACACAAATTAAAATATTTGTGCCAAGGTATCCTATACTCTGCACCAAGAAAAGCTGAAATCTACAGTCCGTAATTCATAAACAGATTTATACATTGTGGATATATTAGCTTATTTTGCACAATTTATTCTGTTTCTGCCCGTCACAAAAGGGGAGGACATTGGCGCTTTACACCCTGAACATTGGAAATGGTGCTCAGCCTCTGCTCTTAACTGCTGAGATCCCATCAGACCTTGCCCAGGTGCTTTCAGGTCTATCTTTTTTACAACCACAAAGGGCGAGAAACTTGCAGAAAACAAGCTCAGATTCTCAGCCTTTTGAGTTTTGGGCCTAATACCATGCATGGGATTTTGTAATACACAAAGCCCATATATTAATCAGTCTTCCTGCAGCAAAAGGATGGAAATGAAAACTATTTGTTAGAAGAGACTATTTGTGACCATTAGGTCAGTTTGCAACCACACCATTCTAAAAGGCACAGGATGACATTGCAGTTGAAAGAATGTCCAGCTAATCACTGGGTTCTTTTCAGAGACAATGAGCTTTGCTTTTGTATAGCTGTTGGTGTTCCTCATCCACCTTTCCCTGGCCAAAAATGCCTCGCTGAACACAAGACCAGTCACTGAACAGAATGCACTTAGTTTGTGCATAGAAATTGCTCCGAGAGGTATTTAAATCAGAGCATGTTTCTATGCAGCTACGAAGTGACTTGCTGTATATAAAACATATGGATTCAGAATTCTGCTATTGAGCTGCAGTCTATATAATGCTTCATCCCAGTGACAGTTAAATTAAGCACTGAAGTCCTTGCAGGCTTTCTCTTCTCTGTCTTAACTCTCATCAGCAGAATCCCTCCCCGCCCCCAGAGGTTTTGAAATGGATGAAAAGGAGGTGGGACATCACAGGATACAAAGGACTCTGTTTTTTAGAGTTTGGGGGATGGACAAAGTAACACATACCTGATGGGACGAGAGTGCAGGGGTGGGGGGACACCCACCTGCACCACATTTCTCACTCAACTTTTTCCTGTGTCTAATAACCAAGTCTCAACTATTATATGTAAGCAATTGCCTGTTTATTAACAGTCCCTTTGGCATACCTATTAAAGATGCATGTATTGACCTTGTTCTTATGGTGGCACACTGTGCTGCCTTTTTGGAACGGAATTTAATTCAAAATGCAGTCATCTGCAAGGCACTTAGTGTTGAAGAACACTCGATGAGACCAGGAGCCACTTCACATACCACAAAATTCTTAAACAAAAGTCAGTTTCTGTAGGAAATTGTGCAAATCCAACATGTCTGTAATTAGGTATGACGAGCCTACATGTGTGCAAATCTCTGCATAGACAAATGGTGATCTGCACAAATTTCTGCCTGGAAAGTGAATTCCATGCAGAAGCTTTTTAGCATGTGAACTCTTTTTTAGTCTGAAGAAGATAGATACTTCTTCCTCATTAAGCACCTGAGTCTTCATTTGCGTCAGGAGCTGCAGCCACATCCATTAGTCTGGGTAGAAAAAAGTGTGTGTGTGTGTGTGTTATCATAACAGCAACATTTTTGGTTCTAATAGAATTCTGAATAGTTTTTGAAACTATAAGACCAGTGGTAACAGTTGGCCCTGGAGAATATTAACCACTCTCAATTTTACCCGTGGTCTGCCATCGGTCCAGATTTTAATTTGCTCTGAACTAATTTTAAGATGTATTTTAATTAATTGCTTGCCTGTTTTTATGTTCTTATGTTCTTTGTATTCTGTGTTAGTTTTATGATGTTAGCCGCCCTGAGCCCGGCTCCGGCCGGGGAGGGAGGGGTACAAATAAATTTTTGTTGTTGCTGTTGTTGTTAAATGTGAAGGAAAACATTTACATGAGAGGGTATAATATGGGGTGAACTTATAAGGGTACAAGGTGATAGGAACCAGGAAATTTGAAAGAAAAGTCAAGGCAAGCACCCGTGCAGAGCATGGATTCCCTGTACCCTGCCTCATAAGAACATAAGAAGAGCCATACTGAATCAGATCACAGGCTCATCTGGTCCAGCAGTGTTCAGTCAGAGGCCTATAGGAAGCCCCAAGAAGGATATGACCTCAAAAGCACATTGTCACTCGTGATCCATAGAAACTCCTGTCAAACACCACCTTTGGTTTCAGAACCTTTTGCAGATAACCACATTCAAACCCTTCTCTGCCAAGATAATGACAGGAATCTTCTTTGCTTATCCATAATAGCAGATGGTTCCTTTAACAAAGTACCGTATTTTTTGCACCATAACACTCACTTTTTTCCTCCTAGAAAGTAAGGGGAAATGTCTGTGCGTGTTATGGAGGGAATGCCTACGGGTGGCATGCCTACGGATTTTCCTCCTCTAAAAACTACGTGCGTGTTATGGTAGGGTGCGTGTTATAGAGTGAAAAATACGGTATATCACCTTGCTTTTGAATTGTCCCCAGTGGTTCAGTGCTTTTGCTTCTTCTAGCCATGTTTTGTCAGAAGACTGTGATGTAAAATTGTTTCAGAGCTTTGACTCCCACCTGCAGAGATTCGGCACTAGCTGGGAGAAGCATTACTGAAACGCTCCACAACTACAGCTCTTAACAGCATACCCCCTGCTGTGTTTACTCAGAAGTAAGTGTCAATATGCTCATTGATGCTTACTTAGGTATGTGTAGATTTGTCATTTTAGGCAGCAATCCTGCATACACTAAATCTAAGGTACACAGTGGGACTTGAGTAAGCATGTACAGCAGGGGTAGCCAATGTGGTGCTTCTAGATGTTGTGGACTGCAACTCCCATCAACCCCAGCCAGTGGTCAGGTATGATGGGAGTTGTGACCCACAACATCTGGAGGGCACTACATTGGTTATCCCCAATGTACAGGATTGCTCTGTCGGCCTCCTTTTTCTTGTAA
This sequence comes from Podarcis liolepis, assembly GCF_965112155.1. Classification (NCBI taxonomy): domain Eukaryota; kingdom Metazoa; phylum Chordata; class Lepidosauria; order Squamata; family Lacertidae; genus Podarcis; species Podarcis liolepis. Next base: position 51,807,029 of record NC_139559.1, read on the forward strand.
GATAATATTTGGTTCATTGGCAGTGTGATAACTCCTTTAAAAATGGATGCTTAAGACTGGTTATCCCAGAGGAAAAGAAATGTGTACTCTATATTGCTTCTGTTTAGGTGTACTTTCTTTATCTGATTGGTATATGTGGAGTCTCTGAATGCGGTAGTTAACATTGCATCCCCTCCCCTATGCTTTCCCATTACACTTCTATCTACCTTTGCGATGCCAACACTATAACCCAGTCCTTCCTTCTTGCCAGTCATTGCACTATAATCTATATCACAGATTGTAAAAAGTACCAAGGCAATGTCAACATGGTAAGTGAGTGGAGTCAGACAGAAACATTCTTCTTCACACAGGCCTTTGCTGTTTAAACAATCTATGGTCTTTAAAATGTGCCGTGGGTTTTTTGTTTTGTTTTGTTTTACTGTAAACCACCCTGTGATCTTTGGACGAAGGGTGGCTTCCAACATATATAAAAACGATAAAACATTAAACATTAAAAAACTTCCCCATACAGGGCTGCCTTGAGATGGCTCTGGGGTCAGATAACTCCATATGCTCCAACATTAATCTTGTGAAAATAGGGACGTCCTAAGGGAAACGGGACATTCTGAGATCAAATCAGAAACTGGGATGGGTTTTGTGAATCCGGGACTGTCCATGGAAAATAGGGACAGTTGGAGGGTCTGCACTGATCATGGACTGCTCTCACTAGGGCTGCATTACTGCTGCCCATCTTACTCATATTCAGGCACCGGGCCAAATGTTTTCTATATTCTCAGGTAATTAATATGATTGTGGTTTCTGTTCTATGGACTTCATGTTACTTCTGAGTATTTGTTTTATTGTTTATTATTTCACTTTTGTTTGTGTATGCTCTGAGAATTGGCTTAAAAGCAAGGTTGTAAATTTAGAAAACCTGGAACATGTAAGAGAACACACCTTACTATTGCATCTTCCCCCACCCACACCCAATGCTTCTTATTTCAATGCACTCCATGGAAATGCAACCAACTGCCCATGGAGAACAGAGTGATCTTTTCCTCCATGGACAGTTTTGCAGCATGACTCAGCCATGCTCACTTTTGCCTGCTGATGGGCTCCAGTCAGCTGTGCAGTGGAGAGCACAGTCATGGGGAGATTCGGAGATTGCCCTTGGTGTTGAGAGTGAGTTGCAACTTAAATAGTTTTTCATATTTAGCATTCTGATTTGGAGCCCTTATTCCTGACTCTTTTAAATACATATTTTTTTGTTGTACTGTTTGGGATTGCCATCCTATTGAACATGGCACAATACCTAGATTTTAGTTCTGTAGGCAGGACCTCATTCATATATTAATTCATTCATTTCTATATCACCCTTCCTCATAGCCTCAGGGCAGTTATGCATATACAATTTTATTAAAACTATAAAACACAATATAACAAATTAAGATTGGTGCTGAACTCCATACCAAGGCAACAGCAGAAACCAGTCCACTATTACAGATAGTCAGCACATAATATAGAAGGGAAAATTGTACTCTCTGTGTTCTCACTGGCATTTGTTGAACCCCAACTTCTCAATATTGAGCTGCCTGTGTTCAGGCCATAGTGAGCAATAGCATGCAGAGAATCACTATGTAATAGGTTTCAATTCAATCTCCTTTATTATACTCTGGTTTCTCTTCAGATCCTATAAATCTTTCACAATAGGTTTCTTGGCTCATCATTTCACCTCAGCAAACACTTCCAACAACATGTCTTGGAAAGAGACAGAGTTTCTCACCTGGTACTGATAAAAGATTGCCCCTTTTCTTGCTCTCCAAAGCAGTTAACTTAATGAATGCAAAGTCATTCTCCATTCTGGCAATGCCCGTAGCTCTTTTCAGCATCTTCTCCCACAGTTTTTCTCTGTAGGTGGTGGTGGTGGTTGTTCATTTTCCTTCCACTATCCCATTTGGTATGTTTAATAAAAAAATCACTTAGAAATTTGTAGGTCTTTGTTAAAGTAACTGCTGTTGGTTGAAGGCCATGTAATGGTACTACATGGCTGCATTTTGCTGACAAATTATTCTCTTTGGCTTTGAAAAGAAGGGGAAACAACTGAGAGTTTTAATAAAATTTTATACTGAAGCTCCATCCATTATGAAAGATCTACATGTAACCAGGTGAATACAACTCCCCCCACCATGTTCCTTATGTTTCTGTGCATTATGCAAATACCATTCTGTTATTTGCTCTGCTACTAATAATGGTGCTTATTAGTTAGCCCCGAGGGCATATGATGTAGCCACATTACAAATGCTAAACAGGTTGGGGTCTTGTCAGTGCCTGAATGGGAGACTGCTTAGGAACCAGATGTACACTGTCATGAGTTCCATGATGAATGGAAGGTGGGATATCAATATACTAAAATAAATACACTGAATCAATATAATAAAATTTCCAGATTACACCTCCCAGCAGTTTCATATAGGTGTTGAGGAGCACTGGGGACAAAATAGAACCCTGTGGGACCACACAGCACAAATGTCATGGTGTAAAGCAGGAGTTTTCCACTATTATTCTCTAGTAGCAGTGGAATCACTGTTATGCAGTACCCCCAATCCCCAACTTATCAAACCACTCTAGGAGAATTCATTAGTATTGAAAGAGGTGTTGAGGATGTGCAAGTGCAGTGGTGGGCCTTGGGGTCTCAAATTTCGGTGGCACCCTATGCAAAACCAAAATTCTGTCCACCTGCTTCTTGAACTCCATTCTAAAGCATAGTAGTGGCATCTCATGTGGTGCCCCCGAGGCTTGTCGGTCAGTGTGACTGAACCGGTCACATTTTCCTAAATCTACCTCTGGCAATTTTCATGAGAATGGGTGGTCAGCCTCTCCCCTGCAGAAGTCCTTTCTGCATCCTGGAGTTGCAACAACTGACAATGATCCCAAGGACACTGACCAATTGGTAGTCTAAATATCTCCCTCTGACATACAGTATGTCAGCTATGGTATTGTGTGCGCGGGGTCCAACATTATTGACAGATTATGAATTTAGAATCACAGAGAGGAAAGAGTTGAACCCCATCTCCCACAAAACCACAGTCTTGACCAGATTCAGGGAGACCTGCAGCTGCTTTTAAGCTTACATAAAACAGCAACAGGAAATCTGGTCACAGATCTCCCAATGTCACATCTGGTTGCACCCTGAGTGCCAAAAAGTAGAGCCAGTTTTGTTTGCTGTATGTTATGTTTTTCACTAAGCACTATTTAGCTTCATTTGTGTTAGATCTCCCCAAGGCCTGCGGACCTCATCCTGTGTATCTCATCTATAGCATGTTTTTATGTGCTACTCCGAAGCCAACTGTGTGCCATGAGAGATGCAGCATTAGAATGTATTGATGTGGTCTGTTGCAGAAAGCTAGAGATCGCGGCTTTGAAACTTTCAGAGAGGAAATGGGTGTCTTTGTTCTAATGCCGGAGGGGCTTTAGAAGTATGAAAATCCACAAGGCCACTCCCTTCATTACCCTGTGAATTATTGGACTCAGATTGTTAGTGTCTTTGTCATGTGAAGTATATGATTATTTTTTACAGTTAACGTTTAACAGAGCTGAAGACCTTAAAGGAAATGGCAAGAGAGCTTCCAGACTTGCAGAGCTTAGTTCCAATAAAATTTATGAAGTGACTTTGCACCAAGGAGATTCTTTCCGCCTCTCCGGATAGGCTAGAAGTACAAAAGCTTTTAATAAATCAGAGGCAGATTGGTCCAGCGTCCAAAATTGGTCCCAGATTCACTTAAATCTCTCCAAGTCATTTTGGTGTCACTTGTATTTGCTAGCTGTACAAGCATGCCACAAGAGACCTGTGTCCTGTGTGTGTGTGTGTGTGTGTGTGTGTGTGTGTGAGAGAGAGAGAGAGAGAGAGAGAGAGAGAGAGATTCTGAACTAATTAACCACAGCCACCCACTGCCACACAATATTCAGCCACATGTTTACCAATCTGGGGATTATTATAGCTGTAGTACATATTTGCATGAAGAGAAAGGACCTGCTTTATGTTAGTTGTGCATGGGTGCATTCACGGTACCAAGAGTGGCACTGACACCAGGTTGTCTCACATCAAATGGTGCCTGGACCAACTGAAATCCACTGATTGATTCCATGATGTGCAGCTAACCAACATAAGGGTTGCCATATTTCAGGACGCCGATTTCCCCCAGATGTCAATTCCGCCTTTGAGATCCCAGCAATGTCCGGGAAAATCCAGCTGTATGGCAGCCTTAACCAAAATACTGTGGTGGGAGGGTGGGGGTTGCAGTCTCATACAATCAGCACTGAGGATAAGTGAGCTGCTCCCTAGTGTAGTGACTGTGTCAAGAGAAAATAAAAAAATTCCTTCCGGTAGCACCTTAAAGACCAACTAAGTTAGTTCTTGGTATGAGCTTTTGTGTGCAAGCACACTTCTTCAGATACACACATGTGTATCTGAAGAAGTGTGCTTGCACACGAAAGCTCATACCAAGAACTAACTTAGTTGGTCTTTAAGGTGCTACTGGAAGGAATTTTTTTTATTTTGACTATGGCAGACCAACACGGCTACCTATCTGTAACTGTGTCAAGAGAAGTGTCAGTACTGTACTATATTACCTCATATTGCATCAGATACCGTATATCCTGTCTGGGATGGTTCATCTTACAGCAGTAGTGGCAAACTCGCAAGTGTTGATACAGACTAAAAGGGATGTGTATTTCTTAACCTTCTGTCATCTTGCTGCATCAGAGCTGTTGTGATGGATCAAGCGGTGTGCGAGGAGCCATGCAGTGGTTGGTTAGACTCTGGAAGCAGCAGAACCTTACTGTGAAAATTAGTCAGTTTTTTAAACAGGACTAACAATGCTTCCACTCACCTGCCCCACTCAGTGTTGTGCACTTTGTTGTTCTCATGGATTCTAGTGCAAGCTATCTTGTTATTCTGTTTATAAAGGTGGCCTGCATTGCAGGAATTTAGGTTGCTTGGCTTCCACGTAACAAGTGCTGTTTTGTTTGCTGCAGCATTCCAACTTGGTACGCAGAACAAAGCCAGAACATCTAATGGAGAGGTATTAAGAGGTTACATCCTCCTCAAAGGGTGATCTCTCTAGTGGCATAAAGACAGTAATTTCTTTGCTCTTGAATGCTCAGGTTGCAAAGCCAGCCACCCCGTTCCCCCTAAATTATGTGCTGTAATTCTGGGATTTGGCTGAATGCCTTGGTCTGGCTCTCCTTCCGAAATGCCTCTCCTTGCTGAAGCCATGGGGATAGTTGAAAAGTGCCTCTGGAATGCAAGCCAGCATTCCTGCAGGGCAGCCTCCGCTGAGGCAATCCAGAGGGTTCATTGTATGAGGCACGTGGCAGGCACTTGTGGGTGAAGGGGGGGAGGATGTTGCTGGGTAGTTCAAATGGGAACATAGATCCTCATGAGTTTGAACTTGACATCTGTATTAGGCAAAGGCGCAAAGCTCTTGACTGACCAGTTCAACCTCTCAGATAAAGAGTTCAAAAATATGAGTAGCTTAGAGAATGTAAGACAAAACCTGCTAAATGTCCAACATCCTGTTCCTGCCTTTAAACCATGACTCCAAATGAGCAATTTAATTAGCTGGAATTTTGCCTTCCCCTTTTCTGCTTGCCAGCCCACAATACAGAGAAGCTTCTACAATATTTGCATTGCACATCTAGCAGCCAAGTGCGGGTAAAAATACTGTGCAACAGCACAGGATTCAATTATTTTATCTGTGTTTCATTGACAGTTTTATTATGTACATTGCTTAGACAACTTTCTGATTATGCAGGCTACAAATGTTCCTTTAAAGAAAGAATGCAATGCAAGTTGAACAGCAACAGTAAAATGCTCACCAAACGGAACAAATTTCCATTATATCAGAACTGTATAGTGTGACTTTAGCATGGTAGCTCTGTTACTTACAGCAAATATGTTGGACAAGTGGAGTCGTGGCTATAACAACAGGCCTTCACTATTACGGAGAAAAGGCACAGCTAAATACTGGAGACTCTCAATTTAAGCTTTTGAGGTTTTTCCAAGAGCAAACAAGGAATAATATATGTGCATTAGAATGGATCACATATTGGACCTTATTTATGAGTGATATGTTGCTGTAAATACACTCTAAAATCCGCAAGTCTAATTCTGCAAGGGGGCTATTGAATAACAAAGTATTAGTTTTTCCCTCTCCAAAACTAGGGTCCTGAACACGATGGGTGATATCCAACGTTAGTCATACATGAAACAGGCCCATTGAAATCATTAGATTAAGCCCACTAATTTCAATGGGTCTACTCTGAGTATGACTAATGCTGGATATCATCACATATATGTATTAGGTAGCCAGTATTTTTAATGGGTTCATGGAAATGTGAAATCAGTTAATGGGCTTTGTTTTTTGGGTAATATGCTTTTTGAACTGTGCCATCATAGAAAATGAATGAATAGCTTTTAAGGGTGGGCACTGTGGAATCTCCATTATTGGAATCTTTTGCTAGGACTACAATAATATAGTGATGAAAAATAACTGACCATTCATTCATTCAGACATTGTTATAATGCTTTGTGCATAAGGCAGGGTACAGAAGTTTACAAAACAGAATTAAAAACAGTGTACAATTGAAATGTAGCTATTAATTGGCAGAGCAAACCAACCCCGCTTTGTGCCACATTGGGGACTTTGGATTGGTCAGAGGTCCCTTCTACCCAGTCCTGCTGGCCTCCATCAGCTTCCTGTTGGTCCATCTCTTTAGCTTTGTGCCCTGGGTTGTCAGCATCTACTAGAGATCTGGCTTCTTATATATAGCACATAGAGCATATGCTAGGTCCACTGTGCACTCATGCAGTCTTTCTCTCTTTCTCTCTCTTATACCTCCTCCCTGTGGTTCCAGCACACCCCTTAAAAAGCATTTGACAAGGTGAACTTGCAGTCCCTTCCTATCATGTTTGTCATGGATTTTTGGATCACACCTTACTTGGAATTCTAAATCTTGTTGAATTTGCCTGCAATATGTCAGTCTCTCTCAGGGTTAGAAATTTGTTCAGAGCATTAGACTTTATTTAGAAAGTAGGCTTCAGCTTTTCTCCTTGAGCTGTTGGAAATTGTATTTCTGGAACTGTAAACCAGACTTGTTTTGTCCAGCTCTTGACGCTTCTGCAGGCATGTGCAAACTCAACCATGAAATGGCAAGGAAAATGGCTCTGTGTTTAAGCCTGAAACAAATCCATTACTTCAGGGCTAGAGTTGCTTCAGAAACAAAGCAGTTATTAATCCAAACAGATGGCTTTTCCAACACAATTTAAACCCTTTGCTCAACAGTGCAAAGTAAATATCGAGTTGTCCCTGTAATTCCACGGGGCAGGAAAGATGTTCATAGACATTGCACGGATTTATGCCTCTGGAAAAACTGCTGGAAAATGTGATGTGCATGGTCAGCATAGCTAGAATGAGAAAGGGAGTAAATGTAATTTTAGAACTTTGCATTTACTGTGGTTTTGAAGGAGTGAGGACCAGGGGTCCACCTGGGTCCACTTTGGAGAGCCAGGCTGGAGATAAGCTGAAAGCCATCTTAGAGAGCAAACTAAAAGCTAAAAAAGACATTTCTCTCTCTCCCCTGCTTGCCCCTGCTTGCAAAACAATATTTTTGCAACACAGCGAGTTTGCAGGAGGATGCGGTCAGGGGATTTTGGAGCTGTTCTGAGAAACTGTTCGTTTGCCCAGGATGTCTAGCCCACCACAAGGTTCTAAGCCGAGCAACCTGTTGGAACCACAAAAACAGGTGGGGGGGTTGAGCTTCAATGAATATGCATAAAGGGGAATGTTTGAGGGCTGGGTCAAGGGTTGAACCATTGTTTTGCCTGAGGGGATAAAAACTGTTTGCCCCTGGTGTTCGGGGGCATTCTCTCTCATTTCGTCCTGAATGCACCCCTTTTTGCTTTTTGTCTGACAAAGACCAAATTGAATAAAACTTTTGTTTTAAAGAAATATTGCTGCCTGGATTTTTCCATTCTGGTCTGTATTCTGAAGTCTCTAACATTTCTGGTGCTTGCGTGACTCGGATAGGGACCTTAAGTCCTCAAAAGACCAGAAGGCAGCTCCCTTGTCCTTTTCTAGGCAGGACACAGGGGAAGAGCCAATAGGCCGCTTACTCCTGGCGCCACCGAGGCTTTTCTTCGGAGGAGGGCGAAGCCAATTTGACCCTTCTGCTGGATCCTAGAAGAGAAGGCAACGGATTGAAGGATCGAGGTTGACAGGACAGGCCAGAGTCCAGCCGGCTGGTGAGTACATGGAAAAGGGCCCTGGGGACAGAGGAAGACAGAGACCCCCTTGTAATTAAAAGGGGAAGGGGCATCCTGATCACATGCCCAAGCGTGTTTGGTGGCAGTAAGGGAAGGATTGGCCCCTGATACCCACCCACGCTTAAGGATTTAAAGGAAGGCAGAAAGGAAAAAGGAGGGGGAACCGGGAGGCTAGTGTGTGTGGTACAGCGTCCAGTGAAAGAGGCACTTGGTGCGTGTGTGTGTGTAACCCCAGGGTATTCCCCTGGGGTAGAACCAATAAATACTCCGGTTCCCAGCAGCGCGAGCTCGACTGGGCGAGGAAAATTGGGAACTGCATGTGTGTGTGTTTGTTGTTTGGGGACGCTGCACAAGGGCCATATTAAATATGGGAGGGAGTGGCTCAAAAGGTCTAATAACTCCCCTACAGTGCATGCTGAACAATTTCAAGAAAGGATTCAGCGGAGACTATGGCGTTGTGATGACGCCAGAACGCTTACGCACTCTGTGTGAACTGGACTGGACACAGCATTGAACTGGGAAGAAACATAGGGGCCCTAGTTGGGACAGGGCAACAAGGAGTATCTTTTGAGGCTGAGTAGTTATTTAGAGAAGAGTTTCAGACTCAGATTCAGATTTGGGAGCGATGAAGGGGATCGCTCCAGAGATCCCTTAGGTTATCCAAGTTAGTATACAGAACTAGAGTGCATACAAAGCTTTCAGATCTCTGGACCTCAATGAAGGCAAGAGTTCAGCCAGGCAGAGCTGGAGGGTTCTCTGCTGAGCTGTAAGTTTGATAGTAAGGCAAGCCTCCTAGTTTCTCCAAAGCCCATCACTGAACTGTGAAGCACATGAGCCTTGCAGACCTCCAACAGTTTTGATCCCTATAGTAACTACAGATTGACCAGGGAGGGCAACCTAAATCCCAGAACTTAGCTAGGGAAGAGCTGGGTATCTATGTGACCAGCGGCAGTTTGGAACACATCAGGGAAACCCCCAGTAGTGCCCTAGCTTCTCTGATAACCAGTGAGAGGTGGTCTATGGCTAAGAAATACGAAATGGTTCTAGACCTATAGCAGTTATAGTTGAGACAGGGAGGGCAATTTAATTGGTGTCCTTAACCAGGCACCAGCTGGATGGCTCGGTGCTCAGGTGTGTCTCAGAGAACACTGCAGCAGACCCCTGGTTTGAGACTCAGGCAGAGAAACCTCAAGAGAAGACCTGCATCTTTGTGGCCACCACAGTTGACAAGTTAGTTGCCACAGAAAAAGGATGAGGGAACAGATGAAAAAAAAAAAAAAACAAGCCGGACACCTGAAACTGACCACAGGGTGTGACCAGCCAAGGTCAGGTGTCTGCTGGGAGAACTACTAGAAGTTTAAAAAAAAACCACAAATAAATTGCATAAAACTAAAAGAGGAAGAAGAACTTTCTCCATTTAACTTGCATGAATTTGTGAACATGGATGAAGTTCTAGAGGTTCACGTAATAATAGACAACCCCCCACCCCCCTGGCTGAAGAAATATAAGACTGATCAATGCAAAATTAAGGAGCACAGGCAGGAAAACGCCTCAAGAAGCCCATTTACCAGGGATCCGAGGCAAAAGTCCTGGCCCCACCCCCATATGATCCAAGTGCCGTGGTGGCCCCTTGGGAGGACAGGGACAGCCCCATATCCCCAAAGCTCCACCGCCGCCCCGATATGCGGCCCAGGGAGCCGAAGCAGGAAAGGGGGGGCTGCCAGACACCCCAGAAGTAGACGAGGCAGAGCCCAGTGACCAGATCCTGGACAAAATATATCCCAACCTTAAAGAATTGAGGGAAAGGATGAACAAATACAGAAGTTTGACCACTATGTATCGAAAAGCTGCAGAAGTTTATTGCAATGTTCGAGGCAAAGCATTGGGGGAGCACATAAAGCGGTCCAGGTCCACCGCAAAGGCAGGAGAAGCAGAAGTCCTGACCCCCCTTCATATAGTTTGGGACAAGCCACTCCCTGCGCCTCCGTTCACCCTTCAATATGTCCCCTTCACCACCATCGATTTGATGAATTGGAAGACCCACACCCCTGTGTTTGCTGAGAAGCCCCAGGCAGTTGTGGACTTGCTGTCCTCTATATTTGCAGCGCATGAGGCTACCTGGGCAGATTGTCAGCAATTGCTGAGCACTCTCTTTACCTCAGAGGAAAGGAGGAGAATTAATACACAGGCTTTAGAATTTCTTGGAACGCCTGATGGAGGCATACAGAATTTGGACCCCCTTTGACTCTTAACTCCCTGCACATGAGTTAATGGTAAATGCCTCCTTCATAGGACAATGTGCAAAGGACATTAGAACCAAAATCCAAAAACAGCCTGGGTTCCAGGGCATGTCCAAATCTCAGATCATGGCCATCGCCCAGAAGGTGTTTGAACAAAGAGGAGAGGCTGAGAAGAGGGAGAAAAAGCAGTGGAGGAAAGAAAAGGCAGCAGTGTTAGGCACAGCAATGGCTCACAGGCCAGGGACCCGAGGGGTCCGCCGTAGCCATTCAGAGACCCGCGGCCAAGGGGGAGGAAGATGCCTGTTCAGCAACAGCAAGGCCATAAGAATTACCCCTGTGAAAGGCTGCATGGAGCCAATTAGGAAGCTTGGTCAAAACGCATGTATTACTGGCTGGCAGAAAAGCAGTTATGGAAAAATACACAGGCTTAAACAGGCTTTGCCCAGCCCATTAAGAAGTTTACAGGCGCAGTGGAGGCTTGTGAAGGAGACTTGGCTGATGCTCTAGAGAAGCCCTGGGTTGCGTGGCAGGGATTGAAGACGGCATGTCAGGCTGCAGTGGTAGCCAGACCAGAGGGGCCTAGAGGACGCCCAGAAAGCCCAGAGGGGTCTGAGGCTGCTTTGAGAAGTTGTTTCTACGGTTCAACGCATCTGTGTAATGGACTGTGTGTTGGAGAAAGGCTGAAAAGGCAGTTGCAAGCTGTTCCTCAGGCAATGGAGTACCCAAAAGTGGGGGTGCAGGCCAGACAAGCCATTCCAAGAGTTCTGAGGAGGCCAAAGTCTCCAAGAGTTATTTGTCCTCTGAGGTGAAGTCCAACAGCGAAAGGCATCGCCATGCAATTGACAGCTGGATGCAAGGCTAACATCTATATTGATTCTAAATATGCCTTCTTAACCCTGCATGTGCATGGCGCCCTATGGAAAGAGCGGGGCTTGAGTGGAGCCCACGGGAAAGCTCTGAAATATGTTCCAGAAGTTGAGACGTTACTAGAAGCTGTATGGGCCCCCAAAGAGATTGCTGTAATGCACTGCAAAGGCCATGATAGAGGTTGGGACATGGTCACTAGAGGCAACCGGAAAGCAGATAATGCAGCTTGTGAGGCAGCTCTGAAACCTCCACCAGTGGTCACCACCGCCCTCAACCCAGCTACCCTGTTGCCGGTAGGAGAAGGTGAGGAGCAGACGCACGATTGCATTGAGGTTATGGACACAAGACTGGACCTGGCGAAGTGGCCAGAGGAAATCGATTGGCAGACAGAGTGGCCAAGGAAGCAGCCCGGGAACCGGCCCCCGCCTCAGTTATTGGAGCAGTGGTCCCAGAAGAGATCTTAAGCACTGCTGACAAACCACATACTATGTGTCCACCCACATGAGGCCAGATGCCACAACCAAGCAGCTGGAGAAGTATGTCTATATAGCCAACCTTTATCAACTGGCAGCCCAGATTTCCAGGAAATGCCTGCTATGCCAAAAGAATAATCCCAGAACTCACTCCAGACAATGTGGAACCACGTTACACCCTTGATGAACAGCAGTGGACCAGCCAAGAAGGAGCAACGCTCCAGGAAGGACCAGACAGCCATGTTTTTGCGCCCCAACATCTGGCCAGCACAATTGTAAAGAATTACCACGAGTCCACCCATTTGGGAGGCCCAGCTGCTAAAGCACACCTTGGGAGAATATTCTATCTCAACTAACTGCTGCTATAACTAACTGCTGCTATATCCCAAAACTGTGCCCTGTGCGCCAACCAAGAGACTGAGACTATCACCCTTTGAACTTCTATATGGCAGGCCAACCCCTTTCGTCCGAGACATCCCCGCCAGTTTGGGGCAGATGGGAGATCACATCACCCAAGAACAAGTGCAATCCCTGTGTTTGTTGTGTGTGTTTGCTTCCTTTCCAGGTATTCCCTCGAGCGTACACCTGCAGTCCCGCGGCAGTCTCGCTGAGCCGGTTCACCAGTTCCTCTGGGTGACAGCGTCTGGCGACCCCCTCATCCCCAACTGCAGTGAAAGTAGCCGAGGTGATCCCCTGGGTACATCACACGCATCTGAAGAAGGGTGTCTGGACTTGCAAGAGAAATCCTGCTGACCCTCTGAAGTTGATCATCACCTTGTGTCTGACGCTACCAGGGAAAAAGCGTTAGGCCACGGGCAACGAGATCCTGCGACTACTCATCACAAGGACAATCACAAAGACTTTCTCTTTTCTCTCTTATTTTCTTTATTGACTTGCTCTATGTCTTATTGCCCTGACCCTATCGAACCATACCAACCCTATTGGCCTGCTGACCTCTGCCGGTGGTAAGAGACGGCATACTCGTAGGCTCTTGGGAACGAGGGTTCAATAGGGCGGCCGCAGTACAGCATCCCACTCTCCCACTGTGGCTCTTTATTCACTGCATTGCCCAGCGCACTTGGATGTGGCTCCTCCGGGGAGCTGCAGGATCGGTCGAAATCTATCGAGTTCTAGACCGCTCTTGTGGTTGTGGGAGAATAGCCTGCTGGTTGTAGGGTAGAGCACTGTACCAACCCCATTTGATAAACCAGGCCCAAATCTTACTCCAGGTGTTGCATGGGAGGGTGTCTGAATCAGGTGCACATTAAAATTACTGAACAGGTGCCTGTGGGTTCTGCAGCCCCACCTGTGGTTGTCGTGGTGGCTCAAGCCTCCCCAAATCCCAGAATACTACCTGAACTACTGGGCCTGGTAACTCCACACCTAATACCCTTGAATGTGGCAGGGTATTCTTGTGGTTGCATAAGAGTTGCCACCAAGTAGACAGACAGGGCACCTAGTTCCGGAAGAATTGGATGGGAGGGGTGCCCGCGGGCAGGGTCCCCAACGTAGAAACTTGCTCTCCAGCAAATTTAGAGGCACCACTAGGACTTTTGGTATTGGGACCAGAACCCCTTGATATAGTCACCCCGTGTGTCAGGCCGTTGCAGGGGTGGATATATTCTTGTGGGTGCATGGTGATATATGAAGAGGGGGAAGCCCCTTTTGGGTATAATCTCTTGAGGAGACAACACGAGGGCCCAGTCCACCCACAAGGGATTATAGGGAAATTGCTCCATATAGTGGGTGCCTCAGCAAAAAGGTGGAGAGTCACCCCTGAGGCCCAGCGAATAATTGAATACGAATATCAGTGGGCCCTTCAGCAGTAAAAGAACATTAGGAATGAACCCTGAGTATTGGTGCGAGGAACTATGGAATTATTGGGGTTGGTGGGTAGGCGTGGTATGTACTGCCCTACTTCTTTGGATGCTCCTGTATTTTTGCTGGCATTGGCCAAAGCGGGAAAGAGTTCCCTGGTCTCCCCTGCCAACTTTTCCCGTCTAATGACTGAGTGGGGCGTCCATAACCCCTACACTAGGTGTTTACAAGTGGCTGAAGTGGTAGCCCATTCTGCCAATAAGTCACCCCAACAGATGCCACGAGTGGACTACCACTTCTCCCACTGCCACTTAACCGTTCCGCCATTCACAAACGAGCATTGGTCAATGCAGCTACATGTACGCATATCCTGGCTCTCTATGATGTGGTATCTATAGGTCCATCAAAATGAAAATGCAGAACCATAATCGGTCGGCATTTTCATGATGGAAAGGGGGGGAATGAAGGAGTGAGGACCAGGGGTCCACCTGGGTCCACTTTGGAGAGCCAGGCTGGAGATAAGCTGAAAGCCATCTTAGAGAGCAAACTAAAAGCTAAAAAAGACATTTCTCTCTCTCCCCTGCTCGCCCCTGCTTGCAAAACAATATTTTTGCAACACAGCGAGTTTGCAGGAGGATGCGGTCAGGGGATTTTGGAGCTGTTCTGAGAAACTGTTCGTTTGCCCAGGATGTCTAGCCCACCACAAGGTTCTAAGCCGAGCAACCTGTTGGAACCACAAAAACAGGTGGGGGGGTTGAGCTTCAATGAATATGCATAAAGGGGAATGTTTGAGGGCTGGGTCAAGGGTTGAACCATTGTTTTGCCTGAGGGGATAAAAACTGTTTGCCCCTGGTGTTCGGGGGCATTCTCTCTCATTTCGTCCTGAATGCACCCCTTTTTGCTTTTTGTCTGACAAAGACCAAATTGAATAAAACTTTTGTTTTAAAGAAATATTGCTGCCTGGATTTTTCCATTCTGGTCTGTATTCTGAAGTCTCTAACAGTTTGAGTATGTGTATGCACTGCAGATACCTAGAAAGCAATGGCATAGGTTACTTCTGGTAAAGTATTTTGATCTTTCTTTTCCAGAATCATTTTTTTAAAAAATGCTTAGTTATTTTTAACAATTGACAAGAAAGAAAACAATAATAACATCTATATAGGCAAAGCATATTCTCAAAGATGTCACTTACAATAGATACAAAAAGCAGAACATGAACTTACATTATCCCAAATCTATTTAGCATGTAATAATTGAGATCGTAGAGGGAAAATTAAAAAAACCCTAAATTCCTTTAAATATCTTCATTCCCACCACAAATAAAAGGAATTTACTCTTTCTGCACAACCTTTCCAGCATTCATCAGAGATCATAGGGTTTATTCTATGGAGTTTTAAAAGTGCTAAATACCTTCTATGCAGAAATGTGAATGTTGCTTCTTGAAATCTTACTAACATTGTCCTTTTAGGTGCCTTGTTCCACATCACATTCCATGCTTCATGTTTTTTTCCAGCACCTTCCTGAAATTTACTTTCTGGATTCCTTTTCCCAACTCCATAGTGACTGAATTCTACCATGGCATTGGCCTACCTGGATGTAGATAACCCGACTTCAGCGACCCATGCTCGGGTAACCTCCTATTTGCTTTACTGCATCTTATTCTGTGTAGCTTTGGAGAGGGTGCAGAATCTTCACTCCATGCAGAATATAATGGTGAGAGCTTTAACTAGCACTGGGCATTGTCAACACAGCATGACAGTCATTTCTTTATTGCACTGGTGTTCAATTCATTTCCAGGCCCAATTTGAAGTGTAGGTTTTGCCCTATAAGGTTAGAGACCTCGGTACCGGAAGCAAGATCTCTTTCTATATATTCCTGTTTATGCCCTCAGATAAGCAGCAGAGGCCCTTCTTAGAGTGCCCTATGAATCTGAAATATGGAAAGCAGCTACAAAGTCACAGGAGCTGTTCTGCAGTGGCCCCCTGGCATCAGAATGCTCTCCCTAGAGAGTCTTGCCTAGCACCTAGTAACATTTTTTCAGCAGCAACAAACTTTTCAAAAATTCCCCAATACCTTTTAACATCTAATGTTGTTTAATACTCTTTTAAAATGTATTATATTTCAAAATTGATGTATGTTAAAGAGTGACATTAATATTCTTAGTTTCCACTTTTGATAGTGGTTGGTTTATCTTTTAGTCCTTAGGAGGTTGTTTTAGCTCTTCGTAGTTGATTATGTGACATAAAAAGGGATTTTTTATGTTTACGTCATAGGCATGTTTGGTTTTCAGTGTTGGGTTGTTGGGGGGGGAGTTGGGCGGTGAGGTAAGGTTGGTAATTTTTACTGTGCCAGCTCCTGGATGGTGTAGCAGAAGGGCTCATGTCAGCCCTTTTCTGGGAAACAGTCTGACCTGAGATTCTGTAGATCCATAGCTGGCCAACTCCACCCCACCCCCATAATGCCTCAGGACTCTCTGTATGCTTTCGGCAACTCCTCTACCAAATTCTGACCTCCTCAGGCAGCATTGCTCGGTGGATTAGATTGTGCTCTAATGCATAGAAACACATGCATATATACACATGTATGTTTGTTTTATGTAACACTGGATATCTGAAAAGCAAGTTCAGTTTCTGGTGGTATTTTATTATCACTTCAGACCAAAAAAAAGAAGATCTCCCTCCTAGCTTTACAACCCTCCTTTCCCTTCTGATTGTTGCTTCCCACCCCCCACCCCTGAGGATTTGTATTATGGATTTCATGCAGGACAAGTACCACTTTTCTTCATTCTACATCTGCATCTTTTCTCCTTATAGCAATAGTCACCCTGATGATGGTATCATTATAGATGTTTGCACTGCACCAAAAACAAATGAAGGTGGCTGCAGCATAGTTGTGTATGGAATAGTAATGTTTCCTAGCACAGTTTTAATCAGGAGTTTGAATTTTAGTGAGGCAGCCTGCAAAATGCCTCCGCCTTAAGACTGGTAACAGATAGACTTCCATAGTTTGGATGTGTTGAGTCATCTTCCATTTATAATATGAAATTGTGCATTCTGCCGCATAAAACTTTACAAATCAAGGTGGTTTTTAAATGTATTTTTATTAAAGATTTTCTTGGTTTACAAAAGTATGTGCAATGTCTCTCTCTTTTTTCCCAAGTAACATTTTTTACAGATCAGTTTCATTTGTTGAGACATTAGGAAGAAAAAGGGGGAAGATGTGGAGAGGGGAAAGGTGAGTGGGGGTGGGGTGGGGTGGCGATGTTTCTATTTTACTTAATATATGTGAGGTTTTGTGTCAGCGTCGCTTGTGCAGGTTCTCTGCTATTCAGTCGTGTTCCTTTGGTGGTGAGAGAGGTTGGGGTTGGCCTGGGTGTGGTTGTTTGTTTGTGATTGGCTGTGGTGATCTTTGTTTTCATGTGTGAGCGGGGTGGGTGGGTGTTTTGGATCAGGTTAGCCATATTGATTTGTATGCTGTTAGTGGATTTTTGTCATTGCCTTGTTGGGCTGTGTATGTAATAAAGGGGAGCCATACCAGGGTGAAGGCGTCTTCTTCTATTTGTCCCCGTGTCAGTTTCAGTTTATTGGTTAATTTTTCTAGTAAGGCTGTTTCCCATACTATTTGGTACCATTGGTCCATGCTTACCCCTGACAGGTCCCTCCAGTGTCTGGTTATGATGTTTCTGACTGCTGAAAATAGGTGGGTTGAGTTCTCTGTGGTGTAGGGCCAATTCTGGGATGATTTCTAATACTTGCTGACCAGAAAGGATCCTCCTACTGGGAGGCCAGTGTATCATACAACATCATCTTTCCTTTTTTACTTTTGGATAAGGTTTGAACAGTATAACATTGCTAATTCATTGTGTGTTAACGTAGAATTAATGACTATCTCCTGTCTTGAAAGTTGACCAGTTTCTTTAAGAAAAGAACTAGCCATAGTGTGTCAGATCATGCTGCAGTCTGAATTACTTCAGTCTGGAGCAATTTTTCCCCATGACTCATACAACAGAATGGCCACTCTACACAGAACTGTGTATTGAATTGGGAAGAAAGGCACACTTCCACCATTCTGACTGTAAGCACAAAAGAGTGATTTAAATGTGTTAAGAGGCAACTTGGGTTCTTTCTAATCCTGAACATGCATCCTTTCAGCTGTCTCAGATTGCTGTTTTGTATTGTATGAATACATTCTGAGCAGAGAGAAATGTGAATTTAAATCAAGAGCAGACATGATTTCCCCATGACAATGGATGTTTGTGTACCTAAAGAGAAGATGCTGGAGGTCTGGTTAAACCTCATCAGGACACAATGCCATGAGGATTCAGCCCAGGAGCATACGTGGCACTACTGAGTGTTGTCACTTGAGCCGCACAAAAAGCACAAAAACCTCGTTCCGGAGGTCCGTTCTTAACCTGAAACTGTTCTTAACCTGAAGCACCACTTTAGCTAATGGGGCCTCCTGCTGCTGCTGTGCCGCCGGAGCACGATTTCTGTTCTCATCCTGAAGCAAAGTTCTTAACTTGAGGTACTATTTCTGGGTTAGCGGAGTCTGTAACCTGAAGCGTCTGTAACCTGAGGTGCCACTGTAATCACGACGACTCCGTCCATACATGTGATCAGAGAGGATGAAGGATTCCCTGGTGTGTGTGTGTGTGTGTGTGTGTGTGTGTTTTAAGGCAAGCTTCTATCCTGACAACTCTCCTTTCAGAAATTACATTTCCTCCCTGTGCCAAACCTTTAAAATCCTTTGCCTAGGGAGGCTCACCTTGTTTCTTGATGGCCTTCTGCTGCAGTGTAAAGACCTTTCTTTTGATTTTTAAGGGAGCTAGTTAAATGTCACATCCACACCATACATTGAAAGTACATGGCTACTCACTGCAAACTGTAGCTTACCCATCCCATTGCTACAATTCCCAGCAAACTTAACAAGCTACAGTGCCCAGAATTCTTTGAACAGAGCCAAATGTGTTAAATGATTTTTTAAATGGATAGGATGGGTGTGATCTGAGTTTGCTCAGAGGCTGTGCTTGCTAGCCTGCTGATAAAGTCAGTTAGATGGGCAGATATGAGGCACAGGGTCTTTTTAGCATTGGCACCTAATGTGTGGCATTCCCTTCCAAGGGGCATGGCTCCCATAGGTTTTGTCTTACAGAGGGGCTCTGAATGGCCTTTAAAAGGGGTGATAGTGATTAAGAATGCTTCTGGCTTTTTGGATTATAGATGCTGTATTGTATTTTAAACTGCCTGTTAGTTTTAGCCATAGCTTAGCTGGTTTCCGTGGAATTTTTTGTAAACTGTTGTTTTCAAATT
Organism: Podarcis liolepis; assembly: GCF_965112155.1. Classification (NCBI taxonomy): domain Eukaryota; kingdom Metazoa; phylum Chordata; class Lepidosauria; order Squamata; family Lacertidae; genus Podarcis; species Podarcis liolepis. The sequence goes on from NC_139559.1 coordinate 51,826,038, forward strand.
GTGGTGAATTATTGCATTTGTGGTTTTATGGTTTTAGATTTTCTTCAGGCTGGCTTCAGATGAGTTTTTGTCTTTAAAGGCAACCTAAAATGTTTTGAATAAATAATTTAAAAAATGTGGCTGCTCTGTAGGAAGCCTTGATGTTTGAATTATTTTGCAGAATTGTTGTATTTATGTTGCCTGTTAACAAAATTTGTCTGTTCTCTTTTTTGTATTGCTGTTTGCCATTATTGTTCTTTTTAAAGCTGCCTTGGGATTTGTTACTGGAAAGATAAGATATAAACATTTTAAACAAACAAACAAGCCACTGCTGCTTTTGGTCCTGCGATCCAGTTCTTCACAAAATAACTAGCACTGGCTGCCAGAGAAGCTGAAAGGTGGAACTCTTATTTAAAAAGAGGCCTGTTCCACAAAATGAAGCAAATGTTACTGTGTCCTTAAGAACTAGTTGGAAGTGAAAGGTAGTAAGAGATACGTGTACTTACCTAGTGGCAACTGTATCAAATAGTTGCCTACATCACATGTTAAGTTTAGAAGCAGCCAATGGGATGTGGCGGTCATCTTGCTTCAGGCTGAGGGAGCTGGTGTTTGCCCATAGACTGCTTTCTGGGCCATGTGGCCAGCATGACTAAACTGCTTCTGGTGCAATGGGACATTGTGATGGAAGCCAGAGCACACGGAAATACCGCTTTCCTTCCTACCACAGTGGTACCTATTTATCTACTTGCACTGGTATGCTTTCGAACTGCTAGGTTGGCAGAAGCTGAGATAGAGGAACGGGAGCTCACCCCGTTGCGCAGATTCAAACCACCAACCTTTCGATCAGCAAGCCCAAGAGGCTCAGTGGTTTAGACCACAGCGTTTATTCAATCATAATGGGCACATTATTCCTTCCCCATGAAGTACCTCTTGGCCACCCATTGTTAGGGGTAATGGCAGATTTCAGACTTGCTCTATGTGTGAATATATATTTTATATTGCAGAATCCAGCTGCACATAGGGCTGAGCAACATTTTCTCTGTGCTTTCCATCTTGTTTTGAGTGGTAACAATAACCTATAAAATGCCTCCTTCGTAGTTTCTTGAAAAGGGGAGTGAGGCATTCACGGGCTGGACTATTGCGATTTCACAAGGACAGCTGTAGGATTTTTTAAACAGCAGCATATTTACTTAATAGTGGTTTTTAATACTAGTTTTCCATTTACATGTCTAGCCATATGCATATCAGGACAAACCCCCTCATTTTACGCCTTACTAACCAAGCTGTCACCAAGAAGCTGTTTTGGCTAGAGGCAATCAATAAGCCTGTTCTGCTGCCTGGAGTCTGGATGTGCCCAAAGAGAACAAAAGGCCTGGAAAACTTACAGACTTGGTAGGGAGGCTGTCTCATGGAAAAGCAGGTCATCACTGAGATTGGGAATGCAGACAGCAAAGGACGTTTCCATGTACTGAAGTGTTTTTTTGCGGGGGGGGGGGCGGTTGGCGGGGAAGAACGCAAACCAGGAGACAGACAATGGGTACAAGGAGACTATGACCGATTAACAGGATTAAGCAGACATAACTCAATTTTTATTCAGGCAGGGATGCTGATGCTAGGCGGTACCTCCGCAGATCTTTGGAACAACTCAAGGAGATCCGAAATGTTCTTGGCTCCCTGCAATAGCTGAAACAAAATAAACCGTTTAATTACTTTGGTGTATTTGCATACCATGTGTTGGACTGCAGTGTCAGTGGATATTATTTATGTAACTGGAAGATCTTGACTACTGGATGGACATCTGAAATCCCTCGTTCCCCATTAAGCTAGGAGTTTGAGAGACGCAAAAGGGTTCTAGTAAGAGTTCGGTGTGTGCTGATTTTATGAGTCAGGCTGTCAGGAACTGTGTTTCAGCATTCAGCTTATTTGTATTTTATAAGGCAACTTGATAGTACAATGTGTATTGTATTGGGGGGGGGAACCTCCATGTTAACTATCATTTTAGAGTTGAAAATGTTAGTTAATCAATTGTGGATGTATTTTTAAAAACAAATTTAATAAAACAAGCTGCACTTTAATCAGAATGTTCATTCTGACAGTTAACAAAAGATGACCACATCTATTGGCAAAACAGAAGAAACGGATTCGTTTCTCTTTAATACAGCATTGTCCATTTTCCCAGGTCAAGGCTGCAGCCAGAGGCGGAGCTAGCTGCTCTGGCACCTGGAGCAGTGCACATACTGTGCACTCAGGGGCTAGCCGCCCGCGAGGGCAGGGCTAGCATCCCAGGGGGCGCCTCCCGTGGCAAGCATCCAAGGGGCGGGGCAGCGATGTCACCCCCCCTCAGGGATGACACCCGGGGCAGAGCGCACCCTCCTTATTCCGCCACTGGCTGCAGCTTGGATATGAGCTGTTACTTCAGCAGTGAAGCAGCTCAGGAGCTGATAGAGGAGCTGGAGGCTCTAACCTTTCTGGGCTCTCAGGCCCTGATCCAAGCAGGTGCTTCCATTCACTTCCCCCTTAGGCCAAGTAGCCTCACATATAGCTAGCCTAGCACTATGGTGGGGACTGTGATGTTCCTGCTTGGTTTGCCACCCCCCACTTCGCCTCTTCTTCATCCCAAGAAAGATGGGGTGGGGGGGGGTGTTATGAGAGCAGGCCAGGAAATCAGGCTGCTGGTGTGGGGATCTCTAATCCTGGGGCAGGAATGCCCCACTCCAGTGGTTCCTCAGACATTGGCAGCGTGGAGGATTCTGAGGGGGCTCTTAGGTTTGAGGTGTGGTAGCGCTGAACTCTTACGAGCATCAGTCAGTTTATTAATCAATTGTCGCCATTTCCAAAGCTTTTCATTTTGTTGGAAGAGACGACAGCAAGCTGATATTGTAGTTCACAAGCAACTTGCTATAGTCAACTCTGCTGACTCTGCTGATGAACACGGGTGTTGATGATATGCGAATTTCAGAACAAACTCGCCTCATTCTAAAACTGGTCTACTACAGATAGATATATAGATATAGCTGACACTGCTAGTGAAGTCAGACTATTTGGGATTGATTAATGCCAAGGTTTCATTTCCATTTCCAATTTTATTTTGAGCAACCTTGCATGTAGTACCTACTAATTCAGGCATGCATGGGCAGATTATAAATCCATTTGTCTAAGGAATGACAGCCTAGTAGTGGATGTGTTGACTAATGCCTTGGGTCCTGACTGGGGAAAAATGAGACACCCTAGGCCTGCTTAAAAGAACATGCGTTAATAAATTCTGTATTTCTAATAATTTGAATCAGATGGGCAAGGGAGATTGGGGGAGTTTGATTTGTGTTGCTGACATGCAGTAAGAAGCAAGTTTTATTTTTTGGCTTTGAAATAAGCAAACATTCCAAATCCTGTATGGATAGTAGTTGCAAACAGTGGAAAATTGAGTTAATACCAGGGCATCTGTGTAAGTGAATGCTTGAAACGAGCAAGCTGCATTGTTCTTTAACTCTACTAATGCTGGAACAGATGGGAAGCGAAGGCCACTTCACGCATTAGCTGGCGCAGATAAAGAGCAAAGCAAGGAAGGGCCCTTGTGGGTGATTAGAGGTTAACAGGAATAGAAACCAGCAGACTGACTCTTGATTTGCAGGAGGTGTTCTGGGAAAGGAGCAGATGGCAAAGAGAACGTCCCTGCAGCTTATTCAGCTGCTCAGAGAAGTTTATGGCGACCTCTAATACAAACAGAGCCTCTCATTTTAAAGCAGTTGCCTGCATTTCTCTCCACCAGGATCACAACAGTTCACCTTAACCTGCAGACATAGGTGTTTGCTCCTCCCTTTGGCTCATCTGTATGTTTCTGTGCAGGCTGCATGGTTGTGTTCTGATGCTTTTCTGGCAAAGCTTTCTAACAGTTTCATTTTTGCTTAGATTCCTGGTTATTAGGCCTTGCTCACAAGCCAGATGCTTTGTTTATTGTGGCCTTATTCATCAAGGCAGAATTCAGGATTGTGTGTTGGTAATAATAAGGAGGGGGAGCAGGAAAGAAAATGTGCAAAGTTAATGAAGTCCTTCTATTTCTGCAGTGTCAGCATTCTTCCTGCAGAAAAGCATCCTCCTCTCGCCAAGGAGAGGGACCCACACAATAAGGTCTTCCTTGGATGCTGCGGCTCAGCATACACCATCCATTAGTCACAGAAAGAAGTTGCTTTTTGCAAGAAAACATGTACATTGATAGCAGCCATATTCTTTTTTTAAAATAGCGATCACAGTAATCACTCTGTGTATGTGTGTGTGTATACAAAAGAGAAATTACAATAAAATATGTTTACTTTCCCATCTGTGGGGCTTTTTTTTTGTTTTGGTGGGGTATGAGGTAGGGGGACGACAAAGGGTGGTACATTTTGCTGGAAAGATTAGGTTTTCTTTCTCCATTGTGTGTGGCAACACCTGCCCAGGGAGTCTCTGTGAATCAAAAGAGCAGCAAGCAAAGTGGGTTTAATTGCACACATCTTCAGTGGAGTCTTTCTTGCACTTATAGCACAAAAGGCCATCACTGAGCTGCTTTCAATTGAGCCTGAGAAGACAGGACTGAGAAGAACTCTCCACTATTCTCACAGGCAAGCAAATCACTTTGCTGGAGCATTGTCATGTGGAAATGAGTTCATGAGCCCATCTTCTTTCCAAATGCAAGGTCAGGGATAGAGCAATTGTCAGTTTCAGCTGGCTGGAGCAATTGATCTATTTGCTAGAAAGTGTTTGCTTACCTCCATTCCCTACTGCGCCAGCAAACAGATAGCTTTGAATGCAGGTTTGTTTGCGTGTGTACATACTACACCCTATATTGACAGTCCTGAGTTCACAACTAGCAATTAAAAATTTCTTAGCTTTGGAAATGTGACGATTGGTGTGGCATATGTAACTGACAGTGTGACAACTGTTAGTTGGTGCTGGATAAGACTTCTTCTTAGGAAAACAACAAATGGTTTGTTTCCCAAGCTACTTTCCTTGAGCTGCGGGGTCCACCTGTGGGTGCGTTCTGAAGAGATAGAATGTGGTATCGTTTTCCTCTACTCTTCCAATGAGGGATTCTGAAATCATAGCACGATTTTGGCCTGGGTAATCCTGTTTTGTGACTTGTACTGGGAACTTGTGCCCATCTGCCCAGCTCTGTCAGTCCCTGCCTTATCTGTTTGCTCCTTTTCAACATATTTGCTTGCCTAAGGGATAAGACATTGGGTATGTTTTTCACCATGAGGGAAAACGTCTCCACCACAGGCAAGCCATTCTCCAACTAGTTTATGGTGCCCCATGATTGGCCTTCGCTTTGGCCTTTGAAAGGGTGATGTGTTTAAGGTGAGGGGAATGTTTATGAAAAGACAAGCTGGTTCAGGAAGAGCCATGTGATCTTAGCCATTCATCACCATTGCATATCCTTGGTCTCAGGCAACTCTATAATCAGACAGCAGGCTGCTATGCAGCAGACAACACAGTTGAAATTGGGGTAGTCTGATTAGATGTGGGTGTTTCAGAACTGAAGGCTGAACATGCTTAGTAAGATATTGTGCTAGCGAAGAGTGATGGAGAGAAGCAGAAAGCTGACTGGCTACTGAGCAGCTGCACCTTGCTGGCAGGGTGCAAAGATGTACTGTATTAGCAATGTCTCCTGGGAACAAAATGTATTCAGCACTTCTCCCTTGTTACAGAAAAACACTAATCCTGTGAGCAGCAAGCAGTTTCTATGACCACCACACTTTTTGAAGTTTATACCCTTGCTTCTTCACCAAAGTTCCCAAAGTTTAATGCTCATACAGAATTATTTCAAGTGTTCAAAGTTATTTACATGCATTATTTCAGGGATTTTTATGAGAACCCTGTTAAATAAGCCAGTACTATCCCCCCATCAAAGATGGCTGAAAGAACAGTGGCTTGCATGAGACTAGGACTAGGTAATGAGTTTGTGACTGAGGTGGGCTTTGAATGAGGGAACTCTTGGCCACCACACTTCCTCACTTCTCAAATAAGAAAATGATATGTGAAAGCTGTGTTAAATAGATGTGGTTACAGAAATGTGCCCTGATCATAGATTTTGGAATTACTCTATAAGAACTAGATTTGGTGGATAATGAAATATTTTGTGACAGTGGAAAATTGCATAAGGACTTAGGGAGCAATTCCCAGCTATGGTCAGCTCCCAAGTCATATCATTGGAGTAGCTGCTTGAAGGTTTTGCAGAAATCATGTGAAAATGTTCAAATTCTGGAGCAACTGTAATCTACAACAGGGGGGAAATCTTAGGTAATAATTGCAAAAGGCACAGGGTTCTCAGGGTGGCTGCTTCAGCTATTCTAGTTCACCAGTTGTGGAGATTAATGAATTATTTAGGGAAAATATTAAAATATACTTATGTGTGAATGAAAGGATGAGGATCTTGTTTGCTGTGTAGGCACATGCTTTGGAAAATTATTATAGATTAAAAAGTCTCTGTCAGAAAAGCCAGTGATATAGTGTTCAGAGTGCATATTGTTGATTGTAAACAAGGCTTCTTAGATCAAATTATTCCATCCAGGTTTCTATGTTAAACCACTTCTCATATGAGCACCCAGTTCAACTAGTACACTGCAGAACTAAGTCAACTGTTCCACTTTGAGCCCAGAGTGTTATTTCCAGGGACGAAACTTGGTTCCTGTGTTTGAGATAGGATTACTACAAAAAATGAAACAGGAATGAAGGAGAATCAGTGTAATTGCTTGGCCTTTTTATTTCCTAGGTATGACCTGAATCACATTCTGGTAAAGCTGAATTACGACTCATGCACCAGCAGTTTAGGTTACATAAAAGGAGGTTAGACAAATCTATGGAGGAGAAAACTGTCAGTGGCCACTAGAAATGATGGCTGTAAACCACCTCCAGGATTGGAGGCAGCATGCCTCTGAACAGCAGTCATTAACAGTAGGATAAGGTTTCTCTCCCTGCTTTTCAGCTTCCCACAGGCCATCTAGTTGGCCGCTGTCAGAACTGGGCTGGATAGACCTTTGAGCTGATTCATCTTATGTTTTCCTTGAGTTGATTTAAAGTCCTCTAAGTTGGTGGCCATCCCCACCTACTGTGGTAGCAAATTCCATAGTTTAACTATGTGCTCTTTATTCTGTCCTTTTTAAAATGAAAAATGACCTAAACACTGATACCTTTCCTCAGAGGGGAATTGCTCCACCCTTCTGATGATTTTGGATTCCATTTTGGGCATCCCTTCCAGTTCTGCAGTAATCTTTTTGAGAGATGGCAACCAGCACTGGACACTGCCCATACCAAGCTTTGTATAAAGTCATTACAATACTGGCAGCCAAGAATAGGACTATAGAATAGAATAGAAAATAAAGTAAATGTGCCAAGAAATTATTTGTTGTTCAGCAGGTTGTGTATTTGTGTGTTATTTATTTGGACTATAGCCTGCTTCCTTCTAAAGGTTCAGTACAGGTAAACTCATAAACATGTGTGAAAATAACCATTTTTAATGAAATGAATGAAGCCTAGTATATATTAGAACACTGCTTCTATATTGGGTTACTGTTTGCCACTAAAAGCTGTCTCAAGGAAAAGGTCCTGCACTGCTTGTGAAAGATGTCAATCAGTTGCTAAGCAACCACTGAGCACTTCCTGCCCTGCTCTATGCTATATGAGTGGTGCATCAAAAACAATGAAGGTGCAGCATGCTGAAGCAGAGAGTTAGCACAGAACTACTTGCTTTCCCAAAGCTGAAAAGTTGTTTGTTATTTATATAGCACTATCACAAAGCATACAGTAACACAAATAAGAGACTGACGATGCCCTAAGGGGCTTAAAATCTAAATTTAAAACATTATGGGGGAAGGAGTGTGGGAGAACTTGGAATGCAGTCCAAGCAATGTGAAGGTATTCCTTCTCCACCAAAAAAAGTTCAAATACTAGTTTCCTCCACTTAAATAAATAAAGGAAAGAGTTTTGTTGAATTGAACCCAGGTTGAAGTTCAAAATGTTATCCACTACAGTGGTACCTCAGGTTAAGAATTTAATTCGTTCTGGGGGTCCGTTCTTAACTTGAAACTGTTCTTAACCCGAGGTACCACTTTAGCTAATGGGGCCTCCTGCTGTCACTGCGCCGCTGCCATGCGATTTCTGTTCTCATCCTGAAGCAAATTTCTTAACCCGAGGTACTATTTCTGGGTTAGCGGAGTCTGTAATCTGAAGCGTCTGTAACCTGAAGGTACCACTGTACATCACACCTAGTTCTCATTGCTTCAGTAATTTTCTGTATCTCTCTGTAGTGAATGAGTGTGTGCTATTTCTCTTCCAATAGACTTGTCTCACCGTGCCATGAGATTCCCACTTCCAGGGTAGCAGCCTGACTCTTCTTATGAGATGCTGTCCTGTACAGTAAGAGTTTGCTTCCCAGTTTTGTACTGGGGTTTACTAGTGCTTACTGTTAGCTTTCAAGGGCAAGCTTAGTGTGGCTGGCCAGCCAGCCAAAGACATTCCAAGTGCTGATGTAAAGACTCCAAATAAAACGACTACTCAAGCTTGTTTTTTTTCCAGAACAGTGTTTAATCTCTGGCTAAGCTTTTGATAAATATTTTGCATATGTTTTTCCCCTAGTTAATCTTTAATAGATGTGCTGTCATGACAGCTAGAAATTAAACTGACACTTGATTTAAAAACTAAACACTAGATAAACTTGGCAGACTCCAGATATATTTATGGCTTATTTGATACAAATATGTAGGATGTGAGCTGTGTCCTCTTTCCCTTAGACTGTTTTCAGCTGTCATCAAAATTGGACCAGGATAGAAATTTTGGCTAAATGTAACATGACTCTAGGGTTGTTTCTTGATACCTGAAAGCAAATGATAAAAATTGTGCTGTTCAGTTGGCTTCTGGGTCTACCTTACTAATTCTTCAGAGATTGAGTATGCAGATCAGAAAGTCACATTTGGGCAAATACAGATGACCACAGGGGATTGGGGGGGGGGCTGGAAATGTGCAGCAGGTTTGTACACTTTCTCTTACACATTTGCTTCCCCTTGCATGTTTATTCTATCTCCCATTTCTGGATTGCTGACACTATAGTTTGCAATGACATACAAAACCAAGCAAACAATGGTTAGCATTAATATCTAAACTGTGAACTGGAAGCTAGTGCTAACCATAGTTGCCTGATTCCGACGTTGTGGCAAACTATGGTTTCAACAACCTGGAAATGGAAGCACATGACAGTAGAGGAAGAGAGAAGCACACAAAGCTGTAATAAATTCTCAACAGCAGAGTCCTATTCTGATCTCCTGAAAAATAAATCTGGCTGAGTTCAGCTATGCTTTCAGGTAAGTGTTCATAGGAATTGCATCCTAAACCATGGGGGATCATCAGAACTAAGCCATAGTGTTTATCATGCAGTGTACAGAATTATATTTTCCAGCATGTAACAGGCCTTATAGTACTCATAGACCATAATCCTAACAGAGCAGTAATCGTTCTCACTGTGGTGAAGAATTCTGTATATGGGTGAAATAGAGGGTTTGCTAAGTTGAAGTAATATTAATGTGATTGTGAACTGATTAATTCAGGCAAAGCAGAAATTAAATGTTCCCATTAGTCTAAGGCACCATCTGCCATTTTAAAGCAGTATTACATCATATTAAACAAAGAATCATGGAAACTAGTTTGTTAAGGATGCTGAGAATTGTTAGGAGATCCAGAGTAGAATTACAATGGCCACTTACCTGCTAGCTGTGGGGAGGCAGCAATTGTGGTCCAATGCATGCATGCATGCACAAATAAATAAATAAATAAATAAATAAATAAATAAATAAATAAATAAAACACACACAAATAGATGTTTACAGAGCATTTGCATAGGAGGTTTATATCACTTACTATTTCTTGCTTTCAGTGCAGGCGAATGTAGTGAATGTTCATTGGGGCCCTGTTGGTTCAGAGTGGGAGAGAGTAATGGGTAAATGAGACACTTGTATCCTTGCACAGATAGGGTGATTCAGAAGCGCTGTGGTTCTAAGTTTGAAATGTGCATCCTCAGCTTTCCTTTCACAGCAGTTTCCTTTCACTGCATTTATTTCTGGTGCAGTTGTGAGTGCAGAATACCGTTTTACGGTAAGAGAGAGAGGCAGGCTGGAGAATAAGTCCGTTTGCATAGATGTGGGGAAGGTTCTTCATTGAGCAAACAGGGTTCCTTCTTGACAGACAATCCTTATGCTCAGCGCTCAAAACACGTAGCAAAACAATTGGGATACCCAAATACTTTTGCACACTTTTGCTCTTTGTTCCTGCTTGCTTTTGATGAAATCACACAGCATAATAATAATCAAGAGAGAGAGAGAAAGAGGAAGGTTGGGGGCTGTGGATTATAGCTTTTCATATTCTTGGAAGCAATTTATATAGAGCCATAATTGCCCTCGGCACACCGTGTCAGTGTGTGGTGGTACAGGAGGAAGTAGCTCCCGCTGTTCCATATAAATAATTGTACACAGCCTGAGAGTTGCCTCAGATTTATTTTAAACTAATTATATGAGGAGAGTGGATATGTTTATCAGACAAGTTTTGAATGGTCAATGTTTGGGGGCATATTTCTGGCCTTTAGATCAATCCAAGTAATACAGCCCTTTATGGTCGTTTACAAGGCCAATTTTTAAAATCCAGTTCTTAAAGTGAAAGAAACCTCTCAATACTTAATCAGATCTGGATGTGGGTTTTGGCACTGCTTGAAAGAGAATAGCAGCATATAGATGGTTTTGATGCTGTTGATTAAAAACCTCTGGTAGAATTTGTTTCAGAAACCTTATAAGGGTTGGCAAACACACAAGGGATTCATGCAGTTAACGTGGTTTAATCATTTTTCTCTTCTTTTGCTATCTTTCAGTTTCCTCTAGTGCGAGTTTGTGTTTGAAATACATTCCTAGAAACTTTCCAGCGGTATAAGCAATAAAAGAGCATCAGTGAGGGGGGAAATGATACTGTGGTTGAAGCTGTCTATTAAGAATCTGGACACATGTATTTCCTATAAAACCATTTGACCAGTCCTATTTTGATTTTAGGAAAAGCAGCTGATATTTTAGCTTACTATTTTAATCATTAGCCAAAGATACGCGATGAGAACTGCGGTTTTGTGCAGGTGCACATTTTAGAAACTGTTTTCAATTATTTATTACTTATTGCATTTATATCATACTTTTTCTTCAAGAAGTTCAAGGTGGTATATATGGTTCTCCACCTCCTCATTTAAACCCCACAACAACCCTGTGAGGTAGGTTAGGCTGAGAGGCAGTGACTGACCTAAGGTTGCCCAGTGAGCTTCATGGCTTACCACACTCTGGCTTTCATTGGGGCTTTGTTGTTGATGTTGTTGTTTGGAAGATATTACCCCGTTTTGTGGATTTTCTACTGACCATCTCAGTTAGAAGGGGATATCAAAGATAATCTATCCCAACCTCCTGTTGATGTAGGAAATCTACTAGCAAAGCTTCCCTAACAGCTGGTAATCCAGCCTCTGAATGGTGGCAATCCAGCCAGGAGTGAAGTACGATGGCTCTTCCTTACTGATTTCCTGCAGATAAAGTAACAACTGAAGACTTTTAAGAGCTCAGTGAATATTGTTCTTGCTCTTGCTTGCCTTGACAAATAAAGCTAGTTATTGAAAAGGAAGAAGTTAAAGATTGTCACATGGTACTGAATCCAATTTCCTTATGATGTAGATCACAATCACTGTTACCCTGTGTTAAAAGCCTAATGTGACCCACTTTTAGGGTCTTAGAGTACACCCAGAAATTGGGTTGTGCTTTCAAGTAGAATAAATGAAGGAAGTGAAACATTTTCTAGATGTTGTTCCTATTGATTGAGGTCTTGAAATGGGAGACTTGAAAGATGTAAATATTTTAATGCAGTGTGATATTACTTTTGTATTTGTTAAAATTCATTTCTTCCCTTTCCTACCTGCTGTTGCATCATGGCAAAATAAAGAATTAATGTTTTTATTCATTTATTTCGAACTATATAGAATTGGTGAGACTTGTTTCTACTCTTTGGTAGTTTCATGGAATTTTCCTAGCTGACTCAAAAGAAGAGTGCTCTTTCCCATTTTCTAATCCATTTGAGATATGTTTGGAGGTTGGGGCAATTGAATTCAGCATTTTTGTATCATGGGAATGAATGTAGGCTACTAAACAGTTGTACAATATTGTCTATTGCCAATATTGTGCAGAATTCTGCTCTAGGTTTTGCATCCTACTTTTTAGTGAAGCATTGCTCATTTTTTATTCCTTAAAGCGAATAAATACGGATTGATGTTTAATAGACACATGTTGAAATTTTACTCAAAAGCAATTAATGTCCTTTCAAACCAGATTTGGTATCATGTGTTGTATCTTGCATGAGTATCTGGTGTTCAGCTGATTTTGAAAAGCTTGCATTTGCCAAGATATACTACATCATGTTTTCTGGCAGAGAAAATGAGCAAGATTCAGCATGATATTAAAATCACTCTTCCATCAGATGAAGAAGGAAACTTCAGGTTGCAGCCAACCCCTCCTCATTTGGGCAGTATAAATAACATGAAGCAATGGAGTGTGAGAGATGCTTTGCAGGATTCATCCTTGCCCTTTAGCTACTCCCGGAACTAATAAGAAAACAGCTCCTCCAAGTTTGGTTGTGGCTTAAGAGTTTTAAGACAATCTGGAATTAGTTTTATGCCAGCCCAGCTACGGTATTTCAAAAGCAAATTCAATCTTTCACATATGGTTGGGTACTGCTATTAGTTCAGTTTGGGATTATTCTGAGCTGGTCAAAGAGTGCAGAACTTTTCTGTTCAGCTGAAACATCTTCATGCAGAATAGTGAGTCTCAAATATATGCTCATTTTGGAGTGAAAGAAATGTAATTTGTTGCTGTGGCAGATTGTTGTTAGCATTTATGCAATCTGAGCAGGCTAGCGGGCTATTATGATAACACTCCTTTGCAAAGCTAAACATCCTTCTCTTATTCTCCTTCCAGGATTCCACCTGAGTGGCACAGTAACAGAACCTGCCACTGCAACAGAAGCAGAAATGACCTACAAGGTAGCCATCAGCTTTGACCGGTGCAAAATAACTTCTGTGACGTGTGGTTGCGGGAACAAGGACATTTTTTACTGTGCACATGTAGTGGCACTCTCACTGTACAGAATTCGCAAGCCTGATCAGGTCAAACTCCGTCTTCCTATCTCAGAGACTCTTTTCCAAATGAACAGAGACCAGCTCCAAAAGTTTGTTCAGTATTTGATCACAGCCCACCACACTGAAGTGCTCCCAACAGCCCAGAAATTGGCTGATGAAATCTTGTCCTCCAACTCTGAAATCAATCAAGTGCATGGTAAGTCTGCCTGTTGAAAATTGCCTTTGATAAATTCCCATAGCAGCATGTAACCCAACCAACAGATAACTCTTGCTCAGTGGTAAGCAAGTGTAGCTGAGATGTTAAATACAATGCTTGTTAATGTTCCGGTACAAAATGCTGTCAGTGATTTTTCCCTTACTCATGAGGGAAGAACTGGTGATTAGAGCCAAACTGGTAGTTTGCAGTGTCCTTTGTACTCCCCACTTGGAAATGGGTATTGAAGCAAATATTGATTGAGAGTTGACACTGAAATCACGGCCTGAGCAGATCATGGAGGCCTGGATCTCCTCGCCTCTCATTGCTTTCTGTCTGGTCTGTTTAAGTCACTTACATAATACATTTCCACAGCTTGCCAGTTAAACATTCATTCTCACTATAGCTCTGCTTGTGTGATGAGATGGAGGAATTAAGATGTGGGGGTGAATTAATGTCCATCAAATACTTTGAAGATGAAAAGTTATGTGTGGGGGGGGGGAGAGACAGATGAATCAGTAGTTATATAATGGGCCTAGATATTTGAGAATAACATACATATAATTCTGATACATCAGTGCTAGCTTGCTGAAGGTGGGAAGAAGTGTGCAATGGCTGCTTTTAAAAATAAAATAAAATACCCAATTGCTTGTTAGGGCAAGTACTAAAAAGGATAAGGAAACTTTTATTCTTGAAGATGTGGGGTTTCTGGGATGTGCATAGGCAAGTAGTTTTCCCTTTCATGCTTAGGAACTCACTGCTGTGCTTTGCAATAAGGAAATATTTGTTTTCTGTTTGTGTGGTTGGCTGGTATTTCTGAAAGTCTTCAGGTTTTCGCATTTTCCTCGATGTGTCAGACACGGTGCACCTTTCCATTCTCTGCTTGTGGCACGCTGTAATCTGGATGACAATGTGTTGCTTAATGCATATAGTCCTGTCCCATTAAGAACATAGGAAGAGCCCCACTGGGTCACATCCAAGGCCTAGTAGTTTGTCCAGCTCCCTCCACAACATGTTTTGACTATACGCAATTTAGGCTTTAGGTGTGATCCCCAGAATGTAACCCCTTGTGTAAGTTGTGAGCTTACTGTAGTGCAGTCTTAGTCCAGAAAGAAAACAAATTGATAACACTGTATGCAATGAACTGAACAAAAACATAGTATGAGGAGAAATAAACAGGGATTTTGTGTTTCTGAACAATTCAGGCCAAGTCCATACTAGGAACATATACAGCAACTACACAGTGGAAAACTCCCTTAGAACCGCACAGGCAACCAGAGCACAAGTTACCTTAGAAAGGATCATGCCATTCTGACTGATTGCTAGGCAACAACAACATCTTCTTGGTTAGCTGTACTTCTAGTGTTGTGATACTTTTGGACTATATACTGAACAGGGCTTTGCTCTTGAAGGTGATAGCACGTATACCTATCCGCTCAGGAGTATGTGAAAAAGAAAAAACTTAACCCCTGTATCTATAAAAGGTAAAGGTAAAGGTACCCCTGCCCGAACGGGCCAGTCTTGACAGACTCTGGGGTTTGTGCGCCCATCTCACATCTATAGGCCGGGGGCCAGCGCTGTCCGGAGACACTTCCGGGTCACGTGGCCAGCGTGACAAAGCTGCATCTGGCGAGCCAGCGCAGCACACGGAACGCCGTTTACCTTCCCGCTGGTAAGCGGTACCTATTTATCTACTTGCACCCGGGGGTGCTTTCGAACTGCTAGGTTGGCAGGCGCTGGGACCGAGCAGCGGGAGCGCACCCCGCCGCGGGGATTCGAACCGCCGACCTTTCGATCGGCAAGCCCTAGGCGCTGAGGCTTTTACCCACAGCGCCACCCGCGTCCCGCGCCTGTATCTATAATAGGTGTCAATTCCTACTATAGGGTTGTATGGGGTGTTATGGGAGGGGTAGTACCTCTGGTGGGGGGACACGTCATGCTCCTTCTGGAGTAATTTCTCCACCTTCGGTTCCCACCGTGCACTCAGCTCCTAGAAGCTGTCAGCATGCGGCAGCAGCCACACCCCAGGAACAGCTACAACTGGCTGCCTAAACCAGGTGAGGGTAGCCAATGGGTCTCAAACCCTTGGTGAGTTAGGGAAAGGGAAAGGAGCTAGGAGAAGGAAAACTCTGATCCTAAACCTTTGCTGCCTTGCAGCTATACTCATTTGTGAGAAAGGTTTCGGGAGTAAACCCCAAGGAACAATCTGTACCCGTAGACTTGAGGGACAACCCTACACAAATTCGTAGCGGAGTCCCTAAGATGGTTGGATGGCATCTTGTAAACCTTCTTCTGGCAACTCCTGCAGCCAAGCTGGTGCCAAACCTGCTTTCCTTTGGATCACATTAGCAAGGCAAGAGTTGTCTGGGGAGCCCAGGATCTCCAGACACACTGCCCAGGCTTGTGCCCTGGGAAGGTCACTTTGGTGCTGCTAACAAAGTGGTTTGACTTCACCCCCAGAGGTGCACTCCATTGTCCCTCGAGACAGATGGATACCAACATGTCAATCCCTGGTCTCAAGTATCCTTCCTCGGTGTTTAGATCAATGCATCTTTACAGTGTGTAGTGGGGCAGACAGTCCAGGATTCAAAGGGTGTTGATAACTTTCAGATCCATAGCCACTGTGGTTTAAAAATCTGGTGCCTGAGCATATTAGCGTGTGGGGATTTGTCAGCTGCCTGAGTGCTAGCAGAAGGCAGCCAGAGGCTTTTCGACTGTGATACTCAAAAACTAGGAAATAATGTTGTTTCTATTTGTAGATATTTTGAAGTGAGGAGGAGTGACTAAAAAAAACCCCTCAGTTTAGATCTAACTAATTATTTTGAGATGACAAAACAGCTCATATTCACAGCATCTTTTCTGAAACATGTTTTGCTTTCTAACTGCCAAATGCAGAGCCTGTATCCTTGATCCTAGTTGATGACACACAAAACATGCTTCCCAGGGTAGGATTAAAGATCCCTCATGCCTTGGCATTGATTAGGAAGAAACAAATCCTAAATCAATGGACTTCTCCTTTGCATACCATCATTCAGACATGGCCCAGAGAACTTGAGATGTATCACCTGTCCCCTGAGCTGACTTGTATGGTTAATGGTTCAAACTTCAGGAGCATCTCTTGCCAAGTCCAGTATGTCTTATTAGCTTAATCAGCAATGTAAACATGGATACACTGGCTAACTGGAATTCCATCATGAGAGCACACTGGGGAATGTGAAGTATGGAAAATATACAAACATTGAACAAAAGGATCCTTGGGTTAAGGATGCTTGCTGTCAAATACCCAATGGGAGCAATTCTGCTGGCAGGAATTAAACCTCATACAGCTGCCTGCCAGTTTCCCTCTGCACTCTGACCATGTACAGATTTCTTATTTGTAAATGTTTTAAGTTATATGTGCACTTTCCTTGGTCAGTTCAGATTCCCAGGCATGTAGATTTCCCTGGATTCTGATCCTTGACTCCAGCTGACCCTGTGTACCTTCACTTGTGATGTTGAACAAGGTCTTCAGGGATGCATGTTTGGTCCTGTTGTTTGCAGTGTTGGTGCCACATCAGTTCAGATGTAAGAGGGACAAAAAGTGAGTTGGAGATGTAGCCTTTGTTACTTAGGCTTATTCTAGTTTGGAAATGAACTGATTTATTTACACTATTCCATTTTATTCTTTTCCATTCCGTGAACTTGTAACACATCCGTTTCCCTATATTCTGTATCTGACATTGTTGGAGGCTGAAAATGGCTCTGAAGGTATAAGGTGCATCCTGTGGTTGAGCTATGGGCCTGCTGTTATCAGCAATGGATTTTGTTTGCCGCATACTGTACTTGCTTCATCCTCCCAATCATTGATGGATTCATTCTATGGTATACCTTCCTGCTCTCACCAATGTGTTTCTCGTTTCCCTGTAGGCATCACCTGCTGCAAGAGCTCTGTCTGAAGGATGCCATTCATCATTATCGCCCCTCCCCTTTATGGTACACTACCCCACCACCACCACTCAAACTAACACCCTAGGTGAACCTCCACCACCTTCCCTTATGTCATGTGGTGGGACAGTGTGAAAACTATGTTCAGGGGGTTCTCCCCTATGAGGAGAGAGGAAGGGGCTTTATGTGAGAACGGCTGCTCCAGGGCAGGAAAAGCAGAGGTGATACGCGTAGGAAGAGGCGAAATGTTTGGTGTTGCTCTTTGAATCTTTTAAATGTCTCCAGCCATGCTTCCCCTGCTTTCTCTGCTCAATTCCTGTCACGTGGCTTTAGGTTTAAACCATCCCTTACCATGTGCATCCATTGGAGAGCTGCCATTAAGGAGGAAGAGGGTCAGGTAAGGGCCATATTAGGTAGAAAGCGTGAGCTCACAAGGAAGTCGTATGGATTTCTCAGGAGCTCCCCAGCAGAAGCACTTGAGGTACTGACTTAAGAGTTCTGTGGCCATCGTTAGTCAAGCTAATCAGTGTTTAAATATTCATCTCAAGTCTGTGATTTGGCTAGCCACTTGCCAGAACTGGATTTTCTTAAATGCAGTGCCTGATTTAGCAAAGTTCTACTTTCAGTGATTACTTTTACCTTACAGTAATCCTTAATCAAATGTTACTAAGGTCTATATCTGCCCCAATACACCAGCATCTAGTATAAATGCCACCTGTTTGAGGTGAAGCTTGCCTGACATGTCTAGTTGTAAAGGCTCTGCAGTGAGTTTGGAGCATCTTTTCATATGGGACAGAAAGGGAAATGCTTGTCTTTATCCTAGAGCTTGTTTACACAGTAGGATAGAATCTCTTAATAAGATTTTTATATATATTGAATGGATAAACTCAGTTTTAGTTCCTCTATTACTGCTTTGGAGATCCATGCAGGTTGCCAGACTGAGTATATCAGGTTTTCTGTGCATCTTCTCTTTACGATTCTCATGCTGTGCAGGTACTGACCATGGCAATGTTTATGTGGCAGATTGCTGCAAAAAAAGTGATAGAACATACCAAGGTGATTATTGGTATTCACATTATTCCAGGCACCTCACTTTTAAGTCACTTCAACCTTGTGAGTTCTGTGCGCAAGGCTGAGGCTGAAGCTTTAGGGGTTGTTATCTCTGAAAAAAAATCATTGTGTAAACAGCCCCCAGGAGAATGTCTGTAAAGCTGATCTGAGACCAGATTTTGAAGGTAGCAATGTTGCTGCTGTATGAGTGACAGTTTAAGCGGTCTCAAGGCCTTCTCTTTGTTCAATCCTCAATCAGTTTAAGATGAGACAATTGCCCATTGTCTTCCACATGTTACCGTGTGCCACTGGTTGGCTTAACAGCATGTTAATATTGGCAAAAGGAATATGATAGTACATCTTATTAATATTTGAGCATGTTGCAAATTCTGTTGTTTAGTCTGAAATGTGTATCCGTTTTTCCAGTGTAATTTATAGCACATTATTTTCATCTGTGTCATGTGTGACGGAGCCTCCTATTAAAGCATTATTTTATGAATCTCTGATAAGCAAATTCACTGATTGGTAATTAGATTCACCCCCTGCCTTAATTGCAGTTTAATTAATATCGGACTCAAAATATAAAAGTGAAAATGAAACTAAATCTATATTCAGTAGTTTAAGCTGCATCCTGGTTCTTCATTGCCTTGGTTCCCTGAGCAACATCTTGGCTCCTCTAGGGCTTGAAAATACCAGCTGCCACTGAACCCATGCAGGAGTGGCAGGACAGGGCTGCTTACTGGGATGGGGAAGGGCAGCGGGGAAGTTGGGAATGTGCAGCCGAACCAACGGAAGCACTAGATTGGCTCTGCCTGTGCTCCTGCACAGCTCCAACCTCACCACTGCTCTGCCCCGGTAGGTGCCAGTAACACCTGTGTCAGGAAAGTGGCTTTGTTGCACCACCGAGGCTGCTCCTTGGTCCATAAAAGGGTGTGGCAGAGTAAGAGTGGAGCTCCTGCAGGACATTGTTAGTCTCCCACCCATCACCTGGACTAGGATCAGGGCAGATTTCTTAACCTGTGATCTCTGAATGGGGGTAAACCTTTACTGACAAGACCAAGCACAATTCTAGTGGACTAGACTCACTAGACTGAACTGGAAGTGTAGTAGCCATTTCCTTTCCTTCTGCTGCCCATGCCTTGCTGTTCCAGCAATGACCCCTTTACTCACTGAAGTGTAGTAATAAGCATGAGGCAAGTGGGTTAAAGTTCAACAGAGCATGCTCCAGGCACCATGAATTTTCATTGTCACGATTTTTCACCCAGCTTTTTCTGTGCACAGAGACAGTCTGGTGTAGGGAACTTGGGTTTTTTTTTGTTATCTAATGTCAAGCATCCAGATGCAGAGATGCTGATAATTTCTACAAAGTAGAAGCATTGTTCAGCTCTTCACAAAGCTGCCTTTGAAGCATTTCAAAGGTTTGAAAATAGAATCTATTTTTTTCCTGGCTTGTGCAAATTGACTGCAACACGACAATGCAGAATGCTTTCTAATTTCACGGGAGTGCTCTACAACAGAGTGCTTCATAAATATTGCTTTGTCCTCTCCAAGTGCAAGCTACCCCCCCCCCCCGTAGCTTCAAAGAGAGGAAGGAAAGCTGGTAAACTGCATCTCTCAGTTTTAAGCTCAACTTCTTCTGACTCTACAAGAATTTCCTTTTAGTCTTGTGGCATCCTCTGCATTTAATTGTGCAAGGCACATCAACTGGGCTACCAGCTGCTCTTGCAAACCAATTGCATGCCTTGCAGCATTCCTGAATATAAGCATGAAGAGTAAAAGACACTGAATGTGTGAGGATGGGGAGGAACTTAGCAGAACTATACTGATAAACTTAAAATGGAAAGACATGAGGCTCTGAGAAAGAAAAACAGAAGCCTGTTCTTTAGGGCATGATTATTCTTTCTTAATAAAACACTCCAGATGAGCCATTAAAGAGTCTGGCTCCTGTTCCTTGGAGTGAGCATTACATAGGAGGAGAGTTACCTGCAAAACAAAATCTTACCTGTCTCCAGATGCTCCAAGATGTGAAACCTCTTAAACAGTAGCTAAAGCAAGACGATTCTCCAAAGTCAGTGCGAGACAAGTCACCCATTAAGTACAATTCCAGGGTCCGGTAGTCTCAGTGATTCCTCCCTGAATGCACTCAGAACTATACAAGCAGGCAGGCATGTGCGCGCACGCACACACACACACACACTGGTCACATGCATGTGTGGGGCCTCAGACTTTCCAGAAGTAGGAGGCTTTGCCTGGCAAACCAGAAATTTGTCTTGTTGTTTCCTTCTGTTCTTTCCTGCTGCTGGATGAAGGGGGGAATAGAATTTGCCATCTAACAGCAAGTAGCTGAGCCATGAACATTCTTGCCATATAGATATTCAGGAAGCAGCTTGTTTTTTAACACCACTTTAGGGAAAAGAAGATTAAGCCCCACCCTACTGAATTGCATTTTTTCATTTGATGGTTGGTTGTCGCAAAGGTACTTTAGAAGCTTGCTGTTGCCTAAAGTGGTAGAAAGGCATCTGTGTCTATTTACATCACTTGGGGTTGACTTGCACTCTAGTCAGCCTGGATATTGGTCTATTATGCCTTAAACTGTCGGCCATCCTGGTGATGTCTGTCTGTTAAGCCACCATTAGCCATAGCCATATGTGTACCAAAGGTAGTAATTTTGTTCATTCCGGGGAAAAGGTATTCCAAAAGTGATTGAATAATGTGGCCCTGCAATCATTGCCCTTACAGTGCATTTCTGTCTGTCTTTGTGATCCTGAAACTGCTTCACATAGCTCCCAATTGAGCCTTCCTGGAAGTTGAAGGCCCAGTCCATTAGCTAGGATTAAATTATTCCTTGGATATTGCATGTCCTCTGCATGGACATCTCCTAACCTTCCTTCAAGCTCACTAGATTCCCTGGACCCAGCAGCTGATGGTTGCTTGTACAGTATGTGTTCATTGCCTGGAACAGAGAATTGCACTGTTTTAGAAACATGGTTTCTCTCTGCTGATATGTACACAAGAAAAGCTGGGCACGGATCAGCACCAGAAGATGGACAAATATGGAGTGTATGTCATCCAGACTGTTCGCTGAGTCTAGGGGATCACTACATGGCAGATGTGTGTCTTCAGCCTAAAGTAGTATGTTTTAAAGCTCTTGGGAGCTCAGAAGGGTCTAGCACTGACAGTTATCCTAGCTCATTTCATGAGCTCCTGGGTTTAAGAACAAATGATTAATAGCACTGTAAGTGTCATACCTATAACGACAGCAAGGAACTGAAATTTTATCCTCTAGTATTGTTTGGTCTTATCATTCCTTCATTATTGGTCACTTATTATAAGCTGGTGTGTCTGCTTCCTATTTGGCTTCAATGCCCTTACACTGCAGTGATGCTTGTTCTTTAGTGAAAACAAAAATTAACTGCAGAAATATTGCAGTACTGGTTTGCCTAAGAGAATGGTTCTCATTTCCTGTTTTGAATGCAATAGAAGGTACAGTATCCTCATAACAAATTTACATGGCAGGATGGACTGATTCCTCTGGACATGGTTTCTTTTAATAGCTGGGCTTCTCTTGCCACAGGTGCGCCAGACCCCACTGCAGGGGCAAGCATCGATGACGAGAATTGCTGGCATTTGGATGAGGAACAGGTTCGAGAGCAGGTGAAGCTGTTCCTCTCCCAAGGAGGGTATTATGGCTCTGGAAAGCAACTCAATTCCATGTTTGCTAAGGTGAGGCGTGGCTTCTTCCCTCCCCTAAAAGCTCTGCATCCATGTGGCTTGACATCTTATAGTGTTCCTTCACTTTGCAGCTGTTGTCCTTTGGAGCTCCAGAAATCAACTTCTGGTGCTTTTCAGATCACTTATTTTACTCCTTTTACAGGCATTGGCATGGTTTAGATTGCATACTATAGGAAGCATAGTGCCCGTTGCTAGTTTGTCACTAGAAAGGTCCACCCAGAGGAACATAAATCAACTTATTTTAATCCTATGAAATAAATAAATGTAGCCACTAAGTAATAAGGGAACTAAGGCTGTTGATAGCTTCATCACACCATGACATACCAAATTTATCCCTGGCTTAGATATCCCTGCCATCGCCAAACACTGATATCACAAGTGCATTATATCATGTATGACAGGGATGTCCAACCAATAGATTGCGATCTACTGGTAGATCCCCGGCTGATCCTGGTAGATCGTGGGATCCATATCGTGTACAAAAAGTTACGGGGGAAAAGCTCAATAACTCTGGGCAATCTACCCACACCATGCATGCTCCTCCTCCCTCCAGTGACAGTGGGTAGATCACTGCCAGTTTTTTTTATACTGGGAGTAGATCACAGTCTCTTGGGAGTTGGACATGCCTGATGTGTGATATTCAGGTCATTTTGAGTTGATGAATGTGTAGCACACATACATTACATACACATACATTTTCTGCTGTTCTAAAAAACTGGGTTGACAGAGCCCTTAGTTGGTGGTAGAAAGAAAACAGTCCATTTTTTGGTACGTTTTTAGATAGATGATGATGTAGTCCTGGAATTATCTATTGGTGTATGGGTCTGGCAGACATAGCCCATCCCTGCACTTCTGCCAATCAGCAGAGAAGTTGGGAGTGGTCCTCTCCATTGCAGTCCCTGAGGTGCTATGAAGAGAAAAACACTATATGTGCTCTTCAAAGATCAGTTTTCAGAGAGCGAACTCTGAAGAGCAGAGAGAGCAGTTTCCCCTCCCATTGAAACACTGGGGTATGAGGAGCTGCTGCCAGCCCAGTGCTGTGGTGGCAAGGAAAGCCCTCCATTTCCAGAGGTTCCTCTTCTCCATCTAGCATGGTGCCTTTGCCAGGTTTTATCCATTTGAATCTCCTTCCTTCAACTAGAGCCCATTCTTTTTCCTGTATTGCACCATATTGCTGAATCAGCAACAATACTTGAAACTGAACTTAGATTTGTTCATTCAACTCTTAGGGATTTTCTTTCCCAGTGAAGTCGGCTTAATATCTTGACTTGTTCTAAAGGTGTTGACTGTAGTTTTCCTGTTTAGATGAAATGGGAAACTATATTGAATGGGAAACTTCCTGGTTTGTTTACTCATGCTTTGGAGGGAATGCCTCATCCATTTCTTGGCTTATTAAGCCAAGATATGATTATCCAAACTCTCCCACTGTGCAGGTCTTCCACACTACTTCTCATACTTCCTGTTTAACCATTGCATTGTAGAGAATGAAGCAAAGCCACCCTTAGAAATGAGACCATGGAGCCGAAACTGCTCCGTCTACTTTCCTCTTGCAGGTAGCTAAGTGGGGAATGAGGGTGAGGCAAAAGAAATGGGCCAGTTTCAAAGCAGGAACATCTTAGGATTCGATAAATGGTAGATTTCGTCTGTTGAAGTCAGATTGTGCCTCTCTCTTGATTCTCAAGGGAGAGATTTCCTAGTTTGGATTGAACTAATAATAATAATAATAATAATAATAATAATAATAATAATAATAATAATATATTGTTTGTACCCCGCCCATCTGGCTGGGTTTCCCCAGTCACTCTGAGTGGTTTCCAACAAAGATTAAAATGCAATAAAATGTCACACATTAAAAACTTCCCTAAACAGGGCTGCCTTCAGATGTCTTCTAAATGTCAGGTAGTTGTTTATCTCTTTGACATCTGATGGGAGGGCGTTCCACAGGGCGGGCGCCACTACCAAGAAGGCTCTCTGCCTGGTTCCCTGTAGCTTTGCTTCTCACAGTGAGGGGACCGCTAGAAGGCCCTTGGCACTGGACCTCAGTGTCCAGGCAGAACGATGGGGGTGGAGATGCTCCTTCAGGTATACTGGGCCAAGACCTGAATAGACTCAGGTTAGATGAGGCTTGCTTCTTAGTGATGTGTCTTCACAACTATTTAAGGTAGCATGTTGGCCCATAGAAGTATGTAGTTCCACAGGCATGCAAAATATAGTTCCCATCTCTAAATGCATTCTGCATGTAACTGAAATAACACCTCTTTTCCTCCGCTGCCTTAGGTCCGTGAAATGCTGCGCATGAGAGATTCCAATGGCGCCAGGATGCTTACACTAATAACTGAACAGTTCATGGCAGATCCACGGCTTGCTCTCTGGAGACAGCAGGGAACTGGCATGACGGACAAATGCCGACAGCTTTGGGATGAGCTAGGTGAGTTTCCGTGTCTGTGTGTCCCATTAGAGAGAGGCCAGTTTGTCCAACCATTTGTGATGGGAGAAGCTAGAAGGAGTCCTTGTGGAAAACATGTCTGATGGGCTGCATGACATTTGCTGGTCTGCTCTGGGCAAGTGGCTTCTGGAGGTAGCTAGAAACTGTACAGAGGTAGGAATGAGCATTCCATAGGCAGCTGTGTACATGAGAGAAAGAATTATTTTGAGGGGAAGTTGATTCAAGAAGTAAACTTTTCCTTTCAGATTTAGCGACACAGGAAACTTCCTGATACCAGGTCAGTTTATTTGTCCAACTAGCTTCGTATTCTCCACAGCTATCCAGGGTCTCTGACAGAAGCCTTTTTCTCATCATCTGCCAGATTCTAATTTAATTGGAAATGCCAGCAATTGAATGTGGGAGCTTTTTATGCAAAGCATATGCTCTAAACTATGGTGCCTCCCCAAGATATGGTTGTCCCCGTCCCCTTTTCACAGGCTTGAATTGCAATTTAATATCTGAGTTTGGAGAAACTTTTGCCCTCATGTTCTTTATCTGCATAGGAAATGAGTAATGCATAGAAAGCTAGCTTGCCTGCAGGCTGCATCTTTGCCTTTTAGCAGCCAGGGCAAGTGCCTGCCACTGTCAGTTAGCGTAATAGAGGCCTGTAGGCTGCCATGCAAACAGCCTCTTTGAACTTTGCTTGTGGCTGAAAACTGGGGAAGAGATTTATATTCCAAGACAATCTGCCATAGCCTTTTATTTGGGAGATGGTGGTTGAGTTTGGATGTCACAACAAACCATGGTTTATCTTGATGAGAAAGAGCTGCAGTGAGCCTTTAGCACTCTTTCCCCTCGCCCTCCCCCCGCCTGGCCGGGCTGCAAGAAAGAGATTGGAAGCTTCAGCTTCCATTTTTCACTGACTGCAGTTTAACCAATGCTTTGACGTGGGCTTGTCTCAAACAAACCATGGTTAGGATTAACCACAATTTGTCAGTTTGGGACAAAATGACAAGTTTTGGTTAATGTGAAACAAAAGTGAAGCTTCCAAGCTCTTCATGACTGCTAGTAATGGGGAGTGTGTGAACTCGAATTGTGGATTGTTCCTAGAATCCTAGAATCATAGAATCATAGAGTTGGAAGAGACCACAAGGGCCATCGAGTCCAACCCCCTGTGAAGCAGGAAACCCCATCAGAGCACTCCTGACATATGGTTGTCAAGCCTCTGCTTAAAGACCTCCAAAAAAGGAGACTCCACCACACTCCTTGGCAGCAAATTCCACTGTCGAACAGCTCTTACTGTCAGGAAGTTCTTCCTAATGTTTAGGTGGAATCTTCTTTCTTGTAGTTTGGATCCATTGCTCCGTGTCCGCTTCTCTGCAGCAGCAGAAAACAACCTTTCTCCCTCCTCTATGTGACATCCTTTTATATATTTGAACACGGCTATCATATCACCCCTTAACCTCCTCTTCTCCAGGCTAAACATGCCCAGCTCCCTTAGCCGTTCCTCATAAGGCATCGTTTCCAGGCCTTTGACCATTTTGGTTGTCCTCCTCTGGACACGTTCCAGTTTGTCAGTGTCCTTCTTGAATTGTGGTGCCCAGAACTGGACACAGTACTCCAGGTGAGGTCTGACCAGAGCAGAATACAGTGGCACTATTACTTCCCTTGATCTAGATGCTATACTCCTATTGATGCAGCCCAGAATTGCATTGGCTTTTTTAGCTGCTGCGTCACACTGTTGGCTCATGTCAAGTTTGTGGTCAACCAAGACTCCTAGATCTTTTTCACATGTACTCCTGTCATAATAAAGTTGATCAAATAAACCGTGTTTATTATGATGTCCAAATGCAACTGCTATATCTCTCAGGGCAGCTAGTATTTATCCTTCAAGCCAAGAAGCCTGCTGTTTCTATCGGCCAAATTGAGTAGTGTTTGATCCCAATTTGAAATGAAAATAGTGTTGCAGCCCAGGCCTGAAGTACAGCCGAGTTTGTACTGTTAGAGGTGATGAGAGGAATATTCTTGCCAGGCTGAACCCAGCACTGTGTTTGATCTTTAACAGAGAGAAAGAGAGAGAGACCAGGAGTGCAGTTCTGTATATCGGAATACTCAGTGCAACTCGTCAGTATAAATGTGTATATTTTCATGTATAATCTTGGCTGGGATAGCAGTAAGAGAGGGGGACACAGAGAGGCAAGGGAAAGAAGGACTGAGAGCCTTGGAGCAAGGAAATATGTGCCCACTGACCCCTGAAGAGAGCTCTGAAGTCCAGACTCCCCTTTCACAATTTGTTTCTAAGTCTTTAGCATATACTGCCTACATGTTTTCACGGGTTTTCTTTGCATTCATGAGAGAAAGTCTGTCTTTCAAGGTTTGTGCCAGATCCAGCAAAATCCTGTGGAAGCAACACTTCATAAGTGGGACCGCAAACCTGTCAGCCCAAAGCAGTCTGGGTTATCTGTATGGAAAGGCATAATGAGGATTGAAGAAACTGTTCTTTGCACTTCTGGTTTAAAGTATGCATTGCTACCTTTTAGAGATGGTTTGCAGATTGTCATTCTCCCTTCTTTTGGGCAAGCCAGACAATTCCTATCCTTAGCCCCCCACCCCAGCTGCCATGTCTGTTTGGGCTGTGTGGAGCATGGTCGCAAGAGTGTTGCAGGTACATATTAAATCATGCTCACAACATCAGTTAGGTGACAAACAGCATGGGCTTCTTCTCCTTATTTGGAGGCTGAGCGCTTTCCCCACTATGCCATTGCTGTGGTGTGTGTGCGCACGCATGTGCTTGCCCAACCATTTAAACATAAAGAGAGAGGCAAGCACCATCAAGAGAGGAGGGAATGTGTGAGCCAGAGGCTCATTCATGTAATGCCAAATAATGGTTTGTGGAGCAAGGCTGTCCCAACCCTGCTCCTTAGACCTTTTCTGCCTCTTACGGACCTTATGAAAATTATGTATTCCTTCTCTCCAGAGCCAAAGAATACATCTCCCTTTTAAAGGCTGCAAACAACACTGGTCCACTGCCCCTCAGTGAGGCACTTCAACCTTTTCCTTTATAGGTTGGGGGGGGCACCAAGTTAGAAAGCATTCTTTTATATTCCAGAAAGGCCTTGCTGATCTTTGCAGGAAGAAGAAAGCTGGCCGTCCTGAACTACATGCTTTCAAGCGCAGGCTGAATTATTCCACTTGAAAACCTCTATCTAGTTTGCAGTGTGAACTGAGATCTATGTTAAGCATAACAGCATCAGCAAAGGTTCATCTAGCCTGGGAAGCCCAAAAGCAAGACATGAGCTCAATAGCCCTCTCTGCATCTTGCTTTCCAGCAACTGGTATTCAGATCCATGGTTCACGGAAAGGAGGGCTTTTATTCCCAGTAACGTCAGACATTTCTTTAAAGCACAAATGGTGTGTGCAGATTATTCTGCCAGTTGAAACACAAGAGCAAAGCTAATATTGCCATTGCATGAGAATCTTTGGAGCTTTAATTGCTGCAGTGCACTATTGGAGATTAGATTCTAATTGTGAGAAGTAGATTGAAAACAGTTGGACTACAGCTTGACCTTAATCTCTCTGGAGACAGTTTATGTATTTCCTTTGTTTACAGTTGGGGATTGGGCTAGGTTTGCAGGGGGGTGGGGTAGAGAGAATAAAATGAGGGGGAAATAGGCTTAGTTCAGATGAAACACAAAACAAACAAGCCTCAGGCTCCACAAGCTCCAATTACCTCCCACACTTCCTGGTTTTCCATAAACTATAATTTGCCATTTTGTTTGGACTCAAGTCAATAGAGGAAGAGGAGGGAATGTGTGAGCCCAAGGCTTGTTCTTGTAGTGCCAGATTATGGTTTGGCATTATTACATCTGGACTTTGGGTTTTGGTTTCAGTTCAGTCAGTGGCACTGTGGTCACCTCTAGTCTCTCCTTATGATGGTGGTGTTCAAGATTCCTGTCCTCAGAAACATCTGCACATTGCGGAGGGTCTTGGGAGTGTGTTTCTAGGCACATTCTCAGTTTGTGTCAGCACCAGTGAGGCCTGAGGGGGTGGTCTAAGCTGCAACTCTATGCATGGACAAGTCCTTTCTCTGCCATTACAAATAATATCCTTATAGGCATCTGTGAAATCCTGGCCATGGAAAACTGTGGTCTTAAGAGAAAAATGGTAAAGTTTTCCTTTTCTTAATATACTATCTTCCTAATAAAAATTCTTTTTTAAAAAGATCTAAAGGATAGACAATAGTTGAGTATACGTATGCCTATGCGAGAGAGATTTTGAAAGAGAGAAGAAGGTTGTGCTAAGAATTTTTTAATGAGATTTTATGAAAATGTATTTAATAAATAAATACATTGGTAACAGTATACTATTTTGAGTGGAAGGAGCAGCTTTTTTATAAAGTGCAGCTAAAGGGTTTACGGTGAGACAGTTTTCTGGAATTGTGTCTGTTTTAAATGGATTGTGTCTATTTAATATTTTTAAGTGGGGCTATAGCTTAAAAGAGAATGTGCTTTGTATTCATAAGATCCCAGGATTCCTCTCCAGGTTAAAAAAGGACACAAGGAATTATTCTGGGTGGATTGGACATTACTGGTAGATGAACCAGCACTGGAAGGCAAGTTCATGTGTTCAAGATGATATGGGCAATTTTAATATATGCACCTTTTCAAGGTGATATGGAAAAGCCAGTTGTGCAGTGACATAAATAGCAGTACTGATTACTAGGGCTTTTAGTATATGTACCACTTGGGCTAATTTTAGACTTAACCACTCCCATGTGAACACTGCTGTGTCCTTTTCCATGGTGCTTTCTGTGAAGCTGTAACATTTAAATACTGCTTACATCGTGCATGTCACCCAGTCATTGGAAAGTAGTCTGAAAGGCAAGGTATAACATTTTCAGATTAGATAGAGTGCCCATGCACACCAGCACTGACATCTCCAAGGATATGCCCGCACAGTTGGGTGGTGCACAAGACATGGAGCATTTAAACACACCACATTGAAATGTCCTTTCGGCAGCTCTTACATGAATGTGATAACCTTAAAAATGTCTCAAACTCAAGCAAGCATTGATAACATTAGTCATATTCCATGAGTTCTCAGTCTGAAGAGAGAAACACACTTTAGCTAAAATCTACCTGTGTTTTGGAAAGGGTGGATCTTCATCATTCATATGAGAACCAACTAAAACATTTTTTAAAAACTGGTCAAACAAAGCTTAGTCCCCTAAATCAAATAATCAAGTGTTCAGCGTGCATACAGAGGCTAGGTGAGGGCAGGGCAGTTGAAGACTGCAGACCTAGAGACAGGCGAAGCATCGTAGGCTACCACAGATTGCAGACTAAGCTTAGTTTGCAGAATGAGTTGCTGCAGAACATGCAAAGCACAGCATCCATACAGGTTGTCAGTTTTTCATTGCTCTTAGGCTCTGAAATAATGGTGTCAGCAGCAGTCAGGGCTTGCGCTAGAAAGACTATACAGAATATACTGGTTCTCATTCCATTTCCTTCAAAGCATATCCATCTGGACCTCTATCAAAGGTAACATAAGGTGGACATCTGGAAGCTTACTTTGTATTGGTATTGTCCAAGAGGTAGGATACTATTGAGGATTGAACATACGCCAGATTCAGGAGTTCAGGTCAGGGATGTCTTGTTATTACTTGCACACTTTTCAGAAACCAAACATGGGCAAGTGCAATCTGATCCCCTCCCTCCCTCCCTCCCTCCCTTCCTTCCTTCCTTCCTGGTAGCAAAGCATTCTAAGTCTCACTTCAGTGGCAGTTCATGCATATCAAACTTGTGTAATAGTGGTTTCATTTGCATATCATGGTAGACAAAGCTATGACTTACCAGGACTGTGAAAAGATGCTTGTTCGTGGAGAGGAACTCATACCTGCTTTGTTCCTCTCTAGTCTTTTTAAAACAGTGCAGCAGCTAAGCCAAGGAAACCTGGAATCATGGTTAAGGTTTGTTCTCCTTAACTATGATCTGTTTGCTTTCATCACTTGTAATCCTTTGGATCTAACTCATTTGATGGAATACACTCAGTTAATTCTGCTGCCACTTTTTGTGGGCATCAAATAGGTCTTGCAGATCTTAGGGACATGTGTAGCTTGTCAGTTAGCTAACCAAATTCCTATACAGTTCTCACATGCAAGTTTGCCATCTATGCATAGAAACAAATTCTGCACTCCAACTCCTGGATTCTGTCATTCCAAATCTGAATAAAGTTCTCTCTTTCTTTTTCTCATCGTGTCCCCTGCTGCAAAAGTGCACATTCATGCAACAAATCACTTATGAAGAGGTAAATAGATATTCAAATTGGACACAACCAGAGGAAAGGCATAGGCCCAGCCAGCCTTGTTCACACCGGATAGCTATGATGGTTTATAATTAACATCATATTTCTGTCTATATAAAAATATCAATGTTTGTAAGTTGAAGTTGGATATTTGCTGAAATAGAGACATTCTAAACAGTGCCAATGTAGGTTTCTGCTGTTCCCACACAAGTTGACAAACTATTTTTGTTGATTCTATAAGTCGGCTATGGTATCTTGAGGAAGCATTGCATATTTCCAAGTTGGCACTGCTGCAGTTTCAGCATCCACAAGAGAGATGTACAACTTTGATATGAATGAATAGCAAATTATACATTTATTGTCCAAGAAACATAATTGTGCAGAAATTATTTGTGCTTTAGTACTTCAAGGAAGTACCACGATGTTAGTGGGCTCTGACCAGGGTTCTGTGTTAAGTCATATGTTGATGACACAAATTCTGTGTAGCTTATTACCCTCCCCCAACACAGTAACTAGTATCAGATTTCAGAACAGGGCAATTAGAGAGCGGTCTATCCCCTGTCATTCACTTCCAGCAGCCTGAGGTTTAGATCAGCTGTTTTGTATAAACCCAAAGGAGAGTTTAGAAACCTGCCACCCAGGAGCCAGCTCTGTGAATTACTTTATGCTGAGCATTGTGGCACTCTCCCAGCCCTTTATCAAAAGAACTGACTCTTTAAATTGGCAGCGTTGGGGAAACAGCCCTGCTGCAGGCCATTGAACTCCATGGGAGGACTTGCCGGCTGGGAGACTTCAAAAGCCAGATCTATAGAGCTGCACTCTTTTACCCTGTATGAGGAAAGGGAAAGAGACTCTTAGAAGTTCAAGGGTGGCTGCCCTGTATTTGTGGTTGGGCCCCAAAAGGAAATGCCAGGAACTGCCCCCAAACAGTTCCATGCCGCTGCTGTTCAGAATGCTCTGGAGGCGGGAAAAAGTCCTGCTCGTTCTCCAGAGATTTGTGGAAAAGTCTGAGCCGCTTAAAAGAAGGCTGGAGAAGGAGATTAACAGACTCTCAAGTGGGGGTGAGGGCAAGATGAACAAAACAGAATGGGCAGACATGGATGGCTTTTGCTGCCCTATAGCCCAAACCTGCAGCCTACCAGATCTGAACAGAGCCCACCATCTGTGTGTGGAAGCCCACCAGGTCCTTGGCAGAGTTCCTGTTTTAGCAAACAGGCAAGTACCAGAGCCCCTGGTAGCCCCACACATAGCTGGTGGGCTCTGTGTTGCTTAGTAGGTCATATATTATGCAGACCTGCTGCAGTCTCTGGCTGCGAGTGGAATTGGTAATTTCCCAAGCCAGCAGGAAGAGTCCCAGTCAGTGCCAGTTGTGAGAGGAGAGCAGCCTGCTTAGTTGGAGTTATGCAAAGCTCAAGATTAGCTCTGGATATAATGATACCTTTTCCTTACAGCATGTTCTGTTGGTGGAAATGTATGCAGGTTTTTGAGTTACATAGAACTCCTGCAGGCCGTGAAATTGGCCCAATCAAACATATAACTGTGTGTGCATGCATGTGTGTGTGCTTTAGGACTACCATAAACAGCTTTCTGCTATAGAGCTTTCACTGAAGGCTGAATTCTCTTCCTTGGCTGGAATAAGGTTCTGTACCACAGGACCAAAAGCTTGACACTATTTTTAGTATGCTATGGTTGAAATTGTCTTGCCTTTGCATGTAACTAAAATAAAAGCATCAATGAGGTAGACTGCAGTCCACAAAAACGTATGCCATAATAAATTTGTTAGTCTTTAAAGTGCCACAAAACTTTCTATTATTATTAACAAAGAGGCATTGTATGTTGCTTTAGGGCAGATGTGGCTATTCTGTGGCTCTCCAGATGTTGCTGGACTATAGCTCCCATCAGCTCCTGGTAAGGGATGATGAGAGTTGTAGTCCAAAAACTTACATAACTATCTCTTCCTTGCCTCTTCTATGTATTCTGATCACTCTTTTGTTTGACAGCTATGCCAAGATCACAGTAAGGAGTATTATGACAGCAGGGTGCTGTGAAAAACTTCAAGTTTGGGGAGAGTAGTTTTCAGAAATTAACATCAAAAACCTCTTCAATGTAAATAGACTGGAGAACAATGGTAGATGAAATGTCATTGTGATATTTCTTTTCTAAAGTGGAGCAATCGTTTACTGGGTAAAAATCAGGGTATCATTTGGAACTTCTGACTCTTGGGCTTGCTGCAGTATTTTAAAGCAGTCTTTGATGTGCAGTTCAAACAGGAATTTTGTCCTGGCAGATCGAAATAATCTCAGATGCATACGCAATTATTGTCTCCCAATTTCCATCTCTCAAGAATACAGTGGAGTTTCTGTATGGAAAAATGTTGACTTTAGCTATTTATTTGCTTTTATAAATCCTCCCTCCCAATGTGCAGTGCATTTCCCTGAAGCAAGATGTGGATGTTTCTTTAAAAAAAATTCCCCAGGCAGGGAAACAATGTAGGGGCTGGGGGTAACCTTGCTGCATGCTTACACAAGATATCAGTGAATAACTCCTTCTGCATTTCTGCACCTGGTTCATTCATACAGGGGCCCTGTGGGTGTGTGTGGTGTTAAATCCACACTGCACACTAGAAGAGAAGGGATGCTGGCTGCGACAGCTGCGGAAGTGGGGAGATATGGATGTCTGCCCACTGGAGGATGGGAATTACGGCAATGAACTTCCCAACATCACTAGTGCACTTACTCAGAGTTCCAGTCACAGGCAAAGTAAGTTGGGGGGGGGTGAGAGTGTCTTGTCTTCTGCTATGTAATGTTTTTCACACCGGGGAACCCCAGTGTTATAACAAGCTGTTGAACAAACAAAAAACATCTGGAAAGACCCCGACTGTGCTCAAATATAAAAGCTTGCTCAGGTGAGAGATTATCCCTATTGTTGTCTCTGCATGCCAGTTGGTAGACTCCTCTATGGAAGTACCAGGGTGATGTTTACAGTATGGAGACAAGCAGCCCTATCAGTAGGGCTTCTTCCACACTACACACTTCATACATGTTCTGTTCAAAATAGCTCATTGAGAGGGAAACTGCTGAAATGCAAATGTTGCCTGGCTTGAATTCTTAGAGCTTTCGGAATACTGACTTTTCCCATTTCTATTTCTAGGTATCTCTGGTGGCTCATGCTTTCCCCACCCCATCCATTCTCTTGCTATCCTTCTCTTTATCCATGCTTGCTGGGTTTGGGTCATGGGAGGAATGGTTATCCAGGGAGGGCTGGGACTGCTGCAGGATTGGTCGTTTTGCATACTACTACTACAAACAAGAACCAATACATTTAAAAAGAAGAAGTTAAAGTTCAGTGAATCCTTTCAGTGTCCTCAAATATCCCCTGGGCTGCATTTTATTGTGATGAAACCCATTCGTATAGCTTGAACTTTAGGGTGAAGTCTGCACAAGCACCAGTGGTGTACTTTGTATTGTGAAGAGTCCATTGCAACCCTTGTAGAGAGAGGAAACTGCATCCGTTTTGTTTTGTAGGGCGTTTAGCAATTCTAAGCATAATTAGTTATTGGAAGCCTCCTCCCATTAAACTGCGAATGCTCCCACAGTTTGGATTAAAAACCCAAAGCTCCTTAACTGTCAGCCCTCCTCACCCTTTGGCCTCAAATCTATCTCTAAATTGGACAGCTATTTAGATTGAATGCATGCTGATTTGCCCTAATTAATTTATAGCAGTGGTACAATCTGGGATTTTCAAGTCTTTGCTTGCCAGCAGTCCTGCTGCAAGCAGGAGGGATATATTAGACATGTGTGGTAGCAAATCTCTAGTGAATTACTTTGTTTGGATATGGTTAAATTTTAAAAACATGGTGACAGGAAATTCTGCTTATTGTGGTGTGGTTTGTTGTGGTGATGGCTGAGCACCTCAGTGGTCAGACCCATGGTGGCAAACATTAACCAAGTCCATGCAACACACTTGGCTACCCTGTGTGCTCTTTTCCTTGTAGGCTCTTTAGCAAGGTCAAGACGCACAGTGTTCACTCGTGCCATTGAAGGTTGTGACCTGCACTGGCAGGACAGCCACCTCCAGCGGATAATCAGCAGCGACTTCTACATCTCTCCCTCTTATCAAAGGGAGGGTGAGGGCCTCCTCTTCAACTCACAAGGACAGCCTTTGTGGCTGGGTAAGTTGTTACTCTTCTTGGTAGCAGCCATTATGTTCTTGCTTGGTAGCACACTACTCTGGGGATTCCAGTATGCTGAAGGAAGAATATTGTGTTTGCTCAAGAGATGACTGGAAAATTAAATTTGGAATCCTACTCTGGTAAAATAAGAAAAGTACACATTTGTGGTCACTTTAGGGAAGAACACATCATTTACTCACCTTGCAGAACCTGAGAATTTATGGCATCTAGTCATTTCCTATGCAGACTTGGGTCCCTTAACAGGAAGCTTGTGCCTGGCCTCAAAGTCATCTTACCTGGCCTCTGGTCCTTTTCTTGGGATACCAAGGGACAGATTAATCTAAGCAGTTGTGTTAGCAAGAGCCAGTGTAATGAGTCCTGCAAGAGGGGAGATAGTTCCATCTGGCAAGCAGAAATATTCGCGCTGATGGAATGGTCATATAGCACAACACTGAATTCCTTTATTTCTTGAAACTTTCTTTGTTTCAGGATGGGGAAAGCCTTATACTGCACAGTAACTTAAGGCCGTTGCCTTGGAGAAGTTTGTCCAAGGCTGTAATGCCAACAAAGATGCTTATCTTCCTGACACTCCACATCTATGGTTCAAACATTAAGCTGTGGTAGCAGCTATACAGGAAGAAGATAGTGTGTGGTCACACACACACACACACACACACACACACTTGTGTGTGTGTGTCTCAGCAAGGCCAAAACCAAGATACCCAAACTCCTTCACACTGCAGATGTGCTTAGTCACATGTTGTCAGAGTGCTATAGGTGTGGTCATCACAGGAAGACAATTTTGCAGTTTCTCCCAGAGTCTCTGCTTCTACAGCTGAGTACTCAGGCTGCACCATCAAGAGCAACATTTGCTATGCTCTTCAGAGTACTGAAGTTCAGGGACTCTCTAGCACCCCACCAGAGCTGAACCAACTGCACCAGCAACCCAAGTGATTGCTTGGGGTGGCAATATCTTAAGGCGTGGCAGTGAAGCTGAGGGGTGCACCTGTCTCATCCCTTGCAGCAGATGTGCCTGGGCACAATTCAAGTACCACAGCCTGGCATCCATGGCAATGCATGAGATCCTGAGTGGCACCATTTGAATCATGTGGAACAACCGTCTGGAGCCACAAAAAGTTCTGGATGAAACTTTGCTTTATCCTGCTCCTCAGCCCTCAGTGGTTTACATAAATTCCTCCCTAGCTTGCGAGATGTCTGACTTGCCAAAGGAATTAATCCCACACGTTGTGATTCTGAAATGTTATTGTCTTGTCTTCCCACTCTCTGGGTTTTTTGGGAGCTCCTCCTAGAGGACATCAGCAGCACCATGGAATTGCTTTTGATTTGCCAGCAGCATTTGAATGATGCCGTGCTTTATATGATGCACGATCACTAGAGATTCTTTTTGAAATGTTTGTGCCTCAAGCCTTCTGCTCATCTGTAGCCTTTAATAGCAGGAGATTTGGAGGAGGGAGTATAGCTGCATTTTAAAGGCCTTTGGAGACCTTGTAGAAAATGCTTCCTTTAGAGGAAGTCATGCTCCTCTGACTTTGGCTTCTACGTTTCTCCACGGCAGAGACCTTTGCGGAGAAGCGGGCCCTTTGTTGCTTCCCCCCGACCCCCGTGCGTGTCATCTGTTCCCCCTTATGACTTCTCCCTCAGAGTCGCAATCCTCTCCACAGCAACTGTGACTTCAGGTGGAGATCAACCAGCAGGAACAGATGAATTTCTGTGCCGCACAATGGTGTTTCTCACAGGGGCAAGCTGTTTCCGAGTAATTGAGATGCTCAGGAATGACGCAGAATGCACACTCAGTGGAGAAGTGCTTCCAGTGAGGAATTAAGGGAGATGAGCCCAAGTTGCAGGATGAGATGCAAGTCTTTCCTAGGCAAGGAGAGTTGAGAGGTGCGAGGGGTGGAACAGCTAAGTGTGGTCCTTTTTAGGATGGAGCTGGATGCGGGGAACATTTTCAGCATCAGTTATACAAAGCAAATGCAGATGCCTCTGTTCCATTGGAAATCCAGCATGCCAGGGAGAAGGCCAGGCTGAAAACCTTATCCTTTACTTGGCAGCTTTCCCTATGAAACACAGGTCTTTCCTATGAGGAAACATCTTAACATGCAATTCCTCACCTGCAGTTGGAAGTCTAGGAGCAACATGCACCACATGCTGTTTCTGCCTGTTTGGAATCAGCCATCATCTTCAAAGTGTCTGGCCATTGCACAAAGACTAGTTTCACTTGATGGAATATAGGAAGCTGCTGTATACCGAGTCAGACCCCTGGTCCATCCAGCTTTGCATTGTTGATACTGACTGACACCAGCTCTCCAGGGTTTCACACGGGGGTCTCTCCCAGGACTAGCAGGGATTGAACCTGGGGCCTTTTGCATAGAAAGCATGTTCTTCTCTTCTACTGAGCCCTCCCCTTAACTTGATGGGTGGACTTGGTTGCATTGGAAAGTAAGAGGTGGGTCCGTTATTGTTTCTGGCAGGAGCAACTGTGGGCTGGCAGGATTAGGAGCCAGACCGTGTGATCAGAATAACATAGGACAGCCCACCTGGGTCTTTGCCACTTCAGATTGCAGGTGGAGGACTGTATATTTGGAAATTCCTCTATGTAAAACAACAACCCCACGTAATATTTATGCACACATGGTTTGGTTCTAATAAAGAACAAGGCAACAAAATAGAGAATTTAGATACAGAAATTGAATCCCAAGCTGCTGATCATAGAGTTGATTTGCTTACACAGACAATACCATTTGCCTATATTGCCGGCTTAATTGCACACACTGTTTGTATTATGCCACAGAACACGTTCCCACAGCCTGTGCCCGTGTCGATGCCCTTCGTTCCCATGGATATCCTAAGGAAGCACTCCGCCTAACGGTGGCTATTATCAACACCCTGAGGTTGCAACAACAGAGGCAGCTGGAGATATACAAGCATCAAAAGAAAGGTATGAGTTGGCCTGTTGTTGTGGGTTTAGGTTGGCTGTCGAAGGATAGTTAGGTGCTTTTATGAGCATTGTAGGGCCCTGCAGGAGCTGCCTAGAGCTTTTCCAAACAGTAAAACAACAACAGCCCCCAAACCCCTCTTCCAACATTTTCGACTCATTCCACCTCCTGAGAGCACCTGTCCCTGGATAGCTGAAGAGGCAGCTGGTGAATTGGCAGAGGCAGCTAAGATGGAGGGTGAGGGAGGGTAGGATTCTGGTCCCATTATCAAGGGTGAACAGATCCAACAGTTCCCCATAGGACGGGTGTGTCAAGTTGTGGGACAACAGCTTTGCTCATCCTAGAATTCTGCTTATCATGCCCTTACAGCTGATGCTGAAACTCTGTGCTGACTTTATACCAATAAAGCTTTTGGGAATTTCCCAAGCTGAGAGTCAAAGTCTTTTGTCTGAGGTTGGGAGCCAGGACAGTGACCAGCTCACCTTGCCTAATAGTAAGCTCAGTCTTGTCACAATGGAAGAACATGGTACCAACACAGCAAAAAGAAAGGGAAGTGTATACAGGGGAGTCTTGACTGTCCTCTGCCAGGCTTGTGAAGCTTTATGCCTTGGAAGATGGAACCAGAGGAAGGATCATAAGTAATTACTGTGGGATTTTCTCCCCACTCCCCTTATTCTATTTGCCTACTCCAGAACTGCTGCAGAGAGGAGCAACCACCATCACAAATCTGGAGAGCTGGGTGGGGCACCCCCTCAATCCCATTGGTTGCTTATTTCTCACTTTGACAGAAGCATGTCGAGTAGAGGATGAAAACTGCCTTGAAATTTCAGGTATGAGTATATGAGAACCCCAGACTGCCAAACCCTGAGCCCAGAGCAGAGTTTCTGCTCTTTCCCTGAGCTTCCATGTTGGAGCCATTTTCAAGTTTCTGCTGTTGCAGTCTATAGAGTTGGAAGAGCCTATTTAGTATGTTGTGGTTGGATTCCTGTGGGACACCCTGTGCTGACCAGAGGAAGAGGTCTTTGGGCAAACCGTTTCTGTGAAATATGCAAAAGTCAGTTGTTGGTCCCAGAAACAAGTGCTGGCCTGCAGACTGTCTGAGTGTTCAGCTCCCTCTGGCCTAACATGCCCTGTTAATCAGGGAGGGAGGAACTGTAGCCCTCCAGATATTGCTGGTGTCCAACTTCCATCAGCCCCAGCCAGCATAGCCAGAGAGTCGAAGGCCAATGACAGCTGAAAAGTTGTAAGTTTTCTCTCCCTGCTGTAGGTGAATTGAGGGGCTCAGGTGCTTTATGGCCTTCCTACCTTGCAGCTCCCCAGTGCCGGTATGAATTAAAGAACTGTGAAGCTCAACACAGCTCAGCCCAGTACATCTGGTCACGTGAGCAGTGCCAGGAGGCAGGCACTGTGCTGTCTTCTGAAAGCAAGTAGGCTAAGAAGGACCAATGGCAGTGATGGAGCCAATCAGGCTATGAATTTTGGAAGGAGGGAGACCCTACCTGCAGGCTGCACTGCCCATCTTATTGATATCTCTCTTCTCCATTAGATGCTGGCGATGCCAAGCCTCCCGTGTATCAACATGTGCCTGTGGCCAACAGTTGCCCTGAGAGTGGGGAATCCTACCTATCCCTTGCTTTGGAAGTCGCGCTGATGGGGATGGGGCAGCAGCGGGTGATGCCAGAGGGCCTTTATGCTCAAGACAAAGTGTGGCGCAACGAGGAGCAAATCATTGCCCGCTTGCAGGAGCTGCAGCTGGACGCTGTGCTGGTGCAGACGCTACGCAAACAGTGTATCCTGCTCCTGGAAGGTGAGAGGACTGAGATGCTGCCCTCAGCCGCTCTGGAGGAAGGAGGCTGAACCTACTACCCTGAAACAGTCTTAAATTCCCTGCATTAAGCAGCATATTCTGCAGAAAATCCCTCTTGATCACAATAACTTACACCAATCATGTATGGATGGTCAGAAGGATATTTGATCGGAGCAATGTATGTATTATGGGATGGGGGTTGGGACCATAATGAGATAGGATCTCAGTATAGATATCACCCTTCCCTGAGCACTAGAAATCCCACCAAAACCAAAAACAAGCCCCTCTTCTTATGCTTTAACTTGATGTTCTCCATACAGGTTGTTTCCCCCATTTTCCCCTACACTCACAAACCCTCTTAAAACACACGATGCTGGTTTGAGGAGGTTTTTCAGTGAAAAGGAACCCGTTGCAGTGGGGATAGCAGCTCCTCTGTTGCAAGGCTCCCCACTTGCAGCTGTGTCAAGAAGGAAATCCAAGTCAGCCTCTTGCAAATTTCTGCTTTCCCCATGCTCTCCACTGTGCCAGCATTTTCAAACCTCTGCAGTCTCCGTATATGGAGGAGGAGTTCAGTGTGTGGCCAGAGCAGCAACGGGGGGGGGGGCAGGGAGAGTGTCTTTTGCCCCCTGCTAGCTTCTGGTGCATCAGGAAGAAGGGGAGCAACAGCAGGCCTTCCGTGTGATGGTTAAAGGGGCTGTGCTTCTGATTTCTTTGGGTCTGCAATTTCAAAATCAAGTAGGCCCTCCCCGATACTTAGGAACCCAGCTTCTTTGGTCTGAATCTGTATTATGTAACAGAGGCCAGTTGGGAGGTATCCTCTTGCTTGCGGGACTGTTGAGCCAGCAAAACTCTCTGGCTTAAATTCAAAGGGTCTGGTTGCAGGATAGATGCTGACATGGCTCTGCTCCTGACTAGGTGGCCCTTTCAGTGGCCTTGGCGAGGTCATCCATCGCGAAAGCGTCCCCATGCACACCTTTGCCAAGTACCTGTTTTCTGCCTTGCTGCCCCACGACGCTGACCTGGCCTACAAGCTGGCACTGCGCTCCATGAGGTTGGTACCACCCTTCCCCTTCCTTCATTTAATAAAAGGCAGATTGCAATATGAAGGTGGGAATAGCAAGTGCCCCCCCCCCCAGATTGCTCTGTGTCTTCAATTATTCTGTCCTCAAACTTCTCCAGCATCCAGTTTGCTACAGTACTATTTATTTTCCTGGCAGGTTTTTCAAGGAAGAATTAGTATGCATTTTCCTTTAAAAGGGAATGCAAAGACAAAGTTACTGATTAGCAGGTGCAGTTGGTCTGTTTCATCAATAGGCTGTTTATTCCTTACTTATATAGGTGTTGTTGTTGTTTTTGAAAACGGGTATTTTAGTCAGAACAGCATTCTGAAATTCTAAGAACCCAGTAGTTCTAGTATCGTCACATGGGTTTCAGGCAAATTGTAGTGATGGAGTACAGAACTGGAGGGTTGGGAATGCTCCCTGATGGGGACCCCACATAACACCCTTAGTAACCAATGCAAAGAGTCTGCTTATAGCTGCTCCTGCCAGATAGAAGAGCCGGTCCCCATGACACAACCAAGCTGACACATGGACATGCAAGATCCCAGGAGAGGAGGCTTTGCTTCATCCTGGCCTTTGACTGCTGCACCATGGCTCACAATGTTGTTGGAATGGGGATTCCGGCTTAAGCTCTCTCCTCACTATCCATGAGCAGCAACCCTCAGCTATGGCCTGGCAGTAGGAAGGATGGGGGGTGGGGGAAAAGCAGCTGCAAAGTGTGCGAGCCCTGCACGTCCACGGAGTCTCACTGAGCCATAGTTTGTTTTGTTGTGTCGTGTGAACCAGATTGTGTAGTGTGTTGAAAAGAGA
Source organism: Podarcis liolepis (assembly GCF_965112155.1). NCBI lineage: Eukaryota > Metazoa > Chordata > Lepidosauria > Squamata > Lacertidae > Podarcis > Podarcis liolepis. Next base: position 51,867,618 of record NC_139559.1, read on the forward strand.
AAGCAGGCTAGGACTGGATAGAGCAATGCCTTTGGTCTCTTGGGTGGTACCTTTGTTCTTCTTATCAGGAAGGGCATAACAGGAAATGCAGGAAGCCATCAGGTGTTGTAGTGGCTGTGTGTCCCAGCAAACAGGTTGGTCTGGGAGGGAGAGTTCTGGTTTCCAGAAGGCTGGGGGGGGGGGAGAGGCTTTAAATAGAAACATGTGAGCAGGTAGCTCCAAACTGCAGCAGATGCCCTGGGGCAAGACAGCCCCCCTTCCCCGCCATCTCTAAGCAAAACCAGATGACTGCTGTGTGCAAATCATGCTTGGCTCTGACATAAAAGCACAAGAGGGGGATGTTTCTAAACTTATATTTTTCTTTACAAGTTTATAAATCACTCCTTAGTTCTCTCTAGTGGCCTTTCAAGTTTTGTTCAAGGCCGGTCTTGCATCCATATGTTGTAGAAGACCTCAAGGTTTACTACAGAGTTGTTACAGACAGCATACCATGGACAAAGAAGGCCCAAAAAATTTTTAGACTGACCCAACCCCTGGCAGGTATCCCTTCTTCACTGGCCTGACATTGCTGGTTTGGTTCTCCCTAGGCTGCCCGTTCTGGAGACGACAGCCTCAGGCGACGTCACCCACCCTCACCATATTGTTTCAGTGGTGCCTAGCAGATACCCGCGCTGGTTTACTCTGGGACACTTGGAATCACAACAGTGTGAACTTGCTTCCACTATGCTGACAGCAGCCAAAGGTAGGTGAAGGACTCCTTGCGTAATGGATTGTAGCCACCAGAAACACTAGCTGGCTTGCTCACTATTTGGACCTGTGCAATGAAGAAAGCCAGTGTGGTTCAAAAAATCAATGAAGGACAGCTTTGGCCATTGGTGGGTGGGTTGACTCACACGTTTTGGGTGGTCCTTGGACAAGGTAGCCTCAGTGAGCACTCCCTTCCTATCTCTGCTGCCCCATAACTTGCTCTCTTCCTCTACGCACAGTCCACCCACATGGCATTTCCTTGAGAACTGGTTTTATGAGGCTCCAGCTAACTTCTGTCTCTGTTCCTTGACCTTGCAGCAAGGACTTCCAGTTTTATTTACAGGCGCTCACTTAATCAGTTTGGGGCATGCCCTATAGAGAAATGTGATCATTGCAACATTTCTGGCCTCTGTTTATCGTCAGGGATTTGGCTTTCATCACTTAAAACTCCCATTACTAAATTTCCATCTTTATTAGGATGTCTGCGGCGTGTAGGATGAGCTCTCCTGGCTCAGACCAAATGTCTAGCATCCCGCTCCCGACCCTGCAGAGCCACCACTAGGGTTCATCCACACTTCTTCCTGTCCTACTGCTTTCTCCTGGGGAAAACCACTCTCTAACGCTCAGTCGGAGCAAAGGGCAATTCAGGTTTTCTCCAGATTGACCTTTGCTCTGATTTAGCACTAAAGAGCATGTTTTCCCTTGGAAAGGAGCCGTGTGAGGGAAAAACCACTTGGGACTTGTGGCTAGAAAGTGCAGGTGAAAAGGAAAACCGTTTGGATTCATGCTTCCAAGGCACTGGACAAGCAGAAGTGTGGAGGAGCCCCTGGTCAATGTAGACAATACTGAGCTAGATGAACCAATGGTCTGACTCAGTATACGGCAGATTCCATTGTTCCCAAGCACTCTTGTTGTTGTTCTCCACAGGATATTTGCTTGAGTTGAGAAAGGCTGAAGTGGGTAGAATTTGGGGGTTGAGGAGGGGTCAAGTGAACACTTAATAGAGCAGACGAAAAGGCTTTGATCTGAAATTCAAGGTGTCCCTTTTATGTACACTTCATCCCAATTCTCCCCAGCAAGGCTGTGAGGGAAAGGAAGAATCCACTTTTCTGCTCTGCTCCCAGATGTTTAGGAGTGCAGTACTGTCTAGTTTAATTGTGAGAATGCTGATGTCTTAGTAGGGAGTTGGCAACCTGCCAGGCAGTAGGTGAGCTCTTTCCTGTCTCCAATCCAGGGGACATGCTGCGCCTACGTACGGTTCTGGAAGCCATTCAAAAGAACATCCACTCCTCCTCTCTGATCTTTAAGCTGGCCCAGGATGCCTTCAAGATTGCCACACCTGCGGATAACAACTCTGACACAACCCTGCTCAATGTGGCCCTGGAGCTGGGACTGCAGGTAAGGGAAAGAGGCGAACGCTAGGAAAAGCGGTGAACTTTCCAGGGCTATGGCAAGCCTCCCTTGAAGCCAGTGGTAGAGTCTGGACCTGGCTCAGAACTTGGGCATTCTTGCTGCTTTTAGGGTGGACTCTTAACCTGCAACTCTACCTGTTAATTAATGGACAGAATTTACCGACCACCTGAAAAGTTCAAAGCAGCTTAGACTTCATCCAAGGTAGACTTCATCCAAGGAGCTTATGAAGCCAGTTCTGCTTATTTTCTGCAGCAGAAATACATCCAGTCTTCATATCATACTCTGGGTTATACAGGGTTATACTGATCTAGGAAAGTGCAAGCTTTGAGACTGTCTCTGGGAAATAATCATTGTCCACTCATTTGCCTTTCCAGGTAATGCGCATGACCCTATCAACCTTGAACTGGAGACGGAGGGAAATGGTGCGATGGCTGGTGACCTGTGCTACAGAAGTAGGTTGGTATCTCTCATTCACACATCTTGCAGGGAGGCTGCTGCCCAAAGCGAGTCTGTACATTCTGATGAGCCAGTGGCAGGTCCTGCTCACACAAAGGATAATATTATTTAAGACAACACTTTCAAGTGTTAAAAGGACTTCACATCTTGCTGAAATCCTCATAACAATTATGTTAGATGGGCACTGATCATCCCCATGTCTCAAATGTGAGGACTGAAAGAGAAAGGCTTGCCTGAGAACTCTTGCTGAGTTTGTGGCGGAGGTAAGATTCAAATCAAGGACATCTTGAGTCATTGCTCCATGTCTTGCAGGCTACATGCATCAGCACCCAAACATCCACAAATGTAGCCGTTTCCCATGTGATAAGATCCCTGCACTAGCAAAACAACAGCAACAGATAAATGTAATTTTATACTAAGGAAGATACCATTGTGTTCAGCTTTTAAAAACATCTTTTTTTTGGCTAACATAAACCAGAGGCCTTCCACCTATAATGTTAAGCCAGACACTAAGCTTCCTGTGATCATAGCAGTTTTGGTTACTGGCACAGCCCTTCATTGTGAGCCTTGCCAAATTTAGCAGCGATGTCCAGCTTCCAGGATACAGACTAAGAGGTTAGGGTGTGGCTGACTTAGCCTGCACCTTTCTATCACTGCAGAGCCCAATGTCCATAATATTTATGAAGACTGTTTTGAAGCAGTCACTCGGCTCTTTTTTTGCCACTGCCACATACTCAAGTGCTCCAACATCATGCTTGCCACTTTACTATTGGTTGAAAAGCTTGTGCTCCGTTCTTGCAGGTGTACGAGCCTTAGTCAGCATCCTGCAGAGCTGGTACACCCTCTTCACCCCGACTGAAGCCACCAGCATAGTAGCAGCGACGGTGATGTCCCACACAACCATCCTGCGCCTCAGCCTGGACTACCCGCAGCGAGAAGAACTGGCCAGCTGTGCCCGCACACTGGCCCTGCAGTGCGCCATGAAGGATCCCCAGAACTGCGCTCTCTCCGCCCTGACCCTCTGCGAGAAAGACCACATCGCCTTTGAGACTGCCTACCAAATTGTGATAGATGCTGCTTCCACAGGCATGACTTACTCGCAGCTTTTCACCATTGCACGGTACATGGAGCACCGTGGGTACCCTCTGCGGGCGTTCAAGCTGGCATCTCTCGCCATGACCCACCTCAACCTTGCCTATAACCAGGACACGCACCCGGCCATCAACGACGTGCTTTGGGCATGTGCACTCAGCCACTCTCTGGGCAAGAATGAGCTGGCGGCCATCATTCCACTGGTGGTGAAGAGCGTGCATTGTGCCACGGTGCTGTCCGACATCCTGCGCCGCTGCACCATGACAGCCCCGGGCCTTGCAGGGATTCCTGGCCGCAGGAACTCTGGGAAACTGATGTCCACAGACAAAGCGCCTTTGCGCCAACTGCTGGACGCGACGATAAGCGCTTACATCAACACGACGCACTCTCGGCTCACCCACATCAGCCCGCGGCACTACGGGGAGTTCATAGAGTTTCTCAGCAAAGCTCGGGAGACTTTCCTCCTGGCTCAGGACGGCCACATTCAGTTTGCGCAGTTCATAGACAACCTCAAGCAGATATACAAGGGCAAGAAGAAGCTCATGTTGCTAGTGAGGGAGCGGTTTGGATGAGCTTCTGCATTAGTTGAAAAAAAGAAGAAGGAAAGAAGGAAGGAACCCTGATCCCTGTTGGTGGAATCATGCCTACTGGGCCAGACAATGTTTTCCATCCAGAGAGGATTCCTGGATTATTATTATTTTGAGGAACGTAAACCAAAAGCAGCACGGCAGGAAGGGTTTGCTTCCCACCCACTCGCAAACACCTCGGCAATACCAAAAGCTAACCAGGAAAAATTGAATACCTCTTTCCCAAAGGGCATGGCGGATGGAGGCTGAAATGCAAACCACCTCGAAGGAGGCATGGTAATGCGTCGCTCAGCCTCTTGTGTTGCCACCTTGGCTCTTGGCTGGTGGCCTTGTAAGAGGTGCAGCCTGCCAAGACGGGCACGTTTCACCGTTTTCTTTTTTGTGAAGATCCTTAACTGAAAAAAAGACCTAACGTTAACTGTTCTCAGGGATTGCTTTACTAAAAGTAACAGAAGCATTTATGATACTGTAAATACGATAGTATATGTGTCGATTATTAAATTGTAAAGTTCTAATTATTTATAATTATTCTCTTTTTGTTTGGGGGATACTTGAAATGTGTTGTGGGCTGGGGATTTTGGTTTTGTTAAGCATATCCGAACATGAGAAAAAATGAACATTTCTCAGGTTCCCTGCTCCGCCAGCACTGTTGGTGAAGAGGGGCTGGTGGGTGGTGTCTGATGAGTAGAGAGGATGGACCAAGAGTTCATGCAGAACCACCGCGACACAACAGCCCTGGAAGAGAGGAGACCAAGGTGGAAATGGCCAAGCCTGCCATCAGAGTGCGTGGACTTGGCCCATGGGCTGTCAGCCACAGCACTCGCCCTGCCTCTGCTGGTTTATGCTGTGGTGTGGTTCCAGTTATGGAATACAAAGACCCCAGGAAGCCAGATTGTTGGCTGTGAAACAGTTGGGCCCATAGTGTAAATAATCAATTTTTTTGGCCTTCCTCCACATGCCTATGGATAGATGCGTGCAAGAGCTGTATGCTATACGCGCGTGGGAAGATGCGTCTTTCCTTTGGCAGATGGGGAGCAGGGAACACATTTTTCTCTTGCTTATGTGTGTCTTTTATTTTCAACTCCATTTCTAAACCGTTGCCTTTGATGGCACCTGCAGAGTCTGGTGCCCTCTGGAGGACAGCCTTCCTGGTCCCATTTCTTGCTGCTCCACCTCCCACCACTGCTTAAGTGGTTCATCTTAATTTTTTAACTTCTTCCAATGAAAAATAAAGTTGGGGGGTAGGAAGCAGGAGCAACACAGCTCTTCCACTTGTCTTTGTGTTCCCCTGTTCCAGTGTGTCCTAGTTTTAAAAGGGGCAGGGAGGGAATGGGGTGGGGTGGGGCAGGGGTCGGGCTGAAGGGTAGCTTAGAAAATGTGGATTAAAATTACCTACTGTCTGACTCCAGTTTTGTTTTTCACAATACTCTGAGAAAACTGGGCCAGGGAAACCCAGCTCACCCCAGTATTTGTTGCCATAGAAGTATCATTCTTCACGTCTGACTTATTTTATTTTGTGTACAACCTCTTGACCCAATGTTTAATAAAAAAGAAGGAAGATGTTCATACCACTTCTGTATCACTCCAGCCCTTTCTGTTGTCAGCAATGCCAATTAAAAGGGAATAAAAAGACAGCAGTTCAAAGGCAGTTGTTGAGATGGGAGGGATGTGAGTGAATGCAACCTTCTAAACCACCAGCCTTGCATCCTTTTGGTCTGGAAAGAACCACATGTGGCTTTTGCCTCTTCCTGTACTGAGTCTCCAGTTACTTCACCAGCAAATATTTATATGTCAATACCCCCTGCCTCAGATGGAATATACTTGTTGTGCAGGAACAATCCTATAAAAAGAGTATGGATCTTTGATGTATAGTGGGATACATTGGCGTAACATCTGTGAATATCGTGGCTTAAGGCCATGAAACCTGAAAAAACCTCCCCCCCCCCCCCCCAATCGGAACATGGCTGTAGGTTGAAATCCTCTTTGGAGGCCCTGCTATACGTCCTGCCAATAGAAGATTTTGTGTGTGGCAGCACTTTGGAGGAATTCCTTCTCAAAGGAGGTAAATCTAGGCCATCCCTGAGGGTGGTTCGGAAGGCAGGGAAAGCAATGTTATTGGCACTTGCTTTCCATATATGACTGAAGAGTCAGACTCTCATCCTTTCAATTTTAAGGCTTGGGCTTTATTTTTTGCAAGCTGATTATGCCCTCTTTGGTTTTGTTCTTTTATCTGAACTGCTGGAGGTGGTGGTGTTACGTTAGACCTAAACAGCAGTGTAGAGAAAAAACTAACAGGTCTCTGAAGAGCCCTGCTCCTCTCTTAGCTGCTGATGCCACCTTTACTAGCTGCAGCCTCAACACTGTAGCATCCCCCTTCCCACTGTAGCATACCTGTTAACAAAGCGATCATTGCCTTCACCACCACAGTTCCTCCCATGCTATTCCAGTTCTAAGAAAAGCATCCACTGGTCTGTTTACATATCACACACAAGTAGCAGACTTTGTGAGGGGGCTGGTGCTACTTGTGTCTTCTATAAACATGTTTCCTTATCATGACATGCGGCTGATAACTGTCAGATGCAACCAGGCTGAATGCTGAAGCAGACACAGTCACCACTATGGCAGCAGAGATATAGGAAAAGGAAGGCTGGATTTCTTTACTGGAGGAACCTGCTTAGCTGTTGCTGGATAATGAACAGCAGTGAGTGAGGTGCAGTGCAGCACAGCATGTTCATATTGAGAATAAACATCACAAGAGTATTTTCCACTTATTCCTGGGTCGCCTGTTCAGCAGCAAGGACATGGTCGCTCATCCTTCCTGAGTGGGTTGTGCATATGCAGACCTTGACTAAGCCAGAACAGCAGCACCAAAGCAGAGGAAGATTCCATCATTTAACTAAACACCATGTGCTGGATTGTTAATCCAGATGGGAAACTGTTGTAAATACTTCACTTTGCGGTATGGCGCATGGCCATTGCTTCGTAGAGACACATGGCTATTGCTAAAGAGGGCCCCAAACTGAGCAATTGGGTGATACAAGGTACCCTGACCCACCTTCTATTGTTAAACGGCAAAAAACTTACTCCGCTGTGGAGGACAGAGCATAAGAAAGGCCACACCTAGCCACTGGTTGGAAGGGGCAAGAAAAGGATCCACCCCTTTCTCAGATAAGCTTTGTAGTGTGTAGGGATAAAGCCAGGATCAAAAGCATTGAGTGCGTCAGGAAGTGCCCAAGACACATACATTCTCTCCCCCTCTACAACCCACCCACCATCCCAAGCATTGTGCCATTAAAATGTGGAAAGCATTTTAATAGTGCGCTATTACAAACCCACATCCTTGTTCTTTCTCTCAGTCCTAGTGACTGGCTCTCCTGCACTCGCAAACATGATCCTCTCTTGCTGCAGTCTCTTTGATGCTTTGTCCATTTTCCATGTGGCTCCCCAAGTCTTCAGGAACATTTCTTGAGATGGCGAGAGTGCCTATGTACAGCATCCACAAAAGCCCCCACGTGCTCCGGGCTCATGTCAGGATACAGGCCATGACCCAGGTTGGCAATGTAGTGCTTGGAGCCAAAGCCTTCCACCATCTTCTTCACCAGCTCCCCAATCTTCTCCTGACAAAAGCGAAGAAGAATCAGCAGGGCAAGACAGTTGAAGCAACCAACCTAGGCTAACTTATAGTGTATTGGAAGGGGGGGGAGAGCGTATTTGACAGACTCAGTGCAGACAGTCCTTACAACCATTGTTTGCTAACTAGGAGCATCCTGTGGCTTTGTGTGTTGGGTCCAACCTCGCCCATTACTGAAATGTGTCCCCCCCCCCCCCAACAGCTTTCCACTGAAGTAACGTGACCTTAGCCCTAAGAAAGGTTCCCTGACATTTGTCTAGGGGGCTTGTGACACCTGCCTCTTTACCTTTGGTGCATAGAGGGCACATGGATCCAAATTCCCTTGTAAGGTAATGTCTTTCCCGATCCGCTGACTGCAACAGAACAAAATAAAACATCAGTACCTGCTCTGGAGGTTGAGGGGGGAATACTTGTAGGCACCAGAGCAAGATGTAGCTCCTCATCATCACAAGAATGTGAGATACTTATGAAATCAGATGGTTTTAAAACAGGAAGAGCAATGGTTGGAAGCCGTAAGAGCTAATGATGGTTGCCTACCTGTGTCCCAGGTGCCTCTTGGGTCTAATTCTGATGTATCTGGCTAGCCCTAGTTAGAAGGTTGTACCTAATTAAACTTATCCAGGTTGTACTTATGTTGCAAAGTCATAAAATATCGGAGTTGGAAGCCTCTAGCAAAGAAGAGCTCACTGCCCAACTCTTCCCATTAGGACATTTCTAACAAGATTTAGCCAAAATTCTGCTTCCTTGTGGTTTCCACCCATTCCTTCTAGCCCTGCTTTCTGAAACAGTAGAGTGAAATTTACTTTGTTCCACTGACACGTGATAGAACCATAGAACTGTAGAGTTGGAAAGGTACACTGAGAGTCTTCTAGTCTTCAGATATTGGAAGACAGCTATCATGTCAGGTCACAAAACAATACCATTTCCTTGCTTCTGAAAAGCTGGAGAGAACTAATTTCCCTAGGCAGAACAATGGGACATTTTGCCCCGTTTGCTGCACAGTCTTACTTTCTACCCATCATCCTGGGAAACTGGTCTCTAGTCTTAGAAGACGTTTCATCTTAGAAGACGTTTCATCTTGGCTGGGGGGCTCACTCAGCTCTAGCTGTATGAAACAATCAGCTCTCTGTTTCCCAACTGCTGCATGTGAGCAGGGTTTGGCTCTTCATAGCAGCAATCCAATGGAGGAGCTCCCTGCACCTATAAACTGGGGGCTCCTTAGTACTTCACATAAGCCTCTTATTTACTATCCCCAGGCCATTCTGCTTAGCCAGTAGTTGTTGTATCCACAATACCGTATGAAGCAAAATTTATGGGAAACGAAAGGATTCTGATATTGGCAAAAGCACTTTAGAAATCCTACCAACCCTCCTAGCAGTCCCTATGGAAGGCCAGTCAATTTCTCACCGAGAAGCCTGGGGGGAGATGGTCCAGTCCAGGCCAATCACCTCGTAGCCACATTGTGCCAAATCCTCTAGGGCATAATGCGCATCCTTGGCAAAGATGATCTGAGAGAGGAGACAAAACAGCAGGACAACGTGGTGGGCAGGGCTGCGTGCTTGGCACCAAAGCAAGACTGGGGAACCTGTGGCCCTCCAGACGCAGTTTGGCCACCTTTGCCATCATCCCTGGCTGGTACTAGTGCTCCTGCGAGTTAGGAGTCCAGCAACATGTCTCCTCCATTGTAAGGCGTTCACATCCACAAATAAGCAGAGCTTCTCTTGGTGCACGATGGGAAAGGGGGAACAGGACAACGGAGAAGATATGCAGGCAGATCTTTGCAGGCAGGTCCTTGACCGCTCTGGCTTGCCCAGTTGGCATTGCTTCATTACTTGGCTGCCTTCTAGTGGTGAAACACGACTACTACAACTTTGTACTTTGCTTTTATTTTAAAAGGGGTTTCTCCTTAACACAGACACATCAGCCCCAAGCTAAAAGGAAAGACAGAAAACAGGGAATGGCGACAGGCAGCAGACAGACCAAGAGATACCTCCAGCCTGGAATATCTTCCATCACCGCCCCTCCTGCCATCCCAGAATTGGCTTGGAATGCAGGTGATTTCAAGGGAGGTTGTGTGGGACAGATTCCCTCCAAGCAGTCAACAGCTTGGTATATAATCTAGGAGCACAGGAAGTTCCTTCTGCAGGATTCCTTCACTTCCAGTCAATACTGCTGTTCCTGCTATCTCACAGGAACTTGAGAAGTTGCCTCATGAGCCAGGTCAGACCTAGTTTGCCCATATTCCCTGACTGGCAACACCTCTCCAGGGTCTCAGATTTATTTCCTTCCTTCCTTCCTATTATTATTGTTATTATACCTTGCCCATCTGGCTGAGTTGCCCCAACCACTCTGGGTGACTTCCAACATAAAAACATAATAGAACCTTAAAAAGCTTCCCTGTACAGTACAGCAGAGCTTTCCAGACTTTTCATGTTGGTGACACACTTTTTAGACATGAATCGTTTCGTGACACAGTAATTCAGCTTTACTAGCAAACCGGAGGTTAAACGAAACCCCTTTCCAGCCCTGGGAGGAGTGTGGGGAGTGTTTGCACAGCAAACCTACATACTGCAGCTGACACACTTAATGTGTCGCAACACAGTTTGGAAAGCTCTGCTATACAGGGCTGCCTTCAGATGCCTTCTAAAGGTTATATAGCTACTCATCTCCTTGACATCTGATGGGGGGGCATTCCACAGGATGGGCGCAGCTACCGAGAAGGCCCTCTCTGCCTGGTTCCCTGTAACTTCACTTCTCGCAGTGATGGAACCACCAGAAGACCCTTGGTGCTGAATCTCAGTGTCCGGGCTGAACGATGGGGGTAAAGACGCTCCTTCAGGTATACTAGGCAGAGGCCGTTTAGGACTTGGAAACCTGCTACCTTGTCCTTTCAATGGAAGATGCCATAATTTGAACCTGGCACCTCCCACGTGCATATCCTGAGCTTTATCACAGAGCTGTACTCCTTCCCAGTGCAGAGGTAGGGATGTCCCAGATTATCAAACTGAGTACTGAGTGTGTTAAGGAGTAACCTCCAGCACATGGGTGCGTACAGTACTTGTAAACAGATGCCAAAAGCCAAACTTCTCCAGGATTTAGGAAAGTTTGTAGCCCACCTCATCCAATCAGGATGAGTTGGGGGAAACATTTTTAAGAGAGGGTAGAATTTTCCTGCTCCCCAATTCTTACAGTAGGAGCCTGACTTAAGAGAAGGATACCCAGTCCTGCTCTCACCTTATCCTCTGCTCTCTTTCTGACTCTACAAGAATTTCCTTTCAGCCTTGTGGCACCATGGTCCTCTGCATTTAATTGTGCACAAGGCACACTAGAGAAGATGCCCACACATACACCAGTACTGCCCATCTATATTTCTTCTGGAAGGCAGCTCCCAAAGGCCTTCTGTCCTACCCTCGGTATGGACAGATGGAGCGGCCTTCCATGGATGCTGCTTCAATATCACCATGTGGTATCTGTTTTTAGGATGAACAGAAAACTCCAACAGTCCTTCCAGCTCCAAGATCTGCTGATCCTATGAATCCCACAAGGAACCCAAGAGAGCTGTCCCTTACCATGGGCACCAGAGGCAGGTCGTCTTCCCGTAGCTTGCTCTTCACTCGCTTGGCAATGCAACGGATGGCGGGGAGGGCAAACTCTGCAAACTGCTCTGGCCCCAGGTGTCCTGCGTGAGACTCAAAAAGCTGTAGAGCCTGCCAAGAGAGACAGCACCAAGGAATCAGCATCCCTCTTGGCTGACATCTCTCTCCACTCACCCACACCCCAAGGAAAGGTTGCCCTTGGCACCAAAAAGTTTGCCCACGCCTGGCACAGAACAATGCATTTCCCCCCCCTAATCCACTCTCCTGACACAAGGCAAGCAATTCCAGTAAACAATCTCGAATTCTTCAACTGGAACCAATGCTATAATTAAACTGCCTTAGGCTGCCATCCTAAACCCCCTATTTGGAAGTAAATCACACGGGGGCGGAAGAATGCCAGTGGGGCTTAGTTCTGAGTACGTATGAATAAGATCAGAGTGTTAATTTACAGACCTTATTCTCATCACCATCATCTAAAAGGTTGTGCTCTAGGAGGTTGTCACAAGCGAAGGAAATCAGCTGCAAGGCTACTACTTCTCATGTTCCAGCCGTAAGTTATGTGAATGTGTGAGGGAGGTAGGAATCGCACCAGCTGACCCCACCTCCCATGCATTCCACATAACGCAAGAGGGAGCATCTGGTGCACAGTGCTTGTCCCCATGATGGGGAACCCTGCCATGCTCCCCAATCACATACATAGCCCAGTGTCTGAATGAATAAAACCAGGGAGTGCTGAATGTGCTGAATGTGCTGAATGAATAAAACCAGGGAGGGCTGAAGCCAGCTGGCATGATCTTGGGGAGGAGGAGAAGTTTGCTGTGTTATGCAGAGTGCCATCAGGCAGCAATTTTGGCAAAGGAGGAAAGCTGTTTTCCTTTTCTTTTATTTGCAACCACGAGGGCGAAAAGCCTATTCCTAAAAACAAAGTGATTGGATTCTGTAATAAAAGGTTACATGATAAGATTATGATTAGCAGCATGGTACTACTGATTTCTTGCTGGCACCCTTTACCTTCCTAAAGTAAGCTTTCTTTCCAGATCTCATTTGTCTTAAGGGTTGTGGCTGTAGAAGACGAAGGGTATCTCAAAAGTGCCTTGAAAAATGAGTGGCAAATTTGTCCAACTTACAGCTATGCCTGAAAGCTTGTGGGCAGGAGCTGCCCAGGAGTCTACAGCTCTTCTCAAGCAGGATGATGCCACTTTCTTCTTCCACTCACCTGAGCGCCTGCAGCCACCTGCCCCACCAGGTAATCCACAATTACATCAGTCAATAACGTGAGTAGACGGTGACTGGCCTCAGGGTGCCGGTAGAGCCAGGCCTTGGCTTTGGCCATTGTGTTGGAGCCGCCACCTTCGATCATATAGGACATCAGTGTCCACTAGGAAGCAGACAACAAGCAGAAAGTGAAAGCAGGCATGAATTCAAAAGCACTTGTTCCAATGCCTCACCATGCCCAAGCCAGCTTCTGTAAGGCAAGTGGTTCTTGCAGAAACTGTGAGGCAGCTCTGTTCTTCTTCTTATTTTATTTACTATTATCATTTATTGAATTTACATACTGGCCTTCACCTGCATATCTCAGGGCGGTTCACATATCGGATTACTTGTTCAGTTCAGAACCAGGCCTCAACCCCTCTGGGTTCCTAAAAACCGGAAGCTGCATTTGTCTTAACTGATGCCATTCGCTTCTAAAGATGTCATGCATTGCCTCTCCTGCCCCAAAACTTCCATGCCCAAGCTTTGATGCTTCCACTCTTAAGTTGACTTTTGGCCAACTGTAATCAGTCAAATGCATGGCAATTTTTAATGTTCGCCTAAATGAAATGCAACATACTTATTTTAAGCACTATCTTAAGGAGATACTTGGCACACCCTTTCCAGTGTGTCTTCCCTGCCCAGCAGAAAATGCTGGAAAGGAAAGCATAGAAAAGCCGCCTTTCTCAGCTTCTGCCACCCATCAGTTAGTTCCACAAATATCATCCTATGAAGTCAATGTTTGAGCAGCAGCAAGCTAAGGCAGGGAGTCAGGGACCCAACGGCCTTACTAGGAGAGAGCATGAACTATGCCAGCCTGTAAGTGACACCCCCCATGACACTCCTCCGCAGAGGTTGTCAAATGCTGCAGCTACAAATCCACGGTACCCAGAATCCACCTGGCCTCATGCAGCGGCACAGATGGCCAGCACATCCCAACATTTCCTAGCGCCCACCAGCATTTTTAGGGAATGACACAGTCTCTTTGGGAGACGCCCATTTCCAAAGAACTATACTTACCGGGGCGCCAGAGAAGCCAATCAAGGGCACCTTCCCTTCCAATTTGTGCCGGGTCAACGTGATGGCCTGGAAGACGTAGCCAAGCTCTGTTGCCACATCCACTTTCTGGCGGAGTTTCAGCAGGTCCTCGACTTCCTTCAGTGGCTCAGGGAAGGTGGGTCCCTTGCCAGGCACCATCACCACCTCCATGCCTAGTGCCTAGGAAAGCAGTAGGATGTTAAGGAATTTCTTTCTATAAGCGGTACAGCTGCCCCCCACCGCCCCTCCCCACGTCCAGCATCTCTTACCTGCGGCACCACCAAGATGTCCGAAAAGATGATGGCAGCATCAAGAGGAAAGCGCCGTAGAGGCTGAAAGGAAGAAGAAAACACAGACCTTGTAGAGGGTGCTCCGCCCTGTTTTTAAGCTAGAAATGACACGTGTGTAGAAAGAGAACCACCCTCTCATAGGAGAGAGGAAATATTTGAAAATACAAAGGCAGTAAGCCTGAAAACTCAAAATCCAGGGAAAACTGGACGGGGAAAGAAGGGCAAGATTTCTGCTGAGGCCCTAAAGCTAGTGCACTATAGACGTAGCATATGAACACCAGAACATAGGATGCTGCCTTAGGATGCTGAATCAGAGCACAGGATACTGAATCAGACCACTAGTCCATCTAGCTCAGTGCTATCTATACTAACTGGAAACTCTTCTCCAGGGGTCAGGTAGGAGTCCAGTCCTACCTGGAGATGTTGGGGATTGAACCTGGGACCGTCAGTGTGCAAGGCACGTGCTCTAACCGTGTACTACAGCCCCTCCTTCACGAAAGAGAATGCCAGGCAGTGGTGTTGCAGACATTCCAATAGGCAGCCTGATTTTCAGCAGACAATGATACAGTCTTACCTGTGTACTGCACAAGATGATCTTCCCACAGCCTGGCCTTTTTGGCCCTTTGAGTCCACATCTCCCCTGATTTACCACCACTATACTATTACCGACATATTCAGATTCAGCCAGTGAGGAAGTATAACTTCCTGTAAAGGTAAAGTGGGTGTGCTGTATGAGGAGCACAGCATGGGACATGGGGAAAGGCATAAATAGGTTCCCGTACGCTGGAGGGTATGCAGGAACCCATTCCTGTCTTTCCCAGAGTCCATTTTAAGTACAGATATGTAGGAAAACTGCACTGATACACAGACTACACCAATACACAGGACAATGTTGGTTTGTGGAGCTTCTCTCTACACCCATCCACCCCAAAAAAGGGCAGGCAATGGCTATGCATATAAAACAAAACTTGCTTGCCGCTTGCTTCCCATCAGGATAGACAGAGCTTAAGGCAGGATACTGGGGAGGGGGGGGGTGGAGCTCAAAGAATGTGTTCTCAGTCCACAATCCCCACAGTTCTTGGAAACTCTATTACAATGTTTTTAAAAGGAAAGGAGTCTAGTATTCAAAATTGCAAAAATAAAGGAGCTGTGATTTTTTTTAAAAAAATGGCAGGAAAAGACTACAAAGATAATAAGACCCAAAACGATAATCTGTTCAAGTTGACTCAAAAGCTAAAATAGTCCAAAACAGAATGAGATTAGAATGTGTAGAAAAAGAGAAAGTGTGTGTGTGTGTGTGTGTGTGTGTGTGAGAGAGAGAGAGAGAGAGAGGGAGAGACCAAGAGTTATGAACATTGGGGGGGGGGCAAATACAGTAATGTTTACAGGTGTGCTGTCAGTGGGACAATGAACACTGAAAAACATTGACAGGTTGTATAACGAAGTGAGGCAAAACAGAAGGAAGCATTGCATAAATGCAGTCTTTTTATTTACTTATTTTTTAAAAAAAGAGGTGGAAGAATTCCTCAAGCAGTCAGCTGCATAGAATTTTGGGGTTTCTTTTACAACTGAACAAAAAGGAACAAACGTTATGCCATTAATAACATTTTTGAAGAGAAAGACAGTGCTGTGCGGAGGGGTGTGTTAATGAATGTTACTAAAATAGACTTAATAGAAATGTTTGTAATGATGTTGTGAAAAAGAACATGGGGGTGGGGGGAGGAATCAGAGACCCATGAAAGTGCCAAAAGCAGAGAAAAGGGAGGAGGTCCGAGAAGTAGACACATTATAAAAGAACAAAGGGAAAGCATGCTGCACAGATGTATGTTATTTGAGAAGGAAACGGGTCTTAGAAAACAATCGTGCATCATCTGTCTTTCAGGACATTGCCAGAGCGTACGACGTGCCTTTGTGCATTTGAAAGCACACTGAGTCCGATCAAATGCTTCCATTTTGAATTAGGCAATCTGATGCACATGTATCAATATACCACTCCCAGGCATTCAAAACAGTGTGTATGGTGGGGGGCCTTGCATGTTAGCCCCCACTCCAACCTCCCCATCCCCATGTGGAAGCTTCAGATCTAATTATCATCATCATCTTTGGAAGCTGAGCATGAAGATCTAAGGGCATTCTACTAGCCACAATGGGCTACGTTCTACCTCCATGGTCGGAGGCAGCAATGCTTCTGAATACCAGTTACTGCAGGAGGGAAGAGTGCTCTTGAGCTCAGGTCCCTCTCACGGGTTTCCCACAGGCATCTGGTTGGCCATCGTGAGAACAGGATGCAAGTCTAGATGTGCCATTGGCTGGCCCAGCATGACTCTTCTTTACCTTCTTATTCAGAGGAATGCACTGAGAAGCCGCCCTGCAGTCAGGACCTCCGCCTTATCAGGGTTCCAGTCATGGATGTTTTAAGCAAGTTCAACCGAATGCCTTCAGAATAGAGCCAACATGTAGTGACACTGGAGCAGAGGCTTCATTCACACACCCTGCTACCCTTCCTGCTACATGGAACACCCAACAGAGACATTATTGCTCAGCCAAGCACTGTCTGTGCAAGGGAAAGCGTAATAGTCACAGTGGAGATACCAGTTTCCTATTAGTAGAGTGGCCAAGACTTTCGTATCTTGGTTCCCAAACTTAATCCATTCCAGAAGTCCGTTTGACTCCCAAAACCATTTGAAAACCAAGGCTACAGGATTGGCTACAGGAGCTTCCTGCACTCAAGCGGAAGCTGCGGAAGCCATGTCAGACGTTCAGCTTCTGAAAAACTTACTTCCAGGTTTGCGGTGTTCAGGAGCCGATTTGTTCGACAACTAAGCCGTTCGGGAACCAAGGTACTACGGCATGTTTTAGCTAGTGAGCCCTTTCTTTCGTATTTCTTTTTAAAATATTTATATTGCATTGAAAGAAACACAAAAGTGCATTTATCAAAATTATAATGTTCTGTTAGTAATTTTACATTTGTGGCAATAACTTATTGCTTATATATCTATCTTTCATATTTTATCTCAATCCCTCTTTCATATTTCAAGCTAACAGATGCATTTTCATTTGTGCCTGCTGGAGACAACACATTCATCGCAAAATGGGGTGGAATTCAGCTAAGTTGTTGCATGAGTAAAATGAGAACTTTCCCTCCCCTACTCCCCTCAAAGCCTGCTCTGGAAGATTGGGGAACAGTCCAGATCAGGTTTAGAGGGCATGTGGACGGGCGCTAGAGGGAAGTCCCATTGTGCAAGCGGACCTCGTTCCGCTTGTGAACAGCCACCTTCTCACTATCTTGAATTCCACCCATGGACACTATTG
This sequence comes from Podarcis liolepis, assembly GCF_965112155.1. Lineage (NCBI taxonomy): Eukaryota > Metazoa > Chordata > Lepidosauria > Squamata > Lacertidae > Podarcis > Podarcis liolepis. Next base: position 51,885,031 of record NC_139559.1, read on the forward strand.
TTTTTATATTCAAGGAGCAGTGTAGAATAACATACCAAATTATTTCCTGAAGAATGCTTAGATACATCTAATGAAGAAGTCTACAATGCTTCTAAAAACTGGGGTGGTGGTGTTTTTTTAGCCTGAGAGCCACATTCCCTCCAGGGGAATGTTCCAGGAGTCACAAGGCAGAGGCAAAAGTGGGCAAAGCAACAAATGTAAGTTTTCCCTTTGCACAATGAGCTAGTTTCTACACACCCCTCTTTCTCCTCCACCCAGGCAAGCAAGAAGCATTATCAGAGCTCATGACACATTCCAGCCAGACAAAAAGAAGGGTGTGAAGCAGAGACAGTCCCAAGGGACAGATAAGGCCACAGTTGGTCCCTGGATCTGAGTTCTCCACCCGTGACCTAAATATATAAATTGCCCATGCAACTGAATAGCAAAATGCAGCAAGGAGGACATTAAAACCCAAATCAATAACTGCTATTTAGTTTTGCTATTTAGACGGAAGAGACAAATGAAATTGGTTAGGGAAAGGCAGATGAGATGGTGAGTATGGGGAGCCTCTCATAAAACTATGCTGGTGACCATCTTGTGGGAGCAAATGTCACAGTTTATACTCTGGGGTATATTCAGCTCCTGCCACAGTCTGCAGAACAGGAATAACCCTCAATTGTGAATGGGGGGGGGGGTGGAGAGAGAACTCTCCCTCCTGGAACCTTGCACACTTGCAGAATAAGTTCACAACACACCTGCAGAGTAAGTTCACAACACTTCTCTGGTGATCGACAGGTAGCAAAGAAATCCTGAGCTGCTCGCGTCTCTCGGAACTCTGCAAAAAAAGAAAATGGAGTGGAAGGTAGATGCCTCTCAAAAGGAATGCAACTTAACCTAGAGGAGAGATGCGGGGAACCTAGGAACTTCCAGATGTTGTTAGATTCCAATTTCCATAATGTTCCACTGAACATTCTGGGTGGTACTGATGGGAGTTAGATTCCAGCAACATCTGGAGGGCCATAGATTTCCTCCATCTGTGGACTAGAGGAACCGGCCCTCGGAAATGGATAAAGGCTAATTATGTCAATCACAGAGGTTTTGCAAGGAAAATAACCTAGGCGCAGGACACTATCTATCAATGCTTTTCAGAGCTGAAGTTTTCCCCAGATCCATTTTGTGGGCAGATACTAATAGCTGGATTCTTGCTTTCAGAATCCTCCAAAGACTCTGGTCTTGAGAATTTCTTTCCCTCTCCCTCCTACTCATTTTCAGATAATCACCTCTCTCAGAACTCAAGGCCAACCAGCAGGCCATCCCAGCCCCAAGGACAAGATCCAAACATCTTTGTCCCAAACACCTCAGTCACTTCACTTACCTGGGAGGTACCTTCCAGCTTGCCTCATGCACCAAACAGGGGTGTATTCTGTCTCTTCTCCATGTGCTGCTCGGAGGAAGGTATCATTCTTCAGTTCAGGGAATTCTGTGAGACTTATCAGGGAACAGAAAACAGTCATTCATCCAAAGGCCTGGGTGAAGAGGTGTGTTTGACCATTTATAAAAAACCGTCCAATATAATGTGACTCCCAAGTGAAAGAAGATTCTTCATCTCCTCCCCCTTTCAAATATTAAATTGACGACCAGGGAAGGTAATAAGTGGCACTCACTAACTAAAACTTGGAAAAAATATTTACAGACCATTTCCTCTCTCACTACCATGTTGCGGTTTTCTTTGCTGCAAGAGGGGTGCAGACCGTTTTACTTTATCAAACAAACTATTGCATTACAATATGAGGGAAGCCAGAGGGGAAAAGACACACAAACACCAGTCCAGTCCATGGAACTATCATAAATGATCAGTGCCAGACAGGAACAGTTATTCTCCTCTTAGGTAGTTAGTACAACTACAGGTTCTACATTCTATATATATTAGTCCTTTGGAGGACTATTTCTAATTTTATTTAACAGACATGCTGTGGACCACCTGAATGAAGTTTATGGACTGCTGGTGGTTGACAGACCACAGTTCGGGAACCCTTGCTTTACACTGTGTCATTTGCATCAGAGCTAGATTTGGGCTTAGCCCTTGCACAGTGTTCAAAAGCCTGGTTTGCCATGGCCACATGTGCAAACACAACTGTATGTATATTACTGTACATCAGAAGTAGAATCCATCAAGCCCACTGGGGCCTACGTTTCAAGTAAACATGTGTAGCATTGCCAGGCTTAATAAAATGGCTTGCAAAGTGCTTTCACGCTAGCCACAATGAGAGTAATACCATCGTAGAAGCTGAAGTAGAGCAACCCAGGTGAAAGAAAGAATCTCACTGCAGCAAGCAACGTCTGCTTACAGCACGCAAAATCATCTCAAATGCGGGCCGGAAGGGGGAAAGAGAAAAAGGAGCCCCTCCTTTTTCCTCATACTCTGTAGCACTGCGTCTTAATGTCTAATGGATAAAAGCAGCGCAAAACAAGGTGGAAACGCTTCTTAACCCAAACTTTGCCTACTGGTGCTCAGCGGAACCGACATTCGGCGCAAAGCAGACAACTCGGCACCGTGTCAGCCCTGCCTGCACCGGCAACGCGAGCTCAACCCCAAGTACTGCACGGGTGGACCTGCATGTCAGAAAAGGCGTCAGGGGCTGAGGTGCTGCTTCCCCGCAGCAGCTGAAGACCCAGCAGCCCGGGCCAAGGGAACAAGAGGCAAATGTCCCTCATCCCCTGCGCGGAACCCTTGTCCCACCCCACGAACCCACGACCGCACAATGCCTGCCCTCTCGCTTCCACTCACACGACCGGCCCGTTCTTCTCCATCCCGCCCGCGCTGCTGCGGCCGCCCTACTCCCGAGTCCTGGCGGCGAGAACAACACGCCTCTTCCTCCCCACTTCCGGGTTCATTCCCCAGCTCCCCCGATTGGTGCTCGTGGGATCCACCCACGGCTCCCGCTGGGCGTGGCCGGGGCAGGACCGGCATTACCGTAATGTGCGCTGTAGCAAGTCTCCCGGAAAAGTTAGGACGGGAGGCGCACAGCACACGCGCCGCCGCTTGTCTGGGGCGCTGGAGAGAGGGCAGAACCAGCACCGCGGAGCAGGGCTCGTAGACGCAGCAAAAACCCCTCTGGTCTATTTTGAGCATAGACATCCAACAAGTAACTGGCATTAGAACTCCTAATTAAATTAAATACAGTACAGAGAGCATTGCAACAACCCATATAGTTCATGGGAGCTAGACAAATGCACCAAACCCTTGGGTCAAGGCAGCAATTGTGCATGCAGAAATGAATTAAAAGACAGAAATATGCATTCATTTCCCCACAAGTCCACTGCCCTCATGTAGCCCCCGTATTCACAGCCAAGGGGAATGATTAAGAAGCTGGGTTAGTACATCTGCTACTAGTTCTACATCCATAAAATATGTGGTATTTTCCTGTCCTAACCGATGAATGCCACTCCCTGTGCTTGGCTGATAAAAACTTTGGACCACCTCCTCCTTGGATACATTGTGCTCTTTGCTTGGAGATAAAAATTACCCTAACCACAGCACCACATGGGACCAATAGATAAAAATGTGGGAAGGTGTTGCCAAAGGCTGCTTTGTCTGTGCCTCACATATTACTTGGGAATCCACAGCTCAGTCATGATATACATACACTAACAGCAAACACAATTCTCAGAGATCCAGTCCTTATGTAACCAAAGGTGCAACATATATGTGCAAGAAGGAAGTATTAGCAGGCTCGGGGAGACCCCAAGATTGGCAGAAGAACAAGCAGAAACCTCCACAGCAAAATTTGTCATCAGGCCGAGCAGAAGTTTCCAGAAGCCACTTGGCTTTTTAATCCCATGTGGGTTGTGCATTTGTGTTCACAGATCCTTGTACTGCAGTGTTGCTTAACAATGTTCATCAACACTGGTAAACCTAAGAAGCAATATGACTCCAGATCATGGAACATTAATGATGAGGGAGACAGACAAGACAGACGTGAGAAACAGTGTTAGGTCCTTCTGGAAGAGAAGATACAGAGGTGAAAGTGTCAAGATTGTACCAAGCAGATTTACCACTAGATAATTGGGCACCTCCAAAGAACAGTGACATCTAAAGGGCACAACTCAGCAACAGAGAACATGTTTAAATGCGTTAGAGAACCTGGTGGTCTCCAAACTCCCATCAGCCAAGGCTAGTATAGCTAATGATCAGGGATGATGGGAGTTGTGATCCAGACCAGCAAGGCGGGGCAGGCCGCAGGTCCCCTAGCCCTAGTTTAAGGCCACTATATTACTGTACTGCTAGTGTCAACTTCCTAGCACCTGATCAGAGATCCTTCCGCCTGTCCTGGTGTTTGTTTTGGAAACGCGAACTTTTATGATATGCCTCATCGCCAGCCATTCACATGAGCCCAGGAACTGAAGTGAAACGCAGTCAGAGATCTTGCGCGTCGACCTTCCTTGGCCACTTTCACCTTAGGCCTAAACCTCCCTCGCGGGGTCCGGCGCTTGCCGCCGACCCATTCCCATTGTGCGGTTCCCCTGGCTTCTTGCATGCTCATTCAGCCGTCCGCCGATAGAGGCTGCTTTACGGTACACCCGGCAGAACCTAGGAGGAAGGAGAGCGAGAGTAGCAGGAAGCAGCCGCAGCCGCCCTCCTCCCGGTCGCTGCGCTGGGGAAAGACTCGCCGGCTGCCAGAATCGGGACGGGAGGGAAGGGGCCACCGGCGGAGCTGCTCCTGCGGCGGCTGCTCCCTCTGGGCCAACCCCGCCTCGGCGGCTGCAGGCGGCTAGGATGATGCCCCCGACGGCGGGCGAGTCGCCGCACCAGCTGCTAGGCCGGCTGCGCTTCCTGAGCGAGGCGATCGGGTGCCTGACGCGCGCGGAGCCGCTGCCCGCCGCCTTGTGCTACGTGCCCCGCGAGGTGCAGTATAAGATCTGCAAGGACCCCAGCGCCCCCGGGCCCGCCTCGGCCTCCGGCCGGACCCTGCTGTCGGTATGGGAGAACCCCAGCAAGGCCGGCGCCGGCTCCGGGTCGGGCGGCAGGAAGGGCCTGGGCAGGGGCACCATCGAGCTGCGCAAGGGCTCGTGCATCCGAGCCAGCGGCGAGGAATACTGCAACGGGCACGGGCTCTGGGTGAAGCTGACAAAGGTGAGTGTGGCAAGGTGTAGCCTCCGGCGGGGCCTGCAGCGCACGGGCACCCGCACCCGCTGAACGCGGAAGTTTGAGGAGGGTAAATTGCCAGGGCTCCAGCCCGTTAGCGCCACATTCCTCCTACCGTGTAATGATTCCTGTTGTCCATAATTCCTGGTGTGAACTGGCAACCCAGCCAGGATGCTTTTTGAAGAGGATGGAAATGCACTCTACCCATGTTCAGAGGCACTTGAGCCGTTATTACAATTTCAAATGTTTTAGGGTTGACACCTCCCCCCCCCAACTTACATACGTAATTTGCATGCTAGAGCAAATGTAGATGTAGGCTTAAGACACATGTAACAGACATAAACATAGGCATCTCATCCTCTCTTTCCCATTGCTTTTTGGGGCTGTGTCCTACATGCGCACTCAAGGATGGTGTCACAGGGCACAAGTATTCCTACGTTTCTCAGAGACCGGCACTGTTTACAGACATAGATTACTATCAGCTAGTTTTATGGTTCCTTGATACAAATTTAGCTGACAGAAGAGCCTTTCAGTTTTTCCTGGCCCATATGTTTTTTTTCTGCCTTGGTTATCATTTTCCCTTTTAGTATTAGTGTGGCAATAAACTGGCTGCCACATTTTGCACTTGGGAAATAGCAACAGTAAGGAATATGCAAACAGCTGTAATACCAACAATGTTCCTTATCATAGTTGGGGAAATTTTTTTGATAACTGCATGGCCCTCAAAGGCTATGTGCTAGTAAACCTCAGTAATTCCTATGCATGTATACCTGGGCATCCTCCTACAATCTTTTAGAATTCAGCAAATTTCTTATAATTATAATTGGAAGGACAGTTTAATACCGTTTTGTTGACAGTGCATGCATGTGCATTCTTTCAAGTGAGAAAGGGGACTGTTGTTGGTCTGTAGAGACCAGAAAAAGTAGTCATAGACACTCATTAGCACAGACTAAAGACATGCATTTTGGTTTTTAATCAATTAGTAGGAGCTGTGCATTTCTCTATGGATAATCAGTGTTCCTAACCATTTGTGTAAATCTCTTTGTATGATGTATGAGGATTTGATAAACTGTTTGGATTTCTTAGTTATCTCCAATGTCGTATTTTGTACTGGACATACGATTTCATATTCTTCCCTCATAGGAGCAGCTGGAGGAATTCAAGATTGGCTGTGATCTGGAGGAAGGCTGGGTACTCATGTGTAAGCATGCAGATGGTGGGGACAGGCTGGTGCCAGTGGAATCGATGGAGAGAATCCAGAGGCAGCAACAACTCTTTGGGGTGGATTATAAGCCTGTAATCAGGTACTGAAAACCATCTCTACATTTTGTTTGGATTGATTGGCTTTTGAGGAGGACCATTGGGGAAGGCAGTCATTGTAAGCAAATACATGTTGTTGTTTAGTCGATTAGTCATGTCTGACTCTTCGTGACCCCATGGACCAGAGCACGCCAGGCACTCCTCTCTTCCACTGCCTCCCGAAGTTTGGTCAAACTCATGCTGGTAGCTTCGAGAACACTGTCCAACCATCTCGTCCTCTGTCGTCCCCTTCTCCTTGTGCCCTCAATCTTATCCAACATCAGAGTTTTTTTTCTGGGAGTCTTCCCTTCTCATGAGGTGGCCAAAGCAAATACATAATACTATCAATGAATGTGTGACTTTCAGAAATACCTATGGTTGCAAGCTAAATTAGTAGCTTCCAATCATTTTGCTAACAGAATCAACCAAGAGCATTTTGCCTACATTCAGTTCTTAGTTTCTAATAGAAATTTGTATCAGTACCAAAATTTCAAATTTTTTTTTTTGGGGGGGGGAGTGGCATATGTTCTCAGGTGGTTCATCTCTTGTTTGCTTCTTTCCTGATGGCTGATTTCCTCCTCTGATCTATAGCTTGTGTGCCAAGGGGGAGAGAGGTTCTCTTCTTCTGGATTACGTTATTGCAGCCAATTGGGGATCAAATAAGCGGTGTAGTGACATTACAGTGGAAAACAGACAATCAGATTAGACTGTGGTGATGTAACGAAGCCAGTTCAGAGTGAAAGTAGGAAGTGTTGCCCTCACTTTGAATGTCTTTTGGGGGAACAAGGAGTACAGCTACTGCACTGCAAACACTGTCACTCCTGTCTATAGCTCCCAAAGTTGTAAAAAAGGGATATTCACAACTGTGTCAAAAATGTATGCAAACACACACAAACACACACATCACTTGGCTCAAACCTTATCAGTAAGTCTAAGATGTGTTAAGTTCTGTGTGTCCATTTTGTTGTTTTATCTAATAAATGTAAGGTTTTTCATTTTAATAGCAGCAAAAATTATTATTACTATAAGCATTATAAATTAGATCCTCTGTAGCATTAAACAAAGGGCTATATACCAACCCTTTGAAATATTCTCAGATACTTATCCCTTGTTTTAGTAGCTAATAATGCAGTTAGAACTTTTCCTATTTCTGTTTGCTTACACAGAAGTTTATAGTTGTTAATTCTGCCTTTTTCCCTTTTCCAGATGGGAGCAGGTGGTGGATTTAACATATTCCCTCCGTCTTGGGGCAAAGCCAAAAATCATGGAGCCAGATGCAGCTGCGGTAGAGAGACTCCGGTAAAGGGCATGCAACCCCCTTTACAGCAATAAGAAAACGTGGTGCAGCCAATGCACTTAATTTGAAAGTGGTAACTGGGCCTGCGGCACTGGACGTTTCTACATATTATCCAGGCTTTGTATGCCTGAGGACTTAATTCTATTGGGAGTAGTGCTTGTGCAGAAGTGGGAGTAAAAATAATATCCTGGAGGATATAATTGGGTAGTGGAGAGTATGATCGGGGATGTAAATTTCTGTAAACGCAGCTCTCTCTCTCATCCTGTACTATTAACACCAATTATTGCCATTTTAGATTTGTACCTCCCACATGGAGCTACGAATGTGATGAGGACTTGGTGCATTTCCTCTATGACCACATCGGCAAGGAAGATGAGAATCTGGGCAGCATCAAGCAATATGTGGACAGCATTGATGTGTCCTCCTACACGGTAAAGTGTCACTATCAACCAGGCTCCTTTGCATAGAGACCTTGCCTTCATGCATACTGTCCCTTGTTGCCTCAGCATCCTAACCACTAGGCCATCATTTGCTAATATTAAAGGGTTTGCAAAGGCAGATGTCAGGGACAGGGCTTCCCAGAGGGACGATGAGGGTGATGAGGGGGACAGAGAGTCAGAGGAGGAAGGAGTAGTTTTGCTTCCTTCTCAGCTGTTTGAAGACAGTCGCCCGCAACCCCTTCTCCTCAGCCGGAGAAGAGGAGGCTGGAGAGAGGCCAAGTCGCTGATAAGTGGACCCTAGCAACAACATAGGGGAGGGATGATTCGTCAGAGGAAAAGGTAGGAGGCCAGCCAGAATCTCCACATTCCCATAGGTTAACGAGGGTCAGAGAAAGGCATCAATCAAGGAAGTGGAAGGCGAGGTTCTGGCGTGCTTCCTGTTGGCGCCGAAATCAGAGCCAAGATGCCTCAACATCTTGAAAGAGACAGTAGCCCATGGAAGCTGCTCTGAGTACAATGATGGTGTTTAATAAATCTGCTTGTAAACTGACAACATCTACTTGCTGCTTATTAAGTCTGGGAGCCAGCCAGATTGTGACAACAGATAACTTCTGGTTGATATCTATAACCTTAGGGTGAACTGAGTTAAGAATTTGTTAGGTCAGGATAACTTATTTGTGTAAACAGACTCTGGGTGTCTCTTTGCTGGTAATGAAGAGATTTTGCTGTCTGAGGCAAAGGATAAAATGATACTCCCTTCCAATGCTATGTACAACTAGACCGGCGGTTGAATCTTATTTTAACACTGGGGACAGGCCAGCCACACTTGGGGGCAGCAGGCTAGCTTTGGGGTACAGGGTAGGCCATGTGGCACACAGCTCTGTCCTCCAAAATCTTGCCACTCTCCAGAATCTGCTGTCCGAGGCGACTGCCTTATTCTGTCTAATGGTAGGGCTCTACCCATGAAATGAACTTCACCGGCCCCTGGAATGGGTTATTAGACAGTTGTTCTCTTGGTTCCAGAAAATGAAATAAAATAATGTGTGAAATAATGTGTTTTACTTGATCAACTTTTATAGTTGTAGGAATATATACACTTCTGAATTCTGTGTTGTCTTGGCATAGGTCTGCAAACTTTCAGATTAAGTTGGCCACCTGCTGATTTTAGTGGTCATCAAGTGTTTCTCTGAAATTTGATAACACTTAACTACCCTGATCAGTGCTAGACACTGTGCCCAGTGTCTCCTCTACCGTTCTTCATAGGTCTGCAGGTTGCCTCTCCTAGGTGAATGGAGAGTGGTAAAAATCCAGGAAGCCTTGAGGGAGGAAGATGTGTTCAGTTATTTTCAGGGATAGTAGGAAAGTGCAGCTGGATGCCTGAGTGTCTGGAACTAAAAGTTCCTGCCTGAGGTTCTAGAGTTGGCGTCCTCTTGGGAGGGATCTTGTGGGTTGCCTGAAAGCAAGCTATTACATGGATATTTCTAACTCCCCTCAGTCTGTCTTTGCTTCCCTCAGGAAGAATTCAATGTTTCATGCCTGACAGACAACCATGCAGACACCTACTGGGAGAGTGATGGGTCTCAGGGTCAGCACTGGGTCCGTCTCAACATGAAGAAAGGGACCATTATCAAGTGAGTTCCCTATCCTTTACTAGCCTATTCCTTATATGTGGGGACATCACTGGCAGACACTTCGCTGTCCTGGCCTAATCAGCCATTTCCTATAAGTACTATTGTAGTTAAACCCTGTTTCCTCTGCTCTCACTGAGTGTGAAAGCTGCATCAAGAGCAGCTGGCCCATGAATGTTGGTCTTGTTCTGTGCTTGGCCTTCTTCCTGCCCAAAGAGGGGATCATGGAAAAGACTTCTAGTTAGGTGCTATGAGGCTTTAAGTTTGGTGCTGAAGATGAAACTGGCCTTTGACACTTGAGATGCATATTTTTGGGACCCACACTATTTTTGTGACTGTAAGTTGTTTTGAATTGTTTTTAGTGTTGTATTTTAAATGGTTGTTTCCCACTCTGGGACCTCAGGGTGAAGGGTGGGTAGAAAATTAAACTACTACTGCTACTACTATTTTGTGCCTCCATCACAACAACAAAGGAATTATCTTTTCTCACGTATACCACTGTGATTCCACCACTGCCATGAAACTGAAAGTTGAGCAATTTCAGAATCGCCCTTTTGAGATTTGCAGCAAAATATTTGTTTGAATTGGCCCTCTCCTTTCCATATGGCAGACAAAGGCATCCCCACCTTGGCTTTTCTGTTAAGTAAGATTTCTGTGATCACATAGGTTTGTGCAGAATGTGGTACTAGTGATGTACAAAAACCACTCTTCTCGATTCAAAATGGCTGAGTCTTTCTGGCCCTTTTTGGTTCATTCCTGGGAAGGTTTAAGCTTTTCCTCCAAGCCACATAAAGGTCCAGTCTGGGGGAAGCTTCATAGCCAGTTCTCTCGCCTGCCAAGCCCCCCCCCCCCCCGCTTTCGCCACATTTCTCAGCTCTTTGCCGTGAAGGTTTCTAAGCATATTTGGACCCTCCATTGTCCATAGGCGCTCTGGGAAGTAGACTTAAAAGCCAGAAACTTGTCCTATATCTTATTGTTGTCTCACGTTTACCCTTTAATTCTCTCCCTCAGGAAGCTGTTCCTGACTGTGGACACAACAGATGAGAATTTCATGCCCAAGAGGGTGGCTGTGTATGGTGGCGAGGGGGATAACCTGAAGAAGCTGAGTGACGTGGGCATTGATGAGTGAGTCAGATGAGGGAGGCGGGGGGGGGGGGGGAGAGAATTTGCTTGTTGAGGAAAGCCAGGTGTGAAACTGAGCCTAAATCTGGCTCAGATTCTTTCTCTAGCCCAGACATAGGCAAACTCGGCCCTCCAGATGTTTCGGGACTACAATTCCTATCATCCCTGACCACTGGTCCTGTTTGCTAGGGATATTGGGAGTTGTAGTCCCAAAACATCTGGAGGGCCAAGTATGCCTAGGCTATGCCTTTATGGCACCTTTGATTTTACCTCATGAGGCATGGAAAGGGGAAGAGAAGAAGTGAATGTGAAAGGGGTTCTGTTGTAATCAGATGGTGAAGAAAAGCAACAAAATACTAGACCTGAAGTGTTAGCGGCTAATGGACATCACTTTGTTTTTGAGCTTGTAGCCTATTGTATCCCAACAGGTTCAAGGAAGGAAAAATCTCATTATTATTATTATTAACTTTTTTTATTGGCTTGAGGCAAGTGCAGCTGCCCCCTCCGCCCTGGCTATGCCCATGACACTCCCAGTTTATCCATCCTCTGCCATTAGTTCTCCCTCTGTCCATAGCAACTGATATATAAGTGTACACACCCTTATAACCCCAAAGACACACAATCAGAGCCCAGTATATGACCTCAGAGATAAGTGAACATCAAGGAACATAGTTAATAGTCCAACCACCAACCCCAGTCAAACACTACAGCACCTGGGGAACTAACACATGTTTATACCAGTCCAGTAAAATGCAGTATGTACAAAATGCAAATGCGACTCAAGGCTATAAAGTACAAAAGGCAAAAACGTAAAGCCACACACAGGGCAGACTGGAGGTCCACAGTAAAGTGCCATCCCCAAATGCAATACTTTTTAACGTGTGGTAAATACTTACCTATGCAAGGGATGGAGAAACTGTGACTCTCTAGTTGTCCTTCAGCAAGATCAGGGAAGATGGGAGATACAGTCTGGAGGGTCACAGACTCCCCATCTCTGCTCTATACTATGAGGAGACATTTCCTGGCATCTTTCATATTCCTGAGGTAATGCATAAACCTACCATTGTGTGCTACAGTGTCTCAGGCAGAAACATACAGTGTGGTTCACCCCAACCCACTGCCTTCGTGAGCATAAAAGTTCCCTTTGCTCCCTTCAAAAACTATCTGAAGGTGATTGATGGATCACTTTAGGGCACCCAGAAGGTTGGAAACAGATCCCAGGAGTTCTGGTTTCTGGCTCCCACATCCCCCTTGATGTAACTTCCCCTGAGCATGTAAGATTAAAGGATTTCTGTTTTGGAGGGGGGTGGTAAGCCTACCTTGTGCAAGAGGAAATAGATGTTTTTGTGTCTCCAGGAGCTACATCGGGGATGTGTGTGTGCTGGAAGACATGACTGCTCACTTGCCTGTCATTGAAATCCGCATTGTGGAATGCAGAGGTGTGTGGGTGTCAGTTTGGGGATGCGCCTACTAATCCCTGGGAGGTGGGGTGCCATGATCTCCCTGCTTTTCTCTAAATGCTCCACTTTAGAATTTCACTCCCTCTGTAGTTACGTACCCTGGCAGGTTCCATCTAGAGTCAGAGTACAATTAGGCAGAGGGTCTTCTCGGTAGTAGTGCCCGCCCTGTGGAATGCCCTCCCATCAGATGTCAAGGAAATAAAAAACTGTCTGACTTTTAGAAAACATCTGAATGCAGCCCTGTTTAGGGAAGTTTTTAATGTTTGATGATTTATTGTATTTTTAATATTTTATTGGAAGCCGCCCAGAGTGGCTGGGGATAAATGATGATGATTATGATTATCCTTAGTGGTTCACTGCTTTGACAGCTGCCCTGGTGCTTCCCTTTTGGTGGATGCCTTTTTGTGATTATTTTATCTAGGAAAAACAGCAAAGGCACAATACATTTATTAATCTTTAAGCCACCACAGGTCTGCTGTTTTTGTGGCAAGTGATGAATAAAGCCCTGGAATTTCTCCAGTAGTCACCCCCCCCCGCCAATTTGTGATAACCATGGGTCACTTAAAGTGACCCAAAGAAAGACCCTCATCCCTGCTCTTCCCCCCAGTATTTCTCTTCCGCCTCCTGGAGAAACTGTTCCCTATTTGACCGATGTGTGATGAGTTGCTTTGTTCTTCCCTTTTAATACAGATGATGGGATAGATGTTCGGCTACGGGGAATAAAGATCAAATCTTCTCGGCAACGGGAACTGGGGCTCAATGCAGATATGTTTCAGCCAGCCAACCTGGTGAGGTATCCTCGCCTGGAGGGAAGAGACCCTGATGTGCTCTATCGGCGGGCTGTGATCATCCAGAGGTATGGAGCAGGGCAGGGCTGAGGAACATTGCTGTTGTTGTTGACAGCATTTCTTTGTTTTGCAATATGAAATGCCTCAAAGAGCGAGAGCTCCCACAATCATGGTGGTGGTAGTGGGCTGAGCATGTGAGTGTACATGCACTGTGGCACAGCACCAGGTGTCCGTGCTGTAAAACCCTATTGAATTTATTTATTGTTTCCTTTTGTTTTGTTTCACCTGTAGTTGTAAATCCTCACCTGCTTAATCAGCTCATCGGGTGAAATAGGGAGGGAAGCCAACAGAGATAGCAAGAAATGTAGGAGTGAATGTAGGGGTCAAATTTAACACGTCTGGTTACTCTGCCGCCATCTGCAATGGCAACGTTGGTATTTATTTATTGCGCTTCTGATTTGGGTAGGTTTATCAAGATCTTGGATAGTGTTCTTCACCATCTTGTTCCAGCCTGGGACTACACACTTGGCACCTTCAGCCAACTCAAGGTGAGGCGAGGGACTTTCTGATTCCCAATTTCTGTGTTTTCTATCTTGGGGAAGTAAACCATTGCTTTGAATGGTCTACTTTATATTTGACTTTCTTCGGTAATATTTCATTCTGGATTGTTTTATTATCTGATCTTTTAAGGTAGGTTGTAAACTGCTTTGAGACTTTTCATTTCTTAAAAATATAAAGCAGTATAGAAATGAAATGGAAATAATAATAATATATCAAAAGATTTCCTACTGGGAAAGAGAGGTGCTAGAATAGTTTGCAGTGATGTTGGCAGTAGAGCTAGCTGGTTTGTAAAGTAGGAGAAGGACCGTGCGGGATATTCCTGACTTTGACCCAGCATTGCTTTGCCCGTGATAGCACATCAAACAGTTCCTGTTGCTGTCCAAAAGACGTACAGTGCTAATCACCCAGTGCCTCAAAGACTCAGAGACTAGCAAGCCCAACTTCATGCCACGGCTTTACATCAACCGTCGCCTGGCCATGGAGCATCGTGACAATCCTGCACTTGACCCCAGCTGCAAAAACACAGTCTTCACTCAGGTAAGGCCAGCTCACCCACTAGCAGGTACTCTGTGGCAAGAGGGATGGGGGGAGTCTTCTGCCTTTGCAACCTGCTACACGTGTTCCTCCTATTGTACTCCAGAAGTGCTTTTTCAGCCTATACCTTCAAAGCAAGATCCGTCTCTGAGCATAAGCTCAGCAAACAGTTTTGCAGGGTGATGCAGCTTCTGTGTGGTTGGGAGTCCCACTCAGTGGCCTGGTTTACATGTCACACTAACCCAAACCCTGGCTTAGCATGACTGCATGAGCATACAGGCTCAGGGAGAGGAGCTCACAGTTGCTTCGCCCCTCCCTAGCCATTTTGCTCTTTTACTGTGCTGCACAATGCTAATGGGAGCTGTGTGTTTTTGGAGCCCTTCACTTTATAATATAAGAAGAAATTCAGCAGTGGCTGCTGGTGACGCACATGCACAATGTACCTCAGATAAAATGATAAAATGATTATTATTTTCTCTTTCACATGGGATTAAATAACTAACTTACCTGGTTCAAACCTTTCCTAGAACCAATTAGTTCACGTTTCTCTGAACTCTAATTTCAAGGTGTATGCTAGTTCAGATTTGCAGGAATTGTGTGTTTATGGTTCATTCTCATTTCTAAGGCATTGGGGTAACTGGAAATTGTAGTTCATTGCTTGTTTACTGTTTGTTTTATCCTGTCTTTTCACAAATGAGCTCAACCTGACATAAATGAGGTTATACCTTTTTATTCTTAATGTTGTGGGGTTAGTGACTTGCCCAGGTGTGTTAAATAAACTTCATGGCTGAGCAGGGTTTTGACTTGGGTTTCCTACATCCAACCCTAGCTGTACTAGCCACTTTGTCACACTAGCCTTTTAATTTAATGTGTGTCCTTTGCTACACATACTTTGGTGGTTGATAGGGATCTGCCTGACTGTGCAGTGCGCAAAAGAACTTCTTGTACATCTTTGGTGCATGTTGCCTATTGCCAGTCCTTGTGTAACAAATTCATCAAGACCTTCAGAGGATGCCTAGTCCCGCTTTGCTATTTGTAAGCACATTGCCCAGGATTCTTCTCTTAATGCCTCTGCTGCATTGTCTGCTTTCCTAGGTATATGAAGGACTAAAACCTTCTGACAAGTATGAGAAGGCCCTGGATTACAGGTGAGTTTTTTCATCCAGCAGCCACCTGTCTGTCTTCCCTGCCCCTTCCAGCTTGGTGTCTCTAGCCTAAGTACCTGAATGCCAAGCACCACAAAGTTTCAAGTAAAGTGAAAGCTGAAGCCTTGGAAAGAAAACAGAGCCTTATTTTAATAAATGAGAGCTTACTCCAAATATTTGCAACACACCAGTTATTCAAGGACCTTAGTAGGTTCTGGGCCACACAGAAATATGGCACTATTACCATATTTCTTAAAAATATAAAGCAGTATAGAAATGAAATGGAAATAATAATAATATATCAAAAGATTTCCAACTAGGAAAGAGAGGTGCTAGAATAATTGCACTTTCACCAGCAATGCCGTGCCTCCTGCAAACCGCCACAGGCAGGTTTCAGTGACCATTTTTCATTCATCTCAGGTGGCCGCTGCGTTATGACCAGTGGTGGGAGTGTAAATTCATTGCTGAGGGCATCATTGATCAGGGTAAGTTTTGCACTTTGTGTAGTCCAAAATGGTAGCTAATAGAAATTTGATCTCTGACTGTTTCCACAGTTTGAAGCTGAAAATCTGGGTTTTCTTTTGAGTCAGTTTCGGAGATTGTTATTATTTGAACAGAGTTCTGGTTAGGAGCATAAACAATAAGGATGGTGATTTGTAGTACAGCAGTTCAGTGTTGAGAACTCTGCTGCTGCCTTTGAGTTGGCTGTTAAACCAACTCTAGAAGGCAATCAAAGTACTGGTTACAGCAGAAGAGTTCAACGGAGGCCTGAGCCCCGCTCCTCCAATGTGTCCACCAGGGAGAATGCCAAGTGCAAAGAGATTTTGGCAGGGAGGAAACATAGTTTCAAATATTTTTCTTGTGTCCGCTTAGGGTTTTCTGCATCCTACAGAAAATTGGATAGGCCTCAAGAGCGGGAGTGGGAAAATCTGAAATCCAGCTAATGTATTCAGCAGGTGGTGACAACATAGCAAAGCTGATCACACACTTCCATGCGCTCTCTCTCCCAGGTGGCGGTTTCCGAGACAGCATTGCTGATATGTCTGAGGAGCTGTGTCCTAGTTCAGCTGAGACACCAGTGCCACTGCCTTTTTTCGTCCGCACGTCCAACCAGGTGCTTGCTCCCTGATGAAGCTAACCCTTTCCTCCTCTTAAGGATATTAGAGCAGCATGAGTCTCAAGAGACTGTCAGCGTGAAGATTTGGGCAAGCTCTGGAGAAAGGAAAGTGCTTAGGAGGCAGTGCTCTCTGAGGGAGAATATGGACACCAAAGCACTATCCTTTGGTTCCAGCTTTTCCAGAATCCAACTTTTATTCCTTATGTATCCACCCTCTGCTTAGTCCTGGTCAGTGTGGAAATTTAGTGTGCCACTATTCCATGGGGAAATTACTGCAAAGAGACTGGATTGTACAGGTGTTTTAACATTCATTTTTATGTCCCTATCAGGACATTTGAGCTGAACTGTCTGTTGTTTCAGGGCAGTGGTACCGGAGAGGCCCGAGACATGTATGTCCCCAACCCATCCTGCAAAGAGTTCACAAAATATGAGTGGATTGGGCAAATCATGGGAGCCGCCCTGCGTGGCAAGGAGTTCCTGGTGAGTATAGGATGAAGGCTGTATCTTTCTTTGATACTGGTGGTGGAAGCCAGACTTTCCTTCTCCACCTGGAGAGCCAGTGTGTTGTAGTGGTTAAGAGCGGTAGTCTTGTAATCTGGGGAACCGGGTTCGTGTCTCCACTCCTCCACATGCAGCTGCTGGGTGACCTTGGGCCAGTCACACTTCTCTGAAGTCTCTCAGCCCCACTCACCTCACAGAGTGTTTGTTGTGGGGGAAGAAGGGAAAGGAGAATGTTAGCCGCTTTGAGACGCCTTTGGTTAGTGATAAAGCAGGATATCAAATCCAAACTCTTCTTCTGTTTCTTCCTAACTGTGCCAAATTGTTTTCTAATCATTCATAATCGCAAGCATTCTTTTAAAATCAGATCTGGGAACTCCCTTGTCTTCCTTCCTGAACATTTCCTTTGAGCATAGTGGGACACAAAAGACCACATCTGGAGGCAATGTGTTGCAGTGCTGCATCTCTCCTTCCTCTTATCTTTAAGGTCCTGGCCCTGCCTGGCTTTGTCTGGAAGCAACTGACAGGGGAGGAAGTGAGCTGGAGCAAGGACTTCCCTGCTGTTGACTCTGTGCTGGTGAGTCACCGGGATGTGTATCTAGGAGTCGCTATTGAAACATGGGGTGCAGATTTCTATTTAGGATTTGTCTGCATGGCCTATGGATTTGGATACTGGCATGGCAGAGCAGCTGGCTTCATTTTGTTTTCTAAAACTGCCAGTGGGGAGGTTGAAGGGGTATGTAAGTAAACTCCCTTAAACATTTCATGATGTTGAACACATAGTAATGGTCCACACACAAATACTGCAGCTTCCAACCATAACAGCTGCACAGTTTTAGACATAATGCATGCTTCCAGGTGATGGAAAGTGTTTGGCAATATCTTATAATAACTGTTTATTTATGGCTATGGGGTTTTTTTTAATGAAATCCCTGTCTCCCACTTCCTTGCTTTCTTGGGCATAGGTGAGATTATCCCTTTCCTTGTTTTCAGGTGAAGCTTCTGGAGATGATGGAAGGAATGGACAAAGAGACCTTTGAGTTCAAGTTTGGGCATGAGCTGACGTACACCACTGTGCTGAGCGACCAGTGTATGGTGGAGCTTATTCCAGGTGGCACTCGCACTGTGGTGCACTATGAGGACCGCTTGGATTTCATCCGCCTGGTGCAGAAGGCACGGCTAAATGAGAGCAAGGAGCAGGTAATTCAGTATAGCATTCGGGCAATAGGATTTTGGTGCTGACTGGTGGTTCCTTGCCCCATCTCATCTGTCTCTTCTTTCCTGACTCTCTCAGCTTGCGGCCATGCAGGCTGGACTTCTCAAGGTAGTGCCCCAGGCAGTATTGGATCTGCTCACTTGGCAGGAACTGGAGAAGAAGGTCTGTGGTGACCCTGAAGTTACTGTTGAGGCTCTAAAAAAGCTCAGTAAGTGTGGGAGACCTTGTACTCTTCATGGGTAACATACCGCATGATGTCATCATAAAACATGTGGCGACTCCACATTCAGCTACTGCACTGAGTGGAGATTCACAGTACAAATGCCATATCAGTGGGTTGTACAGTGGTACCTCAGGTTAAGAACTTAATTTGTTCTGGAGGTCTGTTCTTAACCTGAAACTGTTCTTAACCTGAGGTACCACTTTAGCTAATGGGGCCTCCAACTGCCGCTGTGCTGCCGCCGCACGATTTCTGTTCTCATCCTGAAGCAAAGTTCTTAACCTGAGGTACTATTTCTGGGTTAGCGGAATTTGTAACCTGAAGCTTCTGTAACCTGAAGCGTCTGTAACCCGAGGTACCACTGTACTATGATTTTGAGCTAGCATATTCGCACCTCTTATCCATGTGCCTAGGTATATATTCCATTCTTCCTTAATGTGTTCTGCCCAAATAATGGGCATACCATCTTTCCTCCTCCCCTTCAGTTGGACCTTGGTTCTGTGCCAGCAATATTTTTTCCCGTAACCTGCACCATGTATCTGTTTTTCTTCTTCTCACAGCTCGCTTTGAGGATTTTGAAGCATCAGATACTAGAATTCAGTATTTCTGGGAAGCCTTGAACAACTTTACTAACGGTAAGTAGATGTTAGCAAATGCACACTGTTGTGGAGTGATGATGTGAAGAAATCTGTGTTATGAATTGCAGGTTCAGTGGGTTTTGAGAGGCTCCTCCCACTGCGGCTCATAACCACTCCCAGAAAGTGGTTTTGTTTTTAAGAGACTTAACTTGGAGGGAGTCACCGCAATGTGGCAATGGGAGATGGGAATGGAGAAAAATAGCCCCAAACAGGCTATTACAGGCTATTACAACAGCTCCCCCGACTGAATGGTTCCCCCTGTTTAGGAGGGTCAGTTTTTACTCCCACCTCGAACATTGGCTGGCTCCCAGTCAAAGCTTGGGTCTTGTTTTCATTCCTACATGCATACTGGGCAAGCTTGTTGTGGATAATAACTTTTGGTGAGATCTCCCTGGGAGTTTCTGATGGTTGTGTACTCTTCCCCTCAGAGGATCGCAGTCGCTTCCTGAGGTTTGTTACTGGAAGAAGCCGACTTCCTGCTCGGATTTATATCTATCCTGACAAATTAGGGTGAGTGTTGTGGGAATAGACAGGTGGGGAGAGTGCTGTTGTGCTCAAGTTCTGCTTGCGGGCTTCCCATGGGCAGCTGGTTACCCAGTGTGAGAAAAGGATGCTGAACAAGATGGGCCTTTGATCTGACGTGTAGGGCTCTCCTTTTGTTCTGTTAATGTGCTTCATATTGCAGAGTGAGTGATGATGGATTGGCAGCCATTTTGTATTTCTGTTGTGTGGTAAAGCCTTCTCCACAGATCTCACTGATTTGTTATCTCTTCTCTCAAAGCTCTGAAACCACTGATGCACTTCCTGAATCTTCCACCTGCTCCAGCACACTTTTTTTGCCAAACTATGCTTCGTAAGTCTTGTTCTATAAATCTCTTGGGCAAGGGTGTATCGGACAAAATCCCAGTGGTTGTGGCACAGACCTGGGAAAGGCAGCTGAAAGGTTTGGGGGGCTGTGACATGGGAAGAACATCGGGTGAGTTCGAGGTGCCTAGAGCATCACCAAGTGACCAGGGACATGATATGCCTAGTTTTTAGTGCGGCAATGCAAAGCGGACTATGGTGGGGGAGATATGGGGAAGGGCTAAGAAGTAGGCTAATGTACTGGTAAGTGTGGCTGCCATTGAGAATAATATGCATGGAGATGGGAGTATCAGCAATGTGGGGTGTTAATTACAGAAGCATAGCATCTCGGGGAGTCAGAGATGAGTTTGGGATAACCAGAAAGTACGTGAAAATGTTGATGTGATTCTTCTTTTTCACTTATAGGGCCAAAGTCTGCGAGGAAAAGTTGCGTTATGCGGCTTATAACTGTGTGGCTATTGACACAGATGTGAGCCCATGGGAGGAGTGAGTCTATTTTGAGGTCTTGTTAACCATTTCTTCTGTGTTACATAGTTCCTACATGCAATAATCTCTTACTATCAAGATCCAGAAAGCATGTATGTGTATATATAATAAATTACCAAGTGTGAAGCTTGCAGATTATTGATAAGCAGATACAATAAAACAGACAGCCTGCCCCCTTGGATTTTAGTGAGCCCAAAACAAAAAATGGGAATGGTGAAAAACTCTTCATTTCTGACACAAGTTGCCAGCAAGTGGACAATGGCATGTAGGATTCCAGAATTTAATAATTCTGGTTTCTTTCTCAGGAAAGATGTCAAACAAGAAATGCAGACAGTTGCAAAATATATTTGCTGTTAGTTAACATTTTAGAATATTCTTAATTCTCTTCTGAAACCTGTACCTCTCCCTAGGCTGCAATTCCAAACCCACTTACTTGGAAGCAAATCCCATGGACCTGAGGTGATGTTTATAAGATTCCTCTGTCAATCTTTCTAGCCAAAGATAAACATGAGGGCCACAGCTTAATTATAAGTTCTAGAGGAGTATTGGGGGTTTTTGCAGAGAAAACAAGAATCTTACAGCACCATAATGACTAGCATAAGCTAGTGGACTACCATCCACTGCATCAGATGTGTGTAGTGTTATCATGAGCCTATAGGTTTAGATGCACATTGTTTGGGGAGGAGGGTTGTAATAAGGAAAGGAAATGCAATAAAGTACAGTGATAATTATGTACTTAATACAGTACCGGTAATATGAAAAACAGTTCTTGATGACATCCTGGTATTGATAAGCTAATTAGCACACATAATGTACTAAAAATCTATTCAATCGGGGGGGGGGATGGGATATATTCAATCCACAAGCAATAGCACCATAAATTCTTAGTACTAAATTACACTGTCTCCTCATTACACACCAACATTGTTAATGACTTCATCCTCCGGTTACAGTTCAGGATCTTCCTCTTTGTAGTGATTTCCATGCCTGCTTCTGTGCAGAACTACAGTTCAAAGTTTTCAATACTCCCTCCACCCACTTTTCTTCTTCCAAGTCTTCCTGTTTTTGTCTCAGCAGTTGCAGTGGTCAGCTCTGGCCACCAGTGGGCATTATGGCACCATAATTAAAAGGAGCAGTCTGACCATTTGAATTCTAATATTGTTTTGTTCAAATTGTTCAGCTACCCTTCTTACCTGTCCAAAGCATATCGGTATGGCACAATGGAGCCCAATATAATCCCATGGCCTGGCATAGCCAGGATTTTTTTGGGCGGGGGCAGAACTTTGTTGGGGGGGGCAGAACCAATGTGATTGATCAGTTAGTTAAGTATTTCTATTGTTTTACTTGATGGGGGGCAGCTGCCCCACCTTGCCCCCACTTGGCTACACCCATGAGATAATATAATAACATAAGATGATGCTGAGGTTTAGGAAAAGTCAGCCCCTCCTCTGCTTTGCTGACTGTGAGGGGCCACACTCCTTCCAATCCCTGCTTCTATTTGATATTAGGCTTTCTCTGATACCACCTTCATTAAAGCCTTTCACCAAAGCTGTCCCGCGTTGGCTGAGGGAAATAGAACTGTGCTTGGCTAGCTGTTAGAGTCTGTTTGCTAAGCTGGGCCGAGTTCTGACATTCTGAAAAGAATTTGAGGGGTGGGGTGGGAATACAGAACCGGGAATATACATTTTTCTGGGGGATTGCTAAACACTTTTTGAAGATCAGCTTTCCAAAACAGCAGGGTCTGCCTGCTCCCAATGCTAAATGGAGACTGTGGCCCTCAAAAGCCAGGAGCTTCACTTTACTCAAATAGCAGCAGTTACTAGTATTTATTTCCCAGTAACAGCAATGGGCTGCGTTTAATAGAAGAGGGGAGACGGAACACTCTGGCAAAATGGCTCCATTCATGGGTCGAGGATGTACTGTCTGTATGTTGGCTGCCTGGGTGGGCCTCGGAGCTGAAGGCTATTGTAGCCGCATAATGGGCTTGATTGGTAATTGGGGAGGTGAATTTGGCGTGGGGGGAAGGGACGGTGTCATCTCTGCAGCTGGGCTTTTTGTCATGCAAAGCGGGGCAGGAAGGGAAGCTTAAATCCCGCGACTTCACAGCACCTCGGAGCTGCTCTTCAATGCTCCTCTCCTCCACCCCACCCGCTTTCTCTTATCTCGGCCGGCGTGGTTCTTGCAACCCTCCCAGCCGTTTCCGCCCCTCCCCGGGTTTCCCCACATAAGAGTCATGAGAGCCTTGGGGAATTTGGGGAGGCGGCGAGCGGGACCGTGTGCAGTTTTTGCTGCAGGGTTAAGCTCAGTAAATTAGGCGAACACCACCGCCTGCCCTGGCGATGGCAGCTTCCCTCCCCTGTCTCAGGCCTGCGCACAGCCACTTGCGAATCTGACAGGGAGGAAGAGGGGCTGCTGGAGGTGCCGGCGGGCCCCCTGAGGAGAGCGACAAGAAACGGGGATTAGCCGGGGATGCCGGGGCTCCCCTGCTGGGCGAGGACGTGTAACTCCCCGACACCCTGCGGCGGGGGATTAATTACAGACCACACAGCAGGCCAATAAGGGGCACCGAGAGCGCCGCCGCGCGCGGACAGAGGGCCGCGCCCCGGGCTCCAGAGCGCGCCTGCTGGAGAGTCGTGCAAAAGGGGAACATTCATTTCTGTCCTCTCTCGACATCGCCACGATGCGTGAGGGAGGAACTGCAGGTGGCTCCACATTGCGCGCCGGTCCGGGTGGGGATGAGGCCCCAGGCCACGCGCGTCGAGTAGCAGGACGAGCGCGCAACTCGCAGGTGCAAAGGAGAGCAAGGGCTCCCGCGCCTCCTTTAATAAGTCGTGCAAAAAAGGGAATTTCAGCCTTTTGCATCGCCAGCTGTTGCACCTGCTGAAATTCTCAGCTCAGCTGTGAAAGGTGTGGCGGAGCCCTGCTCTCCGTTGCATGTGGCTCGCTCTCTACCCCGTGGTTCGGCAGGGAGCGGTTACTTGACTGAACCTAAACCGCAGGTGAGGACAACCTGCCACCTTTTAAGTCAGCCATAAGCGCCTAGCCTTTAAGCAAGCACGTGACCTCACTATGCGGTGCACGGGGTGAGAGGCGCTGAGGCGCGAGCGGCTTCATAGGTGGAAGCAGCAGAGCGGGAAGTCGCGGCTGAGGAAGCAAGGTTGAGTCGTGGGTTGGTTAATGGGTCACTCTCGAGGTCTCTTGGGCTGGTTTTCACACAAAAGCTGCTTGAGAACAAGCGCGAGCCGACTTCTTGTGACTGATAGCATTCCCAGCAGGGGGCACTGTAGTCTAGCCCATGTGTGAAAGACCCGAGATTGCTTTCAGCCAAGCCAAGGGCGCTTCCAGACGGATGTTTATTGTGGAATCGGTGCTGTTCCAGCATGATTTACCCCCCCCCCGTCTCCAAAACATTGCCATCGAGATGACAGCCCGCACTTTCCCCACATTTATTGTGGCTTTTGTCATGCAGCAGAAAATCTGTTAAGGAACAAAAATGTAACTCTTTATTAAGAGTTTTGGTACAGTGAAATACTGGTGTTGTGCAAAAACTTAGCATTAAGCAACAAACAAAAAAAAACCACACCAAATAGAAATAGATACTGTCCACCCTCCCCACTCAAAAGCAGCACCCTCCATATTGCCAGTTTTGAAGCATGATATCCAAGGGCTGGTAACATTTGCTCTTCCACTCTTTAAAATTTCCAGTGATTTCTTTTGGAAAAGGTGTATGCACCTAGGTACAGAAATACTTGTGTGTGAACCCAAAATGGAGAACAGTAGTGGAGGGTGACTGTAGTAACTGAGGAGAGGGCCCAGAAACTCAGCATGGAAGTTTTCCATCAACGACCACCGCCTGCTGGTGTGAAATGAAAAACGTAAAACTGAGTGCCAATTGCACATTCAGAAAAAATAGATCTGGACAGCCTGATAGTGACATAAATTTATTGTACTGAAGCACCACAAGACTTGGCCTGTGAGACAGTTGAAAGATGTTTCTTTCTTTTGCCCCACAGGTCCTGTGTGCTTTCATTCTGTGTTTTCTGTGTAGATTGAGCTTTCTTTAGGGCTGCAGAAGACTACTTTTGCTTTGCAGCCTAAGAGTGCTGTGTAAGGGTTTTTCTTCCCATATGAACTGACCCAGACCCTGCAATCATCATCTGAGGCCCTTCTTCATGTGCTTCCTGCATGAGAGATCGGGAGGGTGGCAACATGCGAATGGGTGTTTTCTGTGGTGGCTCCCTGCTTGTGGAATGCTCTTCCCAGGGAGGCTCACCTGGCGCCTTTTTTACATACCGTATCTTTAGGTGCTAGGCTAAAACATTCCTCTTCTCACAGGCTAATTAAACAATCTATGGCTTTTTAAATTGTTTATGTTTGTCACTGCTGTGCGTTTTTGTGCTTTTATATTGTAAGCCACCTGTGATTGTCAAATGAAGGGCAGTATGGAAATTTAATAAATAAGCACATTAATTACCATCTTTAACCACTGGCACTGATTTAGTAGGGCAGCTAGGCAGGAATGAGCCAGCGCCTTTAAACTCAGGCCTAGACAAACTGGAAGTAGACCATCACTAATAGCTATTGTCTTCTGACTAGCGTAGCTTGCTCCTTCAAGGCCTTCTCTGTTGCTCTTTGGGTTAAATGTGCTTGCAAGAGGGCCAAGTGCCCACACACTAGAGTCTGTTCTCTAAACTCTTAACAGCACAACTAACCTGTTCAGGGCCAACATGATATCTCAACTAATCAGCTTTAAGGGCATGGATTGGACCTCGAATATGTACTATCAAGTGCACTATTCTGGCTTCTTGAAGAAAGGAAAAGAAAAGAAGCAGAGATTGAACTCCTGAAGTCTGTCTATCTAAGAGTAACAGAGGCACAATTCACATTTTAGCCACTGAACATGGAGTACAAAATACATAGTGCAGCATTGGTCAGTGATGCACCTGTATAGAAAGGGCAAGTGGCAAAAATATGTAACATTGCCTCAGTATATATTTTTATTAAGAAAAGCAACTTTGAGAGGTTGCTGTTTCGCATGAGGGAGCTGGAGGCAAAGGATGCTTCATACATTTCTTGCTTACTGTCCTATTCTAAATTTACCCCGAGCGTTATAAACATACCCTTGTACTGTAATAAAAATGAGAAAAGGCAGTGGAGTGATTTTATCATGAGAAAACAGCAGGTGAGAAAAGGGTAAAGCACTCATTCCTTTCCCCACTATTTTTCCACTGAAAACTGAGCTTTCTAAAGCCATCTTTGTTAACAGAAAAGGGTCTAATGTGTTGCTGTAGAGTTCATCAACATGCTGCATGCCACAGGGACACATGCACCACCCACAAAGGCCTTCCCTGGCACCCTTCCTTTGTTTCCTCCTCCCACTGTGATGCTTGAAGAACTGTAGCCAATAGAAGTGTGTGTGCTTGGTTGTGGCATGTGCATGCTGCCCATGAGAGGTTGTCCTGTTTGTAAATGTGCCAATGGGCCGCATATTATTTGTCCCTAAATGGCCTTTTTCCTGCCCCCTGAAATATACATGGAAGTGGCTGTCAGGAAAGGAATAGGCTGTACACTATTCATAACTAATGCACTGCCTGGGTATTTGCACTCAGGAATGTATAGCCAAAAACGAGAAGTTAAAGAGAAAATTAACCTAGATAGAGATGGTGCCAAAGAAGAGATAAGATAAACTCGGAAAGAGATGAGGGAAGAAGTTCAGGAAGACTGCAGATGGTGGTAATTATGAGTCACTTAATGAGGAGCTCAAGACTAAGCCATAGGCTGCTACTTGTAAATTCTATCAGGTTCTTGCAACATGCAGAATTAATGGCTATAACATAGGGGGAGAACATGACAAGGAGCATCTGCTATGTCAAGAAGTGTTTGAACAAGGAAAGAAAAAGAAAAATCTTGTGGCAGTATCTCATAGAAGAGTTCCAAAAGCGAAAGTAGAAGTGCAATAGGCTTGAACAAGAAGCTTCTCCTCCCTGGGAAACGTGGTGATATCATGCTGAGAAGCATCTTGCAGGGGGAAAGAAGAGGCAGGTAGTGGGAGCAGGGTGTTTAATGCTCAGACACAAAGTCTGGATCCATACAAACTGCTGAGTGAACCATATTTTTAATTCCCAGACCACAGTTGTTTTAAATGGGCTAATAGATATGAGAAGGGAAGGGTTGGAACTAGCAAGATTAAGAGTTCTCTTCCACTGCTCTCCATTATTCTAATCCAACATTCTTTCCCCTGGGAGTAACCACTGAATTTTGAACAGAAGTTGCACATTGCTATATTCAAGCATCTGCCTGCCCCCCAGTGCTTTAGTTGCTCCCATAGACAATTTCTCTCTGCAAAGAAATGGCAAGATACAAAGCAATTGTGGGGACACCTAATAGGGCCATCAAGTCTGATGGACTTTTGTGAAGAGGGTCCCCTTACTGAGTCTACAATGCTGCCTGTGTGTGTGTGCAAGCTCTGGTCTCGGTTTGTTTTTCTTTATTCTGCTTGTTGCTCTGCTTGCGGAATCTGCTCAGCTGTGGTCCCTGTGGCTGCTGACAAGACAACCTCCTAGCCTGCCCGCCCACCCACCCCCCTTTGGCTGGGCTGCACCATTCTGGCTTCCTGAACACACTGGAAAAATAAACACTGCCAGGCAGCTGCAGTACAGCCACTGCTGAGATGGCGTTGGAGGCTCAAGAAATTGATCGTGCCAGGGAGGGCAATACAGGGCTGGGGGGTGTTGTTCCTTGGCCAGACTCCTTTCCATACTTCTGAACTTACAGTGTCTAACTTCCAGCATAATAACAGTTGAAAGCAGACACAGGTTGTGTCTAATTACATAGTCCCTCTCTGCACTTTCCAGGGAAGCAAAGATAATGTTTATCCCACTGGACAATTGCTTCCCACTTCATACACCTGTTTTCTGCTGGTTTGTGGAAACCTGTGCATATTTATAACATTAATTGAAGTTTATAAAGAATTGAAACTAAGTTGTCACCCCCAACCAAGTTAAAAAATCCAGCTCTTACATCAGAATCGTCTCCCTCTTCTGCAGAGATTTCACGCTTTTACAGGTTGTTACTGACAACCTAGTATAACAATCCTTTATATTACATGCTATCTTTGGCCATGTCAACTTCATCTGTTGGGGTCTCCTACTGCCTTTGACAGGCTGGTTGCAGAAGCTGATTTTCACAAATTGTACTTGACTACATTTTCTGCATCTGTAAATTGCACGAAAAATTACACTAAGTAGAAATGTACATTTGCGTTTAAGTGATCTCTCTTTAGCTTTATTCTGTCTCCTCAGTAATATTCCCGCATCATAAATTCAGATCGAAAGTAATTTAGTACCACCTGTGAAAATGTCCAGAGACAACACTCAAGTCAAGGCACACAGATCTTTTCTTCCTTTTTTAAAAATGAAGCACAGTATTTGCTGAAGACTGAAAAAAAGTAAACTTTGGATGGTTCCCTCTAGCTCCTGCACCAGTACTTTCCATGCTCTATCAGGCCTTGAAAATACATTTTAAATTGTGTGAACAGGTTAGTCAGAATCAAATATGCAAATTATATTAAAATGTTTCCTTTAACTAATTAATCCAAAGCTTGCACTTTCTTGGGGCAGGATTTGAACTTTCTGGGAGCCGAAGAATGTCCAGCTATGCATGCATCATCATATATATTAATTATATATAATGTGCATCCTTACTCATGCATACACAAACTCCTTTTGTTCATCAACACACACTTCTCTAAGATGGAAGTCTAGAGCAAAACAAGACACAATGTCAGAAATCTGCGATGGGATTGCATCCTCATTAAGTTTTACCAAATAATAGCCAAAAGGGAGATTCAGACCAGGACAGTGGTGCTGAGGAGAAAGGCGTTTAACCCTTTCTCCCAGCACCATTTCCCAGCTTAAAGCTTCCTCCCCCAGCTGTTATTTGTCCTGTTAAGAGAAACCTATGCGTACAGCCTGCATCAATCTAGTAGGTACACTCTTGACTACAAACACAGAGACTCCAAAGCAGGGACCAAAGAACTGCACACAGGCACCATCAGAAGATAGGTTTATATATAATATATATTTACTTTTAAAAATAAAAACTTCCATTGCAAGGCTAGAGGTCTGTACAAACTACAAAAATAAATCTTTTTTCTTTTCATATAAATAATTTATATGGCATGACAACATTTCAGGTTAAAAGGTCTCCAGCACACCTGCTACATACTCACATGCACACGCGCACACAGATACACACATGCACACACAATGTGTCCCCCTTTCCACCGTTTCCTGTGCTTTGCTGGTCACAGACTTGTTGGCGGGGGGGGGGCGCGGGGGGGGGAGGAGAAACACAATTTCTATTGTGAGTTAGCTAGAAGCACTTAGCAGTTTTTTAAGCAGTGTGTGGGTAGAAAGGAGAGCGGGAGAAGTGGGGCATACATGTCAAATGTTGCTAGGTTCTACCTTTGACAGTGGTTTCTGGTCTAAATAGTTTCATGGTGAGAAAACAGGACAAATCTAAATGGTCAGAGGAATCTCTGCCACATGTCAAGTTTCTGTGTGCAGGGAATTCTCTCCAGATTCTAGAAGCAGTTCTTAGTTTTAAATCAACTGAATTAATCCATTTTAATAGAAGGCCCAATCCTATTGAAGCTGCTAAGGGGGGTTCACACAACCAAAATATGAAAATCTCAGCAGAAACTCCCTTGGCAGCAAGAAGTGAATAGGCAATCCGGCATACTTTGGGGGATATAATTACAGCAGTTATTGGGCGAAAGGGAGGGGGAATATAAAGTGCCTGCGGTCGAGAAGGAAGAATGTCACTGAGGAAGTGGATTCAAAGGTGAATCAGCCCTGCTATCTCACACAAGTAAGCTATGGTGCGTCAGTCTCTGTGCCCAAAAACTACACACAATTTTATGCCCAAGTGGGTCAGAATTTCACACAGAGCCCCCAAGGGACAACTCCATGTTGGCAAAGAACAGCTAGAAGACATCTGCACTTCTTAATTTATCTCATTCTAAAGACAAAGTTGTAAAGTGTTATTCCACTACAAATGTCAGTGCCGCTGAGAAACTGGCAAACTACTTGTGTATATAATTGCAGTGCAGAAAGATGTTGAGCAACTTCTGCAGTTGGAGGGGTCTCTTCCAGAAGCCCAAAATCTCCAAACCTGCAATCGGGAGTACCTAAAGTTATTTCACTGTCTTAAGTGAAAAATACATTTGGTCCCAAACCTTGTTGAAAGAAATGTGTGTGTGCTGAAAACTGTGGCACATCCATCAGGTTCCAAAATCACTCAAGAATCCTAACAAACAGAATATTTTTTCCCCAGCTGCCATCTTTTTACTTTAGAGTAGGTCAGAAAGAAAGAAAATAACTTTTTTTTAAAAAAAAGTATTGTGTTTCAGGATTTAGGTTGTGAGCTGTTGTTTTGTGATTGATGCACAGGGCAGAGCTGGCCAGAAAACTGCACTTTGAATTTTGTGCAAAATTCTGATTTGTGTCCTGAACCAGAATGGAAAAACTGAAACATTTCATAAAGCAATTTTGACTTAGCTATGTGGAAACCGAGCATGTCAGATGGAAATGGAACTGGTCCTTGAGAACCAATCCTGCTGCCAAGCGACAGTTCATTTCTTGTTTTTCAGCCAAAGAAGCTGAACCGGAAAGAGATCATTCAGAAACAGAAAAAGCAACCACAGCACTCATACTTTTGGGCAGGAAATGGAATGTTTTGCCCAACTCGTCTCTCCCGTTGAACATTTTCTGCTCTGATTACTACATAGGGATGTTTTTAGGTGGGAGAGAATCAAAGGATAATTTTACACATGATTTTTTTTCCTACACAGAAATATTTGTGAAGAGGTGGGGGGGTGCTGTACACCATCAGTTGTGAAGGTGCAGCAGGAATGTTTGTGCTGAAAGTATGCAGGTCAGGAAGCTAATAATCTCAGTATAGGAAAAACATGTGTTGAAAAACTCAAAACGGTACATTGTCCTTAACAAGGGCAATGAATGGCTGAATTTACCACAAGGTCGCCCAGCTTTCTTATTAAAGCAAGCTTAAATTTCCATTTGAAACACTTCCTTCGTAAACCAACACAGTACACATACATTTTTGTACTCAGGCAGCAGTCTCAGACTACAAACTCACTTGTGAGAAGTACCTCTTAAAACATGGAAGCAGAAAAAACATAAACCCATATAAACTGCTCTTCCAGAAAGCCCTGCTCTGATCTCCATCTGTGTGGGGTAAATGTCCTGCAGGGCCCAAAAACCTGCCCTGAATGATTCTCATCTTCTGTTAGTCACAAATTATTCCTCAATGATATTCTTGGGAAATGATGAAGCTTAAAATGTAAATTCTAAAAGGAAGTACTTATGGGACACTTGTGTGATGGGCTACCTTGGACTGATAAAGAGGCATGCAAGCAAAAAGAATAGGGCAGAAAGGTTTTTGTAGTGTGGGATAGGACAGGGAGGAATTTAAAGGGTTTGCAACAGCCAGATGGCGAATGCTGGCATAGGCAGACATGCCGGTGGAAGCAGGAGCAGAGTGCAGCCCATCCCACACAGCTTGCATAGAAGGCGCTAAGACACATTGTGCCCCTCCATTGCATGCTCCCTCCACTCCACACGCCCAGGGGGTCCTCTCTCCATTACCACCTCACCCTGGTGTTTCCCCTTAAAGGGATACGCCACTTTTTTTTTTTTAATGAGGGAGCTGTAAAAATAATAAAAAATAATTATTATAATTATAAGGGGGAGGGTTCGTGACTCTTTTTTATACAGCTTAAAATAATAATATTAATATTAATAAAAATAAAAGAATAGCAGCACAATGTGGGAGGAGTTTCCCCACGCACAAGTTGAGTCCTGTTCTCTCCATGGGAGGGTCAGTGTTTGGGCAATTCTCTTGCCCTGCCCCGATGACAGCCATGAGATGGTTCACACAGCATATGGGGAATTGTCACTTTCATTTTCCAGGTTCGATGGGATTGGAACTTTCCCTGTCTGCAGGTGAGTGG
The DNA here is from genome assembly GCF_965112155.1 of Podarcis liolepis. Taxonomy (NCBI): domain Eukaryota; kingdom Metazoa; phylum Chordata; class Lepidosauria; order Squamata; family Lacertidae; genus Podarcis; species Podarcis liolepis. The sequence goes on from NC_139559.1 coordinate 51,916,501, forward strand.
GCACAATGTTATCTGGGCTATCACAGTCCAATGTAAGGATGCAAACTAGGGATGTTTTGAAGCCAGAAGTCCTGGTAACCAAGAAACCCAGCATGTTTTTGGTGGCAGATAACACCTAGAGAAACATGGGAAAGTGGAGTACCAGGTGCTGAGAGATTCTCCCATCAACCTTTTCACGGCAGTAGCTCATCTGGCCTCCTTGCTCCAGTTCCCAAAGGCACTGTCTACAGTTGTTTAAACACAGTGCAAGAGCTTCCAGGTATCCATCCTGCTTCACAGTCTGCGGTGTGTGTATGTGTGAACAATCTGGGCCCCTGACCCCACCAGGGATACTGTGCACATCCCATCCCTGAGGCAGGAGTTCTAGACCCAAGGTCTTGGGCCTGGCAAAAGTGAAATGCTAGTGCCTCTGGTCCAGGCTCTGCAGTTCCAAGCTGTTGGGTGCGTCTTTACGAGGCTCCTCAGGTCCATCAGATTCAAAGCCCTCGTGTGTGTAGCCCCGGCATGAGCCAGGCAGGGGTGGGTGCAAGGCCAGCATCACTGAGGCAGTGGCTGTCACTGTGGTGAAGGTGCCACCGGATGCAGGAGGCGGCACTTTGGTGCTGTGGGCAGTAGGGTCGGTCCGAGGGGGACTGGGGGCAGTCTGAGCCAGCCGAGGCCTTTGTTTGTGGTTTGGCTGCTCTTGCTGCTGTGAAGCGTCTTTGACCTCTGTGACAGTGGGTGGCAAATGTCCTCCAGGGGTCACAGTTTGGGTCCAGTCTGGGCTGCACAACGACAGAGGCGATTCTAGGCTGGTCTTGTAGCTTTTCACCACCTGCCCAGGAAAGGAAAGGCTGATGTTAGTGTATTGGGTATGGAAGGGAAGAAGGCAACAACACAAGTGCAGTTGGCATGGAGTCCTTGTGACAGCAACTTCCAAACCATAAAGCAGCAAATTCAGTAAGAAGAATCTGAAGCACAAAGAGAGTGAATTATGTTGCCCTAAGGTACTAAAGAGGAGACTTCAACCACTGTACATCTGTCACGGATGCTTTAGCAGAGATTCCTGCATTACAGGGGGTTGCACTATCTGTTTTAACTCCTGGGACCTGGGAATAGAAGCCAGACTCCATTATACATTACTATAGCCACATTGCACCCCAAAGATATGCGCCAAGGTGCTATGGTCTGTCTTTCCCAGAGATCCTAGGAATTTTGTCTCACAGAGACATGCCCACCCCAGTCCAATGCCTATTGACATACCAGCATAAGAACAGAAACAAAAATTCCTGGTTCTCTTCTTGCCTTGCCTCCCAACTCATTTGGGGACATTATTTTTATACTTGAACTAGAATCCAGCTGCCTTTGAACGCTGAGACCACTCTCTCCATCCAGAGAAACCAGAGTTCTGGATTCCCCGGCTCTTGATGGGCACTTACAGTGATTTTGGGGAAGCTGGGGCTTTTGCTGGCCTTGACCAAGATGTGTGATTGCGCTGGGGGGATGATGTAGGTGCTGCGGTCATCTTCACCCGTGTCTGATGCTCCTGTGCTCTCTGAATAGTACTCAGAGTCTGAGGAGTCACCAAAGGCTCCACCGTGCCGCTGTACGTAGAAGCTGTGGTGGCTGATGGGTGGGGGGACGGGGGACGGTGTCGGCAGGCGGCTACCGTTATCTGCTGGTGTGACCTAGATGGAAAAAGCAGAAAGCACACTGAGAAATCAGGGTGTCAAATAAAGGGTCTTTGTGCATGATCCCTGAGAGGCACAGGCTTTCCATTCATTGTAGTGAATCCTGAAATCTATTGATAGCAGGTGAAGCCAAGACCTATGTTCTATTACGACTTGTGTGACTGTTCAAGCACTTCACCTTGATCTGGCAGTGGGTTTTGACAGTGAGATATAGGACCCCTTCTGCTTTTCTCTATGGTTCTCCACTAGAGCAACCTATGGGAAACAAAAGTTTTCTTACCTCTGCAGGTGGTCCAATGATAGACAGCAGGACAGGCAGCAGCACCAAGCCATTGAGCAGTCCCAGAATGGTCAGGATGGTGAGCACAGCAAAGAAATACCTTTGGGGGGAGGTCAAGGTGGTCAGTAATGGTCAGATTTGTCATTTGTGCAAATCATCTGCATACTTTAGGATGAAAATCAGTTTCTGCTCTGTATATTTTTCTTTCCCACCCCAGGAATTTGAGATGCAGCACAGTTCTGCGGCCTTTGTGAAGAGGGAGGGTTACTTATTTACCCAGGTGGCAGTAAAGCATCTCAGCCTCTTATCAGGGCAGCCAAGTATAGAGTTAGTTCACCAGCACACATTCATTTACATTCTCTTGCACACTCATTACTGTTACACCCATGCACTGACAAGTGCTATCCCTCAGTCTCAGCTCAAGGTTGCTGCCTATAGAAGATAAGAGTGTCCCTTTCTCTGAGCCAGCTGACTTGTAGAGCTCACAAGCCTTAGCTGCCATATGGCAAAGTGTCAGAGAAGGAATAAATTTCTTGTAGAATGTCTTCCCCTCAACCCGTTGTAAGTTGTGGTCTTGAACAGGGAGATTTCTCCAAATTTGGCAGAATGTACCAGTGCCCCTCCAGGGCTGCCCTGAACCCTATTAGATTCTGCCTTTATATCTATTCTTGATCAGTGAGACCTTCAGACTTATTGCCCCATGCGGTGTTACCCAAATTCCCAACAGATGTCAAGAAAGACAATTTCCCATTCTCTAGCCATTCCTTTTACTGATACCTCTGGAAATGGCCCCCAGCACAATGGTCCAGAGCACCACCAGAATAAGTATACCAGGGAGAAGAGAGACACATGATAATCACCTCAGAATGAAATCGAACTCTGAACCAGCTAGCATAAGGAGGCCAAGCAACGTGGAGACAGCACCATCCATCACAGGGGCAAACATGTGCTCTAGGGCCACAGTAGCGCGCAGGTTCCGGTTGCCAATGGCCGTGAGAAAGCCCTGAGAAAAGACAAACAGTCAGAATGCGACTAAAGAGAGTGACTTGTCCAAGCAGACCCTCATAAAGGGGCCAATCACCACACTGCATCTTGGGAGGCCCACCAGACTGGGAGAAAGAACAAGAAGCTAAGCCCAAATCTGTTCTTGTGCACTGAGTCAGCTGGTATTGCCAGAGCTGGAACAGGCTCATCTCGAAATGACAGCTTGGACTCTGCTTTTCATATCATACACAACTATATCATTATAGTCAGCACTAATTAAAAGAACTGCCAACCCTTGGGTGCTGCACCCACAATTATGGATTAAATTCTGCTCTGACCACCCAGACTGCAACAGGGTGATATTAAGGGATATTAAGGGGTAATAAACCCACAATTTATTGATTCTCCCTTATAGACTCCACTACGGATCGGGTTTGATACAACAGAAAAAAACCTAATAATCTAAATGTTCTGGCTGGGTGCCACTAAAGCTATTTGAATGTATATGGTTGTAATACTATACACCAAGTTCTCTGGTGTGAAAAAGAGCTCTGCAAGAGTGTTCAGGGACCCTGTTCCTTTCAGTATGGACCCAGAGCTTCAAAAAGAGGAAGTCTCACTGAATCACATGCTCTAGACATGATAGCAGAATGGGCTGTGCTCACACAATTGCTTCTTACCAGAGCCACATGTACGGTGAATTCCACGCCAATTCCCACAGAGGCGATGAGGATGACTACTGGGATGGCACTCAGCTTGATGCCCATCAGGCCCATGATCCCAAAGAGCTCGACTGTCATCATAGCTAGAACGAATACCTACGTCAGAGAGAAGGGACAGCTCAGTATCTTACCTGCAAGCTATGGTTATGGACACGTCAATTACAGCAATGAACAAAGCCCAATGTAGTGGTTAACAGGTAGATTAAGAATATGTACCTACAAATCCATATACTCATAGGTATGTAATTTCTGAATTCAGAACTAATTCAGAAAATGTATACATCTCATTGTGGCACATGAATACCGGGTTGTTAGTTAACAGTAATCACCCACCCACTGCTACCATGCCTGTTTGATACCTTGATTGTTTGTTTGTAAATGAATGAATGAATGAATGAATGAATGTTTGTTTAAGCTGCATTATACGCTTTTGTATGGTGTGGGGTATGGGGCTGTGCACACACTAGCCCTAAAGGTGGATAAGGATGCAAATATAGTAGAGCACCTGCATGTTAGTGTGCAAGCTTAACCCTTTCAGCACTGTGGAAAGAAGCTTGGGGAGAGAAAAAGATATTTACTTTTTGCTGCAAAGGTAAAGCTCTACTTTACACTCTATCTGGTAGCAAATGTTTGTTTATCATTGCATCTGTATACAGTGGGAATTGGTCTCATTCCCAGCTCCTTGGTGCGTACACCTGTACAATACGTACATTGTGTCTGTTGTGTGCAAACCTTAACACATTTATGGGAAAATATGCGTATGTTCATGTTTTTTTAAAAAAGAATATGAGAAGGTACGAAAACATTCCAGACTTGCAACAAAACACTCAATTTCTGCAGTCAGAATAAATTCTGCAAACTACTGCAGCAAGTTGTCTTTTTTAATGTATTACAGTACAGCTGCAAAATTTTGAGTTTGGGCAGAACCTGAATGGTTTAAAATGGTCTTTGGTATTGAAGGAAAACTTTTTAGGACACGATGTAAGGCAAGGGAGACAGAAAGGCAACTGTGCAGAGATTACAGGAAGCATCGCACTAATTCTCCCCCACTCCTATTTCCAAATTTCCTGTCCTAAACACGAGAGCCAAAAATACTGATTTAACTAACAGTGACAGTGTTTGACAACCATTTCCCTTGTTGCACAATGCCATATTGCTACTACATATAACGTCTGGAGCTAAAACATCTCTCTTACTGCTAGACACCCTGTTGCTCATGAAGGAGGATACTCACAATGATACTGGCGGTCCAAGGATTGAGGAGTAGCAGGGTGCACACTAGAAAAGTGCAGGCCAGCACAATACTGATGGCCTGTAGAAGCCAGTGTCGAAGGCCAATGTACTGCTCCCAGAAGAGGAAAGGGTAGCCGCTAGGGTAGCTGAGGACACCATGCGTCTGGGCCACCTCGTCACAGATAGCACGCACGCTCTCGATGGCTGCCACGAAGTCTGATGTCTGCCGCAGTCCATTGAGGTAGAAGGGGAACTGAGCAAACTCCAGGGGCTGTGCAGCAGGGACTGTCAGAAAGAGAGGCAGCCCATCAGATATGGTGGCCTTCTACCCCCTACTCCCATCTCTAGGGCCAAAAATGAATTGCTTCCTTTGCCCATGTGCCAGGCATGGCTTGCAAATGTGGGAAACATACATCTTAAGGATTTCCACTGTGGAATTGCCATAGAAGTGGGGATAGGACTGAGCTGAACCAGTAATGCATGATGGAAAGCGGAACAAGAATGAGGCTGCTGCCTGAACTCACTTCGAAGGTTCTCGCCAGTGGCATCGTATTTGTCGTGGATCCATTCTGGGGGTGGTGGGTAAAAGTTGGCCTGAGATGCAGCAAAGCCAAGAGGGTCGTTGCTCACCCACACTGTCAAACAGATGTAGAAGATGTCAGGAGGAATGATCCCATTCTCATCCACCAGGCGGCGAGTTGTCAGCTGTAGGCAGATGGAAGGGATGCAGGGCGGTTAAGAAGTATAGCAACTGATAGTAAGTAGTAGCAGCGGTCAGGGTGCTACTAGACAGGTGCTATCATTTGGCAGGAAATAGGGCTGAGGCCCCTGCTTGGGCACCAGCTGGCCATTCCCAAAGCCATGTAGATCTCCTGTGTTCCTCCATCTCCAAGGGACCCCAAATGCCTATGGGAAAGCTTTCTCTTCTCTCCATTCTTTTGCAGTGGGGATCTATCTCCTCCTTCCCGCCTGGTACACCAAGGACTCACCCTTAATTCTCATGGCACACTGGGTTCTCTTTGCCTGCCCACTCCCAACTTTTAGATTGCTCCCCCACTTACTTGATTGAGGTTTAAGGGTTCTTTCTTGTTGCCTGTCTGGATGAGGAGCTTGTAAGCCAGGGCACCATCTTCTGATCCATTGCGGTAATTCTCCTTGGTGATATGCCCAGCTTCCCAGTCCCGGTCAAAGGCTACCTGTAGACCTGCAGAACAGGGGAGTAGACAGGTAAGGGAGTGCCATCTGTGGAACCCAAGGCCCAGAAGCAAGAGCTCCTCTCACTAGTATGCCAATCCCTTCCCCTCTTTCATGACCTCCACCCCTTTGCCGTTTAACTCAGATCTCTCAGCCCCTGCCGCATGTTTCTGTGACTACTTTAGAGGAACATGAACAGAGCTGGTAATCCTAGAAGGCAGAAGGGCACATGTACAACTGTGCAAGTGAGCATGTACACACGGGTTCCAGGGTGGTTCACAGAATATAATCAGAATATAAAAACTACAAAATACATAATCAAAATAAAAACAACAACCCTATAACCCCAACACATTTTTAAAGGGTAAAGGATATCAATCAAATCAACCAAAGGCCTGGTTAAAAAGCAACGTTTTTGCCTGGCGCCTAAAGTGTATAATGAAGGTGCCAGGTGAACGTCTCTGGGGAGAGCATTCCACAGATGGGGAGCCACTGCAGAGAAGGCTGTAAACAGTGTTTGCCTAAATGGATGTGTGTATAAGATGAAGAGCTTCTGGTTCCTTAGAAGCTAAAAATTATTTATAGCACTTATGCTGAACATGGTTGTGAAACAGACATTGATGCTTTCCTTCCCTGGAAGCAGCTGGCCACTAACACCTCATCCAAACTCTCATGCATCTTCTAGCCTTTAAGCAGGTTTGTACTAAAAGCATCCTGCACAGAGAGCTGGAGGAGGGCATCCCACCCCACTTCTTGGGGCAGAGGCAGTGCAAGACAGGAGAGAGGGTTGGCAAAATGTCCTTGACTCACCTCGCAGCCAGTCCTGGAGGTAGTGCAGCCACATCTTCGGCAACTGGCGGTTCTCATCACGCACAACATACTGGATGGTGGTGAAGGCCTGGTGCAGGCTGTAGAGGGCCTCCTGTGAGCTGGGGTAGTCAAAGCCACCCTTTGTAACCACAAACATGTTATAGAAGGAGAAGTATTTGAACTGAGCTGAAATGAAGGCGTGCTCCTTTGTGCCTCGTGGTAAAATATCCGTTAGGTAGAGTCCATCATGCACCTTGGTTGTACCGTAGAGGCTCAGGCCCAGCAGTGCCAGGAACAGGACTACAACAATTCCCTGGAAATGCAGAAAGGAAAGAGTGAAGACGGATGCACTCCGACCCCAATGTCTTCTGCAGAAGCTAACTTGTCCTCTGTTGCTGTCAAGAGACTTGACTTAACAAACATAGGGGGAATGGAAGAAAATCTGTGGACAGTGGACACAGTGGACAGCCAGATGTTTATGAGAAGCCCACAAGAAAAGCAAACAACTGCTTGGGGCTGGAACTGCAACTACCCAGCCCCACTTCCTACTTGTACGTGTAGGGTATGAATTGCCTCTAATGGAGTTTATATCAAAATGTTCCATGTTGTGGGAGTATGGAGCATACTTGTAAGGCAAGAGAATCAATAATGACAGGTAGGGGGTTTTCCATGCAAGGGGGCACATAACACACACATATATATTAACCTTGAGAACATAGTTCTTTTGACTCTGTACCTGGCCCTCTCCCTCTCTGAAGGTAAACACACACACAATATCTTAGATCATCTAGATTATCTGTGACTGACACAGCCACTTCATCTGGAATTACCCAAGGAAGATGCAGAGCCTTCATACCTAACTTCCTAGATGTGTAAAAATAGACTATAGGAAAGATGTACAGCTCTTGTCTTTGAATGACTACTTGGGACATGCAATCTTTGCCCCTGATAGGCAGGGCACAGGGGAGAGCAACACCATGGTCCTCATATAGGATGACATGCACAATGACTACATTCCAGATTCGTTCTCTCATCTCCGAGAAGAACAGGGAGCTTTAGTTCTCCATTGGCTGTAGTGCTGGCATCACAGACTTGCTACCCAGGATGCTGTACTCCCCCCCCTTTTCTTTCAACATAGGGCAGAATGCCACCCACAAAGAAAGCGATTCTCAGCTGCCTACCTTGGTCTGGCTCTGCAGCAGGATAGGTGCATATTTGTCGCGAGCAAAGCTGGAGAGGTTCCAATGACAAAGGGGCAACGGCACACACTCCTGGGCACTTTTGTTCTCATCCAGCTGTGCCAGAAGATCACGGGTGGAGCTGGCAGGGGTGAAGACTTGCGACCCCAAAGGGTTGGCAGGCAGGAGAGTGGAAGGGGTGGTATAGACATGCTGGGTGGGTGGTAAGATGGTGACCACATGACGCCCGGAGGGATCGCACTGGGTGAAGGCCTGAACTGTAGTGGTGATGCGTGTGCTGGTGGTCAGTGCTGGATGTCCATGCGGGAAAGCAGGTGCCGTGGGGTTGTCATTTGCATCCGTGTATTCCTGTGGCTGAATCTGGATGACGTGGGTGGAGCAGAGGCTGTGGGGAGAAGAAGACCCTGAGAAACTCCTGGGCAACACACAGTCCCCTAGCCAGCCAGGCATCCTAACTCACACTCAGCATCTGGATATAACTATCACAAAAAGTTCCACTTCTCTTGGTGAGCAGATAGAGATACCCTTCACAATGCCTTTAAAGGGGCTTTTCAGAGTATGCTGATTTTATGTTCAGTTTGATGTGCATTTTGACTTGTTCTTATAGACAAACTTTTACCATAATAAAGAAATGTGTTTTTCAAAATGTTGTTGAGAGCACTACCATCTGTGCAGCTGGCTTTGTTCTCTTGCTGTTTTCCTTACAGCTGCATTTGATCCTCTCTTCTTGGGCTTAATGACTTTTCCAAACCACTGCCCCCAATTGCAGCATGCGTCTCCTCTCCTGGGAGATCTGATGGAGCCCAGCCTAGCCAGGGAGAGCGCAGTACTGCCCCAAAGGAGAAGGGACTCTTTTGGGGCGGGGGCAACTGCCCCTCCACCGCCAGCAGCTACACATATTTATTTACAGACAAACAAACAAGCAGACAGACAGACACACTTAAGACAGTACCTGTAGAAGCAGCACAGAATATCGAGCCTCTTGTTTTCACGCCGGTGAAGGTCCAGACTCAGGATGGCGGGAAAAATGAAAAGCACCATGGCAAAGTTGAACACTACCACGACAGCAGCCTGCAAGTAGATGAAGGAGGGAGAACAATTAAACATGCTGAAGATCCTGAGCCAGGTCACCCTCTGTATAAGGAGGGGCATCTATCCTTCAAGGGGAGGGATCACCCAGCTTTCCAGCCAAGGCCATGGAGACTGGGGGCACAGCTACCTCCAGAGTGGAAGTGAAGGCTTGCCTGCAGTGAGATTCAAAGAAAACGCAAATGTGCATAAGCACAGTTTGCTGACAAACCTGCATGGAGGAGCAACTAGCAGAGGGGCTTACCTGTAGAGAGAAGGCACGTAGTGCTGGGATGGGCACAAGAGCAGCCATGAAGAAAGCAATCATATTATTGACAGAGGTGAGTGCCACACTGGTGCCACTGCGGCGCAGGCATTCCCCAGTCCGCTCCTGCATTGAAAAGGTGCAAATGAGGAACCGTGAGAATAGAGTTGAGGACAGATTGAGCGTGCACTGGAAATGCATAGGGACTCAAAGGCTTGTGCGAAAACAGGGAACCTTCTTACCTTGACAGGGACGTGCTGGCTGGTCTCTGTGAAGGCATGTGCCAGCAAAAACATGTCATCCACACCAATGCCCAGTGCCAGAAAGGGCAGCACCTATACAGATATGGAGGAAAGCACAATGGGAGGAATCCCAATTAGAGGAGCACATCCAGGACTTGCTCAAATCCCACAAAAGTAGAAACAGGTCTCAGGCTGCAAACTGTGACTGGAAGGCACCACAAATTCTTCCTTTTGCTGTTATACTCAGGCTCTAAATGATTCTCATGTTAACCAAAGTCAGGTCGGCTGGTGACTCTGGCGGGCTTTTGCTTTCTGCTAACATATATTTGAGTCACCTGCACCTGGTTTATTAGGCTCCTTCCTTGCCTTGCAGGCACCTTAGCTAAGGCTCTCTTTGTGGCATACTCCTAGTCTGTACCTGCCTCGGTACAAATGGACAGTTGTTCTTTTTTAAAAACTCAGCTACTAGGGAATATACAGTATCGTATATTCCTCTGGAACTTCTGAACAAGAAACAGCATGTAGGCAGCTAGAGCGATCTGATTGTGCTGAAGGCAGCACGATGGTCATTGGAACCTCAGGAACAGCCATGCATCTGAAGGTCAAGTGCTCTTTACAACACAGCATCTTCTAATGCCAAGCAGGGATAGAGAGGCAGAACATAACCTCAGCATTGCATAACCTGAGAAATTGATGGAGCAGACAGTTCTCCTGCTTGCTGAGCAAAGAGGAGGGGAAATTGATGGAGAACAAAGGGTGGTCATTAGGGAAGGCAGACCTCTCCAAAATGTGTCCTACCTGGGTCGTGGCTGCATTGAATGAGATTCCTAGCAGAGAACACAGTCCAAGTCCTGCTGCCACGGAAAGGGCAACCAGAAGAACCCCAGCCAGGCCCACAGCACCCTGTGATTTGGAACAGTCCCAACGCAGCATGGTGACACAGGCATACGCCAGCTGCAAGTGGAGGAGAATTGAGACGGCAATTAATGAGAAGAAAGGCGAAGACGAAAAAGCTATGCTTTAGTACACAATGGAAGATAAAGGAATAGGAGGGAGGGAGGGGAGGGAAGAAGCTGCTACACACCATCAGCAGATACCCGCCAGCCACACGGATAGCGCTCACATCTGAGAAGGATTTCATGATGTCATCGAGCGTGGTGGTGGAGAAGGCATGGATAGTCTGGGAGGAATTCGCAGGGAGGGATTCCTGGGCCAACTGCAAAGAAGCAAGACTCATGAGATACTGGGAGGAGACGAGTCACCTCAGTGGCTGGGATCCTTTTCACATACATAAATGCATCCACAGGATCCATCTACACGCCAGGCATAGGCATGAAGGCTCATAGGCATGAAGGAGCCTATATGCTGCTATACATGTCATGTAGTAATACCAAGCAAGACAGAAAACTGTACAGGGTCCATACACTCAATTCAAGAACAACTGGCTATGCTTTCACCCTATAAATTGTTTTTCATGCCATTCTACATGCTTGTAAGCATTCATGGTGGCACCCAACCTTTTTACACTGGCAGATGCATATTTGCATGCAGCCCTACATAATATTCTGCTCCTCACTGACAGACCTGCATGCAGTTTTGCCCGTCATCTTTCTAGCATCTTCCCTTCCATGCACACACTTTTTCAGCCTTTTGTAGACACATTTGTGTCTTCACCCTTGCACACACCTGCATCAAGCAGCCCTGGAGTTCCCACAGAGATGCCACAAACCAACCTGTCCATCTCACCTCAACAAACTCCCGCTGCCAGGCCTCCAGCACAGCAGCTGCCTTCTCCTCACTCCAGCTGATGTCGTGTATCTCATAGTCATCCCGGTAGTGCTCAAAGAGCTGTCGTGGGCTCATCAACAGGAACATGCTCTGTAGGGCTTCGGCTCTGCAAGAAACAGAAGCTGGATGAGAGACAACCCTTCTACTCACAGTCAAGGAGGCAGGGCTCCTTTCAGCTCTGGAACTAGAGCCTTTAGGCCCCATTGCTCCCCCACTGCCCAGGCTCAAGGCAGAAACCAAAAGCCTGATTTCTGCTTTCTTTATCTCACAGTCAGCCCTCATTCTGTGCACAGTTCTTTCACAAGCCCACTTATGCGGCTTTTTTCAATTGAAACAGGTGGCTGGCCACCCCTGTCAAAAAGGTATGCAAAAGGTATGCATGCTGTGTCGATCAGCTGCCATAGAAAACAAGTCACTGACTAACGTTCCACACAAAACATGAGAAAAACCAATAGGCAGATGATTTGCATAGAAAGTTCACTATGTATACATCCCAATCTATACACAACAAGAAAAGCCTGCATGTATTGTGTTCTAGAAATGCATGAAAAGAGCTGGAAATGGCTGCAGATGCACCTCCCTGTCATATCAGAAGCACATCTCTTTCTTCTGCCTGAGCCTTCCTACTTTAAAAGGTGAGGATCTTTTCTCCCATTTTCTGGCTGCTTCCCATTTTCTGGCTGCTTCCTTGCATGGGGTTTTAAAACCAAAGCAAGGCGATGTATAGCAGCAATAATCCTTGTCTCCAATCTATTGTCCATTCCTTAGCCATTTTTGCAGCTCTTTGCCTTGTGAGATATGGAAGGGTTCAGAGACACAAGAATTCCCCTCTGAAGAACAATGGTTTTTAAAAGCTGATACCGATTATGACACTGCCCCCACCAGCATGCGGAATGTGCCCCACCATGCCAAAACAGAAGGTATGGCAACCTGTCGAACAGATAACTGCAGGTGCCAGCACAGTGCAGACATGTGTGGAATCAACCTCCCAATGTGCATTTGAGCCCCTTTCTAGGATCAGGACTGCGGATTGCTGCAAGCAGGTGTCTGTGCTGTGTCTTCCAGCATCCACGGCAGCTGGAAGGAATTGGGGTGGGGGGAGGTGGCTTCGGGAGGCAAGGGGTGATGGCAGCCAGAGCTTCAGGGATCAACATAAATCCCATGGCTTAGGAATGCCCAAGCCAGTTGCTCCTAGGGTCAGGTCGCGGACATGCACCCACGAGAATATGAACCTCAGTGGCATCAAGTTACAAGCTGGCTCAGGAGGCAGTTTACTACCACCCCCAACTGTGAAAGGGGTAGCAGTGAGAGTCCAAGCAGTTCCCAGGAGCCACACTGTCCTCTCCCCTCACCATTCAAACACAACATTTATGACTTTGTCCATCCTTTTTAATTGGCCCTGCTTGCAGGGAAAAGCCATCTGCTCTGCATAAAGAATTCCTTAGCTACTGAGTTATTCCTGACCACAGGCCTCTAACTTGACAGGCACACACACACCACACAAACACACACTTACCCCTGCAGTTTGCCCTGGGAATCCTTCACAGTGCCACCCAGGATCAGTTCCTCTTCCCAGTGCATGTATTTTCGTGAGAAGCCATGGCAGCCACCTGTGAGCTCTGAGGGGATGTCTGGTTCCTGGTGGAGACAACAAGAATGGAATTAAAAATAGCAGCACAAACTGCAGACATAAGCACAGGTATTTTAGATGCATATTAAGGACACCACTATAGCCCCATCTCCTGCTTTTCATGGAGGAAGAAGTATCTTTGCACACTTCTGACTTGTGCACTGTGTACATTTACTACTACTACTACTACTACTACTACTACTACTACTGAAGCAGAACTGTTCTGCTTAAGACTAAGGGATTATATGCTATAGCCCTGACTAGCTGGCTAATAAAACAAAACCCAGCTGTTATGGAAAGCAAGGGCAAATGTTGCTCCTCTGCAAATGTCACATGTAAAAAACAAAACAAAACAAAAACCGAACACACACACACACGAAATTCTCAGTAGGACAGGCAGCCTGCTCTAGCAGACAGAATATTGAATTTGAGTGACCCAAACAGGTTTAAATTCCTGCTCAACCATGAATTCATTGAGCACTTTGGAAAAGTCAACATTTATTAGCTTCAGTTTTGTATCCAATAAATGGAAATAAAATAGTGAAAAAAATGTAAAGCACTTTAGACATTAACCGTGCTACTGGAACAATCCATGTCTCTATAAACAAAACAAAGAATATTTCCCATTATTCCGTAACACTATTCCAGCATTCTGTCACATCCAGGAGTGACCAAGAAATTGAACCTTATAGGGAACTATACAAATAGGAACAGGCTTAATTCTCACTGGCTGGAGCTGGTGTAGCCCAAACACCAATGAGGTGCCCAGGTGCTTCTCTTTACCATCACCCATTAGTGAATAGCTGACGTCCTCTTCTGTGGAGAAAAGTAAATTTCTGCCCTTTGGGACAATGTTGGACTGGGGGCTAAACCTGCCCTGGGTGGTCAGTCCCTTGCTGATAGGGACCCTACATACACATATGCCCTTGAAAGGCAGAAAACAAACAGAAGCTCTCTTTTAGCAAACACCACATACATAAACATAATAATATTGCATATTCTGCTGGTTAACAATAATGGGCAAGGCTTGAGATCCTCTCTGGAAATAATCCATTCTGCTCCTAGCTATGTAACCTCACATCTGACAATAATAATCCACATTTCAGTTCAGTGACATTGGCCTGGAACAATTAAGAAGGTTTACTAACAACTGTCAGAATAACTACTCCTTGGAGCAGCCTGATGCCTCCCTGATTGCCGAGGATGGAAGACGGCGACATGCCATATGGCATTGCCACCATTATCATAATGCCTGGAACCCTGAGACATAATAAATCACACAATCTCTGTGCAGGGAAAGCAAGCAGAGCTGAAGAGATCTGATAGATTCTAGCTTTTATGTGACAGTGCTCCACATTGGTTCTCCCCTGGCCTAGGTATTCTCATAGAATGACGACCCAAAATCAGTCTGGCTCTGTCGCCCTGCAATCACCAGTGAGTCACCCACACAGTCATAAGACAAACATCAAGCAATGGGAAAAGCAGGAAAATTCCTATCACCTTGTAAGCTGGAGGACAGCACTTTCATAAAGCATGCCAATCATGGCTTCACATTCTATCTATCTATCTATCTATCTATCTATCTATCTATCTACCTTGCCAAGCAGCAGTGCCACATTTTCAGCCAAAAAGGATAACAACAACAACAACAACAACAACAACAACAACAACAAGCAGCCCATTTGGACAATACCAGATGGATGAATTCAATTCAGCTAATGCTTGATAATATTTATCCAACTAAGAGAAATATAAGAAGACTCAGTATTATATCAGGCAACTAATATGCTTTTCTGCATATAAATCATAGTGTCTATTTGCATTTGATTGAGGAGTTTGCAGAATCCATTCTGACTATATCATCCTGTGTGTGCATGTGCTTGCCCACAGGCACACTGGGTGTTCCCTTCAATCCTACAGGCATCTCCTTCCTGCTCCTGTGGTGGCAGCGAGAGAAACTGGATAGCCATAATGATAACAGTCTGGCTTTCAAGCCAGGAAATGTGGAATTATGGCTGCAACTCCATCCTCCCGCTCCTTGTGCTTGCCCTTGGTCATATGTGCTCCGTGTGTGTACGCACACACTGCTCTCTCCCCCCTCCACCTTCCAAAAGCTCCGAAGCTGCCATCTGTTCTGGGACGCATTCCAACTATGACCACCTGCTGGTGAGCACTTGCACTGCGTCTGCCTGGATCAGCACCATCATTCCTGCCTGTGCCTCTCTGGCACGCTGCCTTGCATTCCACATCTCCCCACACTCCTGGACACAGAAGGGCAAAGCTAACCAAATGGGGGACCCCACAGTGAATCCAGCCTTTTCGGGCACACGGTGCCTGAAAAGAGGTCCCTAGCTCCAACAAGACACAAGGAAGCTATTCTGAAGAGCTCTGTGACTTCATCGAGCCTCCTCCCCACCCCTCCCAGAGTCCAGGCAGGAGAATCAGCTCTACTTTTTGTAGCCAGAATGTTCATTTACTTTGGCTACATCAGTCTTATGTCATGCTATTTAGTGTGTACCTTGCAGGGGTGCCAACCTGAATAAAATAAGCCCCACCCTGCATAATCGATCACAAGATGTGGCATGCTCGCACCATTTGAATGGCAATGCCCATCAACTTCGGGGGGATCCCTCAAATATTTTATTGGGAGGGCAAAGGAGTTAGCTCCTATGGTATCTTGACTACAGGTATCTTGAAGCAAAGGTATAACAATTGGGGAAACTGACTTTTTATTTGGTTAGCATGTCTTAGGGGCACTGAATGGCACTCGCCTTTTTGCCACATTTATCTATGGAATTTGCAGATCTCTTTAGCTTTGTGATCCCAGGTAAGATTAATCATTTACCAAATTCTTTGCCCATGTGGTAAATTTTGTGTCCATTCTGCAGAATTGCTACTGAGTGCACTTCGCAATATTACAATTCTCTCCTTTTCAAAAAGGCTATTACAAGAAGGTTGCATTGTGTGTGCAGCTGTCCAACCTGTCTTAGTGCACCTCTTAATGTCAGATCTAAACACCCATAAAATGGAGCTCTCCTCCTTAGGAACATAAGATGCTGCTTTACATGAATTCAGACCACTGGTCCATCTAGTTCAGTTCTGTCAAAGTTGATTGACAGTGGCTCTCCAGGGTCTCAGACAGGAGTCCCTTGCAGCCCTACCTGGAGATGATACGGACTGAATCTGGAACTGTCTGCATGCAAAGCATGTGCTTTCTTACAAAAATATTTACTATGTGTTGAAAGCTAGATAAAGCTCCAAATGTTTTATTGCTGGAGAGTATGCCATTGCATGAGCTGTCATCTGCAGTGTGAAGAACAGTCCAGACATACATATTTACCCTGAGTCCAGTCCAGACATACATATACACTGAGTAGTTGGGGAATATGCCTGGCTCAAACCTACCTGCCGGCTTTGGCTGTTGGGGGCACTTGTAGGACACTCAGGGTCAAAGGGGTCAAGACAAGGCCGCTCCATATAGGCCTGGCCAACCTCTGCCTTATCCAGCATCTCCTTGAATCCTTCCAGCGAGGCAAACTGACCCAACTCCTCCATCAGTTGAATGGGGTCTAAGTTAGTCCACTGGATATCGCGCCGGCCCCTATAGAGATAAAATGTGGGTTAACAGGGAAATAAAAGTATCCAGATAGCATCACTTATTCCTATTACAGATTATATTAAATGGATGATTTTACGAGGAGGCTTGTAAATTCATATATGTATAAGTAGGCAGGTAACTACATTTTCTGGTAGGCTAGTAATTTGTGTGAATATTTGTAAGGCTAAACCTGACCATATGTCTGGGCTGTAGCAGACTTATGCAGCAATGCATACTTGAGCAGCTTTTATTTTCCTTTGGAGCAATAAAGAGGCTAGAGAAGGAACGTGGACTTGTCCCCCAAGAAGTAAGATCTCTGAACACACACACACACCACATACTAGGTCTGGCCATAATTTAAGTCCATTTCCCTTGTCCTGTGTACTACTGCTTCTCCCTTGCATACAGAGCCCTGGCTCTCCCAGCACTGCCTCTATCAAGATGTTAGCACGCTGGCGTTAATTGCCCTGACTGGCTGCACAAGGCTCATTTAGGGGGTGGGAGGGGTCTGCTTAGTGCTGATATAGGGCTTCATTCCTTTTGTTCCCGTGCATAACAGGATCAGGCATGCTGCTTTCATTTGGCATCTGGTTTAGAGTGCCAGCTCCAGAGGATCTGGACAGTGCCTCCTCTGGGAGCACCAGAGCTGTGTGCGTGCCGTAGGCTGGGGTCATGTGCATGTAGGGGCATCAGGGTGTATTCCAGAAGCAAAAGAGAATCTTTCAACAAAAGCTGGAAAGGGAAGAGGGGTATTTTCCATGCACAACACTTGGCCCGATGCATTTGTGCACAGGGATAAAAGGCTTCTTGATGGGAGAAAAGGCATTTTGCTTCTGCCCAAACAAAAAGGGTAACCCTTGTAACATGCAACTTAGTTAATGAGCAAGTGTGGAAGGATCTATCCCAGGAAGGCTTCATCTCCAACCATTGCAATGACAGATCTGTTGTACTAAAGAGGAAAGGTCACATCCCCTGAAAATGTAGTATTAGACTTAGAGTTTCCTTACCCACCAAAGAAAGGGCAAATTGTGCCAAGTTCTGCCCAACATTATCCTGAGACAGTAAATTTCACAAGAATCTTGTGGAAACTCCATTATTTGGTCACTTTCTAGTTTCGCTGAAAATGTTCCTTGGCTTCACACTGTGAGGAAGGGTCAGTGACCCACCAAAATGAGTATCTGGGGCTAGCGAGAAGAACCACTGAGACAAGATATACAGAGAACTAAACCCAAGCAACTTGCATGACTGCTTCTGGCAACATATAAAGTACTGGCAAAGGTCAGAGAAGAGGCAATAAGAATGGTTCCAAAGGCCACAATGAGCCATAAAGGTTAGTTTTATCTGTATAAAGTACAAGGGAGTTGCTTAGGAATTAATTCCAGCTCTAGACAGATAGGAATACAGTTTAGCAGGAAGGGGAATCGTCTTTAAGGGATCTCTGATTATAGTAAACTTTCCAAATGGGCAACTTTTCGAGGGGGCAAATCCTCTGCTTGGTCTGACAAGAGATTAGCTGATAAAAGATATTTCCCTAGACCAGTACCTGTTGGAAAGGGTGGAGGTTTTGAAACTTCATAGAGTAGAATTTGACAGTGAACTCAATTAGCCAGTATATTGTAATTGATCCAGGCTTTGTGTCACATTCTCCGAGATCAAGGTTATAGCTACAATCCAAACAAATCCTGGCATCTTGTTTCAGGTCTGATTATATCCAGCAACTCTCCTCCACTGCCATTCATGCAGCATCTTCCTAACATGACTGAAGCAAATTTCTAACAAGAGGCCTATTTCCAAAAAGCAGGGCAAGTGAGAGCTGTGGCCCAGGGAGATTCATGAGGACCATATACAGAGGCCTGGAGGGCTGCATTAAGATCCCTGGGCCTGAGGCTCCCCATCTCTGCTTTAAATGCCGTAAACAACAACAACAACAACCCTGAGGCTGGAGCTACAGTTCCTCTGATGCCACTCACTCTTCCACTGGTGCTCTCATGCATTCTTGTCTTCAACTTCCTGTCATGGAGGGTTTGCATCATTGAGGCCACAGAAGCAAGGGAAAGTGGCAAGGCGACTGCAGTCTCCCTCAGTGCCTTGATATAATCTTAGCAACCGTACGTCTTCCCAGTGGATTGGAGGTACAGACAGTCCTGCTCACATAGCCCCGGAGTAATTAGCCCCTAAGTTTCTGGGTCTATAAGAGCTCTGCAGCAAGGAAATTTGCCAGGTATGATTTTCCATGTTCATTTTCCCAGTCTAATGGGAGAATCTGTTCTTGTTCCTGTTGTGCAGCCATTAACATCGGAGGAGCTTGTCCATGCAGGATCAGGGCCTGAAGACCTACAGGCTCTACTCTCAGAGCCTATCAAATTACTGAAAGCCTTGATAGTCAAAGCTTGTCTCCCAGACTCTTTCTAGAGAGCTGGCTGCGAGGGATTTTTTCTGTCTCTCCACACAGGTTTGTAGCCAAACAAACCAAAATAAGTTGAAGAAGGGGGGGGGGGGGAGTGGTTGGATATGAAGAAGGGAGTTGCAGCATTTTGTCCTTTCAGCTGGAATCATAAAGCAAAGTCTATTTTGCTTGCTATTTTCTTTTTTGAAAAACAGAAGGAAAAAGCAAAACTCCAAGATGTGGAAAGCAAGAAAGCAGGGGCAGGGAAAGTCTTGTCATGCTCAGAGCAGAATCACTCTCCAATCATTCATGAACCCCCAGGTCCCAAGAAGGTTCTTCCTTGCCTGATTCCCACATTCCAAACAGCCCAGCTCCTGCTCCCAAAGAGAGCTTCTTTTATCTGCTGTTTCTTGCTTCACTGAGCCAAGTCGGGCCCTTTTGTTTTTCCATAGATTGCTGCCCTTTGTTCTCCCAAGTTTTCTCTCCCTTTGCGTTAAAAGGAGGGGGAGAGAGAGAGAGAGAGAGAGACCCTCAGCTGAACTGAAGCGGAAGCTGGACCTGAGGAAAAGACTCCCCCATTCCAGCCACTGACAAGAAAACTTTGGGACGTGTGTGTGAAATTTCTGAGCAGTGGAGGAGGGGGGATACGAGAGTCATTATAAATAAACAAGGAACCCAAGAGACTGGATACAGAAAGTAAGGGAGCAAGGACATGACGTTTCATGGAAGAATCTAGGAAGAGCAAGAAAATCCCCAGGCTTCCTTGCCAACTGCCTTGGTTTGCACATGAGTCTGAGCTGTTATGCAAAGTGTGTTCTTAAAACCCCATACTTCATCTACTTTAAAAAAGGAAAAGAAAAGGGAAGCTTGAAAGCACCCCAAAGTCTCAAATTCTGTAACCTTTAGCTGTCCTTTGGGGGGGTGCTTAAGAGTAACACTCCATTTTGTTCAGTGAATCACCCTGCAAATAGCACCCAACATTTGTATGAGATAAACTCAGTGAGATGAAACAGACCCTGTTCCCTTAAAAAAACAAAACCCCACACCTTGCATTTGTGCTGCTCCCGAGTTCAACGGAAAACACTTCACCCTACCCCAACCCTTATTCTTGACAGTTTGATATTAAAACCCCTCCCTCTTTTAATTTTTCTGAAATCTGTTTTCTCCTCCCTCCCTCCCTGTCCCCTTTCTCTCAGCAGCAGGCTGAATAAAGCTACTATTCCATTTGTTGGGCAACTTGGAGCTTTCAAAGTATCATTAGCATGAGAATACGTGGTGTTGCCGTTTGCTGACAAAGCATAAGTCTCCAGGGCCCCTTATGGACAAACACACTTGTAAACAGAAAGAATGCTGGCTATTGTTCCTGGTCCTCCCTCCCCCAGTGCCTCCAGTGGGGCTGGTCCCCACATCTTTACCCTCTCTCCCCCTCCATCCCCCATTTTGTACACCTTAATAGAAACATAATTACGAGGCAGCAGGAGCAACAAAACAAAGCAATTGGCCCCAAAGTAGAAACTTAGGGGAGGGGGTAGGAGACTAGAGAAAGCGTTTTCCCTCTGGTTCGGAAGTGGGACAGGGAGAAACTGCTGGGGCTGTGGACCTATACCCAAATTCTGTGGGGGCAGGCTGGAGGATGTGAGACTATCTTACCACCCACTAACTGTTACCACCCCCTCCCTAATGTGGCATCGCAGAACAAGGGGGGGGGGTGTAAGCAAAATCTCCTTGGCCATGCCGTGGTGGAATAGGTAAGAGGAGAAAAGCTGTAGTATTATAGTGGTAACTGGCAAATTATGCTATTCTACAGCAGATGGACAGTACTCTCCTTCCTGTGCCACAGGTGCCACCTTAATAGTATATGTGCCACTGAAAATGAGAACTATGTTTCCGTTTCCCCAAACAAGCAATAATGCACGCTGAAAAAATACTGAAAGGTAGGTAAGTACAGTGGTACCTTGGGTTAAGAACTTAGTTCGTTCTGGAGGTCTGTTCTTAACCTGAAACTGTTTTTAACCTGAAGCACCACTTTAGCTAATGGGGCCTCCTGCTGCCGCTGCACCACCACTGCACAATTTCTGTTCTCATCCTGAAGCAAAGTTCTTAACCCGAGGTACTATTTCTGGGTTAGCCGAGTCTGTAACCTGAAGCGTATGTAACCTGAAGCGTATGTAACCTGAGGAACCACTGTAGCTTGGAAGCATCCGATACAGGAAGGAAGCTTTTCCACAGGTGCCAAGCAAGCCAAGCAAGAAACCCAATTATTAGGCAAAGATCCTATCGCTTATTAGTACAGGAAAATTATGAAGCCACAAAGTGTTTTTGCAACCCGTCTTCCTCCATCATCATCAGCTATGCTTTCTAACAATGCCTGCCATGGCCAATCCAGCCTGCAGGCCTTAAAGGCAAACAGGTAACTTCAGCTCTGATTTAGTGGTAAAAGAGCATTATTGACCAAACACAAAAAGATGCCACCATCTTTTTGGGTAGGCTCATGTACAATCCTTATCATGACTGGTTCTTCCTCTACTCCTCGTTCTTGACCAGTGACTGCAGGCAAACATTCCTGCTACATTCAGATGTCTTACTCCTTGTTGGGACCTTGCTTAGCTGCAAATAAGAACTGGGACACTGTACGAGAGGTTAAGTGTCGTCTGAGCTGGAAATCCCCAATTCAAATCTCAGCTCATCCACCAACACACTGGGATGCAAGAGCCTTTAGTAATGCCTTCTTTAATACTGAAAGAATAGGACCATCCTACCTTAAAAGTTTGTTATATTTATTATTGTGTTTAGTGAGGGAAGTGGAAGTGCTTTGGGCACTTTAAGAAAATGCTAAATGATCATACTTCACATCCTGTGAAAGAGCCTGAAAGCACTCTCAAAAACCTGAGGGGGGCTCAGATAGAAGACAGTGTGTGAGAGTGTGTATGTGTATAGACAAGCATACTTCCTAAAGCCTAGATAAGTCTGTTAAGTCTGTGGAATAGGGAACAGACGAGAAATAGCTAAAAGCATGTCAGGTCTCAATCCCTGTGCTGGATACATGCTTAACCTACAGACAGCCTTCTACACAGACTTGGCCTCACAGGCCAATCAGAACAGGGCAGAAAAGTACACCTGAAAAACAGGTACTCACGGGAGGTAAGCGGAACCCCCTTGCAGCTTGGCACCATCCCAAAAGCAGTCCAGTGGGGTCACGATAACACAAGGAAAGAGCTTCTCGATCATCTGGGAATGACAAGAGCCACAGTCACAGAGGAAAACCACAAGTTCATCTTTCCAGTTCTCTTTTGCTCTCTTTGTCCCTTACCTTCCTTGACCTTCCCAAATGCTCACATAATTTTTTTGCAGGTGGGACTACCCTCTCTACAACCAGTGTCCTACTGCAACTTAACTTACCTTGTCTCCCCATTCTCTCCCTTGCAACCTTTTGGAACAGTGAACGGCTTTGGGAACCAAAGAGTACCATCCCAAATACAAGCCCTCAATCTGAACAGATCCCAGATATGAGAACCTGGAAGACTTGTCCTAGCCAAACGGGCTACAGTGGGCCACGGGAAGTTCTCACTCTGAGGATACCTGTCGAAGGGGACAGCAGTCTCTTGCAACTGAGGCATGCAGGATGTAAAACCCTTATCACGAGAGGTCAGGCACTGCTGAAAGCAGTTGAGGATAAAATAGATTTTCCTCTTTCTACTCCCCCAGCATATGGCTGGAAGGGAAATAAAGCCTCATAGTTAGCTCTTATCTCAGATACACAGGAGTGATTGTAACCAGGGTTAGGGGTCTAGCAAAAAGAAGCATGTCCAGTCTATGCAGAAATGTCCAAGTCTCTGAACCCAGAAGGGTGCTTTGGGAAGCTGCTCCTTTGTAACACCATCCTTTTTTTAAAGATTCCACCCTATCCCCATAGCAACCTGGATATCCTCTCTAAGACCCACCCCATTCTCTAGCCAACCAGCTAGACCCCAGGGAATTATTTATGCCATCTAACAAAGAGATTTCCCCCAGCTGATCTACCTAATTTCTATGGGTTTTAGTGCAACCCCTGTCCCTGCAGATGCATGCATTCCCTTGGTAACTCACCCGTGCAATCATTCCATTCTCAATTATGGGGACACCTGACTTGTAGCATATTTTGTTGAGATCCCAAGACCTGAAAGAAGAAGCAGAGGCAATGAATGTAAAAAAAAAGTCAGAAGAATTGCTGGAAAGAGGAATGTTAACTAAATGGAAGCTGCAGAGGCAATGTACCTCTGAGTAACAGGTGCTGGGCACAAACATTGGGGAAGGCCATAACCTTCATGCTCTGCTTGTGAGCATCCAGAGACACCTGAAGATTGATAGAAACTGAATGCTGGACTAGATAGATCCTCATCTAATCCATCATAAAAAGTGTATGTTCTTCTTATGAGAGTAACATAGATTTTCCATTTTGAAACTCACTTTCCGTAAAGTAAGACTTGCACTTTGCTTGCAGCCAGAGCAGCTTCAAGATGCATTCCCAAGGCCTCTGGGGTCAGGATGTTTTCACCTTCCCGTTTGGGAGTTTGTATCAGCATCTGGGGTGTGTACAGAGACTCTTCTCCTAGCTTTTCCTTTGTGTACCGGAGCTCCTGGCTGACACGGCTGCCCTCTGGAGGGAAAGGGAAAGAAACACTGGAGTGAATATACCTCCCACTTACCTCTGTCCTCTTACTTGGCTCTTCGCTTATTCACATGAGAGACCCTAGAACTGAGAATAGGCCCACAGGGGAACATCATGCAGTCTGGTCTTCCCTTTAACACATGTATTCTTCTTCACATTATCATGGTTAAAAGAATACATTTCCCCAACCCTTGGAAGATTTAACTAGTAGACTGATTACTCCAATCTGTGTTGGTTGTCTAATTAATTAAAACAAATTAAAAGACACAGAGAAGTGTTGTGCTTGATCACACATAGTATTTTTAAAAAACAAAACAAAACACAGCTGCAGAGGTAGAAGTGAGGAGGGGCTCAAGAAGGAGTGGTATTGCTTGATAAGCTCCCCACCTAGGAGCAAAATGCTACTGGAGAGGAGGCAGGTGTTCAGCAACTTGCAAGGAGCGGTTTTACTGGGGGAGGGGGACACCTGTTGGAGGGAAAGAGCTAAGAACTGCCTCCCCCACAGTCTTCCACTGTAATTGCAGCTTCTGGGACTGTATTTTATTTTTGAAAAAGAAAGGGAAAGGGCGAGTGGAAGAAGAAACTACATATTGAGAAGCTGCTACCAGCACAGAGAGCTATACAGTCATACCTCGGGATAAATACACTTCAGGATAAGTACTTCCGGGCGCGTTACTTCCGGGTTTCACCGCTCGCGCATACGCAGACGGTCAAAATGACGTCACGCACATGCGCAGAAGCGGCGAAACGTGACCCGCACATGCGCAGACATGCAGTTGTGTCTTACGTTCTGTTCAGGATACGAACGGGGCTCCAGAACGGATCCCATTTGCATCCCGGGGTACCACTGTAGTTCATCGTCTGCCAGAGGAAGTTGCCCACCGTATACTGTAACTGACCTGGTGCTCCAGAAGCCACAATAAGAAGTATATAAATATGACTAATGTAGTAAGTATATTAAAAACTGAAGGAGAATAACTTTGTTTGCCCCTTATGGCTTTGAGTGGGATGAGTGAACTAATAATGCCAAGGGGAAATTCACTGTGCCCCAAGCTTCCACTCTGAAGAATCCCCCAATGGTAGCTTTGCTACAAAATAGTGCAAGTTGCGGAGGAAGTTGCCTGCCTGCCACAGAACAGCTGTATATAGCAAAGGATTCTGGGAAATATTCTACAGCGCATACTCAGTTCAGTCATAGTAATGCCCAAGCCTGTTGAGCCTCACATTCACTCTGTACAAAGTGAAAGTACACCCTAGCACACACAAGCTTCTGTGGCTGCACATTGCAGAAGATAGGAAGTTAAAGAGATAAAGGTGCCTTTCAGAGACATTTGTTTGCCGTGGTTAAACTTCTCATTGAGGAATATTGCACAAGTGTCTTCATAAAATTTTATTTATAAAGTTAACAACAGATATATCATTTGGAAATTGACATTGAATTTACATTGCTTCAGTATTGCTTCAGTAATTTGTTAAGTAATTTGTGTTATAAATTTAAACCATCTTTATGGTCATTGCGCTTTTTTCAAGGGATTATATCTGAGCACTCAAAGCAACCTCACAAAAACAACTACAATTCCCACACTTCTCCAGGGGAAAATCCATGGCAGTTAAACCAATTTCATACTGGTTTGGGTCTATAGTGTAGACATTCCCTTAATCATCCTTAAAATAAGAATGTGAGAGAAGTTGTCACTATTTCCATTTTGCAGATATAGAGACACAGGCTGAGAGACAGGTTACTGAACCGAATGATAAATTCTGTTTTGACTACAATCTCCCATTTTCAAAATAAAAAAATTCCTTCCAGTAGCACCTTAAAGACCAACTTAGTTCTTGGTATGAGCTTTCGTGTGCATGCACACTTCTTCAGATACACACTTTCCCATTTTCGAGCCATTGCAGAAGACTCTCAACATTTGGCTCCAGGTTTATGGGGCTAATGACAACATAGCTGTCTCTTGAGGGTCAGAATCCAAGAAACACCAATGCATTCTAACATTTTCTTGATTTTCCCAACTCCTTTTCTTCTAAATGTGTGTGGACATATCTGTCTTTAACTGGTTTAATACATGTTGCCTCTCTCCAGAAAACACCACAATTTGCAATTCCCAGGATTATTTGATGGTGGCAGCAGCAGGGATGGGGACAAGGAAGGAGTATAGACAGCTAAACTGGGGCAAAACCAAAATAAGTTTGTGACACAGGTATGTCTTATGGCAGCAGCTGTGGAGCACAACAAATGGAAGGTTCATAATATGCACTGTAGGGTGCTTGCCAACTATTCCCAACTATGTGACTCTAGTACAGCGTTCCTCAGCATGGTGTCCTCCAGGTGGTTTGAACTAAAACTCCTATCAACTCCAGCCAGCCTAAGCAATGGTCAAGGACGATGAGAGCTGTAGTCTATAAAAATATATGGGTCAAACCATCACAAGACGGGCTGAAATTTTGGGAGGTTGGAAAGTTACAATGGAATTGTCTTGTGGGCAGAGTGCTCATTTTTATTTATTTATTATTATTACTTTGTCAAAATAAAATAATAAAATTATCTTTCTATCTGGAGGGCACCAAGTGGGAGGAAGAATGCTCTACAGGATAGCCTATCCAAATATTGTTCATATTAAAATAAAAAACATTTCCCACATATTATCTTTTCCTTTTCAAATTCTCTGGCTCACCTTATTTTTAACAGAAGCAGAAAATGAGGACATAAAAACCACATATTCCACAGCCTGATAATTCTTTTGCTTATTCGTGCTTCTCCCCCTCCATCGTTCTGGGTTCTTCATCATAAATTTTATTTCTCAAACTTGGTAAGAGAGAGTTTGTGTAGACATTTTTACTACAAGCTCGCTGCTGAGCTCAACAATTCTATCCTGTCCTGCTATTTTGTCACTTTTTGTAAGTATAAATTCTTCTTTTAATATTTCGTAGCTGTTGATTTTTATAAATATATATATATATAAACCCAAGCTGATTGACAGGCATGCTTTTGGTTTCCACGCCACTCTCCCCAAAGGAACAGCTGGGATGCCAGTGAGGGAGGAGGCTATGCCAAGGAACACAGGGAGGGGACAGACACTCTGCGTCTGTCCGAGATGGGAAGAGCTGGGAGGGAAGCATCAGAGGCAGAATCCAAACCATTCCAGGCTGTTTGGGAGGCAAGGCACCAGGAGTCATGCTGAGCTCTGCTGATCTTGACTAGGCCACCCAGGAGAGAAACCACACGTACAACCAGAATGTAGAGGAAGGGTGGGGAACACATTCAGGCCAAACTTTGAAGCCACAGGCGAAGATGGATCCCAAAAATTAGAGGAGTCCTTCATCAGATGGTCTTTAAGTACAAAGCCTCTTTTTAAACAAGTGCCAGGAGATGGTTTTGTGCCATGTGATGGCCGGGACAGAAATATGCAGAGAGGGAGAGAGAGAGAGAGACCCTCTCAACAACCTTGTTCTTGTCATTGCCCAGGATGAGTGATAGTAGGAAGTGGACACTGGGAGCCTTATTTATTTATTAACAACGGAGCTGAAATGATAGTACATCTGCAAGTGTTGTGAAGAAGGGAAGAGAGGGAGATATTCCTTGTAATTAGGGTTAATTTGGAACAGGACAATCTGAAGCTTCAAAGGGGAATGAGGAAGCCTCAAATTCCAACACCCTAATTAACCAGGGAGCAACATGAAAAGACAAGGCAAAATGAGAGAAGCTGCCAAGTATGCTTTACATGGGGCACTCTCTTGTCTGATGGGGAGGGCGTTAAACTTAGGTACTGTCACTCTATGTGCCACAGCCTCCCCCCCCAGCTGCTCCTGCTTAACCCCCCTCCCCTCCACTGAGAGGCCAGCATTGTTTGATACAAAGTTGGGGGAGGGGATTCTGGGCTACAGCGAGGTAGCAACAGTGAGCATGTTAATGAGGAGCCCTATGCAAATTCTTTTTTACTCCAATTAACAAAGGAAGCCCTCTCCTTTTTCATGCAAAGGGTCCCTCTCCCTCCTGATCAAACTCCCAATTGTACTGCTGCTTTGGCTTTGAGTATTAGATTGGATTATCCCTCATTCCACCCCACATGCATTGAACACGTACACACCTCAGATATGCTATATCTCACTCTCACAGCCTCCCCAGGAACATTCAAATATCTTCAGAACAGCAGGGATGAAAACATTGGACCACATCCTTGTGAACATTAGGGTCTTCTTGTACTCAAGATTCCCAGGTTTCTTTAAGGAGAGGCTGCAAGCTCCATCCCATCAGTTGGCCCTTGCACTGTGTGGGGTCCGACAGTCTTACACTGCCCCATCTTGCTAGACAAGCCAACTGTGTAGGACACTCCTCCCCTAGCAGGGCCTCTTTGGCTCAGAGGATGCCTCACAGCATGCTCCCAGAAACACTCCTTGTCTCCCCACAGCAGCAGAGCTGGGTACCAACAAGGGCAGCCGAAAAAGCAGAATTGGTTGGGAGCCAAGTGGAGAGATGCCCAGTAACCCAGAGCTGGCTGATCTAGGAACATCTCCACAGCACGTCCGGCAGGACTTGTGTCTAAAGGGCCTAGCCAATTTGCTTTTGCAAAGAGAGTCTGGGTTGCAAGCCTAGTGCAAGAGCATGCCTGGAAGTACCAGTGCCAACAGGGCACTGGAGCAGAGCTTCATAGCAAGGTTATTCTGTGGAAGACTTTATTTCCTGCCACCCTTTCTCATTCCTCAGAAGCCACTCCAAGCCACACCCTGGGCTTCACTATGACATCCTAGTCTAGTAGATTCCAGAGTGCCGCTTCAGCCTGGCTACATGGTCAACTGCCCTCAAGGCAAGGGTCATCTCTTAACCCAGCTGAGAAATGGGTAGCTATGTAACTGAGGAGCAGGGGAGATCAATTACCTGGTGTTGACAAAAGCAACTTATCTCAGTCCTGGGTTGCACATGCTGACACCGTCTCTCCCTTTTCTCTCCCCCTAGGTTCAGCAGAGCCGCTTCCCAGGCAGTGGAACAGGCCTTCAGAATTATCCCCATAATTACAGGCTCTTGGATAAATTGCTGGGCTGGGCACCTCCTCCCTCCCAGCTGGGCCACCCAAATGCAGCCCCCCTGCTCTGTTTCCACACCAGCTGGGAGGCCCAAGAGAGCTTCAATTAAAAGAGACAGGATAGGGCTCTCCTCTTAAGGGCCCACCTGGCTTGAGAAAATGTGCGGACAATAAACTCCCCCCCATCCCCAATGAAAACTCCAACCCTCTTCTAGGGTAAAACCTCCTCTCAACCAATTTAGCACTACCATACTGGAGTAATCTGTTATTAAAGCTTCATAGTTATTATTATGGATATTTATGGTAGAAGGCAGAGATCCAGCCCCAAACACAAAAAAGTAAGAGATAATTTCTTGCCTCAAAGAACTGAAATTTTGGTCTGACTGGGCAAGAGGAAAGTCAGGCCCATAGAAGGAAAGGGACTGGAATTTCTCCAGCCCCACAGCAGGGGCTAAGAAGGGAACAAAACCCTTATGCCCATAGCACCTGCGGGAAAACATCACCCCATAGACTGAACAGAAAGAGTAGGGGTAGCAAGTGAGCAGCAGACAAAGCTCTTGAGAGAATCCCTTCTCAGAGCCTTCCCAGACATTAAAAAGCCCAGCTTTTATTCAAAGCAGGATGCAATAACACAATATCCTGTCTCCAAAGCAATTCATAGTAGTTTTGCTGTGGACATAGTTTTGTTGAAGGAGGTGACTCACCCACCACTTAGTAATAAATACATAAAGGCATCCTAAAGAGGGTGTTGCTGCAAAGGGAGTGTTCCTTGCTAACATGCTGGAGTAGTTAAAAGGGGGGGGCCCAGGGCCCAAGCATGTGGGCAGAAGTGGGACAGTGACTTTCCCCCTGGTAAAAACAGCAGCCGGGAGGTCAAGGCCACAGCAGGGACAAAGGGTAAAAGGTCCTACCTTCACATTGCTACCCCAAACAGGACACCCCACCCACAGGTAAAGAAAAGCACACACAAAAGCCACTTATATAGTTAACACAATGTCTTTGTTTGTGTCAAAGAGATATACACCCTTTTACATAAGATGCTCTCTCAAGAGCCACAACTTCCAGAGTTCCTATGTTCCTGCTGACATTTCCTGTGCACACTCAAGAGAATCCAACACTGTTGTTGTTGTTTTAAAAATTATTTATAGTTTTCAGTTATTCATCTACTTTAATTGTATACTCTTATGAAATTGCAGGTTATTACAATAATCCTGCCAATGTCCTTATCTGTTTACAATTTGTTTGTAAATATTTAATAAACCATTTCCATTCTTTTATAAAAAGTTTGTTATCTTGATTTCTTATTTTTTCCAGTAAGTTTTGCCATGTCTGCAAAGTCCATAAGTTTTGGTATCCATTCTTCTTTCATCAAGACTTCTTATTCTTTCCATTTTTGGTCAAATAACATTTTTGCTGCTGTAGTCGCATACATTAATAAATTTCTATACTGTTTAGGTAGCTCTATCCCATGAATAGGCAAACTAAGGCCCCGGGGCTGGATCCAGCCCAATCGCCTTCTAAATCCGGCCCGTGGGCGGTCCGGGAATCAGAGTGTTTTTACATGAGTAGAATGTATCCTTTTATTTAAAGCCTCTCTGGGTTATTTGTGGGGCAGAGGAATTCGTTCATTTCTCCCCTCCAGAATATAGTCCGGCCCACCACATGGTCTGAGGGATGGTGGACCAGCCCATGGCTGAAAAAGGTTGCTGATCCCTGCTCTATCCCTACAATTCCCAGAATAAAAGCTTCTAGTTTTTTGTTTTGTTTTTTGAATGTTATTTTAAGCATATTTTTCAATTCATTATATATCATTTCCCAATAAGCTTTAACCTTAACTGCAAGACCACCACATACGATGGTCTTTAAACATAAAATCCCAATAGACAAGAATCCAGCACTTTTGGCATCTGACTGCCAGAAGGAGGGATGAACAAGCACTGTACCAACAAGGGACAGCAAGACAAGAGTGCTGCTTAATAGGATTTGCAGGTCCCAGAACATACGTCAGCAAACATATTAGGCCTCTAGCCTTCACAATGTGTAGAACTTACAGTAGGTCCATGACAAGGGAACACAGTGCCTATACAGCATTTAGTATGAGATCCACCCACCCACCCACACCCATATTGCCACATCTGGCTATAAATACAAATCAGGCAGCCACTAATAGAAAGAGCCTCCTTAGTTCCCATTATTTATGCTAACATATTCCAATCAAGCCTCTAATTTTTCAAAATAGACAAAGCCTTTTGTGGGGGGTTGGGAGAAGAGGGAGGGAGCAGCAGAGAGGAAAGAAGACTCGTGTTACAAATTTGTACCAGACCCCGAGAAGTGACACACAGATACTTGGTGGGGGCAGCCATTACAAGCACTATCCAATAGGTGTCTGTAACTCTCATGCCATGTTGTTCCATCCAGTATTCACAACAGAAGGGGGGGGGGTCAAATATCATTTACTCAGCTAATACTGCAGCTTGAGCACTGGAAAAATGCAATATGCATGAAACAGAAATGCTTCCTTGAGGAAAGCTGTCTGTTTCCCATATATAACAAATGAGTAACAGCAGTCTCCACAAATCCCATGTTTTCCAAGGAAGGGAAATTCCAACATTTGCCTCCCCTTCTCTCTTTATTTGTGGGAGTGGGGGTGGAGGGGGTAATTCTCCAGAGTGAAAGGTGCGCAGAGGAACAGAAATTCAACCTTGAGTTAAAAAAGCATTTGTAACTGTTTTGAGGTTGAGGAAAATATACATGGTCACTTTCATCACAAGGGTTTTTTGTACACATGGGCAGGAAACTTACAGCAAGCCCACATAGGGCTGCTGTACTTCCTGGTCTGATTCACATGGGCTTCCAAAGAAGCCCTTCCTGGAGTACAGAACTGGGCAGTTTGAATGTTACTGGAGCTCTCTAGGGCAGTGTTTCCCAACCACTGTTCCGCGGCACACTAGTGTGCCGCGAGATGTTGCCTGGTGTGCCGCGGGAAAAATTAAAAAATTCGAAAGATTTTTTTTTTTAAAGTCAAATTTTCGATTGGGGCGCCGTCACTAGATGACCCCTGGGGTTCCCTCCCTCCCTCCCGCTCTGCGCCTCCCTCCTCCTCCTCCTCCTCCTCCTCCTCCGGGGAGGCCCTTCCTGGCTCTCGGCCAAGGCTTGGCGGCTGCCACTCACTCGCTTGCCCACCTGTCCCTCCATCCCTGCACCCGGCCTCTCCCCCTCCGTCCCCGGCGCGGGGGCTGCCGGGATCCGTAGTCCCCTCGCTCTTGGGCTCCGCGCCCGCGCGGGGTGCGTGAAGTACGTTTCCCAGCGTGGCCTGGCGGGCCGGGCGTTTTGTTTGAAGCGCTCTTCTCCCGGCCATGGAATGAGCGCGGCGGCGGCGGCCGGGCGGGCAGGGGCTCTTCCGCGCAGACCCCGCGCAGCCTGCCTGCGCCCCCGCGGAGATCGGGCGGCAGGATGGAGCCCGGGGATCCCCGCGGAGGCGGAGCGGCGGAGGCGGAGGCTGCCCCCCAGGTAGGGCTGCGTCGGGGGGGTTTATTTTTGCAATGCTGCATCCGCGCCGGAGGGGACGCATCAGACAGCGGGGAGACCCCTTGGCGGGCGTGCAAGGCAATGCATGCGTGCAGGCGTTGCATGGAGTGCAGTGCAATGCAATGGCAACGCGGCGCCCTGCATGCATGCATGCAACTTCCACCAGCGCTCCGGATTTGGCAGGTGAGGGGGGTCCCCAGTGGGTGGCAGAGAGAGCCGGGAGGGCGAAGGGGAGCCGGGGGGGGAGCAGCGCTGCTCCCCGAGCCGAGCCCGGGGGGAAACTTCGGCATCGTTGCGCCGGGTGTTGGAAGCGGAGGCTGGCAGGGGCCCCTCACCTGCAAAACCTGGTCGCCTCTCATATATTTCGTGCATTGCATTCATCGCCCGCTTTCTCCTCCAAGGAGCTCCCGGGGGCGCGCGTGGTTCTCCCCGTGTTATCCTCGCAACAACAGCCCTGCGAGGTGGGTCAGGGGAGTGGCCCAAGGGAGCACCCAGGGATTGTCCTGGCCAGGTGGGGTGATTTGAACCCTGCTCTCTGCCCGGTCTTCGTCCTCATTTAGCCCCCACATGTGCATGACTGTGCATGACTGAGGTTTTCCCCCCTCGTCTTGGCTATGGTGTGAGTCTGTCCTGTTAATTAATGGGGTTCTGCCTTCGGAGAAGATGAGCCAGCCCTCAAGGAGGTGATTATGTAATTTGCTAGCAATTCATGTCGCTCCCGGCGTGACGCTGCGCGCTGATGTCACGGGGCTGTAATGGTGGTGTGCCTCGAGATTTTTTTCATGAAACAAGTGTGCCTTTGCCCAAAAAAGGTTGGGAAACACTGCTCTAGGGAAAACAATTGCCTTGATTCCATGAGTAGGGCAACCCTATAATTTGCCCTGGATCGGGTGTAAGTATTAATAGCAAATATTGGGCCAGACTGAAAAAGGAAAGCACCTGGCATTAGACTCATGAGACCCTCCAGGGATGCAGTGACTACAAGGCATTAAGAAACATTTGTGTAATTAATCAACTGGACAAGAAGACCCTTCTCCATGCATAAAACTGGCATCTACCTTCAGTCTGCCCTTTCCATTCAGTCTAGGCATTGTCACTACAAATAACAATGGAACACAGAGTTTGTCTTTACTCCTTGTATTAACACACATAATGTTCCTTTGCACCTAACAGGAGATATCAGAGGTCATCAAAGGAGAAGGGACAAACAATCCAAGAGCATGCCAAAAAATCATCCGGATAAAGTGAGAGGATAGAAACTTGCCTCAGGAAGATTGTTAGGATCCTGAAGGCTTATCCAAATGATAAAAAAAAAAAATCTCAGACATAGCCCTTCACAGAAGTCATTTCCAGCAACAGTTGTACAATATCCTGCTCAAACCTGTGACACCTGTGCAGCCACATAACATATTAACACTTCAAGTTGCACTGGCCCTTCAAGCTAAGGAGATTTTCTCATTGAAACTACATTGTAGTTTGTGTTGGGAAAATAAAATAACCCTGAAACAAAAGCACTTCCTTGATGGAAAACAACAACATCCTGAAGTACACGAGCAACAATTTTACATTTACTGCTGAAAAAGATTCTGGATTTGATTCATGGGACACAGATGATATAGAGTAAAATCCTAAATTCTAGCTACTTGCAGAAATCAGAAACTGGAGGAGGAGAGGTTTCAGTACCTGAAAATGTGAACTAGGTGGTTTCTGTACAGAAACTAAGGTACAACAAATCAATTTCACACAAGCACTGAATTGACACCCGTGTTATTTACCTTGCATCCTTCTAACAGGAATTCTGAGTGAAAAGCATTTTCTTCTCCCAATTATGAAGGCAGCAGTACTGCGCAAAGAGACTTAATATTTTTACTGAAAGCCACTTTAAGACACATAAAGAAAATAAGGGTATAAATTCCTTAAATAAATAATAAAGTCCCACATTGCCTGCAAGCAAGAGCAACAGATTACTTTTTAAATTTTCAACATTTAATGCATGAAAACAAGGATACTAGTTTTACATTGAGGCAGACCTGTTGCGACTTCAGGGGGTGGAAAGCTAGACATCAGCTGGGGCTCCACAGCAAAGACCCCACCAGCCCAAAAGTGTCTTGCCTAAGAGCCCCACAGATCTTGAGATGGATGCTTAATGGTTTAAATAATTTCTATACTGTTTAGGTAGCACATGCTTAATATCAATTGGAAAATGGAAGCTAAAACATGGATAAATATATGCCGTAGATGCCTCTTGACCATGTGTCCTCAGTATATTGTCCTTCATCCTGCCCTTACCCACTATCACTGCTGGAGATACAGAAGGATCTCATTTCAGTTGGGCAGCTGAAGCCCCAGAATTTTAAGTGACTCACCCATGATCAGAAACCAAGAGACTAAATACAGTAGAGGACTTTTGAGATTTGAACTGCTCATGTTAATTTAGCACACATCATCATTTTATACTGAGAAAATGGACATTGTCATAAGATATCTGAGCATGACCCCACCGTGCTTCACTCAGCCACCTGAAGACGAAGGGCTCTGTCACCCACTGTGGCACCATTCCGTGTACTGTTTAGTATCCATATATGTTCAGTTCCTTATTTCCAAGGAGCGGGAGTCACTTTTTGTACAAAACTTGTGCATACCAACTTACTTTAAAAAAAAAAATTTCTATACTTATTGTAAAAAACAATCCGCAGTTTTTAGATTGACTTGCCTAAGATCCAGGACAAAGCACCATCTAGTTCGGCATCTTGTTCTCATGGTGGCCAAGCAATCATTTGATTATCTACAGCTGAATGTGCAAAACTGCCTCACTATAATACTGTAGTGCTTCCACATTCAAGGGAAAGTATTCATGATCTGTTTGATTTCATTACTTGAATGAGTCTTAGTTGTGACTAGCTTTTGCTGATTGAACCCACCATTTCTGAATTGCAGTGAGAAGGCTCAGAAGCCCTGCCTGTGATGTTCGATCTGCAATGGTGGTTTCTGTCATTATGAACTTCTATTTGAACTTATAATTAACAGTCTTCCCTTTCTGAAAAATAATATGGAAGAAGCACCCTCTTATGGGGGACATGTTAACACTGCACGGTAAGCTGATCACTGTATTTCAAATATCTCATAACCTCCATTTAAAATGCAAATCACAGACATTTAGGATAGGTAGAAGCTATGATGTTGGACATAGAAGTATGTGCAGCAGTGATTCTTGGTTGACACTTTTAAATTGTTACTGTACCAGTGATGTTTCTGGTATTTTCATGGGATGGTGTGGCAGCAGCATTTGTTGTTATTGGTATGTTTTATATTTTATATCATTATAATAATTAATAATAATAATTTTGTTATGTACACCCCACCCATCTGGATGGGTTCCCCCAGCCACTCTGGGTGGCTTACAACTTATCTAAAAACATCAGTCCTTAAAACTTTCCCTAAACAGGGCTACCTTCAGAGGTCTTCTAAAGTCAAGATAGTTGTTCATTCCATTGACATCTGAAGGGAGGGTGTTACTACCGAGAAGGCCCTCTGCTTGTTTCATATTGCTTGTAAGCTGCTTTGAGACTGTTTGTCACCTTAGGCAACAAAGTAAATAATTAAAATAATAAATAACAAAGCAAATGAAAACAAAAAAGTTGCCATGGATAAAAATATGGGGCTTGTTGTCTAGAAGAGAAAGGTTATTCAGATCCACAATGGATCTCATCTCTTTTAAAAAGCAAACTAGACTGAATGTGACAAAACAAGGTAGTGGGTGTATAAAAGAAAAGCAGGAGTAATCAACTCCTGGAGACCATGTGCTAGTGGTCAGGGGTAGGCTTCTAACTATAACAGCCAAAGCAACAATATTAATCCTAGTCCAAGGTTGTTCTGCATTAGATGGAGCTTAGAGTGCAACTGAACAGCATCTGAACTGTTGTCTCTTAGGAACAATCCAGTTTTTTAAACATAGGAAAGTGTGTCTTTGTAATGTCAAGAGGGTCAGACATGAATATGGGATCCATGAACTCCAGATAAAAGCATGGAAGCATTTTCAAGACATAGGTCTCTCTCACACATCTGTCTCTTCCAATATTCAAAGGATGAAGTTCCCCACAATTATTTGCTGGAGGGGAAATATAATGCTCTTAATGTATCAGTAAAGAACACGTTCCTGGCATCTGCTGAGATCCCATCCAATAGAAAACACATGCCTGTGGGCACCTCTATATAAGCCATGGTAACATCCCGGAAATCATATATCTTCCCAATGTGCTTATTTAATAAGCAGACTACATATTTTCTCATTCCTTTTATCATGTGCAAACATGTGCACCCAATACTGCAGTGTACCTGCCGCTTGTGTTTCTGTAGGTAGTACAAGACTGGCTTACTTGATTTTATTTCCTCATTTCCAAAGCATTCACTGAATTTTGAAACATGTTCATCTTTTGAGAGATAATGACTATTGCAAGATACAAGTTTTACAATGCATTGTTTTCTGAATTATAAGGATTTTGATAAATTCCAAAGGGATAGCCATGCTAGTCTGATACCGCAAACCTCCCCACAAAAAATAACTTGTGACACCTTAAAAACAGATTTATTGTGGCTTATGTGAAAAGAAAACGGTCTATAAGGTGCCACAAAATTCTGTATATTTCGACATCAACCCTTCAGAACATTTTCGGTCACCTGTCTTCTAGTCCAATGGATGAAAGTCATCTGGGGTAAAGAAGTATGATATTGATATATGTCCTTATGGGGTTCAACTTGACCTCCTATCATGGCTGTTTTGAGGGACCATAACCAAATGTTCCTCGACACCTTTTATAGCTCCATCTTTTCAAAATGATAAAGACAATGCCCCACCCCAGGATCCAGCTGGGATTTTTCTGCTTACAGCAGTTTGCCAGAGAAGAGGCTTCAGTTATCAGATACCAACAGCTGGGTGGACTCTTTGGGGCTGGGAGGAGCATCCTTCAAAGCCAGCATGCCGGAAATGGATATGGGGAACTCTCAGGATCCTTTTCTGCAACAAACCTACTTGGTGCTAGAACAAGGGCAGAATCTTGGCTTCCAGAACAAAAGTTTAAATAAGGATTTAACAGAATGGACACAAGAAAACCAGAGTAACTTCGGGCTATGCCCTGTACCATCCAAGCTCAATAGAAAAGGTAGACATGTAGAAAAGAAGCACTAAGGTCTATACCAGCCATGTCCAAAGTCCGTTTCGGGGGCCTAATCAGGCTCGCCGGTCAGTTTAATCCGGCCCCTGTAGCAGTTTACCTCAACAACATCAATCCTAAAAAAAGGTTAACAACTTTGGTCGGCCCTCAAAGCCCTTCACTTCATCAAATATGGCCCTCTTTGAAAAAAGTTTGGACACCACTGGTCTATACTATAGGAACATTCCAACCTTTCCTGCAAGTCTCTCATTCACACTTTGCCCCAGCAAATGGTTGCAGACAGTGGACAGTTTTGCTTTCTAATCTCTTCCTTGTGGAGACTTGAGTAGAATATCCTTTGGGTTGCTGGCCCAGTTTATAAGGGCAGACTGAAATTAGTAGAAGTTCCTTTAAATTGGCCTTACCCCGCAGAAACCTCAAATAGAATGGCAACTGATCTACATGGACAAATAACCATCCACTTCTCAAGTTGAGTCACACCCTTGCTATCTTCCCACCTTTCTAAGGGCTCAATTGATGACAGTAAGAGGATGTAAGACCCAATTAGAAGGGAAACCTGGGCCTTTCACTTGCTGTTTTCTCTCACCTTTGCATTACGAACCTGAGCAGAAAACATAATTTAGTTCAGTCAGAACTGAAGTTTGGGGTCTCTTATTAGACCATTTGCATGGACTTACTATGCTTGTGTGATCTGCGACACCACAAACTGTTCAAAGTTCATTGCTCCCACATTGTATCACCAACTACCCTGGTCACAAACAAAGCAGGACACTCCTCTCCTACTCTGCATGCCTGCATCCTAAAAGTCAGATGATTTGGGTCAAGTGGCATGGAAATCTTCCCCATGAGAGACTGCTCTTAGGAAGCCCAAGCCAGCACCACAGCCAGCTGATCAAGATTCCATAATTTCTGGTTTCTCCATAGGAGGGACTGTGTGGGTGAACTGTTTAGCTCTGATCACCTTATAAATGAGAAGCCTCAGCTTAAGTAAAAGTATAGCTCTTAGGGTCAGTAAATCAACTCAAGTATTTCAAGTCAAGCTTCTCTTGAGTAGATGGAGCTTTAATGAAGGACACAGCACTCCCCACAGCTTGCAATATCTGATCTACATAGTTTAAGAAAGAAAGTGTACTAAAATGAAATCTGTGTGCTCTTAAAGCCTCTGCTGCAGAGTTCCCTGGTCCTGGTTAATTGATCTTTGGGCTCAACTTCAGGGTGACAAAAGGTGGACCTAAACATCAACAAAATGTCTTGAGCAGTGGGTGCTGGCCCAAAGACTGCTACATTGTCTGCTTGCATAATGTCTGTGTGTGTCCTGGCCCAGACTCTGTAGCGCTAACCACAAACCCCTCTGATCCAGGGCATGGAAAACTGCCATATTCAAGTGAGAACCTGTCCAAAGAACATATGAAAAGCTATTCACTGATTTGGAAGCAGGGCAGTGGCCCTTCCCTTGGCCCTCCAAAGCTCATTCTTCTGACAAAACACTCATCAACCAATCCTTTTGATACTCTAGCTACCTGTACCAGCACAAAGTGACCTCAACTGGGACATAAAAATACTCCTAGAACTTCTCTCATCATCAGCCCAACAACAAGAAGTGTGACTGACTCAGGCGCCCCACTGTGACAGATGCAGTCCTAGGTGCCATCTCCACAAGCCATATTATGGAGCCTGGTGCATAATAAGTGCTTTGTTCTCTCTCTTCTTCTTGGAAATCTTTTGAAGAGACAACTGATGGAAAGAGATAACCCAAACCTTGCTGTGGAACTGGTACTAGATGCTCAGCAGGGTATTAGTGTTCATTCTTTCATTTTTCTAATTTGAAAAGATCATAATAGGGGAGTAAGACTTATTCTATATTCATCTCAATAAATTCATCAGACTTTAACTTTTTGCATGGAAACTAGATGATTAAATGACATCTATTCCCCCCCCCCAATAAATAGTGCTATCTGTATCCAGCCTTGCTCTTTGGGTTCAGTCATAGTGTGAGTGCTGCAGTCTTGATAAACAAGCAAAGTGGAACCAGGTTTCATGAAATCCAGAGGGAAAAACCTCTTCTCTTGACAGTGTTACACATAACTTGGATAATTGCCTTTTAAAATCGGAGGATATCCTTGAAAGAACTACCTAATCTGTCATGATCTGGACTCAGGAGAATAGTTCCTCAAAGAGGACTTCTTCAAGGACACAATTCAAAGCCTTGGAAATAAAAAAAAATGGACCTTTCTGCCTCAAAAGTGAATACAAAGACAAATTTGTTCTACAATAGAGAGAGTTTCACTGGCTTTGGGAGTAGATTCTCTATCTTAGAAGCGCCAATGGGCCTCTTGTATGTATTCCCACCTCTTACTGATCCTAGGCAAGGTGCTTTGCAATAAGGTAAGAGACTTGGGTGATCTCAGTCACCCTGTATTTATCCCATGGATTGTGGATTCACAACTTATGGGAGTGGATTCACAACCTACTGTGTTCCAAAACCCAGTAGCTTATCCACATCTGTACATTCTGAATCTGACCACTTGGTGCCCTAAGCCAGGAGCATACAAGGTCTTTGGTATTTGATGTGATATTCACTAAGACAGTCCACTAACAGAATTTATGAAGCTAGCTGGAGGACATTTGTGTCAAAACCCTATTAAGGGTTGGCCCAATACAATTTGGCACCTGAGGCAAACCACAAAACACTGCTCCCCACCCCACCCCGCCAGGGAAGAAGGGGTAGGTGAAGATCTACACAGGAACAAGGAAGTAATAAATATTTACATCAGGATCTGTTGCCTCTGTGGAACCTGCCACCTGAGGTGGTCATCTAACCTTGCCTCATAGGTGGGCCAGTCCTAGCCCTAGTCCCCCACATCCTAGATTTTCTACAAGATGGGATATAAAGGCCTTCTGCCAAATACTCTGAAGAGGTAAAGGTGGTAACTTTGAAGAGTGTTATCTACAACAGCCAACCACAGAGAATATTTGGTGCTTCCATAGATTTTGGAGTGACACATAAGAAAAATTGGAGAAACAACTACTGGAAAAGGAAAAAAATATAGGAGGACAGGCAAACAGGTAGCAAGCAGACACAAGACTTAGTTGGTGGGAGGGCCTGACTTAATGGGGCATAAGTTCTGCAGGCCTGATCTAAAACCATATGAGGCAAACTAAGGTCATTAATTAGGATAGGTATGAACAGCAGAACAGATAAATCAGAAACAAAAAAATAAGGTCTAAACATCAAGTGAAAAGGGAAAAAAAGGAGAATGCTTGTTCTGAAGGACGAGAAAAATAATTTAAAATTTGCAGCAGGACTAGGGCTACAACCACATCATACCTCTTATATATTACAAACCACTACAAATCTGTGAAAGGTGAACTTGGGATGAGCATAAATAAATGCATAAACATGAACTGTTGCTTTTTTCTGCTGTAGGATAAATGATGTCCTCTTTGCTGCTCTTTCCCTGCTTCAGGTACCCTTTCCACCTTTAATATCCCTTCAACTGTCTTGTCCATTTATACTCTTAGACATTTGTTCTGTGCCTTATTATTTTACTATTGCTCATTATTATTTGTATACCTATTTTTTAAATTTGAAAATCTGCTGGGATGTGGCTTTTTAATTTTACATTGCACACAGCATTCTGCACAGCTGGCTTCTGCTGGAAAATAGCAGAGACCATTTATGCAAAGCTTGATCCTCATGGAATATTGCATGTATGACTAAAATAGGATGGGTACAGTTTCACAGTGCAATCCTATACATGCCTGTTCAGAAGGAATTCCCAGAGTTCAATAGGCTTATTCCCAGATAGATGTTTATAGGATTGCAGCTCAAACCACACTAATTATGCACATATGTATGCATCCTTCATTAACTGAATATTCACACAAGGGATCGTGAGAAATAAAAACTTAAAGTCCAGTAAAAGAGAAATAAAACAGCTATCTTTAATAAAAGAAATCATGAACCAATATTGTTCCTAAGAAATGTACTACTTAGGAAATTCAGTGTGATAAAATATCATGTAAGTTATTGCTGTAGTGTGGTATTTTGCTTTAAGATCCTTGATCTAAACAAATCAATACTGTCATGAATATTAGGTTTTAAAGCTACACACTGAAGACTGCTTATTTGTTGTCCATGACAATAATGCGTTAGATGTGATTTTTTTTTTGAAGAATGGCTTATATTTGTCTTCTTTGCAACTGCATGGGTTTATCCTGATTCAGAGACCCACGTTTTGACTGTATTTGTGAACATGTTGATCTAGATGATATAGAAGTATAAAGAGTAAATCTTATCCTTGACTGCTTGCGTCAAGGCGTCAACTGAAATTTTGGCAGATTATGCCCACATCTCTACTCACTGGGAAATCTCCTCAAAAGCAAAAACCCCAACAACTAGAAGCTGCCTGATCTGAAGCAGGATACCAGTCCAGATAGCCTTGGAAGTGAGCCAGGTTGAAAGTGAGGCTTCATCATGGACAGCTTATGTTTTGGTTTAATCCATGACTATTCCCATCAGCAACAAATTCAATAATGCAACTAA
This sequence comes from Podarcis liolepis, assembly GCF_965112155.1. Lineage (NCBI taxonomy): Eukaryota > Metazoa > Chordata > Lepidosauria > Squamata > Lacertidae > Podarcis > Podarcis liolepis. The sequence continues at coordinate 51,958,490 of NC_139559.1, forward strand.
ACAGAGAGTAAGTGGACAGCTGTGTCCCCTCCATATCCATGTGGAGATCTGATTCCTTGACAGGCCTGAAACAGTGAAGAAAGGATGGGGAAGGCTAATATGCACCCACCCCCCTCTCACACTCCCTCCCTTATGGCAGTGGCAGCCGCAGCCGAATCTGATTTCTTGCAGCGTCCTCAACACAGTGCTGCACGCACATGCCTTGGGCCACCTTCAAAGTGTTGAGGGGCGGATTAGCTGGATTAGGGAGGCTGTGAAAGGAGCCATGCTGCTCGGGAGGAAGTCTCGCTGGGGGCGTGCTAAAAGAGCCATTTTTACCTGTCCCGGCTGCTCTGAAAGGCCTGCCAGCCGCTAGCTGGCCTATGGCTGTCAAAACACGTCCAACCAGGATCCTGTTCACCATGGAAAAGCAGCTAGCTCCATCAAGACAAGCAAGGGAGCCCAAGCACCCCATTAAACTGACACCCTGGGGCTAAACATTGCTGAGGGCCGAGGTAGGGGGAGATGTGCAGCGCCGTGTCCCTTGGTGCTTGTTCTCTAACAAACCTAGTCTGACAAAGACAGAGACGCCAGGCTGCTTTCTAAATAAACAAGGCAGAGGGGGTGGAGGTGGCTGGCAGGCTGGATGGGGGAGCTGGCTTTAAGGAGAGCACTGAAAGGCCCGTTTGAGGCCTACTCTCCATTCCCCAGGCCTGGCCTGGCCTTTTGTTTATCCCAGACCTAAATTAATGTCTTTATTTACCAGAAATCCGAAGGGCTCAGGTTCCCAGTGTGGAGGGGGCGGGTGAGGGAGAGGAACGGCATGAAGGAGCCTTGGCCAAAGACGAGGGGAGAGCCCGACCCCCGAAAAAGGGGGCTAAAAGAGATTCAGTTGGGAGCCATTCACTGCTAAGACTCCTGTCAGCATTGACATAAATTTCCACTGGTGTTGGCATTTACGCATTTGGCATTTCCATATGTATAGAGTTGCCTGGACTAATTATGCTAATCATCTCCTCTGTTGGCCGCTGTGAAAAATGCCCACATTAAGCACTCCACTGCCTGCTAATGTGACTTAATGTGCGGTTGAAACATACATTCATCCCCCTCTGAATGGCGAAATTTTTCCACATTGCTGCCTTCATTCAGGCAAGAAATGAATTTTTTGAACTCAGACCACTTTTCCAAGCCAGGGGGGATGGATCAGAGAATAACACTCTCTCCTTCTCTCTCCACTTTCTGTTCCCCACTCACAGCTCTTGCTAATAAAATAAAAAATAAAATCTCTAGGGCTGGGTCAGACACCCTTCTTCACATATCATTTAAAAATGGAATCTCCATATGTACAACCAGATCAGCGAGGTGGGGAGACCCCATCTTTATCTAGAAGCATCCGTCCTCTCACTCTTCTCTTGTCCACCCCCCCCCCTCAACAAAAGGAGCTCTTTCCTCCCCCAACCCTTCAATTCTTTGGGAAACTGAAACAGCCTGAGTGGCAACTCTAGCAAGTTTGAGCTAGTCTAAGAAAAGAAAGATCCTTTCAAAGCCGGCCATGGTCACAGTAGAAGATGCCTCTTAGAGCAAATGTCAAAGCAGAGGCAGAAAACAAAGCAGATTTAGAGGATAATGGCCAACGCTCTCCCACTCTTTCTCTCTCTTTTAGAGGATAGAGAGGCTGAAGGGTATCCTCAAATACACTATTTTTTAAATAGTAGTTACAACACTTTCTATTCTGCAGGTATTATTTACTACTTGCATGTGCAATCACATGTGCAACCCTCACAGCAGTTATTAGCAATCACAATAAATACTATGAGGCATATGAGAATTGTTCAATGATTTTTTTCTTCTTCAAGTGTGGTTATAAACAACTGCATTTAGTTAACTCCAGTGTTACTTTGCTACTGGCATTTACTACCAATGGAAATTGGTAATGACTTGGTGACAAAGAAAAAGAACAAAACTAATGGCATTTCCCTCTTTGTTGGACTTTATCCTAGTTTGTCATCATCGTTCCTACCTGCACTGATAGTAACATTTTTCCACTGTGGCCCATAGACAATTGCTTTTTCATTTGTGTGGTGTTGTTTTTAAAACGTATCTATGGATTCTGCCCAGCTTAAACCTCTTTTCTTTATTGTGCCAAAGTTTATGTGTTGAATCCTGTCAAATGCCGGCCAAAAAAAAGACAAGAGAAGGGGCAAGGTGGCTATGGAAGAACCTAGGAAATAGGTTGGCTTAAGACTAGACTGATCATTACCTAAGATTTCCACAACAGGAGGTTTATTTAATATAAAGCAAGTGTGGGAGAATCATCACTTCTACAGAAGGAAGAGAAACACATAGAATATTAACCAAATCTAAACTAAAATAAATACAAGAAATACAGTTTCTTTCTTGGAAACAATGAGGAATTGTCTATAAAATTTTGGAGGGTATGAGGGAAAGATGCTGGGACACACTCCAAAAATAGTGCAGAAACTGTGTGCCCCTGTAGCAGCCTGATGGACTTCTTTATGGAGGAAATTTGATAGGCCTTAAGTTTATACCCAGACTCCCTGAATTACCTAGCTTCTCCTTTCGTTGTTGGATTCACATACTTCCCCTGCATCACAACATTCTGGAGTTTGCTTTTCCACTTTAAATAGTCCAGTTTACTTTCACACTGTCTATGTGAGATTATAAATTCTTTTTTGTAGATTCCTTAATTCTGCTGCCAGCCTCCTTTGCCTCTAAGGAATGCAAATGTCCAACAATATGGGAAGCACACTTGTTCACGTCACCCATCTCCCCCATGGCTCTCATCCTTCCTGAAGTTGTCCTCTCACTCTTATCAGCACCAAGGCCACTTCAGAGGCTTCTGCTAGCCACTAGGCCACCCACCTCTGCTGGCCACCCAAGAACATTACGTACATATATACACTGAAGCCCCCTTGGCCTCTGCACTCAGCTGCCTTGGGGGCTTGTTTATTTGCTCTTGTGAGCGAGGTATGCAGGCCCCACATCCACAGTTTATTTATCTGTTCAGAAGGAGAGTTCAGAGTAGAAAAGCCTCATTGAATATATACTGGGCCTTCTAGTATTTCTCACATGGCCTGCCTTCATGGGGTTCATCTCCAGTCTCAAACACCCTGAGGTCTGACCTGATTTAAAGGCTGCTTCACCTCTCCCATCTGCAGGAATATCAGGCTAAGTTTGTAAAGGTGTCAGGCGTCAGCTCTCTCAGACTAGATAGACTCAGAACCCCAGCACTCTTTAAAGGAACCATTCTTTGCTATCATTTCAAATGGGCAGTTTAGACATCTTTCACTGGGCATCAGATACAGATAAGCCAATGGTGCATGATTGTTATACTGAGCTGAAGTCCCTAAATGAGGCTAGGTTCCCCAGTCATTCTGAGCTAAATGCCCAGTTTGTGTACCCTACAAGCATCCAAACTACAGAATCTCCCTCCTTTACAAGTTACCTCTAGTCATATATATTTAGATGTTCACTCCCTCAAAACACTACTGAGAACTGAGCTGCATCTGGCATCAAAGTATTCTCCCAGGTTATAAAGTAGAAATTCAATCACGCCACTCCACAAATTACACTCCAGGAGTTGGCTTCACTAAATCCTGTGCTAATTAATTAATTCCTTTTTAAATATTGACATTATCCTATCCCAAGATATAGGCCAGTACAGTGAAATAATTTCATTTTCTCCAGCATGAAGGCATCTTACAACACTTTATCCTGGAAAATGTCACTACTGTCCTCTCTGGGTGTTCTGACTCATTCAAGATATAGAAACACGTTCAAGGTCAATTTTGACTGCCAGCTCAGAACAGCAACTGGGCTCACCACCAAGTCTCTTGAACAGTACCTTCCAGATCTCTGCATACTGGTCTTATCACCTCAGCATGCTGTCTGCAATCTGTCCAGCAAGGGTGTCTATCCATTGCCCCAGCAGTAATCCATCAAACTCTTCATTTCTTCCGAATCCTTGCAAGTTCCAGTATGGGTGGGCAAAAATCCTTCATTGGTTTTTCTTGCCTCCCCACACTCTCAGGAATTCAAAGATAAAAACATTTCCTCTGGCAGAACAGCCATTCAGTAGCAGCAACCTTTAAAAAGGCCCTGCAGCCACATAGCTACACCAAAATGTTCTGGTTAAAGATTAAACCTGCCTTTCTTTGAGGTCACCCTTAGCCTATAAATCAACCATGACCTTTTGCCTCTCCAATGCTGGTTTGTTTTCAAGCCCCAAGCTCTAGGGTTTAATTCCCACTCAGCAGTCTACCCTGGTCATAACAATGCCAACAGGCAAGTACCTTTATAGAGGTTTACCTATAAGTGCCTACAGTCAGTTCCTGTTGACATCAGCTCTTGGCATTTTCCCATCCACTGCATTTTTTATTTTTTATTTTTAAGCTGTGAACTGCCCTGAGATCTACAGATGAAAGGCGGTATACAAATTTAATAGATAATAATGACTGGTTGAGATGACTGGTGTCAACACTGTTGTAGAATAGATCACACACTGAGACACCTGATCTTTAGTCAAGATGGGTAACCTTGCTGTTTTCAATTGAGTTTAATTCAAGGCTTTCAGCTGCTATTGCACAGAAGGGGACCCAGAAACTGGAGAGAAATGCACACTTGCCATATAAACTGTTGCATGGGGTAGATGTGGGATATATTCGTGCATTTTACACCAAATTGTTTACAGACTTCAACGCTCCTCCTTTATCTCAACATTTCCAAAAATAAGATGCCAATTCTAACAAGACTTGGTGGATATTCATGGAATAGATCTTTCTTAGTTCCTCACAGTCCTCTGAGGTCACTTTGTCCATAGGAAACAAAGCCAATTTCTTAAACATGAGCATTTACAGTAAGAGTGGAATTAAGGAAAAGGCATACAGTATATGCCCAAACTGTGAGAGAGGAGCTCAGCCTTTCACTGCTAAAGCCAAATGCCAATACAAGGAACAAGCAGAGCCTGCTGTTAAGATGGACCTGGGATGACACACTGCCATCCCTTTAATACCCAGCAGGTCCCTTGTCTCCTCTCCTCTCCTCATCTAAACTAAACAACAGTGTGAAGTCAGAGTGCACCTGTGGATACAACACAGTTCCATGGACAGAATCTACCAACCACATCATATAACCCCCAAATGGGATGTCAGTAGGGCAAACAGCTCATTCACCAATATCAAATTGTTTTATCTATTCCCACAGTGTTTCCATTTATCTGCCTCAGTAAAATTCAACACCATTCATAAATAAGGGTCAAATGGGTCAACTCAATTTGGCAGTTCTTTAAACTCATGTATCTATACTCCTCCCTACTCTCTCTCTTGTGGACAACACACACACCAACAGAGAACTTTCTAAGGGCCAAACATACAGGTCACAGAAGCATATTCCTTCTTTTAAACATGTTTTCTCCTGCTATGTCTCATGTTGTTCGGTGCTGATGAGAGTTATATTCCCAAATATCTGGAGGTCACCATGTTGGCATAGGCTGATCCGCAACAGCATTGCAAACGGAAGAGGTTGGTAGGAGGAGGAGTTTAGGGAGGACGATTGGGCTAGAAGGAGAGACAGCTATGGTTACACTAACGCCTAGAATGATACCCCATCTGTTTTAAGGAACCAGATGTTCTGTTGTTTTCCACTATACACAAGGTCAGGGTGCTTCACCCTGCACACACACTCTGGCTCACACACTCTGCATGACAGCTTCATGTTTTGAGCACAAATACACTCAACCATCTTTTCCAGGGTGATTGAAGTGTACCACAGTGCAAAAAGTGTGAGAAGCTACCACAGATATTTGTTCATAGAACAGTGGTGAGTATGGGGACTGTGACCTTCAAACAAGAGTCAATGGTCACTTCCTTCAAATTGTGTGTTTCTGGATTTGTCTAATTTATGTTAGTGAAAAGCACCACTGGTAGAAAGAGCTTCTATACTATCATTATGAAAAGAAGCTTTCTCCAGAGGCATTTGTACAGGGCTATAGACAAATCAGATCAATCAAATGTGGCAAAGGTCATGGCATAAACAAAACTCAGTAATGGAGCAACTGCCATATTGCAGAATGGCTAGGCCTGTGGATAATTTGCAGTTAGATTCAGCTGGTTTTTCACTATCAATGCTGCATGTTGCTTGTCACGGATGCAAGGGAAGCTAAGGAATTTCTGGTCTAGGAATCCAAATCTTGACAGCAAACCATTTCTGATCCAAATGGCCCACAACAGAGGATAAGGGGGATGCAGTACAGTTCAAAGCTCAGCTTCACAGAAGTATCCTCAGAGCGCCATGGGGTTCCAATGAAAGGAGCCTGCGTCACAGCAAACAAGTAATCACAGCAACATTTTACACACTGGAACTATCCACAACAGGAGATCTACAGCTGTGAACTTTTTCCACTTCTACTTGTATGCCAACTCTTCCCAGCCAGCTTTTTTGCCACACACCAAGCAGCCAACCGAAAGACAATATTGCAAAGCCCCACTTGGCAAATGCCAGCCAGCTGAGAGGATAAACTGTGATTCAAGGAAATGCAAGTGATAAATCAGAATATCGTTTTTTTACACTGTTTGTTGCAGTACCTAATTCTAACATGCATAATTTAAAGTAAAATAGTATCACTGAGCATTTTTTAATCTCAATGAAGATATATCCAAATATAAATGTGTAGCAAAACAAAACGTCCAACCAAAGAGCTCCACAAAGTTTAGTGCTCTTTTCAGTGCAACATCCCCAAGACCTAGATCCCGTGTGCCTTCTGCTTTATGTAGCTTACAAGCCATCACTCCAACTATGGGACAGCCAACAGATTTTTTCTTTCTTTTAAAGCTGAGCAAATGTCAGCATCAAAAGCAATAAATAAGTACAAGCCCAACCGTGCAGGTTCTCAGGGGATGTTCTTGATTTGGGCTGAGATGGGCTGGTTACAAAAAGGGGATTTCCCTTCTTTAAATGTTTAACAGCTGCAGGTCTTGATGGATCTCCTTTTTGCTACAAGCCTCTGGAAGGCAGAAGCAAGGAGAGAAGGGGAGGGGGCAGAAGGCTAAGGTTAAGGCATTTTTCCCTTTCCAGTCCCCCTTCAGTGTGTGAAACAGGTGGGTAAACTTTACTGGCATTCATGTGAGTGTGGGTTTTATTTAAAAGGGAGTGGGAGGGTGGAAGAGTGAAGTTGCTTCTATTGTTGAACAAAATCCAAGAGTAGTTTAGGACCACACATGGAGCTGGGGTTGTGCAGGGGGAGGAGGTGTGGAACGCCAAAGATCGCTGACAGTCATCACAGAGAAACATCTGCTCTTGGAAAGCTCCCAGGCTGCTTGCAATTTTTTTTTTTTTTTTTGGTTTAAAAAAAGAATAAAAATAAAATAAAAATCCTAGGGTGTGAAAACTCAGCGTAACCTGGTGTTGGAAAAGAGAGGAGACTGCAATAAGCAGGGGATGGAAAGCAAGCAGCAAACCCCAGGCACTGCCACATGGATTGACGGCAGTGCCGAGAATGGAGGGGGCAACATAGCATGCTGAACTTATTAATAACAAAGGCATCATTTTTATCAAATGTTTCCAGTAGGAAATTAGGATTTGCTCCTGGGTGACCCCTTTTGCTTTCGGCTATTTGCATTCAACCCAATTCCATTCTCAGCTGGCAGGCAAGTGTAACCCAAGTTAAACTTCAACTGACAGCTCTGCTGTAGACAGTAATTATCCTCTCCTTCAGCACCACCCTCAGAAAGGTAATTTAGGATTTTAATGTCAATAATGCAATGCAGCAAGCAGGGCCCGGTGGCAAGAAAAACCATATTATCTGAGATGGGGGAAATAATTTAATTGCACTTGTCTATGTGGGGGCATGTATTTGCACCGATAGGGATCTGGACTGCACACATGGCATGGCGAACACAGGCACACACATGCAGAGCAGCATAGGAAGGTTTATGCACACTCGCACACACTCTTGCGGAACAAGTTCAAGGTGGAAATCTCTCTCTATAACACCACAACAGCGCCAAACCCTTTGGGTTACGGGGGAGGTCTGTCTCCCAATATTTCTGGTGTATAAATCATTGTTTCTCATAGATTGAGACCAATATAACCAAACAAGATTGAATCCAAAAAAAGGGAAGATAATTCCATGCCTGGACAGGAAATCAGTGAGGATCACCACAACACCTTTCTTTCTGGAAGGTGGTCTGAAGGTATAGGATGAGTGAGATTCTATTGCTGAAGCAAAGCAAGTTAAGCACTGTATACTGCTTGGATGGGAGACTGCCTGGAAACCACATGTAAGGAAACCACTCTGAGCAAGTCAGAGGAAGAATGGGCTGCAAGGCAGGGTGTCATAAATGTGATACATCCCATTACTGAGACCTCCAAGAACAGAACTGCCAGGTGCCTCTAAATCCAAACCATAATCGTTGGCATAATCTTCAATTATCCAAAAGCACTTAAGGCAACCCTACATTCTCCAGTTTTATACCATGTCACCCCACAAGTCTACATGTAAATTTAGGGCATGGAAAGTGCCTGTCCCATCATTCAGTATTCACAAACAGTGCTCATTACCATCATGGAGAATAGTATTTAACAAACATTCAAAAGAATTCTGATTTGGGCTCTAAAAATCAGAGAACTGGCTTAAAAACCACTGGCACAGCCCACTGAAAATATTTCTGGAGGAAGCCCCTTCAACTTGAATGGAGTTGCACAAGGGCACTCACACATTATCATCCAGCTCTTATTCGTATCAATGGGGCTTGCACGGAAGACGTTCCCAGCATGATTGTTCCCTGTGCAATTATCTTTTTAAATAAAAGAGCTTCTTGTTTTCATCACTTTGCCAGCTGGTCTTGGAGGCTTTCTAGCCTGTTTGACAGTCACATAATTCAAGCTTTTCTCAAGGCTTACAAACTCTTCTTCAATTATCGAAAAAAGTTAAAATGGGGAAACAGGGTTTTATTGCAAGACTTGAGGTTTTAAGAGTTCCTCAAACTGGAATACATTTTTATATCCAAGAAAGTACTCCCTATCCCCCTGTTACTTGGTAGCTTCCCCCAAGATGCCAATTCCAAGAAACTGTGTGCAAATCTGGAGCTTAGAGAGGGGCCCCTTTGCTAACAACTCCCTTTAAAAGGCTCTTCTAGGCCTTTTGCTTCCACTATGTTTGACAACTGCTCCACCATCACCCAACAATGTCCTAAAGCGCTATGCAGCCCTCCCAGTATTCACACACTCACAAAATGGAACTTACCTTCCACCCAGAGTTGCTCAATATCCGTTTCTATGGAGGCTACTCGCAGCCCTACAGCCAGCGTCCCAAAGACCAGCAGCCCCACAAAAAGTACTTTGCCACAGTGACGATGGATCCAACAGCCCAGTGTAAACAGCAGGGCCTGGAACTGGGCCCGCAGCCACAGCGGGGCTTTCTGGCCCACAGCCTTACCCTGGGGAGAGAAATGGAGAGTTAGCCAAGACACTGTTGCTACAGGGAACAGCAACATCCTGCCCCAGGGTAGCTGGCACTGGGGTTAAAGCAGACCTCAAGCCTTTGGGAGCAAGCATTTCAGCAAGAACCTTGCCATAGATTATTTGTGGGGGCATATATGTGCACGCCTGCCTGTCCCTGCAGCGCTTCCATCTGCTCGGAACTTGTGAAGGCTAGTGCCCATATCTTCTCAGTCTGCAGAGAGATGAACTCCTGAGTGACAGCTGTAGATGTGGGTGAATCCCCTACTCAGGTGGAGAAACAGGCCGCTGGGAAGCTCCTGCCACAATCCATGTGTTATGTCTGTGAGGTTGCCCAGCAGCAATGTCCCTCCTCTGTTCCTCAGCGGTGGTCTGCTTCCCTTCCCTAGTTCCAGATACACTCCTCACCTCCAGAGCAACCCAGCAGCTGAAGTGCCCTGTTAGAAAGGAGCCCTGCAAAAGGCAACCCGGTATGTTAAGGAGTCCTTCTACAGTCTAGTTTCCAGCTCTGGGGAGAGCAGATGTCCGCTCCACCCTTTCCTCAGGTGCGTCCTTCTGACCTGTCAAGTTTCCTTGCCTTCCCTTGCCGGAGACTCCCCCATTGTCTCCCTTCCTCTCCTTCCACCGATTTAGCTACTCAAGTCCACCCGCCTCCCTTTCTCGCCCCTGAGCGAAACGCTCCACGCAGACCCACCCCCGAGCCGCCGTCTCCCCTCGCAGATCCGATCCGGGGCTGGCCTCTCCCGCGCGTCCCTCCTGGACGGCTCCCCGGCGTCTCCCCTTTCCATAAACAAACTCCAGGGGCCACGGCGCGGGCTCGCTCTGGAGCGCGCCGGCCAAAGCCTGCCCCCTTCCTTCATTCCCTGGCCCCAAAGAAGCCGAAAGCTTCGAAGAGGACCCCCTTTCCCAGCCCCCCCCCGGGCCCAGAAGAGCCGATCCCTCGCCTTTTTTGTCCCCTTCCCTGCAGCTGCTTGCGCGCCTCTCTCCCGGGTGGACGGGGTCGCCCCAACTTTACTTCTCGTCCCCCCCCACCCGTGGGAAAGCGCCTTCGCCCCATTCCCTTACCTTGGAGATCTGTTTGAGGGCAAAGGCAGCGTGGCAGTAGCTGGGTCTCCGGAGAAGATCCGAGTTGGCAGTTGCCGCCGCCGCCGTGGCCGCCGCCGCGTAAGACGGCGGGAGTTCTCCCCGGAAGCCCCCGGCCCCCGGGACCGGCCGATCCGAAGCCATGCTCCAGGGTCGAGCGAGGACGGTGCTGGCGGGAGGCGCAGGGGCGCAGGCGGCTTCCCAGGAGCGGTAATCCAGAGGGGAGAAGCGCGGGGTCGGAGGCTTCAGAGGAGTGGCTGCTGCGGGGATCCCATGTGGACATTATGGGGGCGAATCCGAGGCCATCCAAGCGCGCCCCATGCGCCCTCGGCGCTTCCCAGCGTGGCCCCTTCGACTCGCGGCAGCAGACGGCGGTCGAAAGCTCACACAGCCTCCGAAAGGAGAGGCGCCCGGGTGCCCGGCGGTGCAGTGCGCTTCGGATCGCGTCCCACCAACATTTGGAACAAACAGTCTCCTTCGAGATCCTGAAAAGAGGAGCGGGGGGAGGAAGGTTTGGTTTGATGGGAAAGTGCCCCGGTTCCCATTGGCCGAGGAAGAGGCAAATTACTCCGCAAACATCTCCTATTATTAGCTGCTAAGCAACAGCTCACCAAAGTGGAGAGAGAAGAGACCACCCAGGCAGCGCCCTCCCCCGCCTCCCTCCTCCCCGCCTCAAATCAATGAGGGCAGAGGGAGGGAGAGACTTGCCTTCAACACAGGAATTCTGCTCCACAGATTTTCAAATGCTGCCCGTTGCCCCCTCCCAGCTGCCCCCCTCCCAAATCCAAACCAGCTCCTTTATTTATTATTGCAAGCGGACGCAGCGATGTAGTGGGACAGCTGCAAACTTTGCGGGCGGGGGGGGGGGACACACAGGGTGGACCCTCCAGGATTTGGGGAGAAAAGGGTAAAAACTTTGGGGTTTGCTGTTTTGGTTTTTTAAAAGGCAGGTGGAGAGGACTGATTTATTGAAAAAGCTTAAATAGGTATAAACAGTGGGAGAAGCCAAAGTGGCACTATCACCGTCATCAAGGGGGGGGGACACACAACACAACTTTTCTTATCCTGTGATGGCTTTGTAATGACTTTGAGCTGTGTGTGTGTGATCTAACACGCACACACATGCACACACACCCTTTCCCTCACCAGGACTTGTAAAGCACACAGGGGCAAAAGGCCTTTGAACATGTACAGAGTGCTGTAGACCCCGTCCCTTGCACTGAGAAACCCTGATTATTCTGCACACCCCATGGACAGAGGGAATGCCTCCCATGTGAGCAGGCATGAGTATGAAACTTCCAAACAAAACAGAGCCCCAACACCTGTCGCTTAGAAATTAAGCCATATCACATGGCATAGATTCTTGAACTCAATACATTTGTATCTTGAACAGATACAAATCCAAGAAAACAAATTTATCAAATCTTTAAACAACACAAACCAAGGAACTCTTGTTTCAGAAGCATGCAGGGTTCCTAACGGGGCAAAATAATAATAATAATAATAATAATAATAATAATAATAGTCAACATCAGAAACAATACTGTATTTCCATAAAAATGGAATAACTAATTATTCTGGCCATATGGATGGGCCAAAATATGAGCCAGGGTCCTCCAGACCTTCAAATTATAACCTATTTTCAATGGCTTAGACTGCAATAATATAATCCCATATCTAGGAGTATATGCTTAAGACATATAGAATTGCACTGCCAGTCTTGGAAACGGGGGAGGAATAATCTCTGAACATGTGCAAAGTACTCATCATTGAGTAATAATCACTAGCTTTCATACGCCTTGGAGCAGTGACAACTTTATCCAGTTTTTTTGGGAGGGGGGAGGGGGGTTGAGGGAAGGATGGGTTTCTAGTCTGTGTGACATCCAGGCAGGCCTGAAACCCAAGAATTTCATTTTGGAAATTTCCTTTGACCAAACCCACAAGAAAGCCAGGAAACACAAAGCCAGCTGCAAAGTCAGTGCCTCACTTTCCACCACTGAGAAACTACAACCAGGCTGGTGGTCCACAAAGGGGCAGGATTGTACCACCCCCTACATCATACTCAGAACCCCATACAATTTTTTTCTAAAGTAACCTTGAAATACACTTCTCTGATACCGAAAAAAAGTGACAGGTTTCAATTAGCAGGTGATGAGCTCCCATTAGGTTTGTTTTCTCTCAGCCCCGTAAGATGCCCATTATACCTTCCTTTGCCAGAGAAGGAGGCAGCAGCGAAATTAACAGGAAACCAATGAACAACCTGGATTCTAGCTGCAGAGCTTGGACTGGAAGAAAACAGACCCACTATGTGGGAGGGACTAATCTGGCTGAGAGTAATCATGTGACTCACTCTGGGCTGAAGTGAAGGCCTGTACACATGACACATGTACACATGCAGTGAGGTCATTGCATTTCACTGCATTTCCCACCATGTTTGCACATTGTTGTACTCATGAACATGGTTTGATGCATATCTAAGTCGCCTGTTGTATATCTCCACTGGTAGACAGAGACAGGGTGGGACTTTTCTTACCCAATGAGCAAGTCTCAATTTGGATTGAAGCTGGTTTGGAGGAAAATGCATCAAAACGTATGTATACACAATTTCCGAAACCCGTGGCAGGAGTGTACTGGATGCAAAGTAAATGGGAGTGTGCATTAATACGGAGAACCAAGACCAAAGCCATTAGCGTTTAATTGCACTTCTCCATCCTCCTTTGATGGAGGCACAATCACTGCTGTTCCCATATTAGGAAACAATAGATTGCTCCTTTGATGAATATTTGGGAATGTAAATTTTACAGAAGAACTTGGGTGGTAAGGAAGAAGAAACGTATTACATATTGGAGACCGTTATTTGTTTTTTTGTGTTAGGGTTTATGCATGTGTATTACCGCGTGAATGCATGTACATGCTATGTTTTGAAATAAATGTGAGTATTATGTAGTGGCTTTTTGGGGAGGTATGTATGGAACTGGACACTGACAAAATTATAAAAGTGAAACATTTTATTTCTTCTGAAGTGATCAAGTGGGAACTAGAGAAGATTTCAAACTAGATAGACAGATGTTTAAAAAAATCCTATTGGGGGCTTCCTTGGATGGTCAGCCAGACCTGAAACAACACCCACTACCTTTAAAATCCAGTAATCTTCTTCACAGTTGTTCTCTCTCTCCCTCACCCTCATCCCTACCCTGCCCTGTGCTCCTACCAACAACCAGGGTGAGGAAAATGCATTATTGACGTAACTCTGTCTTTACTATTATCTGTGATAGATGGTTCCATGTTTTTGCTGGGGGAAAAGTTTGTGGAATCCACAATATTTGATTCCGGAACAATTGCCTACCTTCAGCATCCCCCAAAAGTGGCCTCACCCTTTTCTTCACCAAGATCATACATACTCTGAATCATCAGAAAATAAGCAAAAATTACAATGGGATTTAAAAGTTTCTGAAAGGCCCCAGTCCCCATTAGCACAGTATTGCTCCCGATCCTTCCTCTGTGGCAATGGGATGCTGACATATTTAAGGCAGTCGAGGTAATGAGAACAAGCCCTCCGCATAACATCCCACACATTCTGTCTGTCTCTGTGTGCACAGCACCAGCTGAAGGATGACTCTTTCCCACCCACCCGCCCCCACTATATCCTGAAATGCAACTTCCTTACAACTACTAGCTTGCTGGGGTCCCAGTCAGCAATGTAAGTGAGGGCCCTGGTTTTTCCCTTCTAAGAGCAATTCATCTGTCATCTACTGGCTAGTTGCCTATTTGGTATTACTGTTTAACGCTGGGGCTTCTGGGCTTCTTTCACAAAAGCCTAAAAACAAACCTCCACCGCCTATCCCCTTTTTTGAAACACACATCACCCACAGGAAACGATGAGCCTCCGAGGATGATGGTCTTTGCAGAAATATGGCAGTGGCCAATTTTGCTCTGTGCTGTTGGCCATGCATCCTGGCTTTCTCTCTGGTGGTGCAGCTAGCGCAGGTGTGGGAACCCTTTGGCCCTCCAGATGTTGCTGAACCACAACTCCCATCAGTCCCAACAAGCCTCAGCAGTGGCCAGGAACGATGAGAGTTGTAGTTCAGTAACATCTGGGAGGCCAAAGGTTCACGACACCAGAGCTAGTGTCAAAACCCACAGCTCTAGGGATCTCCAAGATGACAACCTAGAGAGAAGCAGATGTTGTGAACACTGGCAAACAGGCCTGGCACTAGCACCTGGGCCAGTCTGGGGATGCCAGGTCTCATAGACTGACGCTGGTCACTGTTTTGGCATAGTGAGGTAGAGAAAGAGAAAAATTAGTTGTGTGCTTCACTATTTAGGGAATATGCATGGCCATATAAAGGGGTCTGGGTCTAAAAGTACCTGGCTGCATTCACTGTTTCCATTCTACAGGGACAGCAGCTGGTGCTGCAGCAGGAGGAAGTGTCAGATCTTACATTAAGCACTTGCAAGAATAGTTTGCCTGCAAACACTGGTCCTGTTTACTTTCCCCTACATGAGGCAGCATGTAAAGTCTAATTCATGGGCAGTAATGATTTTCTTCTGGAATATTGCTATACCTTTTGGTGTCTGCTCCCCTTCTGGGGCAGTGAATCCCATAGGATCGATCTGGTCTTCCTTCACCTCTCCACTCTAGTGGTTGGCCCTTTTTTTAACAAAAGGGATGGGAACCATTGGCCCGCCAGATATTATTGGATTCCCACCAGCCCCAAACAGCACAGCCAATGGTCAGGGATGAAGAGTATTGGAGTCCAACAACATCAGGAGGATCGCAGGTTCCTAATCCTTGCCAGACTGTTAAACAGTGGAGAGCAGTACCACTTGTCCTGCTTCCCTTCCTTTCCCTTCCCTTTGATGAGTGTGTATACAGAATAGTATCATGCCATCTTATTGTCTCCTTTTCAGAAGCTACAGGCTCATACCAGTTCTTTTTGTAAGTCTTTACAGCTTCCGTTTCTGAGCACACATCTTCCCTAACCCCTTATACAGCTTCACAATCATCATTTGGTCTCAATATTCAGGGGGGTTTCATTTCTCTCACCAACAAAGGCCTGGCATAGAAGAGGCCTTTCCTCTCACTTCATGATCCCAGTTCTGCTTTATCTGAATTAATGTTCACTGGACATCAGGGGTAGCTGAAACCCATCAAACCTGGTGGGACTGCTGGATGCCTTCTGCAATGTGAGGAAAAAAATATGTGAAACGCTGTGATGAAAGCTACCACTTGCATATCTAACGTTAAACACTAATCCTAGAGAGGACTATAATAACTGCAACAGCTTCATGGCTCCACTAACTCAGTTGGTCAATGAGAAGGACCCAGAACACAAAAAGGAGCGAGAACCCCCCTAGTGGACAATGGTGGGATAAGCTGCCACAGAATATAAATTTGGTGTTATTCTCCCTCCCTCCCCTTGCATAAATTAGTGGCAAATTACCAAGGGAAGTCTGTACTGCACAGGCACTGAAAGTTTTCAGAATATGATATGCTGATAAATTCTGACAATGAGAAGGAATGAGCTGAAACTGATAAATGCTGAGATTTCAGAGAATAGCTCTATATTTTTAGAGGGGTACCTGCGTTAATCTGCTGCTGCAAAAATGAAAAAGCACTGTAGCACCTTAAAGACTAAAGGCTTGTCCACACTTCCTCTGGTCCAACTGTTCCCCCTCACCCCCACCCCTGGGGAAACTGCTCTTTAGTGCTCAATTGAAGCAAATGTCAATTTGGGTTTTCCCTAGACAGCCACTTGTTCCAATCTTTCGCCAAAGAGCGAGTTTTCCCTTGGAAAGGGGTGGGGCAAGGGGGAAAACCATTTGGACCTGTGCCTAGAAAGCCTGGGTCAAGCAGAAAACCACCCAGACCCATGCTTTCTAGGCACAACACAAATGGAAGTGTGGGCGAGCCCTAACACATCCCATCAACTACAGCCAAGCCCTGTAATACAGCTGCACCTCTTCTGACCCACTGGACGGAGATGCACAATTCCAGCCATTTATTACATTGTAATATCTACCAAATGAAGTGAAATGGTATCCAGGAATAATATGCTGCAGGAGAACACCATTGGCACCCAACTTGGTAAAAATCACTGTAAGCTATAATCAAGGATTACCAGCAGCCCAATGAAAACCAACATTCTGGGTTAGGACATCACCAGCATGCCACGCATCAGCCTGGGTCACCACATGCTTGAGGTGGTAGATGATTTTTTATCTCCCTGGGCTTTACCACAACCAGCAGCTTCACCACCAATGCTGAGCTGGACAAGCGTATTGGGAAGGCAGCTATGGCAATGGCTCGCTTCTCCAAAAAGGTATGGGAGACTGTGATGCTAACAAACAATACCAAGATGAAGGTCTACCAGGCATGAGTGTTGAGCATGTTGCTTTATGGAAGTGAGTCGTGGGCAAGTTACACCTGCCAGGAGTAACGCCTCAATGCCTTCCGTATGCACTGCATCAGGAAGATTTTGCACATCACATGGAAGGACAGAGTCTCAAACAGAGATGTGCTCTCTCAATTCCCAGCATGTTTGCACTTCCACGGACATGACCAACCAGTCCTTGTCATTGTGAGTCCTTGTTTGCCTCTGTATGTGGGCACTGTAATCAACACAATCTCTGATGGGATGTTTTGAGTGTGTCTGTTCCTCCACCCTCCACTGTTTTTTAATTGAACATGTTTTCCCTCTCCTCTCCCATGCCTGTATTAGATTTGGTTGTTACTCCAACCCGTTTAAAAGAAGTATGGGCACTTTTAATAAAAGTTCGCACCTGCAGTAAGGCTCATTGTGTTGAATGTTACTCACTCCCAGGTAAGTGTGTATGTATGGAATTGCGAACTTAGGCTTACTAGTGAGGAAGCCCCATTAGACACTGTGAGATTTAAGCCCACTTAAGTATACACACATTGTAAAGACACAGTCCTGCACCTATAGAAGTAAAAACTCCTGCTGACTCTAATGAAGGAAGCTTGTAGCACCATATACTTTCGGGCTACAATAATATGTACAAGTGAGACATACTTCTGAGTTAAAATGTGTAGAATAGTGCTGCATTGGCTACAGGCTTGAAAAAACAAAGCTCACCAACTATCAGACCCTTCCTTCCTTCCTTCCTTCCTTCCTTCCTTCCTTCCTTCCTTCCTTCCTTCCTTCCTTCCTTCCAACATCTACAGGAGAAAGGTACGCTGTCCCATCACTATTGCACCCTAGATTGCACAATCTTTGCATTCTACCATTAGACCAGTGTTTCCCAACCTTCTTCTAATTGTGGTCCCCCATGGGCGTAGCCAAGGGGGAGGCAGAGGGCAGCTGTGCCCCACAAATATGTAAAAATCAATACAAATCTGAAGTTCTGCCCCCCCAACAAAAGCCTGCCCCCCCCAACAAAAATCCTGGCTATCCATGCCCCCCTCCTACTGGTCGAAAGGTATCTATTTAAATGTTTTGTTTATAATTTTTATAATTTATACAAAATACAATTACATAAAATGATAGGAACATAATGAAATATTGTTGAAGCAGAAAAGCAGAGACTAATGGAGCTGGAAGGGACCCCAAGGGTCATGTTTCTAGCCCAACCCCCTGCAATGTAGGAAACTCAGCTAAAGCATCCATGACAGATGGCCAGCCAACCTCTGCTTAGAAACCTCCAAGGAAGGAGAGTCCAGAACCTACCGAGGCAGATCCATCTTCCATGTATTATAAAAAATAAACAACACTTATTTGACCCCAGTTATTTGACACAGAGGGGGAAACCTACAGATACAGTCCAAAAGGTATGTAGGAAGTTCTGTATATATGAGATTTTTTAAGAAAAGCAAGTGGTCTTCACTGACCTGGTGCAAAAAGATCTTGTCATGCAGAGGAGCCCTGGCTGCCCAGATTAGACACTATAGTCTCACACACCCTTACCTGTGAACACAGTGTGGCTTACTTTTGAGTAGACTCTTAGTTGTTTACTAGATGCAAGTCAGCAGCACCAGATGACCCTGCTTGGCTAGGTGCTGGGGTGGATTGCACCCTACACATTGCAGAGTCAGGCCCAGGCTGCTACTGGGCCCAGCACTGGCTGCAGCAACAAGCAGCTCACCCAGCCCTACCCACTGCCACCCCACCAGTGCACTTACCTGACCTGGGGGTTCTGGATCGCGGGCTCTGCTGGTCAAAAAGGGAGCCTCAGTGATCATCCTCTCCCACTGGAAACAAACCAGGACTGCTCCCAGGTGGCAAAAAGGAGTGCTACGCCCTGGTGGGCTACCCCCTTACCCGCTTGTGATTGGCCAAGCAGATAGCCATCCAATCAGAATTTCCCCCTTCACTTCTCACTTCCCTCAGTGGTCCCAAAGCCTTGTGTTGTGGGCCCCTCATTTACAAGATTTTAACCTGTAGCTCCCTTGGAATATTCGGGGGGGGGGGATATAGTCCCCGGTTGGGAAACAATGTGTTAGATAACTACAGTGGTACCTCGGGTTAAGTACTTAATTCGTTCCGGAGGTCTGTACTTAACCAGAAACTGTTCTTAACCTGAAGCACCTCTTTAGCTAATGGGGCCTCCTGCTGCCGCCACGCTGCCAGAGCACGATTTCTGTTCTCATCCTGAAGCAAGGTTCTCAACCTGAAGCACTATATCTGGGTTAGCGGAGTCTGTAACCTGAAGTGTATGTAACCCGAGGTACCACTGTACTTGAGTAATATGTGACAAAAGTTCAGATCTGGAAAATGCTGGAGAGCTCCCAGGGCAATGCATAGTTAGAGGGCGTCTGGACAACATTTTGAATGAGGCAGAAGTGTCACCAAGGGAAGTGGTGCCCTGACAAGCTCAGCCTATAGGTGGTTCACAGATCACAAAGGCCTGGTTTCTCTCCCCACCCACCCACCTTAGTATTTGGTTGGGTTGGTTGGGAATGGCTTGCCCAGCATCATACTTACCGGTATGTGAAATCCAGACCCTGAGAGGGCTCCTGTATCTTTAAGAGTTGCAAAGAAGGGGACACTCCGCTATATGCATAAGAGCAGCTTCCTGTTATCACTGCAGCACTTTGAAGAAAAAAGGTGCAGTGGATTAAAGTACTTCTTACATTCTTCTTTTAGAATCCTAAAGGAGCCCACTCAGTGCTCAGGCCTGGCAAAACCTAGCAGGTGTTAATGCTACAGTAGGAAGATTCCCCCCTCCCCATCATAGGCCCTAGAGGAACCTGCCATAGAGGGCAGAGCTTTTGTACCTTTAGGATTTATGCAGGGAAGGTAGAAATGCAACTTGCCCCCACTAATATTAAGCCATATATGAGGTGCAGGTTTAAAATTTAGCAGAAGCAGCAAGAAAAACAGTAGCCAATTGCAAGTTAACGAAATACTGCTGAACTAAGGAAATGTGAAAAAAAGAACAAATTTAAGGTGAGCAATAAATAATAGCTTACATGAACATAACCCCAAAAAAGCACATTTAGAACTCAGTTTCAGTGGGGGCTTGTATCTCCCATATCATGCATTAAGTGGGACTTTGTTCTTCTGTGTCTGCATGCTGCTGGGAGAACTTCTATTAATGTAGATGGTCTAGAGATGCATTATTATAGTTCTAGCCCTGGAAGCTGAGTAGGTGGAGATGGATGGATGGTTTGGCAGAGGACTGCTAGAGCGTTTTCTGCATTTTCCTGAAATAACCAATATATAGAGTTTGGGCTACAGGCAGATTTTTGACAGCTTCCCAGGAAGACATTCCTGCCCTGTCTAAGGAGCCAGAGAAGGTGAGAGGCATTTCTTCAGCTGTGACTGGAAGGGAGGGTCACAATGCTTGTGTGTCTGTGCACGTGAGGAACAAGGCACAGACAAATGCAGGCTGTTCCAGCCCTGCAAAACAGGGATGACTTGATGGGTAGCAAGGGAAAGGGGGGGCAGGCACTTGGGAAGGAATCAATATACATCAGTGGGGGGAAGCAGAGGTGGGGGCAGGCAAAGAGAAGACAAACCTGCACTCATCCACTGGGGGTTTATTTCACATCCTGCTTTGCCTGCCCAGTGTACATTAGTGCAGGAGTTGGTGACATGACCGCCACTGCCACCTTGGGAGACAGAGGGCCTCGCCACCCACCGCCAGCCGCAGGATTAATTATGATAATGTATTTCTTTCCCCTTTTGTCACCCTAATGAATGGGCCCCTTTAAGATTTTAAGGCCTTTTGTTTGTCCAGTTTTTAAGGCGGTATTGTAGGGTAGGGGATAGCAGGTGGCATGGCCAAAACAGGCTCTTTTGTCTTCTTTGGGGGCTTTTCTTTTCCTGCGGTGGATTTGTGCAAGGGGGGGGGCAGCCTGGTTGAAGATGCAGAGGGGCAGAGTAGAGACACTCCTCAGTCAGTTTCACTGCACTGATAGTGATAGGAGAGAAACTTCCTTGTTTGGGGAGGGGAGTTTCAGAGAGAACCCCCTCTTTCTCCCTCTTTCTTTCTTTCTTTCTTTCTTTCTTTCTTTCTTTCTTTCCCGCCTCACACACCTCCCATGGAATGGGACCCATCCTGTATCCTCCAGATCACTCCCAAATTCCCAATCTGTATTATTTATCCTGCCTTCACATGTGAGCAGGTCTAGACAAATCACTGCAAGCACATCTTCCAAATCAAAATGTCAGTGTCTGTTCTATTAACTGCTACAAAGAGCAGAGCAATCCAAAATTAGGGGTGTCGTCCAGAGATGATGGAGCAATAATGTCCCTTGATTCTGCTCTGCTTCCAATGTTTCAGAATGGAGTTGTGCTAGTCATGCTTCTTGAGGCTTCTCAGGATAAAATATGACATACACCTGCAAAACTTTTTTGTCCCAAGACTGTGGTGGGGAAATTGACCACGTGTATTGCAGGCAGCTACAGTTTAGGAATATCACCTCTGAGTCCCTAAAAGGGCTGCTTTCTGTACTCAGCAGAACATGGTTTCTTCTTCAGTGTTTTAAATATTAGGAAGCACATGAAGGATGCTTGCTCATTTTATGCAAGAACAGGCAAAGAACTTCTAATGAAACTGGCACTACTACAGAGAGTTAATGGTCTCTCTGGCGTACAAAGTGCCACACCCTTTTGGAAAAGGATGCCAAATAATGTCCCACAGAAACAATGGGGGGGCCCTGTGTGTTAAATGTTTTCATTGTGATTTGGATGAGCACACTGTGAGCATGTTTATAAAATCTGAAGACAGAGTGATATTTGGAGGGATCTCAAACATTTCAAAAAACAGATCAACTTGATAAATTTGAGTACTAGGCAGAGAGTAGCAAAATAAAACTGGACAAGATGGACTTTGTTGGAGTTTTCCAAACTGGGGGTTTGGGCCAGTTAATCTTTAATGCCCTTTACTTAGTGGCACCAGCATAAACTGGATATGGGGGAGGGCATTCATAGCTGAAATAGCAGGGGTAGGGGAGGCTGGCGTTGATGAACTCCATCTGGATTTGGTATGTCTTAGAGGAACGAGGTTCAGTCACCCTTTAGCACAGATAGCTTTGTTGGTCTGAATAACCCTTTTCTAAATAATTTCCAGCCTTTAAGTAAGGTTTTACTCTGACCAAGAGTGGCTCTGTGAGTGCCAGCCTGATCCTCTTAAGCTCTGACTGTATAAAGGTGAGAGGCAAAAAAGAAGAAGAAAAAGCTGGCCCAAGACTAACTTATGCTCTCTCTTTCCGTGCATATTTATAAATAAATCTCCTTTCACTGCACTGTCTAGATGTCCAACATTCTGAATCTGGCAATGAAATGGTGGGAAAGGTGATGCCAGATGGGTTAAGCAGGACTTGTGGTTGCACAGCTTCTGGAAGGAGCCCAGGATCTGTCAGGACCAGTGAGATTAGTGCTTTTATTGACCCAACCTGCATGGTAAGGATATGCTGTAAGCAGGGTCCGTGGCATGAAACTGGGAAGGACACAGAAGCACCTCATCCATTTTGGGGCATCTTGCATTCTCTGGGACTCATAAAGTAACAACTCTTACAAGATGCAGAAATCTACCCGGCTGTCAGAATGATTACATTAATGCAACATTCAGCTTGGAAGCCCCAAAGAAGAATCTGTAGCGCAGAAAGGGTTTGTAGGGGAGATTATAAACAGGTAATGGGGCACACAAGGCGGCAGCAGCACTGCTCAATACATGATTAGAGGCTTGGTCTTTCTAGTTCTTTCTTCTTCTTCATGGCTTTCTCAACAGAGAAATAGCATCACGGAGGAGGGAATGGGATGCATCCCTGTAGTCCCTTTCATACCAAGTCCTGTTTGCGAGGGAGGAAATTGCAATTCAGAAGCACCGTTGAAAATGTAAGAAAGCACCTTCTGCAGGCACAGAGGTCAGACGTCTGAGCGAACGCCTTGAAACTTGGGTGGGCTCTGCCTCTGCCTGGTGAGGCGAGAGCAAAGCTTTTATCTTGTCCCTGCTCTTCCCTTCTCACTCCTCCTCTCCTCACACCCCAAAATCTGCATGAGAGAAACAATAGAGGCGCAGTTCTTTGCAGTAGGGCATTGAACTGAGGAGGGGGAGGAGATGGGGAGGGAGAGGACAGCAGGAGCAGGGAACTCGCCCACTCACAGTCCCAGCACACAGCAGTCGGTCCAACCTGCTTTGCACACACATACATGCCTCAAGCATGGATGCATGTACCCTTCAGGCATGCACACACATTGCCCTCCAGACATCTATTGACTGGTACACACACACACACACACACACACACACACACACACACACACACACACACACGGCAGGGGGAATACAAGGTCTCTAGATTTCTCTCTTAGAATCAGAGGCCAATTCAGCAGTGGCTAGTCCATTAAGGCAAATGGGGGCACTTCCCCACCAACCTTAGTGAGCTATCAGTCAGCTCCCACTTGCCTGCCTTCTTACCTTCAACCAGCCCAGAGGGCAGCCTTGGGTGATCAGCTTCCTCTTCCTTAATCTTAGTGTTGCCTTTGTAAAACTCAGCAGGGAAGAGGGGATGGGGACAAAACTAGAATGAGGTGGCTCTGCCTGTTGTTGGCTATGGCGCCACCTACTGTCAATCTCCCTGCCATCTGCCCTGCCAGTCCACGTGGACACCAGCCACCATTGGGGACCATTGACTGTGTCATATGCTCCACGGTCAGTAAGACTGTCAGACTGCAGAGACCAATAGAGCCCTTTTAAGGAGGAAATTTGCCATGTAATAGCAAGACATAAAACATGGCCTTTCCAGAGCCATCCTAGTGTAGCTTATTTTGCCTGCTTAGATCCTAGCATGGAATTCTGAGTTTATTTTACTTATTTATTAAATATTTATATTGCACACTTGCAACAACACAGGGTCCTCAGAGAAGCTTAAATAGATTTAAGAACAAGATAAAACATGGTCAATATTAAAAACGTTGACAGTACCATGAAACAAAACTATTTAAACTTGCCATCTGAACACACTCGAAGAGGTAAAGAGAGGCAAATATTCTGGGGCAGTGACTAGAGTGGGTGCTGATGATTGAGAAGGCCCGATTATGCATTCCCATTCTCACAGGGCATAGAAGGGCCTCTCCCATTGACCTCAGGGTGTAGATAGATGCATACAGAGGAATTGTTCTAGACAGCACTGGTTGTGATAATATATTTAGTGGCAAGAAGAGTAAAATGGAAAGTGTTGTATGATACATACAGAAACATAGATAACCAGTGTGGTATAGTGGTTACAGTGTCAGGCTAGGGTTTGGAAGACCAGAGTTCAAATCCTCACTCAGCCATGAAGCTCACAAAGTGACTTTGGGTCATTCACTGCCTCTCAGCCTAACCTGCCTCATAGGGGTGTTGTGAGGATAAAATGAGAAGGGGAAGAACTATTAAACTCCTGGCAGGAAAGGTGGGATATAAATGTAATAATAATAGTAATAATATCAAGCTCCATGTTGGGCAAAAGATTTCTGCATTGCAAGGAGTTGGACTAGATGATCCTTGTGGTCCCTTCCAGCTCTATAATTCTATGATTCTAACAAAAAGATGTATTGAACCTAGTAGATATTTACTAGGTAAAGGGACCCCTGACCATTAGGTCCAGTCGTGGCCGACTCTGGGGTTGCGGCACTCATCTCGCATTATTGGCCAAGGGAGCCGGCGTATTGGCCAGCATGACTAAGCCGCTTCTGGCGAGCCAGAGCAGCGCACGGAAATACTGTTTACCTTCCCGCCGGAGCAGTACCTATTTATCTACTTGCACTTTGAGGTGCTTTCAAACTGCTAGGTTGGCAGGAGCTGGGGCCGAGCAATGGGAGCTCACCCCGTCGCATGGATTTGAACCGCCGACCTTCTGATCAGCAAGTCCTAGGCTCTGTGGTTTAACCCACAGCACCATCCGCGTCCCATTTACTGGGTACAGCATGGCAAAACATTATGAGGGTGCCGACATTAAAATTGTGCTCATAATTGAGCCCACCAATGCAATGCGTCCTTTGATATATTTTTGTAGACCAGTGACACCCAACCCTCCAATATTTGGGTAGATATGCATAGTAACCTAGGTATGGATTATAGGGACAGACAAATTGAGGCAAGTGGGAAGGCCTACTGTACTCATAACAACATCTTACCAGCAATAATTAATTGTACAGGTTTGTGGCTATGTAGCTAGCTCCGTGGTGGCAGAACCATTTTCAGGTTTTGTGCCCTGTTGTACCAGCTACATGCACAATGCCACAGCTCTGCATCTGGCAATAACAATTGTGCCAAGCATAGAAAGGCTGAATTGCCCTGCTGTGGTATTATGATACCATTACAACCTATGACTGTGCACACCAGGGCACGTCAGTCTATGCTGACTGAGCACTACTCTAACCCTGTATTGGTTGGCATGATGATTACCAATTAAATTGGCTTTTAGATTGGAGGTTTAAAACCAGAGGCCTGCTGGGTAGAATTTGGTCTTTTTAAGAGTGGCTCCTCAGCTGACAACCCAGAAGTGAGAAAGCAATGAAGACAAAGTGATGACTGTGGAAACAGAACTTGCTAGTAGGACTTTTTTTTTTTTGGCAGGGGGAAAGGGCCAGCTCCTCAAGGCGACTCTCCTGCAAAACTAATGGTTGACAAGGGTTTCAGATTGTGTGCTTCATCAGTTTTATTTAGCTTAATTTGGCCCCAAGGAAAATAATTCCAATCCTTTGTTTGTTTGCTTCAGTTTTCCTTGGGAAGTAAGGCCTCAGACCATTAAACAGCTGTTGAAGGCCTTGACAACAGTTAAGAGACAGGAAGCAGGAATGCTTGTGACTCCCCCCCCCTTTTTCACAGAGCAAAGTTACAAATGAAGGAGTTTTCCATGTATTTATCTTGAGAGCTAGCCAAGTCTGCAAAGCAACATGTTCCTAATTTTCTGTAGTTTTAACTCCAAATTAATTTGTAAGTGATCTGGGTGCCTTGTTCCTCGAATGACACCTAATAGTGCAAGGGAAGTGCCTGCCAACTGAAACTTTGCAGCGGGCAAAAAGAAAGCAGGTCAGGAAAAGGCCTGGAAGCACGACCCCCTGTGAGTGTTTAACAAGGTGTCAGCCCACGATGTTTGCAGATCAGACTAAGTGGCTGTGACATCAGAGTCCTGGGCAGAGGTGGAAAAGGGATTATTCTGATGGCCTGGATACACGGCAGTACAGAGCAATAGCAGACCCATCTTCATTGATGACTAGGCAGCCTGACTTCAACCTGGTCAGGATTTGTCCCTGGGTTAGGGATAGACATGCAAAGGGGGTGTGCTCACCCCCCCTAATGTTTTTTAAAAACTGGGGGTCAAGGGAAGCAGACAGAGAGAGATGCAAGCAGAATAAAAAGGCTGGAATGGATCTACGGCTGTCTCTGGAAGTGGTGACAAGGCAATTGGCTCCAGTGATGGCAGTAAGGAAGGAGCAGGAATTCCCCCCTTCTCAAGCAAAAGCTACAAATCCATCCAGCCTCCTCCTCCTCCTCCTCCTCCTCCTCCTCCTCCTCCTTCTTCTTCTTCTTCTTCTTCTTCTCATGGCTCTGTCTCCATCCAAGCTCCACTGGCCACCTTTTGTGGAGAGAGATCTGTGGGGTGAGGGGCTGCTTTTGTGGCATGCAAGCAAGGGGGAGGAGCCATTTGGCCCCTGGCCCTCCAGAATTACCCTGCCTCTGGTCAGCTTGGCAAGGGTCTTTTTCTCTGCAGGAAAAATCAGTAAGACAGCTGGAGACATTGGTTGAGTGCTATAAAGATGTATCTTGGGGGCTGAATGATGTCTGGGCCCAGGCATGTGAGAGCCCATTGGCACTCCCACTAGGGGAAGCTGCTGGCCACCATTAGATATATTCTGAACCTCATTCAGCCCTAGGTAATAAATGAGCTGGGACCACCTCTGAACATAAAATATGCTCATGAAGGAATATTATACAAGAAACTGATATGAAAATTTGCCTTACCATGCTATTTGGAATTTTCATTCAGAAACTTGGATGGAACCTGGCAGCATGGTGGAATCGCAGGAACAGCTGAAGGTTAGAGGTCACAAATTGGGAAGTTTCCTGCTGGGCATTACTGGAAACTGGCCATGTATCTCTGCATCATGTCTGGCTGCAAGACAGCAATGAATCTAAAGTTAAGTAGGTTGCCAAAAGATCAAAGGCTGATTATGTGTTTTTTGAATTCTTATACTTGGGTTCATTTGCTATGTTGTGAGCCACTTTGGGTACAGTTTTGTGGAACAGTGTCATACAAATAAACACATGATGATAGCAAAAGGAAGAAGAAAGTTCCTGTGCTAGAAAAGTGTGATGCAGGAATCAAAGACAGCTATTTGACTATGGCAATTAGAACCCCCCACCCTTTGAATATCAGGAAGGAGGCAGAGTAAGAGTGAAAATGAAAGTGGGAGAGGCTACCTCCCCTCCCCCTTCCCACCCTAGGACATTGTAGAAGAAATTACAAGATGGTGATTTATCTCCTTTCAGTTTGGAGAGATGCTGGGAGGAGAGTATTGATCTAAAGCAAAAGAAAGGAGAAATTTGTAAGGTAAGCCTGGAAGTTATGGTAAACACTGCCTGAAATTCTGGTGGGCATATTTTTATTTACAACACTGGAGAGCCAGGCAGCGTAGACAAGGTTTAGACAGATGGACCTATGATCTGACTCAATACAATGCAGCTTCCTGTGGTTGTATGAAAAGCCCCCATATAGGAGTCTCACTGGGGGCAGCAGCGTGTATATGTGTACAATAGGTGCTGTGGCTGCTGAGCAGAGGAGACATCAGGGGAGTGATGGCAGAGTTGGGCCTCCACTAGCCATGCTCTTTCTGATGCGTTCACAGTGAAGAAACAAACCTCTGTGATTCCATGCTGAACAGGGGGAAACTAAATTGGCTCAGGCTCTTGCGTCATGGGAAGCGTGAAGGTTTGAGTTGGCTGGCAAGGTGGTTGTAACCTTGGCACCTGGACAGACACCCCTTTATTCCAAGCCTTCTTCTACCTAGTAACTAC
Organism: Podarcis liolepis; assembly: GCF_965112155.1. Taxonomy (NCBI): domain Eukaryota; kingdom Metazoa; phylum Chordata; class Lepidosauria; order Squamata; family Lacertidae; genus Podarcis; species Podarcis liolepis. Next base: position 51,986,498 of record NC_139559.1, read on the forward strand.
TGAAGTTGGCTGCATCATCACAAGCTGCCCAGCACTCACCTCAGGCCTTCTCAGCCATGAAGAAGAGAGCAGGCCAAACCCACAGCGGTTCACCAGTGTCCCAGTGCTCCCTGCTCTTAATAGGCCACTGCTAGAAACAAGGAAGTCTCTGGCTCCCACCAGGAGTTAATTAACAGAAGGAAAACACTTTTAAAGGCTGCCAAGCAAGCAATCGACAGTGTCAGGCAAGGTTACCACTACACAAACTGAGCTCAGCTACACAACTTGCAGCCAGGATCCACAACACGCACACACACAGAGCTGCTGGCAATCTCTGTGAATGAGCAGCTCACCAGCAAAATGCCTGAGGAAAGGGCAGTGGTTCAGCTGGGAATCCAAGTTATTTACCTGTTGGGTAGGATGGCAAGGCCAGGGATTGCTTCAAACCTGTGGAGGACCAACTAGAATCCAGACACTGAGAAGTCTCAGGCCTGAAAACATTCAGGTGAAGCAAGGAAAAGAACTAGTCAAGATGGAGCATCCTGAATTATGCCACTTATCATTGGGATCCTACCCACAGCCAAAAGTCTGAGGGAAGAGGATTGACGCAAATATAGGTGTGTGTGTGAAAGCTTTCGTGCGTTGGTAGCTTCTCATTTGGATTATTAGAATGTGTTTGTGGGTGGGGCTGTGTGTCTCTGGAGTCAGTCGGGAAGCTTCAGCAGATGCCAAATATGGCTGTGAGAGTGTTAATTGGGACCAGACTTTATGAACATAATATATCACACTTTTCTCATCCTCACTCTCCTAATTCAAAGTGCTGGTTTTGGCCTAAAAGGCCTACACAATCCGGGGCCTTGGGACTTGAAGGGACGCCTCTTTCTGTCTATATGGTGAACTCATCTATGGGTGCCCTTTTCCAGGTGCCCCCTCAACCCAAAGTTGTGAGGGTGGTCATGAGAGGGAGAGAGAGGGTCTTTTCAGTGGCAGAAAGTGTTCCCTGTGGAAGTTTGCCTTCTCTGGCATCCATGTTCTCTTTTTGGCATCAGGCTTAAGACTTTTCTGTTCTCTCAAGCCATTTAATATCATGTGTTTGGTTTTCTTTTTAGTCCCTGTGATAGTCTTAGTGGTCTTTATGTACTTCTATATTTGCCGGTTGTTTTTTTAGCTCCTGTGGAGTTGTATTGTATTTTATTTTGTTGTTCTTTTGGCTAGATGTTTAAGTTACAGTCTGAATTTTTATGGTGCTATTATGCTTTTCATTTATTTGCTGATTATGTCCGGAGAACTTATTTATGAGGCATCTGACAAATATAAACAAATATATAATTAATAAATAATGGTATTACTAATTAGTGAGGAATTGCATAGAATTTTGCCTGCCCTTCTATCTGCATGTGTAAATTGCCTAGAGACTTTGAGGGGAAGGGAGAAGGGTGAAGAAGGAAAGAAAAAGGAAATTCAGGAATGAAGCCCCAAATTTGCCTGAGGTATCCAGACTCCTACCATGACAACAGCTCTGATCAGAATGTTTAGACTTGACAAACCAAACCCTCTCACATCAGCAGCCAAAAAGTCTTTATAAAGTTAGCTCAGGCAGAACAGAATTCAGACACAAGCAGAGTATTCTTGAAAGCCACATTGCTATCTCTGCCCAGTCTATCATGCTCCTAAGGCTGGTCTCTATGTCTAAGACTAAGAGGGACCTAAAGGCCTGGCTCAGAGAGTCAAACAAAGAAGAACAAATCTCTTGCTTAGTGTCAGTCATTAAACAACTCATGGGGCTTACAGAATAACCTAACAAAGTCCTTACTATGTCACATGAATGGTCTCTCCACGTACCTTGCCTGTGACAGCAATTAGCTTGAGATGACCCTTCGACAAGGCAAACAGCAGAACAGGCCTCTACAAGAACACTGAAAGATGAATAGGAAGGTGCCATATGACATACCCATTTGTCCACCTGACTCATTGTCTCCATTACCCTGGCTGTGCTCATGCCTCATGGTCAGCCACAAACATGGAGAACTGCTACCAGTCAGTGGTCCTGTCGGCATGTTGCAGAAAGCCACAAACCATGGCTTACTGTGAACAAGCAGAGTGCTAGTCCATGCTGCTGAATCACTCCCATTTTACTCCACGCTTCCTCAAACTGGGAGGAACAAACAAGACTTGGCTTACTATGACATCTGAAGCAGCACTTGTGGGTTTGCCCCCTGCTCCAAACATACCACAATGGTTAACCAAGGTTTGTTCATTGCTTTCAAATCGTGTTTTGAACAAACCATGAGTGCTGGTTCATATGCCATGGGAAGCGAAGGCTTGTGGTTTGTTGCTCCCAGCTTCAGGAGGGCAGCGATTTAGCAGCATGCACTAGCATATGAAAGGGCCCACTGACTGGCAGCAGACCGCCAGGGTTTTGGACCTACTTGGAGAAGCAATAGATTGGAGACCTGTCATTAATGTATGTTGTCTGTTTACCCTGTAAACCCACATCACAACCATGTCTGAATTTTATTCTACTGTGTGGTGGTACAGTGGTTAAAGCTGCTTATACCCCGTTTTGTATTCACTCCTCTTCCATCATTATGCCCAGTGATTTAGCACACATTCAGGAAGCACTTTAGGAATTGGTAGGTATCATTCCCTGAGATACCCTAACTCACAACTGGAAGCTAGCCTTGTGAACTGCACTGCATATCTAGGTTCTTGTCAGTTTTGTGGAACAGCAGGAACTGGGATAAGTTATCTCTACTGTGGGTCTGGGAGGGAAGCAAAGAGTTTCTGACCTACAGAGAAGGAATGAACGGGTATGGAATAAAACCAACATATATTTATTTACCTACCTACTTACGACTCAAAATGATGTGTCTAACTGGGGCACAATAAAACCATTCCATAAAATGCAAAATAGGTTAAAATACAGATCACAAATCCCAACTGCAACATACACAGATGTATAATGCCAGAAACAATTTGTGAAGAAGTAAAAATATAGTTGAGCCTTCATCAGGAAAGACACAGGTTAAAAAAGAAGAAGAAGAAGAGTTTGGATTTGATATCCCACCTTTCACTCCCTTTAAGGAGTCTCAAAGCGGCTGACATTCTCCTTTCCCTTCCTCGCCCACAACAAACACTCTGTGAGGTGAGTGGGGCTGAGAGACTCCAAAGAAGTGTGACTGGCCCAAGGTCACCCAGCAGCTGCATGTGGAGGAGCGGAGATGCGAACCCGGTTGCCCAGATTACGAGACTAGCGCTCTTAACCACTACACCACACTGGGTTAAAAGTAAAATGAGGATGTCCTAAGGAGTGACCAGCCAGAGGACTGCTGGACCTTTTACTCCCCAAAGCCTCAGAGCTCTGGGAAAGAGGTTATTGGGCTGCCATAGACCCCACAAGCTGACCAAACTCACTTGGACAAGACTGAACTTCTGGTGCCTATGGCAGATATCATTGGAGGGGACCCCGGCACTGAGAGAGGCAAGGCACAACTCACTAAGAAGGAGTAGTTGCTGCTGCTCTAATGGCTTCTGGGACTATATTCTCTGGAGAAAGAAATGTAAGGTTTGGGATCTGGCTCTGTACCAAGGGCCAAAGCTCAGTTTGGAGTTGACACACTTTACCTGTTTTGTCTTCAACAGGGGCTCCCATCTGAGTGTATCCCCCATGGAACTGATGGATCAAAGGGCGTTCCAATGGGCATTCCCTTTGGACAGCAGGTCAGCCTCCCTCTGTATAAGGCAGGTTCCTATGTATGCCAATATCACAACCTTAGACTTGGCCTGGTAAAGGTAGATGCAATGGAAAATTTCCTTGGAGCAAAGATGGGATATAAAGACAGTAAAATAAATACTTTCCGTTTTGTCTACTCACCACACTCCATTTACATCACATGTAAGCCTATTATTCCTAGTTTTTCTCTTTTGTCTGCTTCTGAAAGCAAGTTAGTGATTCTCCCACAATCCTCTACTTAGATGAGAGAGACAGAAATCACATCTTCACCATATATGGAAAGCACTCTTATAGCAGTCATGGCCTCTCCCTGAAGAATTCTGGGTACTGCAAGTTTGTTGGTGCTGAGTGTTATTAGGAGACCCTTTATAAAGCAACAATTCCCAGCACCCTTAACAACTACAGTTCCCAGGATTTGGGGGGCGGGGGTAGGCCATGACTGTTAAAGTAGCACAGGAGTGTTTTCAATGTACAGTATGGATGTGAAGAAAAGTAGAGACAAGGAAATGAATGAGACATCTTGCTTCATTCCCTGTTTGGCAGAGTGATCGTTCTATTAAATCTGTTATCAAAACTGTGTTTTGCCAATCTTTCCCCACCCACCCTGCCTACACCCTATGCCAACCAGATCTTGCTTGGGCATCTTTGACCTTCAGGGTGCGGCCTTACTGCATGAAGCCAAGGACAAGATGGCACCCATCATTCAACATTCAGAAATCAAGCAGGCAGGCAACTAAATTTGTATTTCATCACTAACAGCATGACAATGTCCCATTGAAGACAGCAGGCTAGTTTTTGGAAGAATAGAGTAGGATATGAGGCACATATATCACTCTGCTGTTCAACAGAGGCGAATTACCTTGGTTGGAAGGGGCTGCTGCCTCTGCTCCCCGCCCCCAGCACTCAGCAGCTGCCTCTCAAGGCAGCTGCCTTTGCCTAATGGCAGGGCCGGCTGTGGCCTTGAATAAAGCCACTGACCACAAGGTCTTCTCTTCTGCCTTCAGCAGAATATGGGAGCATTATGATTGCAATGTGTGAACGGATCTGACTGAGTGAGCCTACCTCTGGGTAGAGTACATTATCCAGGATTATCAGGGCAGCATAAGTATTATTGATGTTTGTTTTTAATTCCTTTTTTGCTTTTAACTTGCTTTTAACTTTATGATTTTTTTGTTTGGTTTTATGATTTTATATTATTATAAACCACTGTGATATATCTTTATGATACAGTGGTATATAAATATGCAAACAAACAAACAAACAAACAAACAAACTTGTCCTACTTCATCTTTACCCTGTAAGGAAGATTAGGTTGAAAGATAATGATTGGCCCAAAGACACCCAGTGAGCTCCTTTCCAAAGTAGGGATTTGAACATGGATCTTCTTGGTCCTAGTCTGACACTCTTATCCAGGAGTAGCCAATGTGGTGCCCTCCAATTCTCATCAGTGCTAGCTGTGGCTGATGGGAGTTGTAGTCCAAAACCTCAAGAGATCATGATGCTGGCTATTGCTTTTCTAAACACTACACTACACTGGCTATCCATCCATATATTAATACATGCACATATACATATCAGCAGTGACACAGTTTACCACTCTAGAAGTCCAAAAACCTGCCGATGTGGAAATGAGTGGAAAGGCAGTAACTCTACCATTGGACTTGAGCATGACAGGTACTACCATGATATTACATTGCAAAGGTAACAGAACTGGCACTTTAGGGCCAAAGAAGATGCAGAGTCTTTTCATTCAGCTAGTGAAGCGATACAGACCTTTGGCCAAAAGTGTTATGAAAAGCTCACTGGGGGAACTTGGGCAAGTCACTGCCTTTCAGCCTAACCTACCTCACAGGGTTGTTGTGAGGATTAAATGAAATGGGGGGAGAACCATGAACACTACCTTTAGCTCTTTGTTAAAAAGGCAGAATATAAATGTGATAGATAGATAGATAGATAGATGATAGATAGATAGATAGATAGATAGATAGATAGATAGATAGATAGATGATAGATGTAGTCTGTTCTGTTTGCTCCCTCTCTGCTCTGGCTTCCTTAAAATAAAATAAAAACACAATTCTTGAGAAGGAAGGCATGGGCTCTTATTTTACTGGCCTCTGGCAACCTAAGTGTAGCAGTGGTTGGGTTAAAAAGCGCTTGACAGAGGAAGATTAAAAACAATCCAAGGAATTTGTTGCAAACTTCCTGGATGGTTCCCCACACGCAGTGGCGTTTTCTTGGCTGCCTGGCTTATAATCAGCAGAGTGGAATGTTGTAAATTAAATATTTTTAAACAACTTTGCTCTCTCCCTGGTTAAACATTGCAAAGATTGCTCTTTCTTGTCTGTTTCATGCTGGGTGGTCTCCCCCCCCCCCATTTGCCTGTACGTCTTCCTCAAACACAATTAACCATTTAGATGTTGCACAAAGGATTAGCTTATGCATACAAGGCCAGACGCTAGTCCTTTTCCTTGAGGTGGGGGGCGGAAGGGGGGTGGGGGCAAGGAACCAGGGGGCAGATCTTTTACTTTCCGCTAAAATACAAAAGCCAAGAAAATCCCCTAACCCCTCCAGTTTTCCTTGAATGATAAAGGCCCAATGGCAGGCTCCTCAGCTGCCCTCAAGTGCAGGCCTCACAAGCTCCTTGCTTTCTTATCTTAATGGTCAGCACTGAAACAGCCTTAAGCATCCCAGTTGATGTGGCACCCAGAAATTCTGGTACCTTATAAACCCGAAGTTTGCCTTAACACACTATTTGTTTATGAGCTTTGCCTATCCACTGGTCTGCTGTGCCTGCAACAGTTATTTCTCGACCCACTGCCACTCATATGTGGAGGTAACCTGTATTCTCAAATGCAGATTAATCAGAGGGATGTTAAGAGACAGTGTTCTGAAAAGTGGAGAGTGTCATTCCTCCTCAGGTATACCTACCAAGTACTCACATGTGTGGACATAGTCTGTTGATGTATAAATATTTTTACCTCTCATGAGAACAGCAAGCCAAACCTGGGAGATGAAGTAAAACCCTGCTACTTCAGGATTAGCCACACTCCTTAACTGGAGTTACCAGCACTGGGGAAGAGGAGTATACAGTGGTGCCCCGCAAGACGAATGCCTCGCAAGACGGAAAACTCGCTAGACGAAAGAGTTTTCCGTTTTGGAGGTGCTTCGCAAAACGAATCTTCTATGGGCTTGCTTCGCAAGGCGAAAATGTCTTGCGAGTTCCTGCGGGTTTTTTCCCCTCCCCCCCTTTTTCTAAGCCGCTAAGCCGCTTATCAGCTGATCCAATAAGCCGCTAAAAGCCGCTAATAGCGCTAATCCGCTAATCTGTCAATGGGCTTGCTTCGCAAGACGAAGAAACCGCTAGATGAAGAGAATCACAGAACGGATTCTTTTCGTCTTGCGAGGCACCACTGTATACAGGTGCTACCTCTCTTGAGAGCCTGACAATGGCAGAAGAAGCCTCTGTTTGAACTTTGGTTTGGCAGCTGTGTTGTAGTGTGGTGTAGTGGTTAAGAGCGGTAGACTTGTAATCTAGTGAACCTCCACATGCAGCTGCTGGGTGACCTTGGGCTAGTCACACTTCTTTGAAGTCTCTCAGCCCCACTCACCTCACAGAGTGTTTGTTGTGGGGGAGGAAGGGAAAGGAGAATGTTAGCTGCTTTGATATTCCTTCGGGTAGTGATAAAGCAGGATATCAAATCCAAACTCCTCTTCTTCTAAATGACAGCAAGGGGTCAGAAACTGGTGTGCACCCTCACATAGACACACACATATCGTGCCAGAGCCATTTCCTCAAGGCCGCTTTCTTGTACTTCTGGCCAGGGAGCAGGGAAAGCAGTTAAGTCCAAAAACATCTACTGTCCAAGCTCTCCCAAGAAATGCTGAGCACATATGCCCTTCTTCTGGGCTGGAGCAGGCTCTGAGCTCCCTAGTTTACTGCATTTGTAGAGCTGGGACACTGGATACCTGCAAGTGTCCCTTGTCTGAAGCTGCTGTGCACACTGACTTAATAAAACTGTAGAGTTGGAAGGGACCATGATGACCATCAAGTCCAATCATCTGCAGTTCAGGGATTTTTTGCCCAACATGGGGCTTGAACTCACAACCCTGAAAGTAAGAGCCTCATGCTGTATCAATTGAGCTATCCCACTAGGCTGTTGTGCACGTTGACTTAAATGGCCCTGGGCCATAACTCAGTGTTGGAGCCTCAGCTTTGGATGTAAAGGGTTCCAGGTTTAATCCCCAGCATTCCCACATAGGACTGGAAGGGACCCCACTGGTAAACCTTGTAAGCTGCTGCTTGTCAGGGTGGATAATAAGGATCTAGATGGCTCCATAGCCTGACTAAGTGCTAGGCAACTTCCTACGTTCCTAAATGTAGTTCCTGGGATATGTTTGAAAGGCTACCACTCTGGGTTGGCAGCTTAGTTAGAGTTGGTATAAATGTATGGCTGCATGTATTCATGTGTATATGGATATCTGCACTAAACCTTGTAACTCAAGGTCTGAAACAAAGCATGTGAATTTTGTAATTGATGCTGCAAATTTGCTTAGATATGCGTAATGTGCATAATGTTTTGTAGATCCCGTGCTAGAAAGCTCAGTGCCTTGGGATATAATAGAAGCTATGCAGATTTCTAGACCTTCAGCTATAACAACCCTGCATGTCATTAAGATGAAGAAAATCATATCTTCCCAGCAATTAGTGTGTTTAGGAAAACGGTATTCACTCATAGCAAAATTGCACCGATTAATTGACAACGCCGCTGGTTTTGGCCACACACCCAGCAGGGCCAAAAGCATATTGGTAAGATTTGTTTTACATCTAGCTTTAAAATTACATCTAGAGTTTGCTGCTGTGTTCAAACAAGATTTTTTAAATTGTCATCTAGTTTTCCAGGCTGGAAAATGGGCATCTCCAGAGACAGAGTGATAAATGCACAATCTGCCATGTTCCCCTGCCCCTCCTGCCAGAAAGCAGAGTAGCTATTGTATCTTCACTATTCTTAACAGGAATCTCAGCCAACACATTCATAACTGGTCTGACAATGTTAAACTGGCCTGCCACAAGATAGGCTGGCATATCTATCAGAACACACAGGCTGTGTATGACACACCAGAACAAAGATATGGTTGATTTTATTATAAAAATGTTGGAATCTCTTGAGCCTCACAGCATTTAGAGAACAATTCTTCTCTGTTGGCTTGTAAATGCAATGCAAATGCAGTTACAGGGTACATTTCTAATGAAAGAAGTACTTCCCTGAAGAGAACTGAACCCGTAAGTCAGTCTCCAGGTCTTATAATCACATTTTGAGATGTATGTCAAGAAACTAGATACTACTGAAAGGACAGCGCAGATGATAAAAAGTTTCAGTCCCATGAAAATAAAAGGATAAAACAGGGGAGGAGATGGGTCTACTCCCTGCACCATCCTGTGTGGACCCACTGACACTAGAGGCCATCTCCCCCCTCCTGGGCCCTGATGAGAGATCTCTACCTTTAGGCTCTGATGGCCAGTCTACAGGTCTTTTGGGGGAATCAAGCAATCCGTGAGATTTCCCCACAGCTGGAAACCCCATTACACTAGAAAAGTGTGTCCGTTTGGGCCAAGCTATTTTTTATCACAGTGCAGAGTGCTTTTCTAGATGGTGCTTGAAGAGGAAACACCTGATGTGGCATTGGTAGTCTTGCAGCCCTCATCCTGCCTATTTTAAGAGTACAGCCACATGTAATAGACACATTTTCAAACTTGGCCTCATGCAGATCTGCAGGGATGAGAACAGGAAAGGGAAAAAGAGGTAAAGATATGGCTGTTGCCTCTTTTGATACTCATTTGCCTGCATGGCACTTTGTGCCAAAGGAAATGTGGTGCTAGTCATGTGTGTTGATAGCAAAGTGTGAGCTCTTTAAGTTTAATGTGGCCATATAATTTCATGTTTAAATTGGACCTGTTGGTCACATTTGTAGCTCCACTAACTTAAAAATGATTGCGCTCTCTCTCGCTCTCTGTGTGTGTGTGTGTGTTACAAGAATGTACAACAGGCATATTGGAAACGGAAGGTGTTTTTTTGGGGGGGCGGCTGCTTGAGCCCCAGGGCTTTTTGAAGGAGGTACTGTGAACTACGGCATATCATGGCTTAAGATGTGTGATGGAAATAGGTCACAATAAGTAAAATGATAAAGACAAGATATAACTACAGTACAAGAGCAGCCCACTAGAGAAGCCACTCCCTTGCAGAGATCTGTGCAGTTGTAGGGACTCAAGAGCTGATGGTTTCCACTTAGAAGAGGATTGAGGCAAGCGGCTGCTAGGATGCAAGGGAGCAGGAACTAGCTGTGTGGAGGGTGCCTGCTACAAGACACAACTACATTAGCATGAACCCAGAGGAAGCACCTCTGTTACTTGAAGGATGTGTAAGGTGAGCCTTGTGCAGAGCAGACCCCAGAATCTCACTGCCAGATCACTAGAGGGTTAAATTAAAACAGCTATCTTGTGATTTCTAGAGGAACCATTATTTGGAATTATTCATAATTGCACTGCTGCCACACACAGTGACTACATCAAGAGCAAATCTGTGCTTTGATAATCTACTTTTATCTTGCCCCAAACACCTGCAGGTCATAAAAGGCAAAAAGGAAAAGCCGGTTCCTCCAGCAGTCAGTAGCACTTGCAAGCAGCAGAAAACTTGAATTGAGGACCTCAGTTCTAATCTGCTCACTGAGGCTTCCCATCCCATCTCACGACACTAAGCAAAACAGGATTATGAAGACAAGGAGATAACATCTGATATAGATATGGGGAGTTATCATAGGAACAAAGACCTTGCAAAAAACTACGATGCCAACTCCTCAATTTACATTTTGTATTCAGGATACTTGCATACAAAAGACAGACATATTGTGTCACCTAAGATCAGCACACCTTTGTGATTTTACCACACCTTTGTGATTTTCTCAGTAAATTCACTTAGGAGAGTGGGAAAGGTTGATCTTTTCCCAACTGCTGCTTCTATGCGAATACACAGGCTTAAATGCATGAGAACCATTTCCAGCAAATGCAAGCAATGCACATTTTGTACTTAGCAAGCCCCAAAGTTATAGAATGAATGAGAATATGATCTGGGTTATCTGGCTATGTATGAAGTAGAGCAACATTGGGTTACAGTAGAATAACACAAAGGGGCAAGGGATGAGATTCTCTATTTTTTAAAGTAAAATGTTAAGTTTTTAAAATGGAGGTTGCGATCTGCAGACTTCTGCCCAATCCACTAACCTGAACTTTAGACAGATCTCACAATTTATGGCAATATCAGTGCTATGCAGACATACATCTAAATGCCTTTACTATGTGGGCATGCTTTTGTTTTTTAACCTCCTCACAGGATGTCCCAGAATAGTCCAATATGTTGGTACCTTGAGTTCTATCGCTAGTTACATTTTAAAAAGATAATGGGGTGCTGAAGTTTTCTCTGGGTATTTGTGGAACAAAGTTATCCTTCTGCATTCTTTTCCACAAGTGCAATGTGACATTAGATGCTGGAGCAGTTCATAAGGACTTAGATGCAGGGTTAACTTGGGCCATATAGGAGGACCAAAGAGCTGCACAGGGCTGCATGTGGAGAGACAGGCAGCCTTTCATCTTAGACAGCTGCTGCTTCACATCTTTCCATTTGGAGCCAGTTCTTTAATGTGGTTATTTTTAATTTATGAAGGAATGGGCAGGGTAGGCTTATAATTTTGATTCTCCTGTGTTAAATGGGGGAAAAAAATGCTGCTCCCCTTAGGGGAAAAAAAGATCAGGATCATGTTTATCACTTTGTCTAATGAAAATGAACTAATATTCCTCTGGGCCAATATCTGGTAGAGACCAAACAACCAGGCTTAGATGTGCAATTTAAGAGTTCTGCTAGTCAGATTCCTGTGAAACAAACATTTTAAGAAGCGAAGAGCCTCTTTCAGACACAAAAGTTCAAGAACTTGTATTTTGCACCATGATCCTGGAATTGTATTTTGAATTGTGGTTGACAGGACATGCGTCTTGTTTTAAATAAAACTATTTTGTCTAAAGGGTTAGATGCATACCACTCCACTGGAGCTTCTTTTACCATGACTATGCTAGTATAGTAATACTCACATTTAGATCAATATTTAACCTTCAAGAGGCTTAAGAGATTTTAAACTGGACTCGGGTTTACCATTTCTCTCCTGTCCTCCATCCATTAAAAAAAATATTCCCTTGGTTTCATGGAATCCATAATCACTGCATAGTCTCGGTATTCTTATGCAGGGGGTTTATTGCTTTGCTTTGTTGTTGTTTTTATTATGTGTTTTTATTTTGTATTTTTATGCTATGAACCACCCTGAGCTTTTCAGATGAAGGGCAGTATACGAATTAATTAAATAAATTAAAGGAATTAATAACAAAGTTTAGGGTAGTAAGTGCTACCAGTTTTTGATGCAATGAACCTAAAAGAGGTGACTAAATGTGGAACTGTAAAACAGTGACATAAAGCACTCAAGCTTTCAGTTTCTGCCAAAATCAGCAAAGGGAAGGCAAACAGTGACAAAGCACAGGAAATGGTGTACTGCGTGCTCCATCGTCAGGTGAATACTAACAACAGAACAAAAACCTTCTGAGTGGTCAGGATACACTTTAAGATAGTAAAGGAATGGTAATATATGCCCCGAGGTAAGCCAAAGCTTGCCAAAAATTTAAGATAAACAACAGGAGTTGGTTCACTAAATGGCTAGCCTGTGGGGTATATTTTCCTTTGATATCCACTGTAACATCCACTGTTCTTCTTCTTCTTCATCATCATCATCATCATCGTCATCATATCTCACCTTTTCCCTGGCTTGGGACTTAAGGTGGCTTACAAAAAAAGTGCAAAATACAGCTAAAACAGAAAAGCTAAAAACACAGAAATCATTAAAAAGTAATTAATCAATAATATAAAATATGAATAACAACAATAAAAACATCACAGCAGCAGCTCTTTCCTTAAAAACAGGCAGTTCCTAAAGGCCTGTTTGAATAGAAAGGAAGAGGACAACAGGGTAGGAGCCAGTCTAACTTATTCCAGGAAGAGAGTTCCAAAGTCAGGGAGCAGCCACCAAGAAGGCCCTCTCCTGCATTCTCACAAGCACATCTGTGAGGGTGGTGGGACTGAGAGAATGGCCTCCCCCTGAAGATCTCAGGGCCTGGGCAGGTTCATATGAAATAATAGGGTATTGCAGATAGCCTGGGCTAAGCCATTCATATGCAGGTACTGTTCATCATGTGGAAGCTTGAAAAATATTTGGGTTTACATCTGCACAAGGTGGTTTGATAAGTGGTTTAAGGATAAAGTGCTCATGAGTTTATGAGCAAAGCTTAGTTCATATTATATATTCTACCAGGTACCAAGTGCTTGCAAATGATTTTAAAAACACAATTACCCACCTGGAAGGGCTCTTTCATGAGCTTTTACTGAATGTATGGTCCCCAAAGCAACTACTTGTGGCCTTATCATTGTGAGACGTCCTTCTTTCTCAGATACATGTATAATCTGGCATTTAATTATAAACCTTGATATAACCTTGACCTATCTGCTGTATTATGTTGACATGGTGTGATCACAGCTCTAAAAGCTTGTGTGTCTGTGCATTTCCATGAATAAGGAGTAAGATCATATGGAGCCAATTCAGATACTGGATTATTGTCACTCAAATATACTTAAGAATTTAAAATTATGTAAGTGTGAACATGTCCTGCAAGCAAACAATCACGCCTTTTGCAGTGAATCCCAAAACTCAGGCATTCATGATTTTAAATACTATTATCGTCCCCCACTTTTTTCCCTTGGAAGGAGATGAATCCTGATCTGCTTTGGAAGGCATTCCATACTCATGACCACCTTGTTTTTCTGTAGATCTTTCAGTTTTATTATATTATTTTAAGGTGGAGTCAGCAGACACCTAAACAATTCTCAGTATACTGACTGCTGGGCTAATGTATGTATGGTTTCTGAAATATTTTATCCCCTTTCCCCAACATTCAGCTTGCCTTTTGAGGGCTGCAGTGATTTGTACTGACAATTTTAGGGATGATAGGCGCAGATGCCTGAGTGAGACTAGTTAATTCAGAATCAAAGTGGATTTTTAGCAGAGAATATTTTTCTCACTGTGCATCACCTTGCAGTTACTGCTTCTCCTCCCACTGTTATTTAATTGTTTTGTAACATTGCGTAGTTAGCTTTAAGACTGAATCATCTTGTACTATCTTGCTTTTTTAAGGTACTGGAACCCAGAAAGTTGGCACTTTCATCACAGTGAGATCAGCTAAGCTGTTCTTTTGACTGAGTACAATCTGTGTGGTCCCTGCTCTTAGCTTGGTTGGCAACACACAGCATTCACTGGATTTACAGGAACCAATATCACCCTGTGCAAGGCAGCATGCATGTCAATGAGGGAGGATATGGCGGGGGGGGGGGGAGGGAAGAGTCACACAGAGGAAACAGAGAGATGTTCTTGTAAATATTTATTTATTAAGGTGTAAATAAGAAGTTAAAAGCTGGAGAGGATACCGGTGTCAACGATGCTAGGAGTCAGATCATGAAACAGGACTGCAGGCTCTAGCCATGCCATAAGCTCAGGCAGCCAGAAAACCCTCTTTTAAATCTGTCAAATTCAGATTTCCATCAGCTGTTCAGTACCCATAATAACTTCATTAATGTGCTTAGCTGTAAGAGAGAAAGAGAAACACATTTTAAAAAATGAGTTATTTAAAACCTATGCCTTATCCAATTTAGAAATGAATTTATTTATTTTTGAGGGGGAGGGGCACAGATTCTTTGGTAAGTTAGGCACAGTAAACAAATGATCTGTTCCTGTCTGAGGCAGGCACCTAACCAAACATTAGAAGGTGCCTTGAATGAGAGTGCTTACAAGTATCAATCACTGCCACATGCAACAAAGGCAGAGAGCAACCAGCAGCTGTAGCTGGCAGGTGTATATCTGGAAATCAGCGTGGAGTCACACTGGCCTAAAGGAAGGAAATGCTGTAGAAACTAAATCACAGTACGACCCCACCCAGACCAACCTCCCTTTGGCAAGAAGCTGAACCCTCTTCTGTCAGCCCCGTACGGAAGTGGGCCCAGAATTAGCAGAAACAAAAGGGCTCTATGGGAGTTTTCAGTCCCGGGTCGAGAGGCAGTTCTTTTCAGCTGGCTGCACCCTGTTCTAAAACCCAGATAGGGTTTTGCAAATTCTCCACCTCCTCAAAATTTTCTTACCAGGCTGTCTTTTATTTGCCATTGGCAAGGTTACAGATGCATTCAAGCCGCAAAGAAAAGAGAGGGATTAAAGAAGGTGCTTTCAAAAGGGTCCCAGAATTTGGGCTCTGCTTGGCACAATTGTTTCAGACTGAGAGCATCTGTGCCAGGCAGATCCAGAGCCACATCAAAATGTCTGATTAGTGCTTGGTGAGGGAGCACTGCCTGGCCCATTTGTTCTGGGTGCTCCAACCTGAATGGCTTGGAAAATGTGTCACTTGTTACGCAGGAATTTCTGCTGGGAACAGAGGAGTGCTGCAACAAGCAAACTCCTTGGGAAACACAGACAGAGCGCCCCTCACAGAAAGCTTGGGATCTAGAAGGCTGATGAACTTCTGTTGCAATCAAACTGCAATTTGAATAAACACAGGGACAGAAATGACTCAGTCCCAGCAAAACTCCATCATGGCAGCGGGCATTCATGACAAAGTGCTTTCCTCCACCGGACAGCAGCTATTCGCTGGCAGCATCTGTACTGGAGAGCCCTGCCTTCAGGGGGAATATGAAAGCATCTCCTTGTTGTTTGCTCAATTAGCTCCAGACAGATTGCTGCTGGTGATGGCAAAGCTAAGCTGTAAAAGAGGAGGAGGAGGAGGAGAAAGGGTGTGTGGGAAGAGAGAGAAGGGGCGAGGGCCAAAACCCAGGACCACCACGAAGCTCCAGCCCTCAGGGGCTCCAGAAAACGTTCAGTTTACTCACTCAATTACATACACTGTTTTATAAACCCTTAAAATAAAATAGAAAACAGTCCTTGGCACAGAGTTCCTGTTCTATTATACAGTAGTGATGAAAGACTCCGCTGTGTATGAGCACTCCTGAAAAGCCAGAGATGAATTAATAATAATAACAATAACAATAATATTAAAAAACAGAATAGAAAGGAGAGGGTGGGGTTGAGATTGCAGAAATGCAAAGATGAAAAAGCACACTCTCTGGGTGGCTTGAGCTAGTGCAAAAAGCAACTCCTTTCTCTCTCTTGATCTGATGGTAGGTGAGATAGAGGGGATACCCACAGACGCAGGGAGCAGCTGCAGCTAGAGGTCAGGAGGTGGGGTGGGGCCCGGAAGTTCCATGTGGTGAGGGAGAAGGGAAACAGGTGGTGTGGGGCTGGTTTGTTTGTGTTGGTAACAGGAGTGGGAGCTTCTCACAAATGCTTGCTCGATTCCGCTCAGGATTTATTTAGACAATTCAGTGGTGCCTCATAGGCCTAATGTGGTGGATGGGGTTGTACACTTTAGCCATCAACAGGGGCAACTGCAGCTCCTAGGATGCAATGCACTATTTAAACAGGAGACTTTTGTTAGTTGATGCGCTCACTATAATGGGGTGTGTCAGTAGGCTGAGTGCCTTTGGGTCTTCCCAGGTGTAATAAATGGGGAAAGACGTAGTTAATCCCTATTGCTGCATTCACCTGTCGGGTAAACAGCCAAAATATCTATTGCGTGGCGAGTTCCTGCCCCCCACCAGGATAAATAAAGACACGAGACACCATGGTTTAAGGTTAAATGGGCGAATTAGGCCACAACTTTATTGAATTCAGGAATGAGAGGCATTGGCTTAGGCATTGGTCCTAACGACTATCCGGCTCCAGCCCATTTGCTGGAGACACGGGGAAGGGTTAACACTATATCGGGGGAGTCTCCCGCTGAGGCACGTCGACTAGGAGCTCCCCCGGGTCACTGCTCGGGGGTGTGCCTTTGGTCCACACCTCCATAGGCTTCTGACAGGGCCACGCCCCCCAGAGTCCTTTAATGGACCACCCTTCGCTCACTGGGGGGAGGTGATGGCATTCCTCCCCCCCCTCACATCCTCTTAACCCCTTCTTACCAATGCCTACCGCCAATGCCGAAGAGTTGTGACGAGTTGCTACGAGGTAGGTGAAAAACCAAATGGTTGTAAATTGCCAATTGGGAAAAATTCCTACCATGCCCCATGCGGCGACAGACCGAAGTCCATAGCAAAGTCAGAGACCTACCTAAAGCCTACCTAAACGGAGGGAGGGCGGGAAAACGTGGGGGCTAGCTGGCGAAAAGAGGGTGAGCCCCCTCTGCGCCGGCCCTAAATAGGGCAGACACGGCCGGGATTCCCCTGCTCTCGTGGGGGCTGAAACCAGCCCCCGCTCACGTGGGGGGTGGGCATGAAGCCCGCAACCCCACCTCCTGGGCAGGCCGGAAGTGGCTTTATCAAACTGTTTTCACTAAAAACAATTAAACTGAGACTTCTGCCTGGACAATAACCACTTAGTTTGGGACTAGTTAGCCCCAGAAAGCTATTCCCACAGTGAAAAGTCTTGCTTAACCAGGATTAATTATGGACTGATGTCTTCTGGTGTAAGTGCTGGGAGCTGGGCAAGAAAGTAAATGTCTTACAGAGGAACAATGGACAAGGCAACTAGGGGCAAAACAGGAGGAATTTGCTTATGCAAATACCTAGGATTGGAATATCCATGCATCTAGCTGTAGCAAGAAACCACTAGCTCTGCCTCAAAGTTCTGAATTCAGCACCTTTCCTGCTTCTGACAAATTAGGCGTATTCTGTGATCATGATGGAGGTAATGGAACAGCTGCAGCAACTATGCTCAAGATCCCTGAAGAAAGCTGCTTACTTGGTTCAGTTCGGATAGGTTGCCCGTCATGCACTTAGACCAGGGGAAGGCAGAATGGCGCCCCCTCCAGATGTTTCTGGACTCTGACTTCCATTATCCCTGACCACTGGTCATGCTCCCTGGGGCTGATGAGATGTGAACTTCAACAACATCTGAAGATGAACAAGCTGGTACCCCTGACTTAGACCAATGGAAGAAGAGCCAGCAGATGAAGTCCAGGAGGCATGCAGATGGAGAAGAAGGACAGACATGTCCCTTCTATTGCTGGGTAGGACAAAGTCATAGATGCACCAGGAGAACCCAGGAGCTTAATGCTCTCCAAGAGTTTGCAAGTCAAGACAAAGGGAAGGAATGCTGGTATGAGAGAACCCCATTCCAGAACTAAACCTAGAAACCCTGCTGGACCTACCCAGAAACAGAAGGAAGGGAGATTGGTTTGCTGATTTAGGTCTTCTTGAGACAGGCAGAGCTCCACATCTGAGAAGGAAAAAACTGAAGAGTTCTAAGACTAATATTTCAGGTTTTAAGGAATTGCCAAGGAGCATCAAAATCCCATTACTTCAAAGACTGTTGCACTTGAATCTTGAGATCACTGCACACAACGTGGTATCATGTTCTTTTGGGGCTTGATGGGAAAGTGATAGTGGATAAACAGACCCTTCGTCAAGTCAAGGGCAAGATAAAAAAGATCAGAGCAAGCCCTGGGCAGCTCCCAGTGTTCATAGCTGACTCAGGTATAGATGATGTCTCCATCAAGAACCACAGTCATCTGAAGACTTAAAGAACAGACTGGCAAGGCCTTCCCTTTCAGTGGCTCTGTCTCATTGAGAGGGCTATATGCAATCTCTTAAGGGGCCTCTCACTGATTCTGCAATCACATGTTGCAGATAAGCTGCTACAGGGGAGCTATATTTTATTGTGAACAAACAGTCCTAGAGTTAGATAACAATCTTCTTGGATTAGCAAGAATCTGGATATTTTCATATCTAGCTCACATCAGTCTATATTTTGTCTTTTTATGGGTACCTACTATTATTTGAGCAAGAGAGATTTCATCAAGCCTGGCCTGCTACTTTTGAAACCGAGTCCCTAAATTTAATAATGAGAGAGGAAGAAATGGCATGCTTGTGAAGCAGAGCTAAACAATATTTTTAAAATGTATGTAGAAAAATTGTGGAAAGCATTGTCAGCATTTCCAGGTGCATATGTGACAGATGCATATCCAGGGCTCCTCAGCCCACTTCTGAAGGTGAGTTGGGGAGAAACAAGAACAGGAGATGAATGGGACTGCAGGTTCTTACAATGTGCTTTTTCTATATTTCTGCAGAGCCACCCATATGCAGATGCCACTGTAGGCTGCATGTACACAGCCCCTAAAGTCAGTTCCCTGGAGTTAAATTTCCAAGGCCTTCCAGATGCACAGTTGCGATTATACAAATGTCATGCAGTGATTTGGACAGCTAACAACAAGGTCTCTGACTCACATGGGCTGTTTACAGAGAACCTCAGGCCACACAGAGCAGTTTCCTGTTGTGATAGATTCTAGTCCAGGATAGACCTCTGCATTCAGAGTCTGATCTCTTCTGACCTTTCTGCAAAAGTATGATCATTATTATAGAAGAAGAGAGAAACGTTTTACATTTTAAGGAGACAAGCAGCCTTTTAACTTTAGCTTGGTTTCCACTGAAGAAGGTAAAACTGGATTACAAGGCTACTGCCAGCTATTGGCTACAACAAATGTGCCAGGCGGGTTGTAAAGCTGACTTTATATTTAATGGGCATGTGAAAGATGAATGCTTGCAGCTCTTGGATTCATGACTATAACAAATTGTTTAAGACCTACAAAACCATAAGAAGCAGCATGCCAAAAAGGGTTATATACCCATCTGTTCTTGAAGAATATTATTTCTTAAGTTTATAAATCTATTAGCAAATAAAAAGTATGTTCAGATCCTTAGCACTGGACCCATGATGGCTTTTCCAAGGAAGTGCAGCAGCATAACAGAGAACTGGAAGGGTCAGAAACATAGAACAGAGTATAACGTAGAGCTGAGTGTAAAGAATAGCATGAGGAAGGATTAAGCTGCCTTTAATGAAACACTGTCCACAAGACACTGAAGCAAAATAACTGTGTACTAGCTAAGCTTTTGGTCATCAAATTGTAAGTATGTGAACATATTGAGGCAAATTAAGTGGGGACCTACAAACACAATAAAGAACACAGAACCCATGACATATGAAGACTGGCCACAGGAACTCCAGACTTACTCTAGAGCAGGCATCCTCAAAAGCTGTTATTATGGGTCTTACCAAGTCAACAGGATCATCACTCAATACTCCCCAAGGAACTGGAAGAGTGGTTCATAGTTTGCAACATTCACTTTAATTCGTAGCTTAGGGGTCAAGGCAATAAGTAACTGGGTAAACACTGTGTTTGTTTGCCTGTGTGCGCATTTACTTGCGCATGCAGGAAACAAGTGGTTGTTACCCACCAAAGAAGATCAATTGGGTATTAGTGCTGATTTCCAATGGGCATTTAGCACTGATAATCAATCACCTGTGAACAAGATTCTTTTTCAAGATACATATAATATATGGTGGTGGTGGTAGAGTCAGGGCAGAGTTTGAATCTTTTCTAAAAATTGCAGGTGCCTCACAAGAGATGCCTACTTCACTATTAGAGAAGCAATGGTCCAGAGGGAAAAAACGATGAAGAGGAAATAAGATGTTGTCAAATATTCAATAAAGATGGGGGGGAAAGGAGAAACAGCTATCTGCTAGGACAACTGGAAGATAGCCCCCGAACAAAACCAAAACAAATGACAACTCCAGTGGGTTCAATTTATAGTGGACTAGACTGAATGTGGGTTGCAGAAAGCGCCTCCCAGCTGTAAGAGTAGTTGGGCAACTGAACGAAAATGCTGCATGGCATGTTATTTCCGGGATTACAAAGCAACCCTAACTGTTGATCACCACCTCTACATCTGAAGCCTTGTTGCCTCCTATTGGTCAGGAGGGCAGGTGGGGGGGAAGTGCCAGCGCCAGGCAGGCATAGCAGAGTGCTCAACTGGCATCCCTTTAGAATACACATTGTTTCTATTGCTCCAATTTCACATTCCTCTTCTGCAAAGGGGCTGGCTTAATATCCAGCCAATCCTTTGCCAGCCCAGTTCTCTGTACAGTGGTACCTTGGTTCCCAAACGGCTTAACTGATGAACAAATTGGCCCCTGAATGCCACAAACCTGGAAGTAAGTGTTCTGGTTTGTGAACATCCATTTCGGCTGCTGGCATTGTTTCCAGGGCTAATCAGCCAATCAGAAGCCGTGCCTTGGTTTTCGAACGTCTTGGAAGTCAAACGGACTTCCAGAACAAATTGAGTTTGAGAACCAAGGTACCACTGTAATTGTTTTACTGGCGGTCTGTTAATTATTATATATGCTTTATGCTGTATTTGTGACTTTCTATTATGTTCTATCATGTTATTGTTATTTACTGTTTGTAAGCCGCTTTGGGATTCATTTGAATGAAAAGCGGCATAAAAATATAATCAATCAAATCAATCAATGTTCCTCTGCACCCGACCCTCAACACACCCATTTTGGGGCCTCTCATCAGTGGGAACATTGCCTGTGGTAGCTGTAAAATAGTCTGTGTCAGAGCCTCCCTGCCCCTTACAGAGATATCTCTGCTTAATCCAAACACCAAGCAGCATGGGTTGGGGGTTAGGATCGCTCCATTCATGCCCCCAGAGATATGCTAAATCTCGAAGATTTGGCCTATGTGAGTGGGAAAGGCAAGATTAGATTACTCTTGCGTTCCCTTCAATATCGAACATGAAAAATGGAATAGTGGAAGCAAAGTGCACTCTTGATGGGATGTGGCAATAGCTCCAATTGATAGCAACAGGAAATACCGCTTCTGACAGGGTAAGTACAGCAAACAGTCAAGGAATATAAATGGGTATTCCTGGGGCTGCTCCTCACTTTGGAAGTTCTAGCAACCCAACAAAGTCCAAGCCTGAGCAAATTATCCATGGCCAGGATGAGCATGAGGGTTTTTTAAAAGGCAGAATTTAGAAGATTCATTACTTATTACTTTGAAGTATTGTCCAGCTTACATTGTGGGGGATAGGGTGGTTTAAACAAGTAAAAGAAATAATGACGAAATCGTTATGATCAGAAAGCCTTCGTGGTGTCTGTTCATGCCCATGAGAACCAAATGCATTAGTGTCCAAATTAAATGACAAAACACAGTGTAAACACTTCTGCAACTCGGGTCATGCACAGTGTATACAAATCCAGCCAGCCTTTCCATTACAGACAGTTAAAGCCTAAAAATCAGCTTGAGAGAGAAGGCAAGCCAACCATTTCTACCACAAATTAACCGCTTGGGTGCAATGCTTTTGTCACAGTTCCACATCTCAAGCAAAGGAGGTACCAACCCTCCCTCCTCCACTCATTTTAAAACCCTGGTTTCAGAGAAGATAGTTTAAACAGCTAGTCCTTGATCAACCATGGGCTCTCCAGCTCAGATGGGCAGTTGCTAAGACTTCAATACCAGCTCCTTGTACTGTAGGGACCAGTTTTTGATGCACCTCATGATTATAGCAAAACTGTTTTAGGCTACTTTTTATTTCATGTGTGCATGTTCCACCTTGATTCCAGTGTATGCTTCATGGCTCCAGGCACAAGACAGCATGTTGGTCCCTGCAACTTCTATCGCCAGCACTTTCAAAGGTTAGAGGCAGCATGGTCCGACTTGGCAGGCTGCGTATCCTCTGAGCACAAACTCATTTTACAGGCACCTATGTTTTAGGAGGTACTTTCAAATAATTTAAATTATTTGTTGAAATTGGTGCCATGAGAATCCAGGAACCAAACTATAGACCGGCAACAATGGATCAGATCATGGATATATTGACAACCCCTCTCCTCAAAATGGCCACAATCTAATTTCCCATTTGTATTCATGCCACCAAGCATACCTGATCTGGGGCATGTGACAATAGCTATTTAGTTAGTAACTCCTTGTGTTGCCAGACACGTGTGTAATCTAAGGGCCACCATCATTTTAAGGATAACTTTTATTCACTACAGAGCTATTTTTAGTACGCTATTGTCTACATTTGGGGCAGGCTTCGAAATAATCTCCATTACACGATGTTGCTTTTACCACCAATGTACTCTCTTGGGTCCACTGATTCGCTAATCACGTGCACTTGCATATTGCTCTAGCTGAGAAAGGATAAATCCTGGAAGTGGTGATGGATGAGGAATAGTAGCCCTTCTAGAAAACAGTGGTAAAGTTAAAAGATCATTCATCTGCTTACATTTGGGTTCCAGATGCTGGCTGTTTCCGATCAAGCAGTCCTTGATATCGGCTCCGCTCTCTATCACTGCATTATGGCACACAACACAGTTCTGTAAGCTGCACCTGTAATGCAATTATAAATGGGGCTTTATTATTATTATATTTTTTTATTATTACCTATATCCCACCTTCTCCAAGGAGCTCATGGTGGCATACACATTTGTCCCCCTCTCCATTTGATCCTCACAGCAACCCAGGGAGGTAGGCTCAGCTGAGAGCTAGTGACTACCCCAAGTCATGCAGTAGAGGGCTTCATGGCTAAGTGGAGATTTGAACCCTGGTCTCCCAGGTCCTAGTCCAGGGCTCTTAACCACTACACCATGCTGGCTCTGAAATGCAGCAAGAAGTTAGACCAAGAACAGTAGTGACTCCTTGACCAACAATAGCACCGCTACTGCCACCAGGGGACAGGAACCATAAATGTATGGTCTCAGATTCCATCTCTGTTGTAAAAAAGGATCAGGTAGTAGGTGAGTAAAAAATTCCCTGCCTGAGACCCTGGAAAATGACTGCCAGTCATAGCGGAGCAGACAATACTGGTCTAGATGAACAAATAGCCTATCCTTGTGTAAGGCAGCTTCCTATGAGCAGACCTGGGATATAAAACCTGCCTTTCTTCCAATTCCAGTCTTCTTCTTTCCCAGCCTGGGTGCTTAGTTGCTATGACAGAGCTCTGCTGCCAGATGTCACAAAGGAAGCATACAAAAGGACAAAGACAAGACAGTTGCCACCTTTCACATTCAGGATGCTTTTCTATTTGCAGCTTCTACTGCCTTGCAGAGCTCCCCCCACCCTTTTGTATTAGGGTAAATATTGCCACTGACTTTGTATTCATGCACACACAAATACCCTGCTATGTTAAACCAACAAAAGCCAAGGAAATAAAGCCTGGAATGCTCTCTGGTTCAGGGATTCCCAATTGGTGCAACCTTGCACACTGTTTGCTAGAATAACAAGGACACAGCCAAAATAGTGAAAGGTATACTACCCTGCCAACAGTCTTTGCAAAAGGATGGTTTTAAGTCACAGTTAAAAGAGTCAGAGGAGAAACAAGCAAGCAAGCAAGCACTAGATTCCTAATTTCAGCTCTCTCAAAATCATACATCTAAGTGGTACTATTGCTTTGCATCTCTGTCTCATGAGAATCCATCATCAGACAAAATAGGGAGTGTGAAAATCAGTGTTAGAAATATTCACTGGCATTACACACAATTTCCTTCTCAAACACATACCAAAGCATTGTCAGATCATAGGCTTCTTGTCTGTGCACAAGCAAGTACAAAAACAGAAAAGCTACATAGGCATCCAGCTACTTGAACAGATGTGATTTCATTATGTAACAGAATCATGGAATTGTAGAGTTGGAAGAGACCATGAGGGTCATCTAGTCCAACCCCCAGCAATGCAGGAATCTCAATGCAAATCCAGAAGTTTCTATTCCGTGTGGAAACAGAAAATAACAGCACACAGAAATGCAGAAATCATAATGCTTTTTGGATACTTCCAAAAGGCTGGAATTCTATGTGCTCTCCCTAAGCCCTTTCACAATGAGACACAAATCTATATTTCTTTTCAGCACCTAGTGTTTGGTATCAAATTCCAAAGCTCTATTAAAACCTGGATGAATTGGGGGGAAGTTTTAATAATTTTCACATTTTACGACATTTACTCATTTCTGGTTGAAGAAAGTGACAGCCTCACTTGAAATGTAAAATTCAAGCTTTTCATGTTCCATTCCCAAGTTGCCCACTTGCAGCTAAAGAAAGCTGCACTCAAGTCTCCTGGCACAGGATAGATTTAGACCCTGAGAAATTGCTCCCCCTATTGGTTGCCCGTCACTGTTCCAGTGGAACATGGCTGTCAAAGCAGGCAGACTGTCCTGTGAGCACAAGCAGCATATACAGGGCTTCAAATATCAAGACAGAGACCTTGACTGGACTTAATGAAAATTCGCAAGGATACGATCATAATGCCCCGGGTTGCTAAGGAGACCGACTCCCATCTCAGACAATTGGGAACTGAGCTTCTCCAGTCAAAGCTGAGTTGACAATCCTCTTGTTGAAAAGAATTTAACTCCCTCTCTAAGACATCATAGGGCTCAGAGAGGAGCAGGCCTATGGTATGAAAAGGGAGACATTTTGAACAGGCAAGACTCTCCTTGCTGTAAGCCCAACTGCCTCCCCTCTCACACAGCAAGGCTGCACAGTTATGCATGATGGAGTCATCTAGCTCAGGTTGCCTTGGCAAGGCCTCTTATTGAGATGTTAATAGAGGGGAAAGGCTGTGTAGACAGCTCTCTCTCTCCCTTTGCTCCCTATCCCTGCTACACTGACACAGCTGCTTCCTTTCCAACAGCTCCATTTACTGCACAACAGTGCTAGCATGAAGAGTATCTAGGATTCACTGGTTTACACACTGGAAACCCAGAGTGTTGTTGGGATTTTTAAAAATGCACCCCAAGCTCAGGTGCAGCCCTTGCAAGATACCCGTGGTTTGCCATCGCAGAGAATTGCAAACTATAACTTTCCAAGCTGAAAGTTTCTCAATATCTTGATTCCAAGTGACTCTAAAACAAATGTCATGGAAAACAAATCAAGAGCACACTCTCTCGCATACTGTTGAACTTGCCCAAGCTTCTAAGCCGGCTTCATTTGTGATGCTAGGCTGTGATTTCAGGAGATACATAAAGTAAACTGCTCACCTCTACATTTTCAAAGGGTAAGTTCTTTATACCAGTATGCTTTGGTGTTACAAAATATTTTACATTGGGGAAAACTGAAATCAATTAGTCTGCAAAGAACTTCCAGAAGCATCCTTTTAAGACATATGGCAAACAGGCCAATACCCTCACCCTCTCCTCCATCACCTTTTTAAACAGGGAGCTTGAGGAAGAGTTCTGTGTTACTCAAAAGCTCGCTTAATGTTTTGTGGCTTTTATTTGGCCTAATAACGGCATTCTAATACTGCTCTTGTTTGGGCTTATTAAGAAACAAAATTTGGCTGCTTTCAACATCTGTTGGGCTGAAAGAATCCGTGAAAGAGCAGAAATCTCATTCTGGATGTCAGATTCCAGCAAAACAAGGGAAACGTATTTTCCAGCTCCAGGATGACAAAAGCTTCCAGGGATGGAAACATTTTAAATTCAGTATCTATAATGCAGGATTTCAAACACACTGATAATTCTAAGCTCCCACTAGGGCCCTGCCCCACAATAGAGCAGTTTGGCCAGATTTTACCACAGGAGTGGAAAACAAATTGAAGACGTAAAACACATTTTGTGGGTGTTCCTTCCACTCACTGACAGATGTAATACAGCCATTTGGAAATTACTTGCAAATGCTTTTTTGTGCACATTTTAAAAATCAAACTATAAAGACTGCCAACAGAAGAATTTTGTGTTTATTTTATTTCAAACTCCTTTCTGTCCCCCCACCCCTGTCAAGAAATAAGCTTATTTTCTTATGTGGTAAGCATCTGATTTCCTGGCAATTTGATTTCCAGTTTGAGTACTGTATCCCTATAAAACTACAAATATAACATTAGCCTGTATAACAGCTTTGATGCTAGCAGTCACCTATGTAAGACTGTATCGGATAGAGTGGTTTCTAATGGGAAACACATTTATTGTTGCGAAAAGGACAATCTACATTTTCAGCACTGTGAAAGTAGATATCTTCTGATGCTAAAATCTGCAGTGCTCACCTTATTAACAAGTCACAAGTGATTTAAAGGTATACAAATTGGCCAATGTGAACACAAAATCAGCCTCTATGCTAATCATAATATATTTAATGTCCATTAAATTCCGCAACTCAAGCTTTGTTTAAGAGCCATAGTCAAATTTCAGGCTGTAAAATCAATACAAAATAAAACACAGATATCAACAAAGACATTACGAGACAGAATAGTACAGTGGTACCTCGGGTTACATACGCTTCAGGTTACATACACTTCAGGTTACAGACTCCGCTAACCCAGAAATCGTGCAGCAGTGGCACAGAGACAGCAGGAGGCCCCATTAGCTAAAATGGTGCTTCAGGTTAAGAACAGTTTCATGTTAAGAACGGACCTCCAGAACGAATTAAGTACTTAACCCGAGGTACCACTATATTTATTGCGCTGAAAAACCTGTAAGATATCTTGTAATTATTATTATTTTAATAAGTAACGAGGGTGGTCTCTTTGCTTAATAAGTCTAAGGAAAATGATGAAATTAAAATTGTCATGCATGGGCAGAGTTGCTGCTATTAGAATTAATACACTCCTGAGGTTTCTTTTTGTCTTTGAACATGTGCCAATTAGTATACATGCACAAATACTGACAACTTGGCAGGAAAATGTTATCTAATTTTGGTTGGGAGGGTAAATGATAATGAGTTTCTTTGCAGAATTCAAAAGAGAAAGAGAACAGCCTGCCCAAACTCTTACTATTTTGTCATGGCACTGAAAATGACACATTAAATACATGGCACAAGCCCATTGGAAGATACTCCGTTCTGTTCCATTTGGAACTGTTCTACGTGTTCTGCAATTGTAGTGGTTTTGTTTTTATAATGGTATATTCAGTGGCTCCCAAGTGGTTTTCCCCACAGACCACTTAAAAATTGCTGAGGATCTTGGTGGACCAATTCATTATTTTTCTGCCTCTTGTAGCAATCACAATATGCCGTGATAGGTGCTGTATGGTTTTTATTTGTATCTTTTTTGCTTTTTTATTTCTTATATTGTATTGTATCCTATTACAATTTGAATTCCACAGAATTCTATGGAATTCAAAAGGCAAGTGAGTTCTTCACAGAAACAGTGCAGACCACCTGAAGGAAGCTAGTCCGCAGACCACTTTGGGAACCCGTGGTATATTTTACGAAACTGTGTGTTTTTAAGTATACAGAGAACCAGACAGTAACAAGATCTCATTATTGAAATACAGAATGGAGAAATGGGGAAAATATGAAAACAGCATTCACTGATTTTGAAATACTAGTTGTTAATTGGAACGATTCCAAAAATGTTCTTTAGAATTCACTGTCAATTTGCTATCTGTTAATTACTAGTATGAAACAAATCTTTAAATGGAGAACAAAATTGTTTCAGTGCCTGACTGGGATAAAATCTGTACTAAATGTTTTGCTCTGCCAGTTAATATTAATATGAGGGAAACATTATAAAATAATAATAGTATTTGAGCCCCAACAAACGGAAAACTATGATTATGTCATTCATAAATGCTGGAGATGTGATCTATTGTGTGATAATGTGGCATGGAAATGTTTTCCGACATTACAACGTACTTGCTTTATTGGATGGAATGGTGGGAGATAAACATGACATGCTCACCTCTCCTTTGTTAATGGTGGGTGGAATTCAACTGGTGCTCTTGTGCTCATGCTAGTGGAAGAGCAAGGGAGGCATTTTTGCCTCTCACAAGCACTCTGCAGCTCCCACTGAAAACTAGCTCCAAGGAGTTGGGGGACCCTCCAGGACAGGGTGAAGAGTGGCACAAGGGGCTATAGGGAGAAGGGGAAACTGGCAAAAACCACTTCTCTGTGATGTTAGCGGAGACCACTTGATCGCTCCTATGACACAGCATGAGACTCTTAATCTCAGGGTCTCGGTGGTGGGTTCATGCCCCACGTTGGGCAAAAGATTCATGTATTGCAGGGGACTGGACTAGATGACCCTTGTAGTCTCTCCCAACTCTACAATTCTAGGATTCTACACAAGATCAAAAGCCCTTTCATGAGCAAAAGGGCATCACAATTGGCACAGACCAAAATAGGCACAGACCAAAAAAACTACAATTTAAAAATGGTTCTCCAAAGCATGGCACATTGTACAAATGTCTAAACTTACTGAGATTGTGAAACTTGGGATAAGGAAGCCAACAAATGGAAACCTTTGTGAAAACATGGCATCTATTCATTAAATTTGGAGGGCTATGTATACATATCAATATGAATGTTTATAAAGGTTTTTAAGTTCAGTAGCATAATTTGTGTTCTTTTTTTGTTTTGTTTAAAAGGCTTTTTAAAGAGTTTTTAATTTTTTTAATAATGAAAAAGCTACAAAACTGTGATGCATCACAAACCGTTTGACTTAAAACTGAAATTACACCTAGGAGTTTTGATTGGCTTCAAGCAAATCCAAGTAGCTGAACTGGTCTTCTCTGGAGAGGAAGGGATTTAGCCCAATTTTGTGATACTAATGCAGACACAGCCATCTGATGCTAAAATATGTTAATGTGTTGACCAGGTGTGATAGAGAGAAAAAGGGGTTGGGAGTCTGACTTTTGAGAGAAATGGGGGGGGGCATGGAGAAGAGGAGTGATGACCAAGAAGTTTGGGGGGGGGGGAGATTACAAGGATTTAAGTCTTTAAAGCAGAGACCACCTAACAAGATGACTCTGAAATGCTTCTAATTTCAGTAAAGCCGCAACCCACCCCCTCCCCTCCCCCATGCCTCCATTGTAAACAACTAATCCCAGCAGAAAACAACAGAGAGTAAAATGTATACTCATTCTGCAGCATTCCAGGCCTTGCTTTATCTTTTATTTATTTTTCTAAGAGGTCAGAGATTGTTTGAAAGAAGGGGGAGGAGAGGGAGGCAAAGACACAGGCCATCTCTTGTGTGGGCTTGAAGGAAGCTGTTTTAAAGGCAATGTCCAAGAACATACAATCTGGAGTTTTTATAGCAGAGCAATCCCAGGCCTCATTCTCTCCCCCCCCCCCCATTTTGTGGTAAAGCTACACAGCTTTAAACCAAAGGACAGGGTGGTCGATTACTTCGGAAAGAAATGTAAAGAATTGGGAAATAATTCCTTTTCCTGTTGAAACTATAAATAAGGAAGGCTGATTTACACAGTGCCAGGACTGCTGACTTTCAAAGCTTGCTATCTGTCTATAAATCAAGTGCGTTGAGGGAAGTTAACTCTATACTTAAAGAGAGAGAGAAAAGCAAAGCCTCCACCACCTAAAGGTAGCGAGAGAGCCAAGGAATTGTGGTCTTCTATTCTCTTTAGCCCCAGAAAAATGCATCTGAGTGAAATCAAACATAGTGTGGAGGAGTGGGGGAATGGGAAGGGTGGGAGACTAAAATCTGCAGCGTTCAGCACACAAGGAACAGGCTGCAGAAATCCAAAACACAGCCCATAATTACAGGCTACCCGCCAATTATTTAGGACTCAGTGATTAAAGTAATGAACAGCCATGGAGGAAAAGGAGCTTAGATGACTGAGGTCAAGACCTCAAGCAGTGCCCCAGCCCTAGACTCAGCTACCCAAAAAGGTATGGATGACAAACCCTTGCCTTGCAGCCAGTCTACAGACATGGAGAAGCACAACACATCTATTCTTTTTTGTGGTGCTTTTAAATGCCAGGGTAGTGGCTAATGGAGCAGCAGCCACCTATTATTTGACACAGGGCAAGGCTGGCAATGTGGTACACTTCAACAAGCCCTGGCTGGATTTTGCACGAGGGCTTATGCTGCTCTGAAGAGTTGTGAAGGAATATGTGGTGAATCATTCAGCCCAGTAAGGGGACAGGAAAGTGTAATTAGCCATAACTTGTAAAGCTTTCATCCTTTTGGTCAAAATTATTGCAAGTTTTGAATATGCATATTTCATGTCGGAACCTGGGATAGTCTAGAAATCTTGCAGCTGTATTGAACATTCAGCTTCTTAAAACAATCTGGATCAACCTGTCTCAGAGCTGGTGTCTGTGACTCCAGGACCTGGTGTCCTAGAAAATGCCGACATCTGTATCAAGGGTGTCAAGACTGGCTCAACATTTCAAGGCTCCTAAGGGAACCACAGATCTCACCATGTATTGTATTGGCAGCCCCACAAATGTGGCAGGATATACAGTGGATTTTTAAATTCCATACAAGCCTGGAATCTGCTAACCTGTATTGTGATGGGACTAGAATGTTACCTTTGACTGCTTTGTCAGGGCATGACTCTCAGGGACTACTGATCTATGGATCTGACTCGTTTCCGGAACTCAGAATTGCTCACTTAATTCACAAGTTTTCAAGGTAATGATATAGTCAGTTTCTGGAAAAAGGTCTAATATAACACAGAGGCTGTTGGTACAATTGCTCCTAGGTGCT